>NC_143580.1:5863946-6567946 GCF_048544385.1 Mastigoproctus giganteus
AAACAATCTCCGATCAGCTGGACATTCCATGGTTATACTGGAGTATAACTATTCCATGGCCAGCCTACAATAAGTTTCAACTTTTAACTGTCACTATAATATGTTCTTTGCAGAGTGTGGAATCAGACCTGCTTCGCGTATTCCCAGGCAGAATCCAAAGACAAGTAATGGAAAAATAGGGATTTTGGGAGGTACAAAAGCTGATCCGGGATCATGGCCTTGGGTGGTAAGTAACAAGTTAGTCAGTGAAGAGTAAAATATCCTTTGTTTTTTTATCTACCTCTGGACTGAGACATTACTTTAATTTTTTAGTGACCATATCTCAGGGCAGAAACCAATTTAGTTATTCTTTCATCCCTTGCATTCATACAATAGTAATAATTCTTTCCAACAAAGTTGTAACATGGCTATAGCTTGACCTTTTGCACCAATTCTTGCAACAGGTTTATTTATAGGAGACAATATAACTTTCTTTCTTTTGTAGGTACAAATACTGAGGAAAATCAGGAATGCCCATAGATATATCTGTTCAGGGTCACTAATCAGTTCAAAATATGTGTTAACAGCTGCACAATGTGTTTCTGTTTCTGGAGAAAAAAAGTAAGTTGAATTTTTATATCCAAAATTATTTTTCGTATTTTCTGGTGGACTATGACTTGCAGTTCTCACGAATTGCTCTGCATTTTATTTAGTTCCATACTTTCCGATTTCAAAGTACAAGTTGGGGGAGAGAGTACCGAAGATGGAACTTCTTACAGTGTGAAGTCAATTGAAATACATAAAGAATTCAACCAGAGAAATATGGAAAATGATATTGCCTTGATAGAGCTGGACCAGGATGTAAAAGATGTGACCCCAGTTTGTCTTCCAGCAGCAGATATTACCGAAGAGGATCTTTTTGAAAAAATGGCCACGCTTGTAGGGATAGGCACAGAAAGTAAGTATTATCATTTCCAATTTTCCAAAGACGATACTCTGTCTTCTTAAAATATTAGAGAATTAGAAGATATTATGCCAGCGGCTTTATATCCATTCTAAATGGAGTAGTCTGTTATTGTAAGGTATGGAAAAGAACCCTTTCTATAAGTAGAAATGAAAAATAGCCTTGAAACCTTCATTTTAATTAAGGAAAAGGGAAGTATGGTTATTTATAAAAGACATGATTGTCAGTGGGGGTTTACTGAGAATATCCTTGGGGAGGATGTCTCACTGAATCAGCACTGCCATGATTAAAGTTTCCCCACCTATAGAGAATCGTCAGATTTACATGAATTTTTGATATCGGGCTGACTGGCGCAGCAGAACTTCCAAATATTTCGAGATCAAATCATGTACGCCTTTTAGGGGCGCAATTTCAACAACAGACAATATATACAGGGTGACATAGTTCGCTACTGCACCAAGAAAGCGGACTGGTGACGTTTCCATGATGAGTTAATAAGATACCTACCTGAAGACAACCAACTTCCCGATAACTACTCACCTGAGGACTGCATAAATAAGATAACTAAGATTATAAGGAGAGCCTCTGATGTATCGATTCCCCGATGGAAGCCATATCGACATGCTGTCCCTTGGTGGAATGCAGATTTCCGTGATCTGAGGAAACGAGTCCACCTTGCCCGGAAGACATTCCAGCGGGCCCGCACTCATCTCCCTCCTCGAGTTGAAGCTGCACGAGAGGCCTACCGAATGGTGCGCAATAACTACACTCAGGAAATACGAAAGAGCAAGAAAGCATGATGGCGGGCTTTGGTGACCACCACTGGAAACAGTGAATCTTGAGGAATTGTCTTCCGTATTGTAACAAACAAATTATCCAGAGGAGAAGTCTTGAATGCAACCCTCAAACCCGATGGGACTTCCACCTACTCCAGGATGGACTCACTGAACAATATCCTGGACTCCATCTACCCAACTGTCGATACACAACTATCTTCAGAACAACAACAGATCATAGCCACCAATGCAACCTATACTCCAGGAACAGACGGACTACCTTTCACAACCATAGAATTGAACATGGCCTTGGCCAAGATGAAAGAAGGGAAGATTCCTAAACGTGATCTCTTGGAGGTAGATGTTATCGAGAAATTTGCTGACCACTACCCCACCACCCTGCTAAGTCTTTTCAACAGATGTCTAGCCAATGGAACCTTCCCTGCTTCTTTAAAAATAGCCACACTTAAACTTATCCTCAAAAATCCAGAAAAACCACCACAGCTTCCTGCATCTTATAGACCAATAGCACTACTCTCTGTCCTAGCAAAACTCTAGGAAAGGCTCCAACTCTGTTGACTTACCAACCGATATTCCTAGCAGCAACCCATATCCCCACACCAGTTTGGTTTCAAGATGGATGTAGCACTGAAGACGCCATCCACAAACTAATTACTCATGCCACACAAACGGAAGCAAAATATTCCTTGGCTATTATGGTTGACTTCGCTGGGGCCTTCGATTGATTGTGGTGGCCCAGTGTCCTTCAAAGACTCCAGCAGGCTGGAATCTCCAGCAACCTCTACAACAGTTTAAAATCATACCTTGAAGACAGAAGAGTGCAGATTATCACTAAATTTCAAAGTCACGAGAAGTGTCTTCGGGGTTGTCCCCAGGGCTCTGTTCTGGGACCATTTCTATGGTCCATTGTCTTGGATAAGTTCCTGGGGATGGACCTTGGTGGGGTTCTTCCCTTATCCTACACAGACGGTTTTGTTCTCGTCATTCAATCCGAAACTAGAGCTGCCTTGGAGGTTAAGGCCAATGTGGCTTTGGGACGCCGCCAGAGTTGGGCCAGAACTTAACTTTCTCTCTCCGGTGAGAAGACGATGTCGATCTTATTGAAGGGGAAACTCTAGATGCGCAGACCACAAGTTAATAATATTCCAATTCGCCTCTAAGAGGAAGTTAAATACCTAGGCCTCCATTGACACCAAGCTAACCTTCTATCCTCACTTGAAATACTGAGCAATCAAGATACAGAAATATAGAGCAGATTGGGGCTTAAAACACAAAGCCTTCTCCCTAATTTACAAAGCAGTTTTTGTTCCTATTGTCAGTTACGGTGCTTCAGTCTAGTGCACCAAAGTTGCATTGGAGCGAAACAAACGCAAGCTGGACTCCATGCAGTGATTTATGTTTCTATCAGTAACCAGGGCGTGCCGCACTGTCAGCACCCCTGCACTCCAAGTCATCGCAGGGTATATGCCCCCATACCTTGAAGTTGCCAAAAGAGGCCTTTTCCGTCGTCTAAAAAAAAGGCATACCTACACAGTTACTTAATCTCCAACTGGACCTGATAAGCCACCACAAACAGGAAAAAAGACGAATCTCAGATCAATTGCAGCGCCTCTGGCAGGAATCCTGTAATTCAACACACAAATGAGAAATAACCAAGAAGTTCTTCCCCTCAATCAGCTTCACCTTCCCAAGCCTCCTTCCTGGTACTCACTGGATTGCAAGCAACCTTTTTATTAACAGGACACGGATCATTCTGGCAAAAACTCAACTCTATGGGTATCGAACCACATCCCTTTTGCCATTCTGTAGATGAGGAGTCCTAGGCCCACGTTATGTATGAGTGCTCCTCCTATGAAAACCACTGTTTACTGTAATCCGAGGGTTTCGCCTCAATCCGGAGCAAGATCTACTAAATGATGGAGATAAATATATAGCGTTCACTCGATTTGTCCAGGGTGTCTTCACCACAAGTCGTGCCAAGCTCACCACTGCTAGGACATTCCAAAATACTCTCCACTCCCCGCTAACCTCTTGGTGGGTAGGATAAATGCAAATCTGTGCTACAGAAAGAATACTGGAAACCATTTATGCTGGCACTCAACTGGGTGCTAGATCAACACACAGGGGCACCTGCTCCTGCGACTTTTAATCTCCTTCCCTAACCCCTTACTTTATCTAAATCCATGGTGGATTGTCTTCACTATTAGTCCAACTTTCTTTCGTCCCACAGTCTGACCTCCTCTCTTATTCCCTGTGAACTCTTCAACAAAATTTTTTGCCTCTGTCAGGAAGCTCAGACGACCCTGGCAGAGGTCAGCCAGAGTACGATGGGCAGCCTGGCTCACCTCCTAGTGGTGGTGGCGAGCAACGTGGGGTCCTATTAAGGGCCCTGCGGCCAAGAAGCCAAATAAACAACAGAACCCAACACAGTACTATACACATACAACATGCCTCACACAGGTCTGCGTGGGTAGCACAGTGGTATCGTCACCGTCCTCCCCACACCGGGTGGAAAAGGCCAGGGTTCGAATCCAGTCGATGACACGAGGAACTTTAATGGCTTTTTTCACTCCGTGGCTGAGTTAGTCAGTCTGAGACGTAGATAGCAAGGTTTTTTCCCCCAGTAACTGGGGTGTTTTCGTCCAGCAAAACAGGCAAATCGATCATAGAACATACGCAATTTATAGACACAAATACGGGTTAATGTATTTAATTACGGGCAACCCTATAATAATAATAATAATAATAATACAATACAATACAATTTTATTTATCAAGAGAATTCGTTTACAATAAATGAACTTGTTAAGAAAAGTAAATTTCTTGACAACAAGTTGTAGTTCTTCCTTTACAAGTTTTGTACAAATTTGTTATCTTACAGAAAAGACTATGAAGTCACTACACATAGTATATTCCACACTGTAAACAGAGGTAGTTTATCTGCATATCAATTCTAATCTACTGTGTCACTGAGTATCAAGAATTTTCTTATTAGGAATTTTAATTTGGAGATGGGATAACTTCTCCTGAGCCTGAAATCAATGCTAGCCAACAATAATAATTATAATAATAATAATAATAATAATGCCTCACACAGTCTGCGTGGGTAGCACAGTGGTACCGTCACGGTCCTCCCCACACCGGGTGGAAAAGGCCCGGGTTCGAATCCCGTCGATGACGGGAGGAACTTTAGTGGGCTTTTTTCACTCCGAGGCTGAGTTAGTCGGTCTCAGGCGTAGACAGCAAGGTTTTTTCCCCTGAAACTGGGGTTTTTTTCGTCCAGCAAAACAGGCAAATCGACCATAGAACACACGCAATTTACAGACACGAATACGGGTTAATGTATTTAATTACGGGAAACCCTAAAATAATAATTTAATTTAAATGCCTCACACATTTCTGGCATTGATTTAGACCCACTAGATTTCTTCTTGTGGGGCCATTTAAAGTTATTGGTGTGTTCGACTCCGGTAGCTGATGTGGAAACTTTCCGCAATCGAATTGGGGCACGTTGTGAGACAATACGAAACATGACAGGATGGCTTCGTCTTCGCGAATCCATGAGACGTCGATGTGAGGCCTGTATTCAGGCAGAAGGTGGACATTTTGAACAATTACTATAAGGTAAGTGTCATAGACAGACCTTCAAAACTCGGAAACAAAGCGTTTCCGGAACTAAGTCGATATAAAATATTTTTATTGTCTACATAAGAGGAACTCGTTCCTGAAGTTATGCCGTGTATTTTTGAAACACCCTGTATAATGCTAAGATAATTGCAATTTATGTTTCCAATTTAGGTGACGAAGACAATACAGCCATCTTCGAAGTTCTCCTTCCAGTACGAAACGAACTGAACTGCGAGCCACTGCTATCGAAACTTCCAGAAGGTAGTAAACATGATGGAATATTGTGCGCCGGTGGTTTTCCAGAAGGAGGAAAAGATGCGTGTTTTGTACGTATTTATTAATTTCATCTTAAACTCGTTTTGTAAACATTTAATAATACACAAAACCTAGAAATTCAATGTCCTGATCTTCTCCACAATAAGATCATTAGAGTATGTGATAGCTGAACATGAGCATAAAAGTATGGATACACACTCGCATTTATTAATGGGAATATTTTTGTTCGTTTCAGGGATCAAGTGGATCTCCTTTGATGCTAAGCGATGATCAGGGGAAGCATTGGTATCAAATTGGGATAACATCTTTTGGCTATAGTTGCGGAGTACCTGGCATTCCTGGAGGATATACAAACGTTGCATATTATCGAAATTTTATAATCAAGAATCTGAAACTTTAAATTGAATTTCAAAAAATTTATTTCATTTGTCATTAATAAACGAAATAAAATAGTTTTCTTGGTCAGTTAAATTTCTTTATTTCTATAAAAGAATACAACCGAAAACGCAATAAATAAATTGTCTAAATTTGGATAGCATGCTTCCACATTTGAGGAATCATCTGTAGATTTAAAATGGGGGTTTTATCAGAATAGTAAGCAATCGAAAATTGATTTGTTCCAGATAATCGACCTCATCTGCAAAAGACCACGTTTTGCAAACTCGATGGGATACTTTATCATCGGGAAAGGCAACTTATAATTTTATTCCAGATGTCATTTCAGCAAAATAAGCAGATTACACGATGGTTTGCCTCAAGTTTGGAGATATTATTTCTAATGATTGAACATGAATCCTTAAATGCAAAGTTGCAGTAATATTCTAAGACAGTGTTTGAGCATTAGAGAACCTTGTTACAAACAACCGAAGTTATGTGCAAGATGTCTGCTGAAGTTTGATAGGACTGGAAGTAATCCCTATGACTAGGAGTGAGGTGATGAGTTTTTCTCCTGTCACATATTCTGAGAATATACGAGTCCTCTCTACTGGAACTGGTCTACCTTCCCACGTTGTGGACCAGCACTTAGAAGCAGCTTTCCGGAGATTGCTGCTTCTGGGTAGCCAAGAGGCCAGCACAACACAACAACCCAACTCACACTGTTCACACGATCATAACATTAGTACACGCCTGGCCTATTCACAAAGTCTGTATAATTAAAATGAAACGTGTTTGTTTTGAACAGACGTAGATGGGAGTAACCATAGTCCTCTTAAGATGACTAGGGCATTTAACTTTCTTGAAAGATTGGTTTTAAATATGAACCAAAAGCGAGCTAAGGACGGAAGAACGCCTGATCTAGAACATCAGTGGGGATTAGTCCGGATCCTCTCCTTTGGAACAGTTCGATGACACCTTCAAGATATCGTATCAAGTTCATTAATAGTAAAATTCGATAATTGCTCTGACAACAGAGGCATTACTGAAATAGATATTATTTAAACTGGTTTCAGTTAAGGTTTTCGTAATATTCTGCAAACAAAACTGAGACCTGTTCTGGACAGCGACAGTTTGAATCAGTTTTGGTATGGACAATGGTTGTGATATTAGTGTCTTCTTAATTTTTTGTTGCCTTAGAGCTGTCCATGTTGCTATGTAAATTAGAGCTTGCTATCTCGTTCTTTCTTTTTTTAAAGAGGGTGACACATTGTTCGTCCTTTCTACTAATGACACACATTATTACTAAAACATCAAGCTTTTTGAAAGGGTCGAACTGAGGGCAACGTATCTAGTAATATCGGTAAAAGGGCATCCATATGACGTCCAATATGAAGGCTACAGAGGTTGTTAACTAGATCCTTCGAGAAAATCTTAATCAGATCTATAAGGCTCTTGGACTGGAAGGTAAAATAAATAAAGGCGAAATTTTCACGGTAACTAATCTTTCTAGAACCAAGGGACATAAATTGAAGTCATGGGACCACAGTTCGGGAAAGGTGTTGTATGAAGTTTTTGTCAAGCCAGTAGTTGGGTAGTTGAGGGTAACAATTGTAGTAAATTTATAGATCAGCTCAGCCTACGTGAGGTAAAGTTATATATTATATAGTTTCACATACTTTATATTCTTTTTTTTCTGCTTTCACATTCAACATAATTTGATTCAGGACACAAAGTCACAAAGTTTTATGGTCTTATATCTATGTATGTATATTAGGAGGAACCAGGAACCTTAGTTCAACTCCAGCGTATTATCTTGATACAAAACTCCCAAAACGGCCAGAAATACCTACTATGTTGTTGAACATATTATGCTGTTTTGTTGTGTTAACTCTTTGCAGCCTAGAAGTCGCGATCACCTAGAAATCTACTTCTGAATACCCATCCTAACCTCATGGAGGTGGTCCTCTATCCTCTAGTGCTGTCTGACTGCCGAAGGAGACGATTACTCTGAATCCAGAGGAGGAAACTTTAAAGAATAACTGCTTTACCACATTATATCTCATCTGAAATCTTGAGTTTCCCTGACCTCCTCGACTTTTAAACCTCAGTTTTTATTAAGGATATTCCAGCCATGAAGGAAAAATAACGTGCGTTTAAGTTGAATAACGATGGCATACGTAAATGGTCTGTTTATAGATTGTATAAATGTACTTTTATATTAAATGAAGACGTACGTCAGCACAAATCTGATATTAGTAGTAGGGTTTTAGGAGCATCAGGAACTAAGGCCATATTGATCCTTATATACCGTCTGTAAATTATGTGTTCTGTGGTTGATTTTCTGTTAGCTGGACGAAAACCCAGAGTTTCCAGGATGAAAAACCGCGCTATCCTCGCTTGAGATCGATTAACTCAGCCACGTTTTATTTAAAATAATAACCAGTGAATAAATGACTTATCTGACATTTGTTATATCAATAACTGCATATAATTTGGCATGAGCTGTCTGGAAGTCTGTAAGGAAATTTCCTTACAGACTTCCTTCAATATTTCCTCTTGACGGTGACAAGGAGATGAAACTTCCTCGGCGGATGTTGAAGACGTTTGATCTTTATCACTTCAACCTTCCTGTTTATTGTGAAAGGTAGAGTTTCTGTTTAAGATAATGATCGTCGTTAAAACCATCTTTAGAGGTAGTTCTGTTTCTTCTCCAGTTGTAAGATTTGAAAAATTGCGATAATATTACCGTTTCAGCTTAAAATTCCAAGATTTATGTAATAATATATCAATATGAATATCAGTGTCAAATTTTAATATAAAAACGATCAGGGCAGTGAAAAACTGTTCTGCTGTATCGTGCAGTGATACCTTCCTGAGAACAACAATGAACATTTGTAAATAACTTCAAAATTGTGGATTGGAATCCAACTGCGAGAGTTGAGATCATTTGGAATGGAGCGTGCAGTACTCAAGCTTGCATCAGCAGATATACCTGCAAATTCAAGCATATATCTTCTTGAATTTTCAGGTTTATGCTTGAATTTGGGTATATTCAATTGTGTATGGTTACCAAAATAAGACAAAGTAACTGTGTCGTTTTGGCGTGTGTGAAATTTTGAGTAACCCTGTAAAGAGTAATAATTTCCAGTGATAATCATTCCTTGATAGATATTCCACCAGTAAATGTTTTAATACTGGTTAAATCGTTAAAAAATATGAGACAGAGAAGAGATGAATAAATATGTACATCCCATGTGTCTTTGCCACCTTCTGTAGCACTACCGGCACACAATTGTCCATCAAGTTTCCTAACTTATTGAAATTTCCAAAGTAATGGCTTCAAAAATTTCAAATCCTTCCTCATTGTGTACTGGAAGAAGTTCGTCCAGATGAAGAAGGCAATGAAATGATTAAGAATGGACTGCATTCTTAATCATTTTCCCCACGACTTTCCGGACCCCTAAATGCAGACTGACTAACTCATGGTCTATAGTTACTGACTTCACTCTCAAAACCACCGTTAGGTATTAGCATACATCAATACTTCTCCAATCAAAAGGAATCTCTCCCGAGTCCAATAATGGCCTCATAATTAACTTAGATGGTTCTCTATTCGCCTCGTTCAAAATTACACGGTGTATGCCATCAACTCCAGAAGCCATGCATTCGGGCCTAAAGGCCAAGCTTGCCTTTAGGCTCGAATGCTTTTCTAATAAAGTCATCTGTAATTCGAAAACACAAATTTCATATGTCTCAGCCTCACACAGCCAGATGGTCTTCAGCTGGAAGTTTTTGTCAATAAAGACCGATGTGAAATACCGATCCAATTCATCAGCAACATCAGCTGGGTTACTAAGACTTTCCCACACCAAGTACACAAGCCGATCTCATTCGTTTTCTTCGTCTTTGTATTCATATTCAAATACACGAAAAACTAACTCCTTTTTCCTCTTCTTATCTGGCGCTTTCTCATACTCAGCCTTGGTCTCTTAACTTTATCTGTGGTACTATTACAGATCAACTTGTAGCTGTTGCAGTATTCAGAACTTTTCCTCGCTCTATAATTTTCCCATGCAATCTTGTTTTGCTCTCTTTGATGGTCCAGCTCCGTATTCATTCACCTCGGCAGTATTTTTTGAGGATAGATAAGCTTTCATGACTTCTGTCATTTTTGCTTTATAGATATTCCAAAATTCTAACGTATTCGGCCTCCCTCTGCAATCTGCCAAATAATAGATACCATGTAGGGCCTTAAACTATCACAGCCCTCTTTACTGAAATTAAAACCGTGCCTTTGCCTTTAACTACTGCAACGTCTTTCTTCATCTTTCAACTAATGACTGTGTGACCACTACCTGGCAATGGCTCCTGTCCTGTAAGCTCCGTGATATCATCTGATTCTTGAGATTGCTATATCAAGAACTGCATATAATTTGGCATGAGCTGTCTGGAAGGTGAGAATAATCTAGACGAGGTCTAGATTATTCTCACCTTCCAGAGAATAATTTTCTAGACCTCGTCTAGAATAATCTAGACGAGGTCTAGATTATTCTCACCCCTGGTATTTTCTCCAACACGCTGGTAAAAGTAATTATCATCTAATTTATTTACAAATTTTGTTCCCATGATGATAATCCCTCCCACTTATTCCAATCATTTAGGGGAATATTAAAGTTACCCAAATTAAGACATTTACACTTGCTTGCCCGTTGTATTTGAATGTAGAGTCTCTCGTCATATTCTTCACAATCCTCTGGTCCTTAGATTGCTTCGAAGTAACTTCCAACACAACGCAGATTCTCTGCTGAATGGTCTAACTTCTTCCTCAGCTAAAGCTCGTTTCGCGCTCAGGCTCCTTTTGATAAGAAGCATAACTTTACCTGCTATCTTCTTTATCCTTTCTAAATACATTTTACGCACCATAATGGAATTAGTAATTCCCAATCTCCGGGTGGCATCACGTTTCAATTAGCCCTGTTACGTTAGCATTAGTTAATCCTATCCAAGAGTTCGAATTCACCCATTTGGTCAGCAAATATTATGATATTACTGTAGACTAATGTTTACTACCCTGGCACACCCCTTGGAGTCATTTTGGATTGCTTCCCTAGCTTTATCTCCCCACTCATTCGAAACATTGCCGTCCTCAGAAAATCTTATCAACATCTGCTGTTGCAACAAACATGAATTCTTGCGATGTATGCAAGCATTACTTTGACCCATATGATCTGATAAGCGCTTTTATATTACTCTTCTTCCTCCCACCAACTAGCAGTTTCTTCTGGCGCATCGTTTGGAATGTCACGAGATACTTGATTCCCTGAAGAGCTCCCCGTTGCATTTGTTTTTAGGACAAGCATCCATTTCTTCAGTGACTTAAATTCTTCTTGCAGTGCACCAAGTTTTAATTTGAGATCAGATGCAAAGAAAACAATCTTCAGTTGAATTTGGTTTGTCTACCTGACATCTAAAGAAATATAATAAACGTTTTTTAAAAAAAAATAAGACTAAAAAATCCATAATTTTTATTGTTTATTGATTTTATTTTTCTATTATTCTTAATAAACTGCAAGGCTATTTTTTATAATATAAATTAAAAAACCAAATGTGCCATTTAAAAATAATACGTTTTTACTAATTTTAATAATAAGAATTATTAATATTTGATTAACTAAATTACTTAATTATTAATATATCATTATTAACTAAATCAATTCATTATTGATATTTCATTATTAACTAAATTAATTAATTAATACGATTTAATTATTAACTATTATTACGATGCCTTAAGGTACTACATGGCCTCTATTAACTGGGTAGATATCGCGCAGAGAATGAATACAATTGAACTGTGGTACGCTTTTAAAACATTAATCACACATGCCTTGAATGCGTATATACCATTAAAAAAAATACTCCACGAGAAGGGTTCCAAGTTGGATGAATAGTGAAATTGCCGCATTACTTGAGCAGAAAAAGGTGGCATGGAAAGGTTACAGAGCAATAAAAAGTACTGAAGCCTATAACAGCTACAAGGTGATCTGTAATAGAGCCACATAAAAGATTCGACAGGCAAAGGCAGTTTATGAGAAATCACTAGCAAACAGAGCAAAGAGGGGGGGATAAAGAATTCTTCACATATATAAATGCCAAGAAGAGCAGGACAAACCAGATCGGACCTTTACGTAAGGGAAAGGGGATATGTGGACATGTGGCATGTGTTTTTGTAATGGGCGGCACCTAGAACGTCAGTTCATCTCCGCCTCGTATCTCTGTGAAGAAGAGTACCACTGTAGAAGGGCCAGAAATAAGTAGTGTATGTTTGTGTGTATTCTGTGTGTGTTCTGTTGTTGTGTCTGACCGCTTGGCTACCCAGAATCATCAGTCACCTGGACAGATGATTCTGGGTACTCGTCCACACCACGGGAAGGTGGGCCAGTCTCAATGGAGCTCGCACTGTCTCAATTCGAGGCTCTGACCCACCTGATGTTGGCAAAAGATGGGCCAGATTCCTCTGGGGGCCCACTCCAGAGGAGAGAGAAAAAAAAAAAAAAAAAAAAAAAAGGATTTCCCGTGGTGTAAAAAATAAAAAAAATAAAAAAATAAATAATAATAATAATTAACAAATAAATAAAAAGTAAATAAATAAAAAAAATAAATGAATAAAAAAAATAATAAATAAATAAAATAAAATTAAAAAATAAAATTAAATTAAATTAAAATAAAATAATAATAATAAAAAATAATAAAAAATTGGGAATGTTGCTCCCTATTGAGTAGCTTCACCAGACAAAGGAGTAGAATTATTCGGAGTAGCCGTATAACTAATTCTTCTTCTTGTGAAAATATCGGATGCAAACTGCTGAAGAGCAACATAAGAATTCTTGTCTCCCACCAGCAAAGTTTCATGCCCATGAGAGAGTGTAGAAACTGACGAACGAAGAACATCTCTAAAGTCATTATACAGCGGATATTCAAATAAAATGTGGCTCCAATTTTCATTTTCCCCGCATTGACAAGCTTCCGTCCTAGAAAGACCAAAACGACATAGTTTTTCGTTAAGAGATCCATGTCCCGTTAAGAGGAAGGATGTCTAAAGAGAACCAAACAGGTTTCTGCTTTACACAAAAGGTCACGTCAGGGAAAAAAGTCCTAGTAACAGATCCGACAGATGACGTATCCCAGCGGGTCTGCCACAGATTTATCATTTCATTCCACAAACGATTACGTTCTTGCTTAATATCTGAATTAATATTCAGAACCAAACCCATAAATTCAGTTGATAGGGGACAGTTGATAGGGAAAGGGGATAGTAATAAATACACCAGCTGCCGTTGCAGATGAACTCAACAGTTATTTTGCATCGATATTTACAAAAGGAAAACCTTTTGTGGGTGGCAATGGAAAATTGTGGGAGCGAAGTTAAAAAATATGTAATTAATGATATTGAAATTTCGCAAGATTATTTAATGAAAAAACTTTCGAGCCTACAGACCAGTAAGGCTCCTGGAGTTGATGGAATATACCCTATAATCTTAAAAGAGGCGGCAAGCGAGTGCATTGAACCATTGAGGCTAATTATGCGAACATCACTAGACTCTGGGGAGATTCCCTTGGATTGGAAAAGTGCAAATGTATCTCCCATACATAAGGGTGGCTCTAAAAGTGAAGTTGGAAATTATCGACCTGTCAATCTGACTTCAGTAGTAGGGAAAATCATGGAGGCAATGATCAAGGGTGGAATTCAGGATCATTTGGATCGAATTGAAATTCTCAAGGATATTCAGCATGGTTTTGTAAAGGGAAAATCATGTTTAACAGATCTGGTTCGCTATTTCGAAAGGGTCACTCACGAGCTGGATTTAGGGAATGATTTCGACATTGTTTATTTAGATTTCAGCAAAGCTTTTGACTCAGTCCCACATGAGCGGTTGCTTTATAAGCTGGAACAGGTTGGAATCACTGGGAAAATCCTTAGATGGATAGCAGGATGGCTTCAGGGCAGGAGGCAGAGGGTTGTGATAAATGGCTATTCCTCAGATTGGGTTAATGTAAGAAGTGGGGTTCCCCAAGGATCAGTATTAGGACCACGGTTCTTTTTAATTTTCATAAACGACATTGATGAAGGAATAGAGGGCGTGGTGTCTAAATTTGCAGATGACGTTAAAATTGGTAGAGTAGTTAATGATCACTGTCAAGCTGAGCTTCTTCAGAGAGACCTAGATAGACTTCAAGAATGGTCAGAAAAATGGCAGCTGTGCTTTAATCCAACAAAGTGTAAGGTATTACACCTGGGAAACAATATTCCCAAAAAAACTTATTCACTTGGTGGAGTTCAACTAAACCCAGTACTGGAGGAAAGGGACTTGGGTGTTACGATACGGTCAGACATGAAATTCTCTGAGCATTGTAAACAGGTTGCAAGGAAGGCCCATGGTGTCCTATCGATGATCTATCGAACTGGAAATTTTGCAAATAGAGATAGGGACGTGATAATCCCATTATATAAGGCTTATGTTAGACCACACTTGGAATACTGTGTTCAGGTATGGAGACCGCACCTAAAGAAAGACATCGAGCTTCTTGAAAGGGTGCAAAGAAGGGTAACTCGCCTGGTGAGATCGGCAAAAGGGCGTCCTTATGAAGAAAGACTCCGAATATGTGGGTTGCAGAGTTTGGAAATTAAACACCTTAGAGGAGATTTGATTGAGGTGTTTAAGGCTCTGAGAGGGAGACATCAGTAAAATGAATGAGGACGAAATTTTCAAGATTATAAATGATGCTAGAACTAGGGGACATAAAATTCAAGTTACGGGGGGAAATGTTTAGATTGGACTGCAGGAAGTTTTATTTTAGCCAGCGAGTTATAAATTATTGGAATAAGTTGCCTTCATGGGTGGTAGAGGCCGACAGTTTGGGAAATTCAAAGGTCATCTGGATAGTACTTTCGGGTAAGGGAAGCGCATAGGATGATAGGTTTAATTTCCTTTTTATTTATTTTTTATTTTATTTATTTATTTTTTATTTATTTATTAATTATTATTATTTAGTTATTTATTTTATTTATTTATTTTTTTTTGTTTTATCATTGTTTTGTTCGGATTTTTTTTTTTTTTTTTTTTTTTTGGCTGGTGCAGCATAAGCCATAGGCTTTCTTGCACCATGCGGCCGTTACTAATACTAAATTAATTATTTTTCCTTTTTTTAACTAAATTAATGAATTTTATGTTTTCTGTTATTCTTAATCACTTATTCTTAATCTGTTATTCAATTAAAAAACAAAATGTGCAATTTAAAAATAACTTTTTTACTATTTTAATAAGAATTATTAATTAATTATTGATACTTGATTATTAACTAAATTAATTCACTATTAATATTTCATTATTAACTAAATTAACTAACTTTATGTTTAGCATAAATTAAAAAACAAAATGCACAATTTAAAAATAATACTTTTTTTTACAATTTTTTAATAATTTAAGAATAAGAATTGTTAATTTATTATTATTATTTGATTAGTAGCTAAATTAATTATTAAATTAAATTAATTTTTAATTAATAATTATAGCCATTGATAATTATAACTGTTAATCATTATTAATTATTTATTATGAATTATTAAATTATTAATAATTTGTTTGTAAAATAATAAGAATTTTAATTTTATAAATAATTGTTTTAAATTAAATTTTAATTCAAAAATAAAAATAATAAAATATTTTTTTAATTTTAACAATTAATTATTTTAAATATTTTATTTCTGCATTTTTTATATTATATAAACAGAAAATTTCAGACTAAAAACAGCTGGTAAGGTTTATTAAAATGTAATCGAAGGGATGTCATCGGAGGGACTGAATACATTCAACTTACCACTTCCAATACAGCATCTTCCACTTCAGAACTGGAAAACACAGCATAATTATCCTGATTACATCAAGAAAATTCTTTACGCTTTTCAACATTCTGAGAAGATTGAGAAGGTTCAGGAAGTTCTCACTTTCTCACCAAGATTTACCGAGAAATATCAGAAGTGCTGTTTAAAGTAATCTTCGTACTCCCATCACGAAGACTGTTTCTTTCTTTCCTCATAACTTGGGTGTAAATTAGAAATAATTACAAAATGAATTCATATCAGTATATCTGATCATATCATTGGGCAGGACACATAGCTCGAAGACATGATGACAAATGGACTAAGAAAATAACAGAATGGTATCCAAGAGGAGCTAGAAGAAAATCTTGAAGACAACGGAGTTGGACAGATGAAATTCACGAGTTCGCGGGTAATGGATGGCCATTGCACAAAACAGAAGGAACTGGAAAGTTTCAGGAGAGGGCTTCGCCCTGCAGTGGATTAAAATGGCTGATGATGGTACCTGATCATAATGACGTTGCATCATTATGATCAGATATATAATCATAAAAATATCAAAATATGATGCTTCTGAAGAACTAGCGAGATAAACAAAAATCCAAAAACAATATATGAATCAAATAAAAGGAATCGTATTAGGTTTTCGTGCAGGCAAAAGCTGAGACTGCCTGGATTTAATATTATTAATATTTAAATTATTATTTATCCTGATAAATTACTGTACTCTTGCAAAACCGGAAGATGTCGGTGATAAAGTTCGAACTTCCTCACTTCCTTGATGATGTTAAAATAACTTTCAGATAAGGAGATCTGCACAGCCAACGCTGAATTCATATAGGAATTCTGCGTTGGCTGTGGCTCCTTATTAAGAAACCTGTACGGTGGCAGATAATAAAAATGGAGTGTGTCCATGCTGATGGCATCGAAGTAAGGAAGAAGGACAGGTGAGTGTTTCTTCATTTGGTTATATTTTCTCCATTTGAAATTTCGACGTAGTATGAAATACTTTTCCAAAAAATTAAACTACGGTTTAATCTTTGAGAAACTTAAAATTTATTCTTGATGGAATTAAATATATACCACATTTTATTACCTTTTCTATTCAAAATTTGAAGTAGTGCTACCAAAGCAATACGTTGTGAGGATCTAAAGCTCTCCTTTTAAAATGTGGTAATTTCACACAGAATCATAAAGGTTCGTACCATCTTCTCGTCTTCAGGCACCATAGGCCTCAAGACGAGAAGCAGTGAGTTCCCAAAACGTAGCCATGAATTGTTTAAGTAATTGCCAATTCAAGTGGTTCAAAATCTTTAAATTGTGTTATTTTGATAATAAATTATTTAATCACGTGATATAATAATGTATTTTCTATCAATTCATTAATGTATTAATGAATAATCATGTGGACTCCCCTGTTCCAAATGATTTGAATTTCCAGTGCCTCTTAAGATATGTTTATGAGAATCCACTGAAGAATCGTTACTTACAAATAGAGTTTCCCTAAGGGGATTAATAGTATCATGCCAGCCAGAAGTTTGAATATTGTCTCGGATAACGATGCCATAAATATCAGGGAATTGTATTTCGTTGCATGTAAGTTGATAGAAAGATCCTCTCGGGTCCGGGTGTCATTAAATTAATTAATTAATTTTTATGTATTTATTTTACTTAGTATATAACCAAATATTTATTTTATTACTATTTTCCTTTTGTTAAACTTAAGTTGTTAAGGTTTTTAAGTTGCAGTAATAAAGATTCAGAGAAGAGTCAGACCTTAACCAATGTGGAAGCCATGAAGACCATCTTCCTCCGTATATATACAAAAGTATAGAGAGACGCAATGACTTTATTTTGACACTTTGGTACGTCTTTCTTAGCAATAATCTTACAAGTTCTTTCACCTCCTCAGTAGTTTTCTTCTCACTTGATTCAGTTGCTCGTAAAATAAGGATATTTGATGATTTGAATGAGCTGTCATTATGAGGATCTTTGCGACCGTTGGTAACAGGAAGCTCTACGTACGTTAGAAGCAGAGATGATACGTGGCTGGTAAACCATCACCAATTCCAACTTCAAGAGCAGAAGTCCGAGCAGTATTGTCTACATCAGGCATAAAATCTCATTAGGCAGAAAAGTGGCAGCTTTCTTGTACTATAGTCTAATATTAAAACTAATACCAATACCTCTCACATGTGGTGAATATTTAAATCAAGGAATCATATGATATAGTATACTTTGATGTCCTCCGTATAGTCTACCAAAACTTGCCTTGTAGACTGGCAAAGTTTGTGAAATAAATTATTTCCACAAAGGACCATTGTAGCCACCAGGTTCTCAATGAATTTACAATTGATTTTTTCTCCCGAAAACTTCGACTTTTCATCACACCTTAAGGTACATTGAATTGTTTAGATGCATCTTCCTGGGTACGCTTCATCTCTCTTATCTCTTTTCCAAGCACTAAAGCCAGTGTAACTTTGTATTCCTGCTACTGGTTCATTTATGGAATTCTTAGTGCGCGAGCCCCATGACAAATTAGGAATATGCAATTTAAGGAGGAAATTTAGTAATTTTCCTTTTTTTTTCAGTGTTGTTAAAGTTATTAACACCATTCCTAGAGTTAAATTTAACGATATATAATTGTTTTTTTTTTATTTCAGGGTTATCCATTTGCAACTTGCTCTGCTTCTGATTGGTTTGCTTTCCTCTACAAGAGGGACGATGAACAGAGGTAGGTATTACGAATAACACTTTAAAAAAATTAAAACCATTACACCAAATAACCACTTACTAGCTGTGAGGGCTTGCCGGCCCTTAATAAATTTCCGTTCTTGAATGCATGTTTGTTGTAGACATTGTCTACCACTTTTGCATCTACAAAGATAAACAACCATTCGAAAAGTCGCAACGTGGAATTGAGCCTTTTAAATTTAAGGAGAAATTAATCAGTTAATTTTTAAATAAGAAATTTAATAACCGATGCTTTAACGAAAATTTCTAATCTAATTTAAATGTAAAGTGTATTCATTTTTGCTCTTTGCAGAGTGTGGTGTCAGACCTGTTTCAGTGACGTATCCAAAAATGAAATCGAAGTCAAGTTCAGGATTACACGGTATTATTGGAGGCACTGAAGTTGCTCCAAACTCTTGGCCTTGGGTGGTAAGTGACTTTCTGGACAGGGAACACGTCCAATATTTGAAATACTTTCCTCATTAAACGCGAATAAGAATTTTAGAATTTAAGATGAATAAATATTTAATTGAATGGTACATTTTCGTGATTGTGCATGCACTCTAAAAATTATCGCACATTTTGGCATCCCTCATGTCCTCGGGTGCCAATCACATGTTGTAGTGTTAGTCTTTCTGACCTTCCACCAATGAGATGGCAATTATCACCAAATCGGTTGTCGTCTCGGGGGGTTTTCACTGCATTATACATAAACAGCATTAAACTTCTCTTAAAAGACTTTCTTTATACACCGGTGAACAAAAAATTAAGCTACAACTAAATGTGAAGACACCATTTGTAAATATTTTTGAAATTAGTTGACCAATAATCTTGGTTTATCTTGGCAGGTACAAATACTAAGAAAAACCCCCGGACGAGGTATCAGCAGTACCACGCATATATGTTCAGGATCATTAATCAGTTCAAACTACGTACTGACAGCTGCAAAATGTTTTTTAGAAGATCAAACGTAAGTTGTGTAGATTCTTAAATTTTATTAGCTGTTGTGTGGATTGTATGGATCTTGTTAACATCAGTTACAGCGTTCATTATTGTATTCGTTGCAGACCTAAAAACTTCAGAGTCCTTGTTGGAGGTCAGAGTGCTAAAGATGGAATTTCTTACGGAATACAAACCATAAAGATTCACGAAGAATACGAGAGGAAGGAAGTGGAAAACGATATAGCCTTGATACAGCTGGATCGGGGTGTAAGTGAAGTGTCCCCAGTTTGTCTTCCATCATCAGATAAGATGGAACAAGATTTCATTGGAAAAATGGCCACTGTTGTTGGTTTAGGCATCACAAGTACGTATTGGTAACTTACATTCCAAAGATAATGTCCTGCTCTGAACGCCTTCTGTTAATTATGCACTCTAATGTTTTGATAAGGCAATCTATAAATCATAGACCTCAGGTAACTAAATTATATTTCAAATGCAGATGAGGGAGACAATCCAACTCTGCAAGAACTTCTTCTTCCAGTCCGTGAAAAGAAAATATGCAAACCATTGCTTCCTAACTTCTCACAGGGGTGTAAACACGATGGAATATTATGCGTTGGTGGTTTTTCAGAGGGCGGCAAAGATGCTTGCACTGTAAGTATTTATTCACTTATCAGTGATATTTTATAGCAACTTTTAATGGTGTGAGTTGCTAACTGTTTCATGTATTATAAACAACTTATTAAATCCTTGTTTTGTTAGAGTAATAAAATCTAGAAGAATAAAATATTCTCGTTAAATTAATGAGAATATTTTTTTCTTTTCAGGGAACCACTGGAGCCCCTCTGATGTTGGAAAATGACAAGACGCAACAGTGGGCCTTAATTGGGATGGTGTCGTTTAGCTACTGGTGTGGAGTACCTGACATGCCAGGAGGATACACGAATCTAGTCTATTATCGAAATTGGGTTCTCAAGAATTCTGATCTTAAAGAGTCCGTAAACTGAAACTCCATCCACATTTCCACAAATGTATTTTATTGTCTTATATAACACACAAAATTATTAAAAAGTGTCAATTCTTTTAGTTTATTTATTTAATAGAAAAGAATAAATGGCGATGTAGAAATATTCCTTCAAGACCACGTTTTTTCAACCCTTTAATAATATGGGGTTCGATGGTCTGGCCACCTTACTCACAGGATCTTAATCCCTGTAATTGCTGAAAGACCATGTCTAGAAGAATTATTCTTCTGTGAAAACGCTTGTTGAAGTGATGGTACACATCAATTGACTTCTGGGGTCAAATTACTTTATATGTTTTTGTTTGAATAATGAAGTCCCTTGGCTTACTTATTTAATGACATCAAACTCACCGATGCTACCACAATCCTTTAAAGAAAATGGACACACATCTTATTTCATCTTTTTGTTTTTAGTGTATTCGGTAAATAGGAGCAGATATCCAACATTAAGTTTACTCAGGATGGCAGATCATTGATGTAGACTAAATTCTGCACCAATAATCACCAGTTCCTGGAGTTGTAGTATTATTAGGTTTATAAGAAATGACGCAAATAAGGATGTTCTAATCCATACAGAAATCGAAATTACAAATGCGATTTTTCAGAAAAATGTCCATAAAAAATTTGCACATTGGTTGAATATAGTTTGACTCACTTTTTTCATTCAGCCTATTTTTCACAGTCCAAATTTTAATGAGATTTTTGTGTATCGTCATCTACAGATATTCAAAAATCTCATAACCGCTACCAGTTGATTATAAAATTTTATGGAAGGAAATTCTGATTCTACATATTAACCATTAACTGCAAAGGTGAATTTTCATGTTTTATATACAGAATATTTTAGTGAATATGACTCGAGATCTAGGTCGAGTCAAGACCAAACTGAAAAGGCTCAGAAAGGTTCTGCATGAAGGCTAGGGAATGCAGTCTATCAGCTAAGACGCAGTACGTTAATCATATACTGCAGTTCATTTAGCATCACACACTACAGAAACACCAGAGATGCCAGAACATCAGTCTCAGAGTATTCTTGGAGACACACTCCGGTCTTCGAAAACCACTGAAGTTGGTAGAAACTTGAAACGGTTAAATGGTGGTGCATCCATTCCGAAAATTACATAATCATCCTGTGTGTATAATGCTAAAAAAAAACTTTCTTGGATCCAACTTTGATATGATGATATCAGAGAACTTCATCAGGTTGGTGAAACGGTAATATCGTGGGTTGGGGATTTTTGCCATATACCGAAGGGAAAACTATAGTTCAATCAGTAATCAACGTCGTGTCTGAAAGAGTTCGGTAGTATTTGTGCTCAGGTAACTAAGGCCATGTTTCGTCAGTATAATGTGTCTCCAAATTGCTTTTGCTGGATGAAATCCCGGGTTGCTAAAAGTGTACTCTTGTAGAGCTCAATCGATCCCGCGTGGATAGCACACTTGGTAGAATTGCCGTCCTCCTCACACCAGGTGAAAAAAAAATACCTGAGTTCGAATTCCGTCAATGACTAGAGGAATTTTTAATGGCGTTTTTCACAACTTGGCTGAGTTGAATGGCCTCAGTCCAGAGGAGCATGGTTTCTGTCTTGGAAACTCGGGTTTTCTTCCAGAAAATGCAAAATCGACCACAGAATACACGCAGAATACACCACAGAATACACAGAATACACAGAATACAACCATATTATATACGGCGCAATATGGCCTAAGTTGCTGTTGCTCTTTAAACAAGCAACCAACCAGCTACCCCTCTCGAGACCTAGTAACATGGCCAAAAATGCTACATTTGAGACAATATTCGTTTCGATGCCTTTTCCTTCAAGATATTCTCTCTCACTGTTTGCCGTATGACCAGCAGTGACATAGGACTTCAGAATTACCCTGGAGCTTCTAAAATTGAGGTTGTTTCTTCCCTTCCCTCATGTGACAGACTGAATCTCTGCACGCTGCATACATCTACCCGGAAGTGTCCATTTTGTTCAAGCACGTGAACTTCCGCTAAAGTGTCCGCGTCGGTATCAGCACTCATCATAGATGGTACCCTTTATTCTGTGGCTGTAATCATTCGTTCTGTGTTCCATTAATGCACCAACTGTTTATTCCAATTGTAGCTAATTCATTTGAACAGCACTCACTCTCCAAAAATGTGTCCGCACACACATTGGTTTCACATTGCCATCATGCCACTCTCTTCAATAGAGTGTCGAGTCCCTTAGATCTGGTATGATACCCTCCACCCTACTGGTCAGGCATTCCACCAAAGAAAGACCGACTGCAACATTTTGGGATCAAATTTTATATTTTAAAGTTAATAAATTCATTATGAACCAGTTCTATTATTCATTTTTTTCACTATACAAAACAGGAATGCCTAATTACAATATGTTTAAATATCAGTTGGAAGCATTAAATCTCGAAACCAACCTCTTAGAGTACAAAGTGACGAAACGTTAATGGTTTTTTAATGTAATGATTCAATGAACAAACTGGAATCAATTTTGTTGTGAATACAATTATTTATTTTTACATCAAATTATCGGTCTAATTGGATGTAAGATGAACTAATGAGACATATGGCAGAGAAGAAAAATGCATGGGATACATACAAATTAACAGGTGACACAGAAGCCTATGGTAGATGTAAGCTGGTCGGTAATCGAGTCACAAAGAAGATTAGGCAAGCGAAGGCAGATTACGAGAAATCTTTGGCGAAGGATGCAAAAAAAAAAAAAAAAACAGCAAGGACTTCTTTTTTCGGCTATAAATTCTAAAAGGAAGGGGATGATTCAGATTGGTCCACTCAACACTCATGTTTCGACTGTTGATGATCCTGCTCAGGTAGCTAGAAAACTGAGTGCGTATTTTGCCTCTGCATTTACACACGAGGATTTATTCAGGAGAGAAATGCCAGAGGTATATTAAAATCTGGCAGTGAGCTAAATGATTTTGTAATAACTGAGAGAAAAATGGAGCAGAAACTGCTGAAGATAAACATAAGAAAGGCACCTGGGGCGGATGGGATCTATCCAGTTATATTAAAGGAGGCAGCAAAGGAAGTAAGCAAACCATTAGCCATAATTATGAGAGCTTCCTTGGACTCATGGACTGGAGATGTGGAAATGTGACCCAATTCACAAAGCAGGATCAAAGCAATTACAGACCTGTTAGTTTAACTTCTGTTCGAGGGAAATTAATGGAGATACTGATCAAAGAAGCACTGAAGGATCATGTAGACAACAGTTCAGTTATAGTTCAGACACAGCATGTATTTCTTAAGAGGAACTCTTGTCTGTACAATTTGATTGGATACTATGATGTGGTCACAAAGGAACTGAATGCCGAAAATAATTTTAATATCATATACGTACGTGGATCTTAGAAAGGCTTCTAATACTGCCGTATACGGAAGACTGCAGTAAAAATAGGAGCATGACATTGAGGGAAAATTGCTAAGGATAAAGGGATGGTCGAGTTGGAGAAGACAGAGCAGTGGTAATCGATGGACACTGCTCTTTGTGGACTAATGTTATTAGTGGAGTCCCCCAGGGTTCAGCATTGGGGCCAGTGTTGTTTTCTGTATTTATTAATGATATTGATGAAAGTATATTAGGCTTAGTTCTAAGTTTGCGGACGATACGAAGGTTGGCAGGATTGTTAATGACACTAATGACAGTACACTGCTGCAACAGTATCTAGAAAAGTTGAGCAGATGGGCTGAAAGGTGGCAAGTGAAGGTTAACATTAGCAAATGCAAAGTACTGCATATGGACAGCAGTAACCCAGAGTAACGTATCAACTGAGTGGTACTACACTGACAGTGGTAGAGAATGAAAAGGACCTGGGGGTAATTGTGCAGGCAGATATGAAGTTTTCTGAGCAGTGCTCAAACGGGCTGCAAGAGTAGCTCATGGTCAATGATATATAGGAATTTTTCTAGCAGGGAAAAGGAGGTGATTATCTCCTTGTATAATGGTCAATGGTCAGGCTACATCTTGAGTACTGCGTACAGGTCTGGTGGCCTCATCTTAGGATTTAGAGCTGCTAGAACGAGTGTAGAGAAGGGCAACAAGATTAGTGAATGGAACAAAGGGTTGCTCTTACGATGAAAGGCTTAAGTTATGCAAATTAAAGTGTCTGGAGACTAGACACATGTGAGGTGATCTGTGTGAGGTGTATAAGGCTTTCAATGGTTTGATCAACTCAATTCTAATGGGATTCTTCCTCTTTCTCATATTACTCACCTGAGAGAACATAAATTCAAATTGAAGAAAGACAGTTGTAAAACAGATGTGCCGAAATTTGCCTTTAGGCAGCGGGTAGTTGGTTGGTTGAACAGACTTCATCTATTGTTGTGGAAGTTATTATTATCTTTATTTTCTCCTGAGAGACACCCGCTTACGGCTATTAACCAGAGGGTGGACGTTCATATATATAGGAATATAAGTTATATACATATCATTGTCTTAATAAATTATACAAATTATAAATTGTCTAATTAATTATATATAATACATATCATTCATTGCCTTATTTTTAGTTGGGGATAGTTGTCGCTGGACCGTTTGCGGACTTGGAGTTTGCATACATTTTATTGGAGGATTGATTTTTTTAATTATCAGAAATTTGAGAGGGTGAATGCTCTTTCCAGGGATCAGCGTCTTGAAACTCTGCCCTACCTTTGAGGGTAGTCGTCCGTCGTGATTTAATGTGCGGGTTCTCCATCGGTCTCCCTCTCGCAACTTTGAAATGCCAGCTGGGCAAGTCCGTGGGTTTTCGAGAATGGGATATTTCGTCCGATTGTTCCGTTAATTGCATGTAGTTGAGTTAGGACTGTGTCTAATTCATCATCAATTAGTTTCTGTTTGGCTATTAACGTTCTATTCTGTTCATGTAATTCATGATTTTCCTCTGATTCCTTGCAGAGTTTTGTGGATCGGAAGAAGGAGTTCCTCGAGTAACTCTTTTAGCATTTGCAATAGACATTAATAAATACAGACTTTATTTACACTACTGGGTTCAGGTGGCTAATTATAGCAGGTTTCAGTACAATTCTGTGAGTACAATGAGGTCAGTAAACCTGTCTCACTCTATCGAAACCTTTTATTTTCACCCACCTCAGTCCAGTAGGGTTTACATAAAATTCTGTATTTATTAATGTGATGTTTGTTGCAAATGGCACACATCACTGTCATCTTAATATCCTTCAGGTTGCATTTTAGGCAATGTCTGGCCATTATATTTTTAATGAACAAACATTACTTTTTTGACCTTAACTCCATAAATTTACATTTTTGTCATTTCGACTGATCTCAACTGTTTCGATGTAATCAATGAACTGAACTGCTTTTAACTTCGGTTCTAATTTTTATTTAATTCTTTTCCTTTATTTATTTATTGTTTTATGTCTGGCATCCTATAAACACTGCATCATTTCCCTGCTAACTAGAGCCACTAATAATTTTTTTTGTTCGGTTAGTTATTTTCTTTAACAAAAGGAATTTAGCATTCTTTCATTTAAATCATTATTTGAGTTAGCATTACAATAACAAAAAAAAACACACTGTATAATTGAAATTCTTTTTATTTGTGAATTTTCTCATTTCATACGAAAGATATTTGAATTACGTGTAGTCCAATGCAAATTGAATTAGTAATATTTTCACATGAAATGTCCTTTAATATATATAAAAAGGGCGTGCTGATTTAATTCATAAAATTAAAAGCAAGACTAAAGACTTATATGACCAGTAAAAGAAACAAAATTAATTTAATTAATAATAAAAATAATAACCCCACCGAGACCCAACAGAATCCAGACAGGCCTATCAGTTGTGTCCCCACAATATACAAGATTATGACCAGCTGCATAACCAAGAACATATTATGCCACTTGAAGAGCCAGAACATAATAGCCGAACGTAGTGTTTAGTGTTAATTGTATGGTGCCAAAGACCCTAGCAGCACCAGGTTTCCCAGAGAACATATACAAGGAACTCCCGAAAGTTACAATCCCGAATAACTGTAGGATAGTCAGAGTTCCTGGATCTACAGTAATATGAAACATAACAGCCACCCTGTGCACTTTGTAGTAGGTATACTCGTCATGGGGTGGATTCACCCAATCAGTAATAATGTAAGAACAACATTATCCATAATCCAATCATTGATTTCATAATCTTTAGAGATGGCATCACATATTTTGTGAAGTATTCCACTGAGAAAAGGTTTAGAAATCACTTGGTAGATGATGACACTATGGGAGCGTTGCATTATACAGCCTCAGCCTCAAGAGCAATATGACTCTACATAACAGCCTAGAAGCAATAAGTACACAGAGCACAGACACTGAGTTAGATAAATGGTTCAGACTTCACTTGATTGTTAATGACACTGGGAAAATTGCATTATATATCTTCTCAGACAAAAGAGCAATGTGACCATACATAACAGCCTAGCAGCATTATGTTCACAGAGAACACATACATACATATACACAGAGTTGGATAAATGGTTCGGGCTTCACTTGGTGGATGATGACACTGTTAGAACATTGTATTATACAGCTCCTTAGCCACAACAGCAATGTGACCCTAGATAACAGCAATAGAACTCCCAGAGAAAACTTACATACACATGCTGACTTTCCACAACCCACAGAGCCACAACCAAAGATACGTTGATTTTGATATATGTAAGATTTGAAAAAATTGAAAAGTTGTTTACGCACTATTGTGTCAAATAGTTTAGAAAGTTTTTTTTTGCTGGGGAGTGGTTTGAAATCTTATACAGACCACTTGTCGCCTTTTTTGAATACCAGAAGCATGTTAACCTGATTGAAATGCTTTGGGTAAATGCCCAGTCTCAGATCATCATCATCAGCAGCAGCCATTTTCAATCCATTTTCTCCAGCAACTTTCCAGTTCCTTCTGTTTTGTGCAATGACCAACCATTTACTACCCACAAACTCATGAATTTCATCTATCCATCTGCGCCGTTGTCTTCCAGTCTTAAATATAAGTTGCAAATATGAAGGATTAAGAGTAGTGACAGACTTTTTCCAAAATATGGTTGGTGAGTCATCTGGGTGTTTTGTATTGTCATTTTTCATATTCTACAATGCTGGGTTTTGGTCATCCTCATTGACCAACACATCTCAACCAGGAAATGAAACCAAAGGCTCCATATCAATAGTCTCAATCCTTGACAAATGTTTGGCAAATACTTCAGCAGTGTGGAATTCATCAGACAATAGAATTCAAACTGAATAATGGACGTATATGTTATTTATCATTAAGGTATATGTAGTTCAGAATGGACAGTTAATCCAGTATTGATCAATTAATATTGCTCTGATACAAGTGATCTCTAAAAAAGAGAAATCATGCCAGAATTCTCCCTAGAAAAATCAAATCATGACAATTTTCCCCTCTATCTTTCGCAACATACGCTTAACATTTCCCAGTTACACGTATTTAACCATGTTTCAACAGTTTTTAAAGGGAGTTTCATTGACTGGACAGGCAAGCCAAATTCATATTTTTCACTTTTTGTTTTTCCATAATTTACAGGATAGACTGAATAAGCACTTTTTTTATACGTGCTTGGTACTCTTGGTTCCCAAACCACTCTAATTCAATGAAACTTGTTTTAGCATAAAGTTTTTGTACAACTTTTTCTTTATGAAATACCAAATAGACTTCTGAAAAGCAAAATATTTGATACACTTCTCATTGTATTCAATAATTCCTTTGATGGTCATTTTAATCCAGTTGTATCATACAACTGTGTTTTTACAGATGATTGTCGTTGTAGTTCAATTCTACTTCAAGAGATGGCTCTACCGTCTGAAAAATATCATTTTGACTATGTCCATCTGTCTATACATAAAAAAGTTTTCCTTCTAGCGATATTTATTCGAGCCAATGGGAGAAGAGGGAGGGCCAATTACATTACTACAAATCGCAGGTAAATAATTACATTGTTGGCGTCGATAAAGAACAAACATCCTCAGTTCCTTGAAGCATCTTGTTCCTTGAAGTTCCTTGAAGGAGGGCTCGTTTAGATAATAATCAGCAAAGGTTGTGGTTGTTCCTTAACAACGATGTCAAAAGTCTTAAAAATGGATTGTTTGCATACAAATCCAATAGAAAGATGGAATCGCAGGTAATGGTCCAAAATAGTTGATTATGATTTACTTCTTTCTAAAAGGAGAAGGGAGGTTTTAAAATATCTCCCTTCTCTGAGAGTGCAGTGCGAGTTGATTAAAAATAGCATAAGTTTCTCCTGTGGGAACGAAGGAACACGTCTCTTTGTTCCTGCTCTTTAAAATATGGTTTCTTAAAATAAATTCACATTCATAAATTTCCTCCATCTCCTTCTACATGTATCAATATGTAATTATTCTTATTTTATTTCAGATTTATTCAATTGCAACTGTCTATACTTCTACTCGTTTTGCTTCCCCTCGTTAGGGGGACCAGTCAAGGTAGGTATTGTATTATAAATAAAATGTGAAATTTAAAATATTAAAGAATCTTAAAGATATATTAATAGAAGAACGGGATGTATTTTTGAAGGAATTTATTTTTATTGAGGTAAACGTCAAAACTGGAAATTTTCTTCCAGCGATACGATATTCTGTATAAGAATAAATCAGCAATACTGCTGATTTCTTCTTATACATTTTGCCCCCATGACTTTTGCTGTTTTCTGGCCAAAAAACCCAAGTTTCCAGAAACAACACCATTTTAGAGACCGACTAAGTTGGCCAAGCTGCGAGAAAAGTCCGATCAATTAGTCTCATCGTTGAGGGGGCTCAAATTTAGATCTTTTCAATTCAATCGGTGTGGGAGGGCGGTGATTATATCCACTGTATACGAAAGCAGCAACGATTGCGATTTGTCAAAAGAGAAATTTTTAAAATATTTGTAGTTGGATGATATTAGCTAAAGTTAAAATAGAATTTATGAACATGAGTCTGCAAAATTTTAGAGGGTCACATTTAAGTCATATTAAGCAATATCATATTAATAATTATTAAGTTGATATTGCTGAGGTATAATCTGGGTACTATAATACGCCTCTCTTTATGTAAGGCAGAGACCAAAATTAATTTTCAAAAATATATTATGTAGAATTTTGCTTCATCGTTAGAAATACAAAATAACAAGGCCATGTTTATATTTATAAACACACTTAAAAACGGCCTTAACTTTTTTTCATTTCTTTTATATTTTCAAATTATAAATCATATTTTATAATTATTTAAAATAATTAATTAAAATTGCCTGTAGTAAATGTGAGAGTTTTATACAGGATCAGAATTTGTATTTGTAACAAAAAAAATTATTTTCGATTGGTCTTCATGACTGCATAAGGACTTGAATGGATTGGGAAATTCTCTCAGTGCAGTATAATCATTCTAACATGGCCATCCTACGATACGTTTTCTGACTTTTAACTGTCACTATAATGTGTTTTTTGCAGAGTGTGGAATCAGGCCCTCTTTCCTTATTGATCCTAGTCAGAATCCAAAGACAAGTACTGGAGAAATAGGAATCGTGGGAGGTACGAAAGCTGCTCCAAGATCATGGCCTTGGGTGGTAAGTAACAAGTTAGTCAAAGAGAAAAATGTCCTTTTTTTTTAATCTACCTCTGGGCTGAGACAGGGACTTTAATTCTTCAATGATCATACCTCAGGGCATGGAATTTTGTTAAAAGTCATATGCCAAGATATGTCTCTGTATCCATTTGTAATGCTCCCCAAAAACCAACTTAGTTATAATTTTCCTTGCATTCTTTCCCACAATCGTAATAATTCTTTCCAACAAAGTAATAACATGGCTCTAGCTGAGGTAATTGGACCTTTCGCACCAATGTAAACAGAATATCATCTTGAAATTTTAATTCTTGCAACTGTTTTATTTATAAAGAGACAATATAACATTCTTTTCTTTGTAGGTACAAATACTGAGGAAAACCGGGAGTGTTCATACATATTCGTGTTCAGGGTCACTAATCAGTTCAAAATATGTGTTAACAGCTGCACACTGTATTGATAGAGTAAAAATGTAAGTTGTTTTATATAGCTAAAATTTTCTTTCGTATATCCTTGGGTGGACTATGGTTTGCACTTCCCACGAATTATCCTGTATTTTATTTCATTGCAGACTTTCCAATTTAAAAGTACAAGTCGGTGGAGTGAGTAGCGAAGATGGAACTTCTTACAGTGTTCAGTCAATTGAAATTCATAACGAATTCAATCTGCGAAATATGGAAAATAATATTGCCTTGATAAAGTTGGAGCAGGATGTAAAAGATGTGACCCCAGTTTGTCTTCCAGCAGCAGATATTACCGAAGAGGATCTTCTTGAGAAAATGGCCACTGTTGTAGGGATAGGCACTGCAAGTAAGTATTGACTTCTCAGGTTTTCCAAAGACAATACTCTGCCTCCTTAAAATATTACTGAATTAGACATTATGCAATCCCTGTTATCCATTCGAATGGATTAGTTATAGTAAGGTATGGAAAAGAACAACGGATGTAAGAGTGTTTATGTGATACATTTTTGTCGGTGGGGGTTTACTTGGACCATTCTTAGGGAGGGAGGATGTTCTCGCTGAATCAAGTAGAACGTCCAATAATTTTGCAATGAAATGCACTCCTTTTGGGGCGAGGGACAATTTCAACAACGGATAATGTATATAACGCTGTGGTAATTGTAAGTTATGTTTCCACTGCAGGTGACGAAGACAATCCAGCCCTCTACGAGCTTCTCCTTCCAGTACGAAACGAACTAAAATGCAAGCCACTGCTGACGGAATTCCGAAAAAGTAATAAACATGATGGAGTGTTGTGCGCCGGTGGTTTTCCAGAAGGAAGAAAAGCTACGTGTCGAGTATGTAGTTATTAATTTAGTCTTAAACTGAATTTTTAAACATTTGGACCAAGAAATTCTATGTCCTCATCTTCACCCAGAATAAGATCATTAGAGTGTGTGATAGCTAAACATGGCTAAAAATTTGTATCCACACTCGTATTCATTAATGGGAATATTTTTGTTCGTTTCAGGGATCAAGTGGATCTCCTTTGATGCTAAGCGATGATCAGGGAAAGCATTGGTATCAAATTGGGATAACATCTTTTGGCCATTTTTTGTGTGGAGCACCTGATATTCCTGGAGGATTTACAAACGTTGCATATTATCGAAATTTTATACTCAAGAATTTGAAACTTTAAACTGAATTTCAAAAGGTTTATTTCATTTGTCAAGAATAAACAAAATAAAATAGTTTTCCTGGTCAGTTAAATTTCTTTATTTCTATAAAGAACACACTCCAAATGACTTTACATCCCATGAGTTAAATGCAAGAGATAAAAATAAATGAATATCAGTGTTGGTTTTTAATCGTCTATTTTTCTTTTGCCTTCTCAAGATTGCGAGAGACTATGGCTTTTCAACCCAAAGGGAAGCATGGCCCTCAAGTGGTAGATGGTGATGAGATTGACGTCGCTGATTCCTGTTCCGTGCCGGGTTCTGCGCAGGTTGTTATCGAGCGTTTGCCGATAGACCTAGAGGTTTTACTGGATAGTGTTAGTGCAAAAGACTCATCGGGACATGAGCCTCCACAGAAAACTGCTGGTAAACGACTCAGATAGGATTCAGATGAAAAGGAAGATCCTTTGAGAAATTTTAAAGATATGAAGATAGTGTGCCAGAGACTTCTTGACTATATGTTTAATGACTCTAATAAAGTTAACCGAGCTGCTATGTATGCGATCCTTGGCATGTGGGATCAGCTTGAAATAAAAGCGATTGAAGTGTATACACTGAATCAGGTGTTGAAGGCACAGTTCAGTAAATCGTTAAGCGTACAAACCGTAGCAAGAATGGGGAAAAGGAGTGATCTAACGAACTTCGAACGTGGCATGGTAGTAGGTGCAAGACGTGCTGGACAAAGCATCTCTGAAACGGCACTTCGCCTGAAATTTTCACGCACCACAGTTTCAAGGGTAGATCGAGAATGGTGCAACGAACAGAAAACATCCTCTCAACGGCACTGCTGTATCGCTTGTTGATGAGAGAGGTCAGAGGAGGATGGCTAGAATTGTGCAAGTAAACAGACGCGCCACAACATCGCACATCACGTCAGAATACAACCTTGGTACGCAGATCAAAATATCGCGGACGACTAGTCACACTTTGTCGCGAATGGGCTACAACAGCCGAAGGCTACAACTCGTACTTTTGTTATCAACACCAGCACTGGACTATCGAGGATTGGCAAACAGTTGCTTGGTCTGACGAGTCGAAGTTCCTGGTCTGGTGCATCAGGTTGATGGAAGGTTCAGAATTTGGCGAAAACAACTTGAATCCATGGTGGACCCATCATGTCTGACGGCTACTGTGCAAGGTGGTGGGAGCAGTGTTATGGGTGTGGGGAATGTTTTCTTGGCACCCATAGATTCACGCCTGAATGCCACATCGTACCTAAACATTGTTGCCGACCAAGTGCATCCGTTCATGTTGATAGTTTATCCTGTCAGATGGTTACTTCCAGCAGGATAATGCGCCGGTGCACAAAGTCCCAGTCACTATGGAATGGTACCAGGAACATGATAATGACTTTTCTTTGCTGCAGTGTCCCGCTCAATCCGCGGATCTCAATCCTATTGAACATATTTGGGAAGAGCTGGAAAGGGCTGTTAGCTGCAGACTCAGAATACACCTGCGTCGAATCTCAAGGAACTGCATGACACACTTATGTGTCTGCATGGTACTCCATTCCTGCACAATGTTTTCAGCATCTTGTTCAATCCATGCCTAGACGAATTCAGGCTGTTTTGAAGGCTGAAGGAGGCTCAACATGCCACTAGGTAGGCGTCCCTAATAAAGTGGCAGCACAGTGTATATCTTACGATAAAATGCTTTAAGTGGTGCCTTGCCTTTGGACATATACCCAAGAACTGTAAGTTTAATGCTGTATGTGGTCACTGCTCGGAAGAAGGTCACTTTTCCAAAGAGTGTCCAAAAACAGGCTGAGAGGCCTATTTGTGTGAATTGCAAGAAGCGGAATAAGGATTTTGACCATTCTGTTAGAAGCAAAGATTGTCCTATCTATAAGAGTTATCTAGGCCAGATTAAAAGTAAGGGCATTCATGGATAGTATCTCCATAACAGCAATTAAAGATGGCTTATTTATGCAGTTTTTGGTCAGAGTTTATTTCTAGTTGTTCTGCTGTTGCAGGGCGTAAATGGATAGAATTGCGACTGTATCCCGTTGTTACTGCCTATTGCGGCGAATGAGCGAGTTCATGGATTCCCCTTAGGTTTGGAGTTGGTATAACATGGCAAAGTGGATAGATTGTGATCGTTTCTGCGTTGGAGACTGGTTGTTTCCCAGCTGCAGCGGTTGTACTCCACGAAATTTGTTGTACAGTAGATTCTAGTAGTACTCAAGGTACTACTTCATTGTGATTTGGTTCTTTCTGCTTGCTAGAGGAAGTTGTTATTTTGTGGTGATACTGCTTGTCGTTGCTCTTTGTTTTGATTATATATATATATGTATAATTGTTGTACATTGTTTAAATTTTGACGTCTAATAAATTTGATGTTTGTCTTGATATTGGTGATTTTGATTGTGACTGAGATCGAGGCAATCAGAAGTCTTTGTACTTAGTTATTTAAATTTATGGTGATTGGAAATGGTATTAGCGACCTGCCTCCACGGGGCTAGGGATGGTAAATTTCCCTGCTGCAGGGCTTTCTTTTTGCAGTACGAAAGGCTAAATAGGTCGATTGTATATAGTTAATTGCGTTGTTGAGCTTATTGCTCCGGAAACGCTCCAATTAGTGTAAATATGATGATGATGATTTCAGCATAACGCTGTCATCAATTGCAAAATCTACAACAGTCTGGAAAGTATTTCCTATATTGTAGGTTTAAACACATTATAGATGTGTATAAACCTATTGTTTACAACGTGCAATGTCATAAGGCATTACACTGAGTCAACCGAAATCATGGAATACCTATTCAGTAATGTGTAGGGGCATCTTTCGCACGCATAAGGACAGTCACACGGCGAGGCGTTGAGTCCACTAGTTCACGAAAGCGTTCCACAGGTATTTCCATTAATGCTTGATGCATCGCTGTGCATAATTCCATGGCATTCCTGGGTGGACGATCCAAAGCTCCATCGAACCTTTCTGCAGCATCCCAAAGATTCGCCGCAAGGTTCGTGTCCGGTGAAAGCGGAGATCATTCCGTGGTGGTAAAATCTGCTCTTGCTCATGTTCTAGTCACGACGGCTCTGTGGGGAGGCGCATTATCCTGCCGGAAGAGTCCATTGCCCTCTGGGTGCACAATGACCATGAAGGGATGCAGATGGTCCGCAAGGACAGACACGTAATCTGGACCGTTCAGAGATGCGTCTGAACTCTAAACGTACCAGAGGCCCCAATGTATACCAGATGAACACGCCCAGACCATTATCGACCGTCCATCTGTCTGAACAGTTTCTTGTTGACATGGCAGGCGCCTAGCTTCGTGCGGTTTCCGCCAGATACTCACCCTCCCTTCCTTTCGAAATAACTGGCTCATTGGACCTGGAGACACGTCTCCAATCATCCAAGGTCTAGTGTCGATGTTCTTTGGCCCAGTTGAGAGGTAGAGACCTGTGTTGTGGTGTTAGCAATGGGACTCTGGCGGCTCCCATAACCTATTGCGGCTAATGATCTCCTGATGGTCTCCTGGTACCTCTCTCGTTGAATCCGCTGGTGATTTGTGCCACTGTCGCTCTCCATTTAGCTGAAACAATGCGAGACAGACGTTCATCCATCATCTTTCTTCTCCCCACCGCCACAGCTCTGTGCACAGCTTTAAGCCATTATCCTTATACAACATGGTTGAATTTCTCCAAATGACCTTGTTTGCAACTGGCGCATGGCATCACCGAGAAATGATTGTGCGGTTTCAGGCAAAATCAAATTCGGTGCAACGTAGAATATTACTCAGTACTATTCGTCTGCCTAGCCTGCCGCGACGGGAAGGAACCAACCATTCGATGTCATGTATGCAAATTAAACTTTTGTGCCCACTCAGTTAAAACAGACATCGCACATCTTTCTAAACTACGTCGGAGAAGGTTCGCATGTGATAAATGCCTTAGAGAAGACGCTGAAGTATCTGAACTTCCTCTATCCCAGACTGAAACTAGCCGTATCGACCAGATGTTAACTGATCTCATTCAACATTCAAATACTGGTTTGCCTGAACTTATGACCATCGCATGCGACGAAACAGTGGTCAACGGAACACTGCCTGACGGGATTGCCAACCACGGTGTATGCAGCGCTAATCAGTCCAAGTCTCCACCGGAAACTAATGATCAAAATTGTGCCTCGGTCGTTAATGTGTCCTCCACCTCAAACCAGACGCTAGTCACAACAGGTACTTTTCAACGTGAAGATGAATCTCCAAGAATTAACGCCGAAGCTACAGTGTCGACCCCTCCTCTACAGTCAGAAAGCGTAGACTTCTTGGTCCTCCTAATTCACCAGTTGAGATCCCAAATTGAGGATCTGAAGGATGAAGTTTACTCGCTGAGGAACCAAAATAAACATATCACACATATGCTCTCTGACCTCTGCTCTTTGGTGAGCGAAAATGGAAAGCTGACATCTCAGCCACCAATAATAAATAAACGGACAAAATCTACACAAACTGTCAAACCTCCTAGCCTTATAAAGCCTGGCTCCCATGCTCAAATTCACTCGAGACAATCAGTAGATAGATCTCCAGACACTCCGACTGAGCACATTAGCAGGGCCCAATCACGCCCTCAGCAGAAGGCTAGTGACCAACCACAGCTGCAATCTTATGAAGAAGTACCCCAACCAGAGAAACCACCAGAAAATAGTAAACACTCCCTACAAGCCCCAGAACTAAACAGTAATTCAATAAACGCCCATCAAGCTCTGCCCACGTCATATGCTGGTATGCTTACCAACAGCCCTTCTAGCGATACTTACGTCCCATCTGGAGATAAACAAAGTTCCCTCATTACCACAGCCAACCCTGCCTCAAATTCCTCTGGATGCCTTTCTGATATCAATATTGATTGCCTTTCCCATCACGCTAATATTCATAACCAGATCTCCCTGCCCCGCCTAGTAACAGCTTCTAAATCTCGTCTGACACTGGCCGAGAAATATAACATCTCGGTAGTTTCCACCAAAGCCAAGATTTTTGCATCCAGATTTGGACCTAGAACATCTCCTGAATCTATAATGAGAATGTTTAACGAGGAACATAACCTCTCAGTTCAGGTTAAACGGCTTAAAAGCCGGCAAACACGCTATGCCTCTTTCCTTATAATGTGTTCTCCTGCTGTCTATAAAAAAGTTATAGATCCAGCCTCCTGGCCCCAAGGTGTATATATCAGATCATTTTCTGAGAAAAAGAGCCCCCATCAACAACCTCAACTAATTCACCCTCCTCGATAGCAATCAACGCTGCAAGGGAACAAGCATGAATGCCCCACATTCCGGGCAATTTCTCAAAATGTGCGCAGCATAATTCAAAATTATACAAGTGGTGACAAACAGCGGCATCAAAAAATTGATACCATCAGCCTTCAACCACCAATAAATAACAGTTCGGGAATGCTCATCCCAACGTGGGTCACGAATCGACAAACTAGAAAGCCTGCCTTGAATAAAAATATTAGAGACACATGCCTTAAAAATATCCACAAAACTTGCATAATCAGAGTCTTGTACCAGAATGTTAGAAGCCTCCGCAACAAACTGGATATCATTGATCAAATCTTGCTCGCTAGTGATATCGATATTCTCTGTGTTACAGAAACCTGGCTTGATAAAGACCAAGAATTTTTCACATCTTGTACTCCAGCTGGGTATAAATCAGCGTTTACTTCCAGAGTTGACCAAAGAGGAGGCGGCGTTGCCATTTTCTTTAAGAGCTCACAGGCCTCACTTGTTCATCAAGTATCTAGCAAAACAACAGCATATGAAGCTCTCGCTGTTACTCTCAGCTACAATAGCGTTCTTATACATGTAATTGCCATATATATATACCCCCAGCACCTTCATATGACGCCATCCATGAAATATCAAACTGGATCATTAACCAGCTTCACCCTTCAGCTTTGCACTTTGTCTGTGGAGACTTTAATCTTCCTCCCCAACTAGCTAACCTTCAGCAAATGCTCCTGTCAAACCTATCTTGTACAGGGTTACAAATGATTAATGACCTCCCGACCAGAGGTAACAATCAACTAGATCTCATCCTTGCCTCTTTTCCTTGCACACCTGATTACATGCCAGAGACTTATTTTAATTCGGACCACAAGCCAATTATTGTTATTTTACAGATACCTGCTCCAAACTTCAATGTTGTGAATTCAATTAACACCAGAGTAATAGTTAGTCCCAGATTTTTGAGCATTGCTAAATGTGTTGAGGCTGCCTCTGCCATCCCGTGGTCAGTCCTTGAAAACTGTGATCTTGAAATTGCAGTAAATCTGCTTACTAATTGGCTTAAGACGATTGCGACATTTGCAGCATCAAAGAGAATTTCTATTATGCCTCGGTCCAGAGCATGGTGGACTCCCCATCTTAATATGAGCTTCAAATTAAAACAGCAACTCCACAAAATGTGGAAGCAGTCGCAAAGTTTTCAAGACAGGATAGCCTACTCTAGAGCCCATGCAACATTCAACAGGCTGAAATCTCAAGCAATTAAGAATTATATGGACACCACCCTTCGTAGAGGAAAAACCCCCTACTTTGAACGGCCTTCTGATTTCCCACAAAAACTTGAACCTAACCAGTGGCTAGACTTTATATCCAGATTTGCCTCGAACTCGGAACAATGTGCTCATCTTGAGACACCAACAACTGAAATCCCCCCCCGACACGCTTTCTGCAGTATCAATTTCCAGGGAACAGCTTATTTCTGCCATAAATTCTACACCGGCTTCTGCTAAGGCAGGTGCAAATGAAATACCCCAATTCATTATTAAATGTCTTAGCTCATACATTTTGGGTCCCCTTCAAACTATTTTTAATGCTATTTTGTCAAGTAATTTCTTTCCCCAGCAATGGAACATCTACCTTGTGAAGCCTGTACCAAAAATTCAATCACCTACTCTTCTTAAGCACTGCCGGCCAATCTCCAATGCCTCAAGTCTTCTAAAACTCCTAGAGAAGATACTTCTCCCCATTTTAACTAAACAACTTCTTCCACATCAGCCTCATCAAATCCACTACTCTCTTCCTCATAGATCCACTGTGACTAATCTCTTAGCCACCACCAGCTCTATCCTCTCTACGTTTGAATCTCATGCAGAGCTTGCAGTCACTTATGTAGACCTCGAAGCAGCATTTGACTCAATAAATGTTCCTGCAATGCTGAAGCTACTTTCAGACCATTATCAAATCAAGGGAGACACTCTACAGTTCCTCACTTCACTCCTTCAAAATAGAATAATCCGGCTTACTGTCCACGGCCAAACATACGAGCGATGTGTCTCTTCAGGCGTGCCACAGGGTAGTGTCTTATCCGGCCTCTTATTTACAGCGCTCATCTCGCCGCTTGTTGAGTCCAGGCATGATACTCTATGCTATGCTGATGATATGAAGCTCCTCACACCGATTTCTCCACATGATGATCTTCTTGTGATAACAGCATCAATTAACAATATACTCCTGGAATTTGCAAACTACCTCAACCAGTTTGAACTAAAAATAAATCCAGAAAAGTCAGAATTTATGATATTCTCGTTAAAGAAAACGCCTTCCTATATTCAGCCAACACTATGCAATTCCCCTATTCCCATTGTCAAGAAACATACTGATTTGGGGGTTGTTTTTGATCCTAAGCTCTGCTTTGGTAACCACATGGAAAAGCTGCTCACCGAGGCAGCTCGACTCCGATGGATGGCCAAACAGCATTTGCATTACATTAATGAAGTAACGATCACCAGAAGATATATAAAAAGCAGAGTATACTCTCCGCTTCTATATGCTGCAGAAGTATGGGCATCTGCCGCCCCTAGCACAATTCGACCACTCTTTTCTACTGAGTTTTGGCTCTTAAAATGGGTCATAAACAAACATAAACTTCCTCCACAGTTAAGGACAACTGAAATGGCCAGTTTGATAAAAATTCACAGGCTTCCCACGCTGATTAGGGTGAAATGCCTTACCACAACTGTAAAAATGATCACTGGAAAGATCTCGGCACCATCATTCTGGGACCTGTGCTCTTGGAGAGTCCCTCAGCCTTCCTTCAGAGCGACTCCAACTCTATGCCCACATCTCAGCCGTCTCCACCTATCCGATAGGTTTCTGCCATATCAGCTACTTCCATGTGCCCAGTCTTTGGATGCTGACCTTAATAAGTTTTCTAGTGATAAGGAGTATAGACGCCGCATCCTTAAATTGTACTTCCCTGTCCCTGAGTCTTCTCCTTCAAGCTCGCCTTAACGCCGCAATCCAGAAATGCGACATGAAGATGGCTTACCAACGAACCTTGTAGTTTTCCACACCTGTATATTCTTTGTTCATTGTGATGTTTATAATTGTGTTATACTTTGAGTGTTGAGCTCTATTTACTTTTGATTCGTTCATATATGTATTTTATATTTAATTTATTAATTTCCTTTCTTACATATTGTAATATCACTGTTAACCCCTGGCCTTGTGGCCGTGAAGGGCTTATTGCAATGTATCCATTGTATTACCATTATTATTATTATTGCAATAAAGATTTCTATTATGAGAATTTGGAGAGCGGTTTCAACTGCAGCCCTGCAGCTGTTAGCAGGAGCTGATCCTGATGGAGCTGGACCTGACGCTTGATGAACATTATGTTATTATATGAAGAGGAAGATTAATACTAAAACGTAAGATATTGAGGTCAACCTAAATTCTGATGTAAACAGAGAAATGATGTTGGAATGAAGTTATAAACTAGTGACAAACACGATGGGATACTTCATCATCGGGAAGGGTAACTAATAATTTTATTCCAGATTTGTCATTTCAGCCAAATCAGCAGATTATGCGATGGTTTGCCCCAAGTTTGGAGATATTGTTTCTAATGATTGGACATGGATCCTTAAATGCGTAGTTGCCGTAATATTTTAAGGCAGTGTTTGAGTATAAGAGAACCTCTTTACAAACAACCCAAGTTATGTGCAGGATGTCTGACGAAGTTTGATACGACTGGAGGTAATCCATATAACTAGGAGGGAAGTGATGAGTTTGTGTCCTGTCTCATATTCTGAGAATATATGAGTCCTCTCTACTGGAACTGGTCCACCTTCCCGCGTTGGGGACCAGCACTTAGAAGCAGCTTTCCGGGAGATTGCTGCTTCTGGGTAGCCAAGAGGCCAGCACAACACAAAGGACCCAACTCATACTATTCACACGACCATAACTTTACTACACACCTGGCCTATTTACAAAGTCCGTATAATTATAATGAAACGTGCTGGATTTGAGTAGACGTTCTGAGCGCAACCTTACCTAAACAGATACATACATGTTCAGGATTGATAGGACTGTAGTTTGACACACTTCGATCTTTGAAACTGTTTTTATAGATGGGAGTAACAATAATCCTCTTAAGATGACTAGGGCATATAGCTTTCTTGAAAGATTCGTTGTAAATATGAACCAAAAGCGAGCTAAGGGAAGAAGAACACCTGGTCCAGAACATCAATGGGATTTAGTACGGATCCCCTCCTTTGGAATAGTTATAATAGTTATCCCCTCAATTAGAAATAATAAATAAAAATATAATTTTTTGTTTATATTCCCTGTACACTCAACCGATCCCATATAGGGTCATATGAGGCTACACAATAAAGAATATAATAACAGTATCGTATTTGGCATGGGCTGTCTGAAGTCTGTAAGGAAATTTCCTTACAGACTTCCTTCAATATTTCCTCTTGACGGTCACAAGGAGATGAAACTTCCTCGGCGGATGTTGAAGACGTTTGATCTTTATCACCTCAACCTTCCTGTTTATTGTGAAAGGTAGAGTTTCTGTTTAAGATAATGATCGTCGTTAAAACCATCTTTAGAGGTAGTTCTGTTTCTTCTCCAGTTGTAAGCTTTGAAGAATTGCTATGATATTACCGTTCCAGCTTAAAATTCCAAGATTTACGTAATAATATATCAATATGAGTATCAGTGTAAATTTTAATATAAAAAGGATCAGGGCAGTGAAAAACTGGTCTGCTGCGTCGTGCAGTGGATACCTTCCTAAGAACAACAACGAACACTTGTAAATAACTTCGAAATTGTGGATTGGAATCCAACTGCTGCGAGAGTTGAGATCATTTGGAATGGTGCATGTAGCATTCAGGCTTGCATCAACAGATATACCTGCAAATTCGAGCATATACCTACTTGAATTTTCAGGTTTATGCTTAAATTTGCGTATGGTTACCATACACAATTGCGTGTATTCAATTGTGTATGGTTACCAAAATGAGACAAATATAGATGATTATTAGCCATATAACGAAGGAAAAACTAGATCAATCAGTAATCAGCGTCGTGTCTGAAAGAGTCCGGCAGTATTTGTGCTGAGGATGTGTCTCCAAATTGTTTTTGCTGGATGAAATCTCGGATTTCTAAAAGTGTACTCTTGAAGAACTCGATCGATCCCTCGTGGATAGCACACTTGGTAGAATTGCCATCCTCCCCACACTAGGTGAAAAAGACCTGAGTTCGAATTCCGTCAATGACTCGAGGAACGTTTACGGGCGTTTTTCACAACTTGGCTCAGTTCAATGGCCTCAGGCCAGGTGAGCACATTTTCTGTCTTAGAAACTCGGGTTTTTCTTCCATCAAACACAAAATCGACCACAGAATACACTCAATTTACAGCCACATTATATACGGTGCAATATGGCCTAAATAGTGGCATACGCCTTCAGAATTACCCTGAAGCTTCTGAAATTGGGGTTGTTTCTTCCCCTCCCTCATATGACAGATTGAATCTCTGCACACTGCATATATCTACTGAGACGTGTCCATTTTGTTCAAGCCTGCAAAATTCAGCTAAAGTGTCGGCGTCACTTTCAGAACTCATCATAGATGGTGTCCTTTATTCTGTGGCTGTGGTCATTCGTTCTGTGTTCCATTAATGCACAAACTGTTTATTCCAATTGAAGATAATTCGTTTGAACAGAACTCACACTACATTCCAAAAAATATATCCGGACACACGTCAGTTTCACATTGCCATCATGCGACTCTCTGCAATAGAGTGTCGAGCCATTTTGGTCTTGTATGATACCTTCCACCATTCTAGTCAGGATTCCCACCAAAGAAAGACAGACTGCAGCATTTTGGGATCAAAATTTATATTACAAAGTTAATAAATTCATTAAGAATCAGTCCTATTATTCATTTTTTCACTACACGAAACTGGAATGTCTAATTACAATATGCTTAAATATCAACTGGAAGTATTAAATCTCGAAACCAACCTCTTAAACTACAAAATGACGAAATGTAATGTTTTTTTAATGTATTGATTCAATGAACAAATTGGAATCTTTGTTGTGAATATAATTATTTATTTTTACATCAAATTGTCCCAAGAATTTTACCTCAATAAGGGTGAATCACTTCGACTTGAAAAGGTCTCCGATTTGCTTTCAGGTGGCAAATCAAACAGAGTGGTTATAATTAAATATTTAATAACGATATATATTTAGTGAAAGTAGTCCATTTAATTATGCAAATGAACCATAAAAGAGTGCAACAGTATATTTTTCTAACAAGCATTGGACAGTGAAAAAATTTCTGGAAGTTTGCAGGTTTCTCAGTCACTTTGCAGTTTTCGCAATTTCAGAGTTCTTCAGCACCCAATCGAGGTAATAAGCTACATTGGCATATCCACCCGGTACGTCAGGTAATCCGCAGCCTTTGCCGAAAGTCACTATCCCAATTATGGACCAGTGCTTCCCCTCTTTGTCACTCAGCATTAGGGGGGATCCACTAGCTCCCTGAAATGAGAAAAATATTTTCATCGATTGATGTGCAGTGGCTCAAGTTTTATTAATTTTTTCCAATTTCCCAGCACATAATTTATTAAAATGATTTATCTTAACCATCTATAACTCCACCTTTGTAATCTAGCTCTAAATATTGTGGATGCTAGCTGGACACTTCCTGTCAGCAATACTTCTGTGCGTACTGTCCTACCAAAGGTCAGGAGATACCCCTCTGATTGGAGAAACTGTGTGGCAAAGAAATATTATGACATATTCAGGTTATTAATGGTTAGCGAGAATTCACTTCAAAAGCACATGTCGAACGATGAGCACATGGGAAATGTTAACAGAGTTTTAGAGAGGAATGATTACTAGATGTCATGTGGGGAAAATGTGTTTACATACTCAGGAATTGAACTTTGCAAAGTTCACAATTGGCAAAGTGTTGAAGAAATGGCAGTCCCAGCTAACTGTGAGCACAAGGGAAATTCAGGCAAGAAAAATACTGAACGTAACCACTAGCAACATTAGAATGAATCGACTCCAGCGGAAAGAGTCTACCTTTCTCTGCTCCTTTGTCTCTGGCTAAAAATGATAGACCCACATCTCGTCCATGGTTACAAACTTTGCAAGGAAAATTGTTGGATCTGCTTGAAAATGACGTAAACGCTCACTTAACTTGACAATTGTTGTGTGTCTTTAATCTTCTATCAACAACTTTGGGACCCATTGTGATCACACCTTTTTCATAGCGAGAATCCTCCGTTATTATGTGGTACACAAGTTTAGATGAGATGTCCAAGACATTGGCGATGTACCGACATGTCAATCGTCGGTACATCGCCAACCAAACCCACTAAATCATGCACACTGGCAACATCTTATGGAGTGATGGACGTTGAAGGTCTTCCACATCGTGAATCATCTTCCGTACCCTCCTTCCCTCCCTCGTTTAAATTCTGATGTCCACTTTTAAACTATGGAATAGGAAGGGCATCCTCCCCCAATGTTCTAACCATATCCTGCTGAATTCGCCTCTGGTTTAGTCCCTGTTTCCCTAAATATTGGATGAGTGCAGGTTAACTTATTTTGTTCGTCTTTCTTCATTCACTCAACTTTGGGACCTGTAATTGCAAAACGATATTGAGACAATGAAACTTGCTGGATTACTACTTTATATTAAGTAAACATTTTTAACGCTGTACCGCTACCCTTTCATCCTCAGGCCACAAATCTTACAAACCCCCTCGTTAAGAGGGGTAGAATACCTCTTACTTTCTAAAAAATACTTGTAGAACGTCTTCCAAGAAGCATCGAAGCGGTCATTACAGTGAACATATTTCAATATTTATGTCTTTAAATAAAATTACTCCGTGATGTTTGGTAGGACAGTACGCATTCTGAATAAATAATAGAATTCATTTTAAAATTAAATGCATGAGCACGTACGGTGCACGCATCTTTGCCTCCTTCTGGCAGACCTCCTGCACACAATATTCCGTCATGGTTACTACCAGGTGGGAGGTTCGACAACAACGACTTGCAACTTTCCTTATCACGGACTGGAAGTAGGAGCTCGTGGAGAACCGCAGCCTCTTTTCTACCCGCTGTAAAAATATAAATTCTCAGTCACCAGGAATAGAATAAATGTTTCATTATCTGAACAAGGAATCTAAGACGATAATACTTACTGACACCATCTAACCCAACAACAGTAGCTATTTTCCCAATAAAATCCTGTTCTGTCTGATCCGCTGATGGAAGACAAACTGGGGTGAATTCATTTACGTGTTTGTCCAGCTCTATTACAGCTATGTCATTTTCCGCATTCCTCGGATGGTAATCTTCGTGAATTTTAATTGACTGCACGCTGTAAGTGGATCCTTCTTCTTTGCCATGACCTCCCACTTGCACTGTGAACTTTGTGATACTACAAAGAAGAAGAGCACGTGGTAACTCATGGCATCTGTTTCATTACACAAAATTTCACCATCTTGAAAATTCAACTTACTTTCTAATTGGGTGGACGCAGGCGGCAGCTGTTAGTACATATCTCGAACTAATTAAGGATCCTTCACACGATGGACGTCTCTGTCCGGTAGTCAGTAATTGTACCTGCAAAGAAATGCAAATAACGTTGGTCTAAGACTAGAGGTTATGAAAGTATCCAAGGAAAAAACAGTCATTACAGGTGAAGGGAAGGGTTTACATTTTTCTTAAATGGGACTGTACGCTACCCTAAGATTAATACGCGGACCAAATATTAAAGTTATCTTTGTAGGTGTGCGGACTGCATATGCACAAAAAAACCCTTTATTTAGAGGAAAACTAATAGTGTGCTAAAACCATTAGCCTTTCTGGTAGCCTCTAATCTCATTCATTAATTAGCTGAAGGTGGATGAATCTTTCCAGATTCATCCACCTTCAGCTCATTAATGAATGAATCATTAATGCTTATTCATTAATTCATTAATTCAGCTCATTAATGAATGAATGTTATCAGCAGATGAATCTTTCCAGATTCATCTGCAGATAACATTCGTTTACTTATAGAGAAACAGTTCTCTATAACTTTCTGTAAAAGTTGCCTTCGCAGAATTTATCCGGATGGAGGTTTAATTTGTTGAATATTTCTAAGATATTGGTGGGAAATATATCCCACAGATAATTAAGATTTAAAAACGAAACAAAAAATAATAATAAAAATAAGAAGTAGATAAAAAAATACAAATTATAATTATTTTCTTCCCTCCCTACATAGGTAATTATCCAGTTGAGGCTGTCAATTTGGCTAAAAGAAAATTTCTTACAATCTAGTCTACACCTCTTCCTCTGTAATTTGAATTTATGGCCCCTAGTTCTGGAATTCTTTATAAAGGTGAAAAATCCGCCTTTATTAATTTTACTAACCCCTTTTCAGTGCCTTATAAACATAAACCACAATCAGGTGCCTTTTGGGTGCCTGGCTGTTAAGCTATGTAGCCTGTATAACAGAAGTCTTCCCTCATATGGTCGACATTTTGCCAATCTCACCATTTCAGTTTCCATCTTTGGACTCTTTCAACCAGCGCAATGTCTTTTTTTTAGGTGAGGTCTCCATACTTGGACACAGTATTCCAAATGTGGTCTTACAATTGCCTTATCCTCTACAGGATAATGCTCGATAAATACTCGACTTATCGAACCTTAGAACACCTTAGACACCATGAGCATTGCTAGCTGCCTGTTTACAGAGCTCAGAAAACTTCATATCTGCCCGTTTCTTAAATCACAGATCCCTTTCTTCTTCTATTGTTTTGAATTAAATCCCATCAAATGTTTAATTTATTTTGGGCTTACTAATTCTCAAGTGTAAAACTTTACATTTTGCTGCACTAAAACATAGCAGCCACTTTACTGACCATCCTTGGAGCCAGCTCATGTCATCCTGAAGGAACGCTGCTTTGTATTGATAATTAACGACTCCACTAATCTTTGTTTCGTATGTAAATTTTGACATCATGCCTTCTATTCCTTTGTCGATGTCGTTTATGAAAATCAGAAACAACAGTGGCCCAAGAACCGATTCTTGGAAGACTCCACTTTACACCAATCTAAAGAATGTCCAATAATCACAGTCCTCTACCTTCTGCTTTCTGTTCTGGAGCCACTCAAGCTCTCCATATTAGAATTTTTACATGAATTTCCAACTTATACAGTAACCTTTTATGAGAAAATGAGAGGTCTTATACATATGCAGCAAAATTCCTTGAGTCAAATGCTTTGCAAAATCCGAATAAACTAAGTGGAAATTGTTCTCTATATTCTGCTCATCAGTAACTGTAAAAATCATTTAGTAGGTTAGATAAACATGAATTTCCCTTAACAAAAACCATGTTGTGGTTATTCAGAACGCCATATCTATTTAATTGTCCCTGGATTGCAATCTTAATGATCACTCAAAAATTTTCCTAAGCACTGAAGTCAGACTAACCAGTCTGTAGTCACTAACCTCTCTCTTACAACCGCCTTTACCTATTGGTAACACATTGGGACTTCAACAATCCATAGGAATCTTTCTCTCTCTCTGTCTCTCTCTCTCCAGAGTCCAAAGGAAACTCATAATAAACTTCAATGGTTCAATACACTCCGTGGCAGCCTTCCTCAAAGTTACTGGATATGCTATCAACGTCGGAAGTCATACTTGCGTTTATGCTCGAACGTTTTTCTAATAAACAGTCATTTGTAATTTCGAGATCACTAATTTCATATGGCTCAGCTTCAATCGCTCAGCCTCTTCTCACCTTGAAGGGTCTTTCATCAGTAAAGACCGATGCAAATTATTCTTATTATTAAATCCGTTTATTATTATAGCAAGTGATTGCTTTCGCCCCTTTTACACAGCCAACCGGCTAGAAGGGTGTACAAAAATGCAAGAATGGCAATTTTTACAATGCAATATTTACAAATCATGTTTAAAATATTTACAGAAGTGGGAATCATTTACAGTATTATTTACAGAATGTAATTATCGACAACTCTAGAAGAGGAAATTATTCACAGTACCATTTAAAGGTAGAGGTCCAACAGCTATTTTATATTTTGGTCATTACTTCCTATTCAAGCTTCTTCTTTATACTTCTATAGTTCAAGCAAGCTGTAAGCTTCATTACTGCGTCCAGCACGTGGAGTAGCGATAACTTCGTGAAGACTGGGGGGGGCGTCAATCACACCAGTTAGCATCTGAGACAGAAGAAGAATATTCCTGGATGCAATTTGAACTATCCAGGGAGTGATATTTAAGTTGGTTGGCATATAAAACAGCCCTTTGGTCAGATGGTGAATGCGCTGGCCGTGACTCTGTACATCCATCGCATTACCCACTACTCGACTGACAGGAATCTGTTTATGTACGAGGTCGGTGCAGAAGACCAGATTGGTGATGCCTACACGTGATCACAATGGGTTGTAGGCACCGCTGGACGTATCCTCCGACTACATCTACGTGGAGTAACCCCATCAGCTCTTGTCGAATTGCCCACATCGCCGAGAAAGTCTTAGTTTTCATGGTCGAAGAATGCTTTTGAAAAGTGAGGCCCTCGTCCCAAGTCAAGCCCAGGTCGGTGTGAGAATTCACTTTCCTTATCTGCACTCCGTTGTGATGTCATTTTTGATTCTCTTTTTTGTAAATGTGATTTGGGCTGATTTAGATATGTTTAGCTCCAGACCTATCTGCAGTAGATAGGTTACGAGGCTGTTGATCAGGACGGCGGCTCGTTAATTTGAGATCATCTACATATGATGAGAAATCAGTGTACCTTGCCAGTAAGGGTTCAAGGGCAGCGACGAACAGTACACAGGACAGCACACCTCCCTGTGGTACTCCTCTCGTTATAATGCACACCTGTTGGAAGGATTTATGGCTGATGATCAGTTGTCTTGGCGTAAGGATGAGGTTGATGGCTTTTAACAGGCTTCCTGTAATGCCAAAGTATTTTTCCAGGATGTAGATGAGAGCGGGAATTGAGAGCTTATCATAAGCAGATGAAATATCAAGGAAAATGACGTCCAGCTGAGATTTACTGTTGAGAGCAGTTTGAATTTTAAACAGGGTGTCTAGTAATGCAGATGTTTGGCTCTATGAGAGAAGCATTGTTCGATCAGTGCTGATAAGATAGTTTTCTCAAACACTTTTAATAGAGTGCAGCCCACCGAGATCGGTCTGAAGTCCTTAGGTTCCTTAGGGTTTCTTCTTTTGGAAATGGGTTGTACCCTGTAGTGATTCCATATTGTCGGGATTGATCCGGAATTTAATATCTGATTAAAGATTGACAGAAGGGGCTCCACAATGAAGGCACTGCACACTTTAACCATGAATAGAGGAAAACCGTCAGGACCAATTGTAGTTTTATTGGGAAGTCGATTGATGGTATTTATAAGGTTTTGCTTTGTTAGAGATATAGTTGAAAGAGGCTGCCTGGAGTGTATGAGGAAATCGCCCAGATTTGGGGTTTTTGGGTTAGATGGCACCTCGTGTCAAAGATACCCATTCCTGAAATACCTTCTCTTCCATATGGAAAACTTTGTTGCATTTGGATGCAATACGTTTGGAGTGATTTATTCTGTTGAGTACCAGCTGCCGGATTGCTTTTCTTTTGTATTTAAGGAAGGTTGCCCGCTCTTTCTTGTCCATCTTGTAGTCAGCTGAGTATTGAAATTTTTTCCATTTTCTGAAAGTTTTTTGTTTCCTCTTGAATGCTTCTCTGACTTCAGCATTGAACCATGCATTGCATCTGTCAGATAATTTTATTTGCTTGGATGATTCTTGGGTGGCAATTTCAACTAGCTGGTTAGCAAGGCTACATATTGTGATGTCCATTCGTTCTTGCTGTAGATCTTTCCAGCTTATTTCTGTTATTTCCAAATTATTATTTTAGGGTTGCCCGTAATTAAATACATTAACCCGTATTTGTGTCTGTAAATTGCGTATGTTCTATGGTCGATTTGCCTGTTTTGCTGGACGAAAAAAACCCCAGTTACTGCGGAGAAAAACCTTGCTATCTACGCCTGAGACCGACTAACTCAGCCACGGAGTGAAAAAAGCCATTAAAGTTCCTCGCGTCATCGACGGGCCTGGGTTCGAATCCCGTCGATGACGCGAGGAACTTTAATGGGCTTTTTTATTTCTGTGAGACGTGCCAAGATGATCTCTAGGTTTAAGTATTTGATAGAGTACACTGTTTTGGTCAGCACTTCATTCCCGAAGGCTTCGCCAGCGTTTGAGTCGTTAGTAACGTTGAACTCAAACGTGATGGGAGAGTGATCAGAAGGGAAGCTGTAATGTTCAGTAGTCAGATTAAGATGCGGAAGATTGTAGAATAACTGATCCAGTGTCTGGTTTCACCTGGTAGGAGGTGTGGTTTGATGAACTAAGCCAAATGTACCAATAACTGTTTTGAGATCTTCAGTGGCTTCATCATGTCTAGGCGTAGGCATGTTAAAATCGCCTATAATGAAGGTTGGAGTATTGGAGGCTAGGTTGGCTGCTATCCATGCTTGTAGTTCACTCCGGGAATCTTTTGTATGATCGGGGGTAGGTACACCAGACAAATGTGTAGTAGTAGTATGGCATCGTTTCTAAATGTGGCACGTAAGGCTTCGAAGTTATCTGATTTGGTCACTTGAAATCTCAGTTGTTTAAAACTAGATGAATAGAGCAGTGCAACACCTCCTCCACGTCTGTTATCCCTGGAGTTATGGAGGCTGAGATAATCGAGAGGATGGCCTATTACATCCAGTTGCCTTCCGTGAGATAACCAGGTTTCGGTCAAGCAGATGAACTGATATTCGGATAGTAACGTGTTTATAGAGGATGTAGTTTATTGCTGTTACTGCGTACGTTTTGGTAGAAGAATTTAAGGGGAAGTATTAGGACAAGTTGGCATGGGGTTGACATTGGTTGCTGTCCCTTTGTTGTATTCGATCTCGTGCGGTAGGGCGAGGAAGAGGTCCGTTCTTTGTACATTTTTATTAGAGTTCCCGTTGGCCAGGTGCTAGAGTCCAGTACTTTTAGTTCATCATGTTTGTCACAAGTAATAATGAATGAAGCATAGGAGGGATATCTTGTTTTCAAAGGTTTCACAGCGACCTTGATCCCTATTTGCTCCTCAAAGAACTTAGATATATTGGCACCGGTTGTTGAAGGCCCGAGTCTCGATATGAAGATTTTAGATTTTGTTTGGATAGATGTTATATTGTATATTGTCTCCAATATGTTGGATTGGTCTACAATATGGCTTTGTTGGGCCATGCTGGGGTTGTTCCTTGAATGAGACTAGCCCTCTGGGTAATCGTTCTATTTACAGAGCTATATTGGTGAGAAGTTGGATCATTGGCCATTAATGTTACTTCCAAAGGGGATTTAGGTTGCGATTGTTGTAAGGGAGACAATATTGGCATAAGTGGGTTTTTCATTGGTGTCACAAGGTATGCTTGAGTGTAGGCACGAGGTATTTTGGTAAGTCAATTTTTAGGAGAGTGACCATCTGTGGGTTGGTAGGTTGTTTCGGTGCATATGGTTCTATGTTGGGGCAGTGATTCATATCTATGCAGGGTTGGTTTGCTGGTAACGCAGTGCTAGCGAAAGTTGTCTCTGCTCTGTTTTCTGTTCTGCAGTCTGGATTTGTAACGTTCGGGAAGTAGTTTTTTGTACTTTCCATAATTTCAGGGCGTGTCTGTTCTCTGCAGGGATCACCTTCGAGCAATACTGTTTTTGCTTCACCTGGGAAGGTAGTCCTGAGGCGAGCATCATGCTCATTCTATACTTCTTTAGGATAGGTAGCAGTGCCAGCTCGTAAGTGTTCAGGTGTCTGGTTATCTCGTCTGTTAATATCTTGTAGCTGTGCTAGGACCGTGTCCAGTTTCTTATCCATTACTTTCTGACTGGCAATTAGTTTCATGTTTTGTTCTCTTAGTTCCTGATTTTCCTTACTATACTGCCACTTTCTTTGGTACACCCCTGCTGTGAACACAAATGGTTTGTCCCACAACGTTGCAAGTCACATGACCGCAGTTGTGGTCATTCGACATGAAGAACAAGAGAGCAGGCCTCCTGTGGGCACAGCAACACCAGACCTGGAATATCGAGGGTTGAAAAACAGTTGCTTGGTCTGGCGAGTCGAAGTTCCTGGTGCATCGCGTTGATGGAACGCTCAGAATCCATGGACCCGTCATGTCTGACGACTACTGTACAAGGTGGTGGGGGCAGTGTTCTGGTGTGGGGAATGTTTCCTTGGCAGACGTTCCGTTAATTGATACCCATAGATTCATGTCTGAATGCCACATCGTACATAAACATCATTGCTGACCAAGTGCATTCGTTCATGTTGACAGTTTATCCTCAGTCAGATGGTTACTTCCGGCAGGATAATGGGCCAGTGAACAAGTCCCCAATTCACTATGGAATGGTTCCAGGAACATGACAATGACTTTTCTTTGCTGCAATGGCCCATTCAGTCCCTGGATCTCGATCCTACTGAATATCTTTGGGATGAGCTGGAAAGGGCTATTCGCTGCAGGCCTACACCTCCGTCGAATCTCAGTGAACTGTGTGACACACTCACGTCTGCACTGTACTCCATTCCTGCAGAACGTTTTCAGCATCTTGTTTAATCCATGCCTAGACGAATTCAGGCTGTTTGAAGGCTCAACACGCTACCTAGTAGCGTGTTGAAGGCTCAACACGCTACTAGGTAGGTGTACCTAATAAAGTGGCAGCACAGTGTATGTATGCATGTATGTCGGAAAGGTCAGTGAATGACCACCGCATATCCCTGAGCAATATGGCCTTAGTTGCTAATGCTCCTAAAAACCAAATAACAAACAACAAACAAACACAGTGTATGTATTGTGCCTGTAAATTGTGTGTTCTCTGGTCCTGTGTTACCTGTTTTGCTGGACGAAAACACTCCAGTTTCTGGGTTTTTTTCGGGGGTGGTTCCCAGATTTGCTGGAGCCTAGATTTTCTAGAAGTGGTGCCCCGATTTCCTTGGGGGATGGATCTGGAAATGGTAAGAGGGTTGCCAACCATCCTGTCCACTCATCTTAGTAACCACTGTTCTAATGCGAGGTATTCGTTTTGGTAGGAGGCAGAAGCAGAGGATCAAATTTCAGAAGAGTAAAGCGGTATCGGATCAGAGCCGGATTACGCACTCCCACTAGCTGCTGTTGTACAGTCCACAACCCTGTGTACGTTTTCTTTCTTATCTCTTCAAAGTGAGGTTGTAATGTGAGCCCTTTGTCCCGCTTGAGGGGCTTCACCCTCTGCAACCTTTCGCCCCTTACAAAGATTTGAATATCCTTTTTCAACTCCCTTTTTGATTATTTGAGCAGATTTTGAAGGTTTCGGTTGAAGCCCTCATTGTTTCAAGAACTCTTCTGGTCTCAGTATCTTCCTAGAAGCTTGGAGGGTTTTTTTTCTGGTTCCGATGAGTATTATTTGAGCTGTAGACTAAGAAAGGCTGCAAAACTGCTACAATAAGGATCGCTGAAAGCAAACTTCCATGTGGGATTCCTCTCGTGATGTCGAGAATTACCTGAAAGCTGTTGTGGAAAACAAACAGATGCCCTGAAAGCAAGATTGACTCCAAAACGTCATGATTAAACAAGAGAAGATTTAAATTGACCTCTTTAACTTACATTTATGCAATTTAATTATCAAGTTAATATTGAATTTAAGATAGAATTACATTTGAAGTCCTTGTTTTCATCATTTACTTAAAACTTTATTTTTATTATAATTATAATTATGAAAATTTGACGCAAGAATGTCTCAGACTTTAGTCAATACTTACCACCCAAGGCCACGATTTTGGTGCGGCTTCTGTACCTCCCACAATCCCATAATCTCCCGAACTTGTCTTTGTGCTCCTCGCATCAATCGGTATAATAGGTCTGACACCACACTCTGCAGTGAACAACGAAAAGCGTATCAATAAAGTAACCACATTTTCTGTTTATACTCACAGATGGCCATATATGGTCAAATTCAAATTGAAATTCAAATGACTCTATTAAAGATAGTGGTCATGTCTGCACTGTGTACTTTTCTATAGATGTGTATGGGTGTGGTCCTTTTCGATATAGTGCGGAGTGAAAACCTGGTGTAACTCACAGCGGAACCCCTATTCCTTCTGCCTGAGATTGTCCAAAAAGAGCACTGTTTGAAGAATTATATCGCCAGTCATCGGCAGAGCCTAACCCAGAGAGTTTCGGTTCTCGTAGATAAATGAAATCAATATAGTTTACGAAATAGAAAATGAAAGTATTTTACAGAATTAATCTTGAAAGCTACTAGGCTTTTCATGCCAACTAAGAAATATTGTTCAAGGTTAAGGCCTAAATGGATGTCAGATGAACTAATGAGACATATGGCAGAGAAGAAAAATGAAAGGGATAAATACAAATTAACATGTGATACAGAAGCCTATGATAGATACAAGTTGATCTGTAACCAAGTTACAAAGGAAATTAGGCAGGCAAAGGCAGATTATGAGAAATCTCTGGCAAAGGATGCAAAGAAAAAAAAAACAGCAAGGATATCTTTACTTATATAAACTCTAAGAGGAAGGAGACGAATCATTGATCCACTTGATATCGATGGTTCAACTGTTGATGATCCTGCTCAGGTAGCTAACAAACTAAATGACTGTTTTGCATTTACATTTACACATGAGGAGTTATTCAGCAAGGGGCATGCCAGAGGTGTATTCAACTCTGGCAGTAAGCTTGATAATCTTGTAATAACTGGGAGTAAAGTGGCGGAGAAACTGCTGAAGATAAACACAAGAAAGGCACCCGGGGTGGATGGGATCTATCCAGTTATATTAAAGGAGGCAGCAAAGGAAGTAAGCAAACCCTTAGCCATAATTATGAAAGCTTCCTTGGAATCACGGAAGGTACTCATGGACTGAAGATGTGCAAATGTGACCCAAATTCACAAAGGAGGATGAAAGGGAGACACAGGTAATTACTGACCTGTTAGTTTAACTTCTGTTCCGGGGAAATTAATGGAGGCACTGGTTAAAGAAGCACTGCAGGATCATCTAGACAAGATTTCAGTTATATTCAGACAGAGCATGGAATTGTTAAGAGGAAGTCTTTCCTGACCAATTTGATTGGTTACTATGATGTCGTCACAAAGGAACTTAATGCAAAGGATAATTTTGATATCATATACTTAACTGGATCTTAGGAATGCTTCTGATAGTGTTGTACATGGAAGACTGCAGTACAAATAGGAGGATGGCATTGGGGGAAAAATTGCTAAGGATAAAGGAATGGTTAAGCTGGAGAAGACGGAGAGTGGTAATAAATGGACACTGCGCTTCGTGGACTAATGTTATTAGTGGAGTCCCCCAGGGTTCGGCATTGGGACCATTGTTGTTTTCTGTATTTATTAATGATATTGATGACAGTATATTAGGCTTAGTTCTATGTTTGCAGACGATACGAAGGTTGGCAGGATTGTTAATGACGATACTGGCAGTATGCTACTGCAACGAGACCTAGAAGAGTTGAGGGATGGGCTGAGAGATGCAACTGAACTTGAACATTGAAAAACGCAAAGTACTGCATATGGGTAGCAGTAACTCCAGAGTAATGTATCAGCTGTGTGGTACTACACTCAGTAGAGAATAAAAAGGACCTGAGGGTAACGGTGCAGTCAGATAAAAAGTTTTCTGAACAATGCAGATGGTCTGCAAGAGTAGCACATGGCCAATGACATATAGGAATTTTTCAAGTAAGGAAAAGGAGGTGATTATCCCCTTGTATAATGGTCAGTGGTGACGCCACACATTGAGTACTGCGTACAGGTCTGATGGCCTCATTTTACGAAGGATGTAGATCTGCTGGAACGAGTGTAGAGAAGGGCAACAAGATTAGTGAATGGAACAATGCTTTGCTCTTACGATGAAAGGCTTAAGTTATGCAACTTAAAGTGTCTGGAGACTAGGCACCTGCGAGGTGATCTGTTTAGGTCTATAAGGCCTTGAATGGTTTGAGAAAGCTCAATTCTTATGGGATTTTTCCTTTTGCTCATATTACTCACCTGAGGGGACATTAATTCAAATTGAAGAAAGACAGTTGTAGACAGATGTGCGGAAATTTTCCTTTAGCCAACGGGTAGTTGATTTCTGGAACATACTTCCATCTGTTCTTCCTAGAATCTTCCTAGCTGCAATGCACACAGCTTCCCCCCATTCAAGGTGGTGACAAAATGTTTCCTCTGCCTGGTTATGGGCACACTTCCCAGAATTGTTCCTACAGCTCCCTCGGTAGCAGACACTGCCTCGCAGCGTAAATATCAATACTGAGTGTCCCCCACCGAGATGAAGAGCCTAGCTACATAAACAGCAAAAGGCGAAGACAGGGATATAATATCTCCTACCCAGAATACCAAAGAGCGTTAGAATTAGTACGGAAAAGGACCGGTAATATTTAGTCCAACCAGCTCTACTCTTCGAGATGATTCCATTGCTAGTCCTCTCTACTATGCTAATAATTCCTCTTCTATTCCTGGACCCTAGAAGCTAAAGATTATGCAAATCAATGGGCACACGTCGCGTACTGTGGCAGGCGAAATCAGCCTTGCTGCAAAGAGCCACTCTGTCGATATAAATGTTTATTTAGGAGCCGTTTGTCACTAGGACCCATTCTCTTCTCTCTGCAATAATCACAGGGTGCTCTAGTTATACCCGCATTATTCAACCTGGCAGGCAAATTCCAAAACATTCATTGTGGTGCCTAATCTTGGTCATTCAGGGACTCTGCAACCAGTTCACACCGTCCATCCAATTCACATACTCTGAACAGTCTACCTGATATCACTGTACTGCGCCCCCCCATCAAATATCAATTACTTCCTTAACTTCTTGGAGTACGCCCTGGGCTTCTTCGGCCCCGAATCACTCCTCATAGCCACTGATGCCAACGCAAAATCGCCATTCTGGTTCAGTTCGGCTATTGGCACCCGGGGAATGCTGGTTGAGGACTTCATCAGCAGGAACCTAACGATCCACAATCAGCCTAGTCAGTATACAACTTACAGCAGCTCCACTGGAGAGTCAAACATTGATCTCACCATTTCCACAAGGAAACTTAGCACTCTAGTCTCCAATTGGGAAGTCATTGCCAAATAGACAATTAGCGATCACAGAGTTATCCTGTTCTCCATTAACTGCAACCATAAACCTAATGAAAACTAGGATGCTGGACTTGGTCAGATTTTCCATGAGAAATGTTGACTGGGAAGTTTTTGAAAGATCTATTGTCTCAGATTTCCCTCTCGCAGATACACCTCAATACAGCGTCTGCACTGCAGACGAATTAGTTACTATCATGCAGTAAGCTGTCCTGAAGGCCTCTTATAAATCTGCCAAGAAGAAAGTCTTCCGTCCGACTGTATGCTCTTGGTGGACTCAGCAAACTCACCTTGCTTAGACGGTCCGGCCACCGAGCTCGTCGATTTCACGAGCGACACCGTGACTGGCCAACCCCAGAAACAGCAAGATTATACAGCGACTACATTGCTAAGAAAAATTAATACACAAAGGCTATCGCAGCGAGAAAGAAGGCAACATGATCTGACTTTGTCAGAGAATCTGGTAGGACGAATCCGTGGGGCCTAGTCTACAAGATCATGCGAAACAAAACCTACGCCTTTGACATCTTCAGCACAGTGGTTGCAGACTCCTGGGAGACTTCCAATTGGCAGGACTCAGCCAATCTCATCTTTGATAAGCTATTTCCACCAGAAGACACTGCTCAGGACTTGTCTGTACATATTGCTATTCATACAGCAAACAACAGTTATGAATCAGATGAAACCACAGAACCTTTCACCCAGGAAGAATTATCAGCAGTTCTACAAAATATTAACATCAAAAATGTCCAGGATTAGATCTCATCGAATACAATTTCATCCTCCGTTTCCACAAGCTTCGGCCGGAATATATACTCTTACTGTACAACAATTTTTTTCAGGAGGGATGTTTTCCTGTGGACTGGAAGATCTCGCTACTAAGACTCATTAAGAAGCTGCACAAAAACCCTACTGACTGCTCTTACCGTCCATTACTTACAAAATTGACAAAATACTGGCACTTAATGGCACTTAGGGCCACAGCTCTCTTTCAAGCACGGAATCTGCTCTCCCACTGTATGGATTCACTCCATGACGATTTTGTGAGGCGGCTCTCTTTGATCTAGTTCTGCACACAGAAAACTGTGAAACTTTGCCAGTTCCAAGATTGTTGCTTTTGCTGACGACCTCACGATCGTGGTGTCCGGCCGCTCTCGCAAAGCCACAACGCTAATCGGGTCCTTGACGATCTCTCTTCCTGGGCCGAACTAAATAAACTATGGATAAATCCAAGCAAGACCAAAATGATGCTTTTTAAAAATTAGCTGGACCTCTGGCGACCTCCGCAAGTTAAATTCTCTGGAGCACAACTCCCCATTGTCACACAGATTATTGTGCTAGTGGTGGTTCTTGATCATAAATTAAGCTTTCACCCCTATCTCATCCATCTCAGCTCCAAGGCGAAAATATTTTCAGGCTCAATCATCAGAATCACAAGAAACGAATGGGGCCTGTCCAAGGGATTGCTTCAGCTGTACTATAAAGCCGTCTTCCTTCCGATCGTTTGGTATGCTGCAGGTGCTTGGTTCCACAGAGCTAGATTGGTAAAAATGATATGCACATAGGCTCTATACAACGAACAACGCTCCTGGCTACCCATCGGGTATGCAGGACAGAATCCACTGCCGCCATCCAGGTCTTAGCTGGGACCTGTATACAGGGTGTTTCAGTTAAACGTTTCAGAACTTCTAAGAGGGGTAGGGTACATCCTGACAACTCGAAATCATATAGCAATGTGGGGTCGGAAATTCTTTCCTGAAGCGGTGTTGTACACAGAAGCACCATAAAGAAAAGAGACCGTAAGTGAGAAATCGTTTTAATAATACATGAAAAGAAGCAAAAGGTACATGGATTAAAGTAAGTGTTCGAAGTTTCTTCCACGGGCTACAATGCACGCCTCACATCTCCGACGCATGGACATCCGAACATTCTGGAATACTCCAGGCGAATTTCGAATTTCTTCGGCAGCTACTGCGATTCTTGCAACCAGCTCCTCAGCATTGTCAACAGGGGTGTCATAAACTAGCGATTTCATATGACCCCAGAAATAAAAATCAAGACATGATAGGTCGGGTGACCGAGCAGGCCAACGCACGGGACCACCACGTCCGATCCACTGTTGACCAAATGTGACATCCAGGTAGTTACGAACATCTCCGCTATAATGGGCAGGGGCTCCATCGTGTTGGAACCACATTGTCTGTTGCGTCGATGCAGAAATCTGTTCATCTCTCAAAAGTTGTGGCAATACTTGCTGCAGAAAGATCAAGTAGATAGGTCCGGTTAGACGACACGGTAACAGGTAAGGTCCGATGAGGTGATCTCCCATAATACCGGCCCATACATTGACCGAAAATCGAATCTGTGCTGCACGACGTCGTATTGCATGCGGGTTCTCGACCGCCCAGATATGGTCGTTATGCGTGTTGAAAATTCCTTCCCTTGTGAAGGATGCCTCATCGGAAAACAACACTTCAGCAGGAAAAAGGGGATTTGTAGCACATTTTCCAAGGTACCACTGTGCGAAAGCAATACGAGGTGCATAATCCTCCGGTTGCTGTGTCTGGACACGCTGCCTGGAGTATTCCAGAATGTTCGGATGTCCATGCGTCGGAGATGTGAGGCGTGCATTGTAGCCCGTGGAAGAAACTTCGAACACTTACTTTAATCCATGTACCTTTTACTTCTTTTCATGTATTATTAAAACGATTTCTCGCTTACGGTCTCTTTTCTTTATGGTGCTTCTGTGTACAACACCGCTCCAGGAAAGCATTTCCGACCCCACATTGCTATATGATTTCGAGTTGTCAGGATGTACCCTACCCCTCTTAGAAGTTCTGAAACGTTTAACTGAAACACCCTGTATAACCTTCCGTGGCCTGACCTTTAGAATCAACAAGAAAGTTCCAACCAAGACATTGGACGTTGAGCTAAACCTGGATACTTACCCTAAGGCAGAGAGAACACGCTGTTATAATGAGATGATAAACATCTGGCAGACAAGGTGGGACACTTCCACCAAGGGAGCAGTTACAAGGAGATTCCTGCGGGATGTGACTTTCCCCTCCTCTGTCAGCGCAGAAGTGGCTCTCTCTAATTCTTGAGATATAATTCCTAGTCGCTGGGCATGGCTCATTGAACAAGAAGTTCTTCCAACTCGGCCTAATACCCATAGACGTTTGCTACTGCGAGCCATGGAGAATCGGTTCCACCTTCTCTTTGAGTGTGCTCTCTCTCTCTCTCTCTCTCTCTCTACGAGGACCTGAGGCAAAACCTATCAAATACCATCCCTCTCACTGAAAATCTACTGGACATTCTGCTATAGACACCACAGAACCTGGCTGCCTTCCAAAACCTCTCGACGCAAGTATCCACGTGCAAGAAAGCCGCCTACAGAATAACACAGGCTACGAATGGGGATCCCCAGACAGCATCTTAAAAATTATTTTATTAATCTAAAATTTTTTAATTAATTATATTTGTTTTTATATTATTTATTTATTTTTGTTTTTATTTTATTCATTTATTATTATTATTTTATTATTATTTTTATTATTATTTTTTTTAAATTTATTTTTATTTTTCCTAATTTTCTCTTTGCTCTCTGCACTAGCATATTTCTTTACCCACCCCCACTAGTGTAGTTCTCCCTTTCTCTCTCTCTCTCTCTCTCTCTCTTTTTTTTTTTTTATTGCAGCACGGGATCTTTTCCCCCCTCTCTCTTTTCTTTTCTTTTTTTTCTCTTCCTTTGATCAACATCAGGTGGGTTAGAGTCTCTTTTGAGACGGTAGGTGTTTTACTGGGACTGGCCCACCAGTCCCACCTGATCACCTGATCCTGTATAAACTTGCTTTCTTGCATCCTATGCCTCTACAAACTCAAACTAATGAGTCACTGCAACTTTCCACAGAATTTATAATTTAAACAAACAAAATTCACTGACCACATTCGTCCCTGTAAACTGGACTTCGTGGATGTATTTAAATATAATTTGATTTAAAATTTCCATATGCATCTAGTTGGGATCCAACTAAATGCATATGGGATTACCAGCATCTAGTTGGGAATCTACTTATTAAAGTGGATTTTAATGTTCCACAATTTCCTTTGTAAGATATACCTACCTGAATTCGCCTGCCCTCTCACAGCGAAAAACAAATTGAACAGCAGAGCAGCAAACTGTAAGTGGATAAAACTGAAATAAAAGAAAACAAAACTTATACATGTTTCTGGTAAGGATTGTTGAGTTATACATTAGAGAGGCTCTCAAGTTAAGGAAATATTATTTTAAAACGAATAGGCGAACTGATTACATGTAGATAATCCTCCATATAATACCAGTTAATTCTTAGTTAATAATCCTCATATTAAGTATGAGGGTAACTCCAAGATTAATTCCGACAATTTTTAGCAAAACTCTATTTAGAAGTCATATGGCAACACCCCTAGATGGTGTTGCCATATGACTTCTTCATAAATATTCGTCAGCGAGCTTGATCATTGGATTCTTGGCAGAATACTGTTCAGAATAATAAACAACAGAAAGTGAGCGGGGATGATGTTGTCGTGCGCTTCTGCAATCCCTCTATTCAAGCGGAAAAGGCACCAGTCTGCTGCTGTCGCTTCTACTTTTCCACCTCCTCAGGACTAGGACGCCCCGCACGACAACTGGTCAGTATCTGTCTTCGCCCTAGGACCTTCGGACTGTCTTCATGCAAATCCCGTTCTGGGATAGGATTTTTCTTACTCCTGTTGGCGCTTTCGTTAAGTATAGAAATGGTTTGTATATGAGACTTTAACACGATGCAATCAGGACTATAGCTTTTAAGATAGTATGTGGCCTTGGGATAGAACTGGATTCTAGGAGAGACAGGCATCGGTCAATGATATACATGAATTTTGAGTACCGGCTGAAGGAGGTCATTGACTCGTTGTTATCAGGCAATGGTTAGACAGTGTCTCCAGTACAGAATACAGGATGAAAATCTCATTTAGGAAGAATGTGGATCTTTTAGGTGCTGCTATTCTCTGCACCCGCAGATATTTGATATGGGTCAGAGAATAGCAACAAACATAGTGAGAAGCATTTCTGGTAACTAATAACCTGCAAAGAGAATTTTTTAGGTTGAATTTTTTTACGGCTTTTAATGGACTGAAACTAAATGCTGACGGCGTTCATGATCTCTTTCAGATCGAATATGAAAGCCATCACAAGGAGACATGAGTTTAAATTTAAAAGGGATAGGATAGATATGATATATGCTGAAATTTGTTTTCGGTCAGAGAGAGTAATTGAATTTTGAAATAAACTTCTACGAGATGTTTTAAAAAAGGTGGTTATTTGAATAAAAATTTAAAGAAGAAATGGACAAATTACTACTAGAAGGGATGGCCAAATAAAAGTAGTTAAAAAAGGTCTTTTGGCTTATTTTCTATAAATTGGATTTCTTGAATCATTTTGTAGTACTAATATAAACCTATACTAATCCCCTGATTTAGATTTGTTTCTATGGCTCTCGCAGTAGCACAGTTTGTATAATCACCGTCCTCCCCACACCCGGTGGGAAGATCTGAGCTGCAATCTTGTCAATAACGCGAAGAATTTTTATGGTTTTTTATTCCCGGTTGGGTTTTTCGTCCAGCGAACAGGCAAACCAACCACAGGACACACACAGTTTACAGACAGGGTACATACAGTGCAATATAGCCTAAGCTGCTGATGTGCCTAAAATTCTACATCAATTACAACAAAGTATTTGCTTCTCTGTAATTTTGAAAAATGACTCTTGTTAACTCAGAAACTGATGACACTACAAGACTTACCCAAACATCTTTTAAATATCCTTTTCGTAGACCGCTAGAACTTACTTTTCCATCCGCTGCAATACTTTCTTAATTTGGTGCAATATCTTTCCAAGAAAGGGACAATTTGCCATACGAGGTTTCGCAACTCTGCCCTTGGGTTGTGTTCCTACGCGTGGGAAAATGTGTGACCACATTTAGATTTAATGCTGGTCACGGTCCAGCAATAAACTGTCTGAAGCATCGGTTAAAAAACAAGTCTAACCACAAAATGAGCAAAGATTTTATAACTGAAGAACCAGTGGTGAGTCCACGTGCTGCTCTTATCAAAATTAACTTTCAAATACGTAGTCGTCTTCAGAATGTGCCTTCCTCACTAATGGTAAAATAATGAAGAACATGAGTGGATAGAAATACAAGGAAAGGTCACGCCATGGGCATCACATGAGGGGGACAGGACGCTAAACAGAAAACCCCTTAGAACCATGATTTCTGAAGGGTTTTTTTTTTTAAACTTTGTGGTAATACTGAGGTAATATAAGGAGTCCATCAAAAATTTTGCAATTCAACTATTATTATTATTATTGTAAATATGTAGAAAGCGTGTTATTTGCTTGATAACGAAATAATTTCTCAGTAAACCATTTTTATTCTAAAAGGACAAAGTTCATAATCTTAGTTATGAAATTATGCATCTGAAGATATTTTTTCCAATTTTTCGCTATATATCTTTTATCAAAAGAAAGATCAATGCCTGTAAATCTCCTGTATCAGAGGTAAAGCAATAAGACAACATGAAATATAATGAAGTGTTCCGAAGTTGGTGACCATTTTATTGAAAATGCGATAATCAATTCTTTCCAAGCAACACCATGAGTTATCATAAACGAATGTCAGGTAGTAATGGTATTTCGTCCATTTTACCTTAATATTACCATTATCATGGATGACTTGCCATTACTACCCGACTTTCCTTCTACCACTGGTAGAAAACAAAGATCTCAAGTGGCATAATCCAAAGACATTGCTCAAAATTTTCCAAAAGGATAGATATGCTTACTTCAGCTTAATTTCAAGATGAATTCCCTCAGATGAATTTCCAAACTTCAAACTCATCCATTTTTTTTTTAATAATCAACAGGTATTTTTCGTCTGGATCGATTTCAAAAATTCTCCAATGGTACCTTAGATTCCAGAGCACGGTAAAACCGTGCTCTGGTTTATAACTTAGGACTGCAGGAATCTAACTGCATGCCAAAATGAATTCAGTACACCACTACAGAAATATTATTGTCCCTGATATAGGCTCTACTGATTAATATTTATATAAATAGTTGGCAATCTTTTCATTTTGCATTTATTGCATATAGCAGTAAATTTGTTGCGTATATATTACATTGCCGAAAGTACCAGGACATCTCTGGGAATTTATAAAAATGAATCATTCATGTTATCGACGTGTTAGGAATAGTTATAAAAGCAAGTAAGTCCACGTTAAAAATAGTGGATCAAAGGAATATAGTAGACGAGTCTGATTTGAACAACCAGAAAGGCGTTGTGACTTCCAACGGGATTTATCGTTAGGTTGTCACATTAAGGTGCGTTTACACTTGTAGATTTATGTCCAGAACAGTTTTATACAAGTATCCAACAAAAATGCACAGAAAACTATAAAATCGAGAACAAATAAAATGTGAACACTGTTGGGAACAGTGAAAACTGTGAAAACTGTGCCCATGGATTTTAACATTTCTAGATCATTATGTGAAAAGTAGAGATATGTTGTATTTCATGGAAGATTTTATTCAGTCCAATGGAATAGATTACCTAATATTCAGTAATTAGCATTGCATAAATTCTTTTCCTAATTTTCTTCTCTGGCCAACCAGTCTTTCTTCGCTCTTTTGATGTTGCTTTCCGGTTTTAGAAAAAGTCTGGGCACGACTTGCTGTTCCGATAGCGACCGGAACAATACACGAGCAAGCATTTAGGCAACGCACGTGTGAGATGCAACCTTGCCTCCAGTATCCACGATTTTCATGTTATCTTTTATCATGTTTACTAGTGGAAAATGGGTCAAAATGCATTTTGAACACGACTGTAACCATTGTAAAAAGCAGTATGAACTAAACATTAGTTCATTGCTTACATTGTCCCGCTTAGTTTGCAGTCTGACTTGTTTGTGGGCAGTACCTTGCTGACATCTCCCCTAGTATACTAATTCCTGACGTCACCAATGTACAGCCCAACAGACGGCTACCGCAGGTCAATGTGCATTAATTCAAGCTTAAGACGACAAACCAAGGCCGGTCGCGAACGCGGAAGCATTGCTTAAAATAAGGTTTTCTTGGTAGGGAATTGCAACAGCCATAATGAGCAGGTATGGTAGAGGAGTGACAAATTGAGCTTAAGTCATTTATGGAAAAGCACCCTCCGAAGATGTTCAGGTAAGAGTTTGATTTAGTTCGTAATGTTCAGAATTCTTTCTCATTAAGTTTATAACTTTGGTAATCAACTAACCAATTAAAATAAGTAGAGTGTCTGAGAGAGATCTCATATAACTCAGTCGGGTTGGTCGTTAGATGATATTCGTGAAGACGACTTTACAGCTGAATTGGTGGTAGCTTGTATTATTTGAGATCCGTGTAAGTCCAATTAAGGCAATGAGCCTAGGTACAACCAGGACAGACAGTCTGATGTCTGGCGCACATAAATATTAAAAATAGCGTTAAATAACGGTTAAATTTCTTAATTTTTAATTTCTTTGTTAATTGAAATTCTCTAATATATTCTAAATTTTAATTTTGTAATCTGTCTTAAGCTCAAATTTTACCTAAATAGTAATCGTTACAAGATCCACTTTCAATACATTGTCCAAAAGCACTAGACTCAGACGAAAATGCCTGAGGGCATTTCCGATTTGAGGCATGAGTTCGTTTGTTGTATAAACCATGGTATATAAGATCAGTTTAGGTCAGTTGACCTAAACTGACCATTTTTCTTTTGTTTGTAGGTCAGTGACCAAAAAAAAATGTAACTGGAAGTTCATAGGGGACTCAAGTATCTCGTCATCCCGGATTCGGGTCCAAGAACAGAATAGTCAAGTGCATACTGCTCTAGTTGAAGATTTAGTTTTATTGGGAGACTCTATTGTCAAGCAAACAGGTAATATTTTTGTAACCAAGATAGGTGGACAAGAACCAGGTGTGTTTGCCGGGAACACAATTAATGATATCACCAAGAGATTGCCAGATTTTAAGTGAAATGGGTAAACAGAGAGAGAGTATTATTATTCATTTTAGGACTAACGACATTAAACAAACATGACATGGCGATTTGTTGGATAAACATCGGAACATGCTGTTCCGATAGCGACCGGAACAATACACCAGCAAGCATTTCAGATAAAAATAATGCCCCAAGCTAGGACAAAATGTATATGTGTATGCTGCTCTGCCCAGACACGATAGGAGGGCTTATATGCTGAAAGCCTTGAAGGTTAAATAAACACTTGAGAGTCTCTGCAATGCTTTGGGGAAGGGGGGACGATTTTTATCAGCATGGTCCGCAATTGTAGGGAGTCCGCACTTGCTCTTGACTGAATTCGAACTCCTGGTTAGGACAATTAACGCTCACATAATAGGACTAACAGAAACGTGGTGGTGCTCCCAGGATATTGAGGACACTGGTTCCCCTGTGGTGTGTAAGAGGGCTGTTCGATAAAGAATGATCATAATTTTTATGGAAGAACCGTACTGCTAGCTATTTATAGCTGAGCAGCGCAATTTAAGAACAAACCAAGCTGCATCACATAAGTTTGAAAAGGACCAGCAAGATATGAATGATTAATAAAGGCATAAAAAATATATATATATATATAATCATTCTTTATTGAACAGCCCTCGTATAATGAATTTAGGAAAGCTAGGGAAAATAGAATGGGCAACGGGTCATGCTTGTTATCAAAGGCAGCAAGAGCGGTAAAAGAGCTTTTTCTGATTCAAAAGTTAAATCAGACAGCATAGATTCTGTGTGGTGGCAGCAGATGTGTAAAGGGAGTTGGAGTAAACAAGAGACTACAGGATGTGAAGAGTATGGTCACTTTCAAACTTATGTGATGCATTTTGTACAGAAATTGAAATTTTATTGAAAGTAAATCTAAATCATGACTCAAACCAGAGCAGCAAAGCAAAAGGCTCAAGCTAATGGGAATGCTGTGGCCCAGGGGAGAACTGAGGGGGGCAGTTGTCCTCTGAATCACAGCCTTTTAAGATGCACTATTTGCTTGATGTTTGCGGAGCAGTCAAGTATGGGACATGATACTGCCATGGGGGATGTCTTTGCATGTGTGCGATGCAAGGAGTGTAAGGAGATAAGGCGACAACTCAGCGTTGTTATGGGCCTATATGAGAGCTTGAAGGACAGGGTGGATGCCCTCGAAGGATTACAAGTGAGGGGCCCATCAAGCTCTCAGCTGCCCACACCAATTCCAGAGCTTGCACTTGGTCATCGCGCAACACAGCGGCAACCCCCAAGGCAGAATGCGCTGGTCGCAAAGGAACTAGTAGTTGTTGGTGACTCTATTGTCAGGGAAACGGGAAACATGCTTTGTAAAAAGGATAGATGGAACAGGACCAGGGTATGTCTGCCAGGGGCAAAAGTTGATGACGTTGTAGAGCGGATATCATCTTTTAAGGGCACAAAAGGTGATATAGTTGTACACGTTGGCACTAATGATATTAAGAGCAGGAGACCGGCGGAATTACTTGACAAGTACAGGTCATTGATGAAAAAAAGCCGTGAATTAGGGTTGAAGTTGAAAGTGTCTGCAATTCTGCCCAGACACGATAGGAGGGAGTATATGATGAGAGCCCTGTCAATCAATTCGGCCCTGGAAAGATTGTGCAGGGCTCAAGGGGTAGAATTTTTTTCAGCCTGGTCTGTACTTGTTAACAGGAGAGACTGCTTCTACAGGGATGGGATACACTTAAATAGAAAGGGTGCAAGAATGTTTGCTGATGCTATCGAGGCAGTGTTAGGTGGGTCGGAAAACTGCTAGATTGGGGGGGGGATACAAGGACTAATAGATTAACAGTAGCCACTGGCAGAGGTGAAAGTGATTCTTGCACTGCTTCTATTGGAATGAGCCACAGCCTGGAAAATAAGATGCAGGATATTTCAGAGACTGCTGGGAATCATTGGGGTACAAGTAAACACATGGGTTGTGTTAGGGTAGCTAAGAAAAAGAACAGGTGCATGTATACTTGTGTGTACACCAATGCTAGGAGTTTAGTAAATAAATTTGATGAATTTGAGGTATTGCTCAAAACATCAAAGGCAGATATTGTCGGGATTTCAGAGACGTGGTGTCACACAGATATAAGGGATGCAGAACTGGAATTTGGGGAGTACAACGTCTACAGAAAGGATAGACAGGAAGGAAGGGAGGAGGGGTTATGCTATTAGTTAAAAAACACATAAAATCCAAGGAAGTGAAGCCAGTTGACATCGCTGGACAGTGCAGTGTTGAGTCAGTTTGGTGTGACATAAGCATAGGTAAATCAAAATTGAGAGTAGGAGTGTGCTATAGGCCTAATGACTCTGATGAGTATAATAAGAAACTGTTCGGAGAAATAGAGTGGGCCAGTAAATCAGAGAATCTTATAATGGGGGATTTTAATTTCCCAGATATTGACTGGAATTTGGGGGCTGGTCACTCACACACTAGCAAGGCTTTTGTGGATTTATTGGATGATTGTTTTCTACATCAGCATGTTCGGGAGGCAACTAGAGGGACTAATACTCTTGATTTGATTATCAGCAGAGATTCTTCATGCATTAAGAATCTGCAGATAAATGAACCACTAGGTGGCAGTGATCACAGTGTGCTGAAGTGGGAGTTACTCAAAGAGGTAACTACCATTAGGGGTAAAGGGAAGGGGTATTGCTTTCGTAAAGGCGACTACAATGGACTGAGACAGTATTTAAATTCTATACAGTGGGATCAACTGATGATATTGCCAACAGCAAATTCAAAATGGGAAGCATTCAAAGAACTTATCTTGGAAGCTACTAGGCTTTACATACCAACTAAGAAATATTGTTCAAGGTTTAGGCCTAAATGGATGTCAGATGAACTAATGAGGCATATGGCAGAGAAGAAACATGCATGGGATACATACAAATTAACACGTGACACAGACGCCTATGATAGATACAAGTTGATCTGTAACCAAGTTACAAAGGAGGTTAGGCAGGCGAAGGCAGATTACGAGAGATCCTTGGCAAGGGATGCGAAGAAAAACAGCAAAGAGTTCTTTACTTATGTAAACTCTAGAAGGAAGGAGATGAATCAGATTGGTCCACTTGAAATCGATGGGTCAACTGTTGATGACCCTGCTCAGGTAGCTGACAAACTAAATGAATATATTGCATCGACATTCACACATGAGGAGTTATTCAGCTAGGGGAATGCCAGAGGTGTATTCAACTCTAGCAGTAAGCTAGAGAATCTTGCAATAACTGAGAGCAAAGTGGAGGAGAAATTGTTGAAGATAAACACAAGAAAGGCACCTGGGGTGGATGGGATCTATCCAGTTATATTAAAGGAGGCAGCAAAGGAAGTAAGCAAACCCTTAGACATAATTATGAGAGCTTCCTTGGACTCAGGGGAGGTACACATGGACTGGAGATGTGCAAATGTGACCCCAATTCACAAAGGGGGATCAAAGGCTGATACAAGTAATTATAGACCTGTGAGTTTAACTTCTGTTCCCGGAAAATTAATGGAGGCACTGGTGAAAGAAGCACTGCAGGATCATCTAGACAAGACTTCAGTTATAGCTAGGACACAGCATGGTTTTGTTAAGGGCAAGTCTTGCCTGACCAATTTGATTGGATACTATGATGCAGTCACAAAAGAACTGGATGCAGGGAATAACTTTGATATTATATACTTGGATCTTAGAAAGGCTTTTGATACTGTTGCACATGGAAGACTGCTGCACACATTGGCGCAGTGTGGCATTGGAGGCAAATTGCTGCTATGGATAAAGGGGTGGTTGAGGGGGAGAAGACAGAGAGTGGTAATCAATGGACACTGCTCATCGTGGACTAATGTTATTAGTGGAGTCCCTCAGGGTTCAGTGTTGGGTCCTTTATTGTTTTCTGTATTTATAAATGATATTGATGATGGTATATCAGGCCTAATGTCCAAGTTTGCAGACGATACGAAGGTTGGCAGGGTTGTCAAGGACACTACTGACACTATGCTGCTGCAACAGGATTTGGAAAGGTTGAGCAGATGGGCTTCGAGGTGGCAAATGAAGTTTAACATTGACAAATGTAAAGTACTACATATGGGAAACAGCAACCCCAGAGCAACGTATCAACTGTGTGGTACTACACTGACAGTGGTAGAGAGTGAAAGGGACCTGGGGGTGGTTGTGCAGGCAGATATGAAGTTCTCTGAGCAGTGCAGACGGGCTGCAAGAATAGCTCATGGTGTATTGTCAATGATATATAGGAATTTTTCCAGCAGGGATAAGGAGGTGATTATTCCCTTGTATAAGGCAATGGTCAGGCCACACCTAGAGTACTGTATACAGGCCTGGAAGCCTCATTTCAAGAAGGATGTAGAGCTGCTGGAACGAGTACAGAGAAGGGCAACTAGATTGGTGAATGGGACAAAGGGATGCTCTTACGAAGAAAGGCTTAAGTTTTGCGAATTACAGTGTCTGGAAACTAGGCACCAGCGAGGTGATCTGATAGAGGTGTACAAAGCCTTGAATGGTTTGAGCATGCTCAATGCTGATGGGATTCTTCCTCTTGCTCAGAATAATCACCTGAGAGGGCATAAATTCAAATTGAGGAAAGACAGATGTAGGATAGATGTGCGGAAATTTGCCTTTAGCCAGCGGGTGGTTGGTAGGTGGAACAGACTTCCATCCCTTGTCGTGGAAGTTGATAGCCTAAATAAGTTTAAGGCTCAGCTGGACAGGTATTTCGAAAGAACAGAGGGGTGAAGTGGAAGTGGTTATTTTTATTTATTTATGTTAGTTTTTTTTTTTGTTTTTTTTTGGCTGATGCTGCATAAGCTTGCTTTCTTGCATCAAATGCCTCTACTAATGCTAATGCTACTTCAATCTTTCCATAATTGATTGCAATAAGTGGTAAGGGAAGCTCACCATGGGGACAAAATTTATAAATAAACCAGATTATTATTACTTGTACTAGCATGTTACAGAAAATACTAGGGGGTAAGAATATATTCTAGATCTCATCATCGGAATCAGATGACATCACACGGGTTACAGTATAGGAATCATTGGCAAGTAGTAATCACCGAATCGTTAGCTTGAAGATGAAGTCAGTGGTTGCAGAAGTTAAAGGTAAAGGCAAGGGTTTTAATTTTAGAAAATGGAACTTGACACTTTAAGGTGCCAATAGCTGTAAAGGGACATTTCTTCGGAAAATAAATTGATATTAATAATTTATTAATTGGACGAATACATTAGAATTATGGAATACCTTTAAATAATCACAGAAGTTTAAGAAAATATAGGACCATTAAGAAAATACAGGACGTGGAGAATGCCGAAATGGATTAATAAGGAACAGACTAGTGTAATATAGCAGAAAAGTGACAGTATGGGAAAGTTACAGAGCAAGAAAAAGTACTGAAGCCTACAACAGCTACGTGTGGATCTATAACAGTACCACATCTAAGATTAGAGAGGCCAAGGCTGAGTATTAAGAGAGCAAAGCATGGGGACAAGAAGTATTTCATATAAGTGAATAGAAAAAAAAAAAAGGAATCAGATCCCACCCTCAGGTACTGGTGTGGGAAAGCCTTAGATACCTAGCTGATGTGCTTATTTGAATTGAATGAGTACTTAGCAATAGTCTTTATCGGCCGTTGCTAAAGAAGACTGGTTCTTTATGATAAGAACACCCACGAGATAGAATCACAAGCAGGATCTGAAGATATTCACGTAGCTGGAACAAAGGGATCCTTGCTCCTGTTCCAGGACCGACAACTCGGACAGAGTTGATGTTGACGTGTGTGACACGCAGCTCAGCTGCCGACGCCGCATGGCGATCTGAGCTGGGCAACCTAGCCTGACTCTCTATAAATCCTGGTAGGGGCGCCCCTCCTTTCCTTCTGGTGAGGCATGGGCATGCCTCACTGATCTACTGGGGTCGCCTATTCTATCGTCCCCATATTTCTGCCTTACTCCACCAATCTACAGTCTCCCCCCCCCCCACTCTATCTTTACGCAAGTGTATGCCCCACAGCAAAACCTTAAACAACCCCAAATTAATAACGCCCACTTTTGGCCTTTTTACATCTAAGCGATATCATCCCACGCCATTGAAGATACACATGTATGTACATATTATATATATATTTTTAAGTCCTAGCAGCTGAAATCTCCAGAAATTGGGGGCCAGGACCTGCCAGAGTAAAATTAGTCGACTGGGTTCCTGGTCTGCCTCCACGGAGCGTAAGTGGAGCAACGTTGGGTCTCAGCAGGGATCAGCGTCTAAACGACCAGATGAACAACGGTACACGACATAACACAAATTCAATACCCACACACTTTTAAATCTCTGGCTTTCTCAGAAAACTGGCACACCCAAAATGTAAGCGACATGGAGATGGGGGAAACCTCTGGTGTCGCTAGACATCAACACACTTTACACTTTATTTAGGGAACAACAACTCCAAAAATAACATATATTGGCTGAGGTTGAATTAAAAAAAATAGAGGCAGGAAGAAATCTGGCATTTACAATACGGGCAGATATGAAGTTCTCTGTGCAATGTAAACAGGTGGCCAGAAAATTGAACTTGTGACTTTAGTTAACATTAAGCTGTTGCAACTGACTTTCCTTTATAGCACATTGTTGTCCTGAGGAATGTACATATATTTTTTAAAACTAAAATAAATCAATAACGGAAATCATGACATATTAGCAATCAATTCCCAATGACGGACAACAAGAACACACCCTAGATCAACGGTTGATGTAATTACCACATGGTAATTTTATAGTAAATTTATGGTAATTTCCCTATTTCGACTCATACCATGGAATTGAAGAAATGGGTATTGGCAGTCGTCTGCCTATTCGGAAGCCACCTGTCTCAGAGAAAAAGAAAAATCCACTTCAAACGGAGCCAAGAACGTCGTGATTGGGCAACAGAACAATGGAAGAAAGTCATGTGATCAGAAGAATCACGATACACTTTGTTTTGCACTGATGGGAGGCAGAGAGTGTGGCAAGAACCTGCATGCCTTTTTGAGACAACTCAAGCACCTGGAGGTAGTATAATAGTATGGGAAATGTTTTGTTGGCAGGGACTGAGCCCGTTGATACCGGTGGAAGGAAGTCGAATGTCATCCAGGGAGTATCTGAATTTTGTATCAGATCTACTACACCCTTTAATGTTAAACTTTTATACAGAAAGTGATGGCCACTTTATGGATGATAATGGAATAGCACTTCATGCAAGAATGATTCGGAGAACATCACACGGATTCCATTACCTTCCCTGGTCTCTACATTCACCTGATCTCCATCCTGTTGAGAATGTGTGGGATATTAGAATGAGCAGCAGCCTGGAAAACAAGATGCAGGATATTTGAGAGCATGCTAGGAGTCATTGTGGTACAAGTAAACACATGGGTTGTGTTAGGGTAGCTAAGAATACGAACAGGTGCATGTATACTTGCGTGTACACCAATGCTAGGAGTTTGGTAAATAAATTTGATGAATTTGAGATATTGCTCAGAATACCAAAAGCAGATATTGTTAGGAAATCAGAGACGTGGTGTCACACAGATATAAGGAATGCAGAACTGGAAGTTGGGGTATACAATGTGTACACCCCAACGTCCAGCGATGTCGAATGGCATCGCTGGACACTGCAGTGTCGAGTCAGTTTAGCGTGACATAAGCTTCGGGAGATCAAAATTGAGAGTAGCAATGTGTTATAGGCCTAATTACTCTTATGACTACAATAAGATACTGTACAGGGAAATAAAATGGGCCAGTAAATCAGAGAGTCTTATAATGAGAGATTTTAATTTCCCAGATATTGACTGGAATTTGTGGGGTGATCACTCACACAATAGCAAGGCTTTTGTGGATTTATTGGATGATTGTTTTCTACAAGAGCATATTCGGGAGTCAACTAGAGGGAGTAATACTCTTGATCTGATCATCAGTAGTGATTCTTCATGCATTAAGAATCTGCAGATAAAGGAACCACTAGGTAGCAGTGATCACAGTGTGCTGAAGTGGTATTACTCAAAGAGGTAACTACCATCAGGGTGTAACGGGAAGAGTGTTTGCTTTCGTAATGGTGACTGCAGTAGTCTGAGACAGTATTTAAATTCTATACACTGGGACCAACTGATGATGTTACCAACCGCAAATTCAAAATGGGAAGCATTCAAAGAATTTTCTTGAAAGCTACTAGGCTTTACATACCAACTAAGAAATATTGTTCAAGGTTTAGGCCTAAATGGATGTCAGATGAACTAATGAGACATGTGGCAGAGAAGAAAAATGCATGGGATACATATAAATTAATGGGTGACATGGAAGCCTGTGATAGATATAAGCTGATCTGTAACCAAATCACAAAGGAGATTATGCAGGCAAAGGCAGATTATGAGAAATCCTTGGCAAAGGATGCAAAGAAAAACAACAAAGAGTTCTTTACCTATGTAAACTCTAGAAGGAAAGTGATGAATCAGATTGGTCCAATGGATATTGATGGTTCAACTGTTGATGATCCTGTTCAGGTGGCTAACAAACTAAATGAGTATTTTGCAACTACATTCACCCATGAGGAGTTATTCATGGAGAGGAATGCCAGAGGTGAGTTAAACTCTGGCAGTGAGCTGGATGATTTTGTAATAACTGAGAGGAAAGTGGAGGGGAAATTGTTGAAGATAAACATAAAAAAAGACACCCGGGGTGGATGGGATCTATCCAGTTATATTAAAGGAGGCATCAAAGGAAGTAAACAAACCGTTAGCCAGAATTAAGAGAGCTTCTTTGGACTCACGTGAGGTACCCATGTACTGGAGATGTGCAAATGTGACCCCAATCCACAAAGGAGGATCAAAGGGAGACACAGGTAATTACATCCTGTTAGTTTAACTTCTGTTCCAGGAAAATTAATGGAGGCACTGGTTAAAGAAGCACTGCACGATCATCTAGACGAGACTTCAATTATAACTCGGACTCAGCATGGTTTGGTTAAGGGAAAGTCTTGCCTGACCAATTTTTTTGGATACTATGATGTGGTCACAAAGGAACTAGATGCAGGGAATAACTTTGATATCATATATTTGGATCTTAGAAAGGCTTTTGATACTGTTGCACATGGAAGACTGCTGCACAAATTGGTGGCATTGGAGGCAAATTGCTGCTATGGATAAAGGGATGGTTGCGTGGGATAAGACAGAGTGGTAATCAAAGGACACTGCTCGCAGTGGACTAATGTTATTAGTGGAGTCCCTCAGGGTTCAGTATTGGGTCCATTGATTTCTGTATTTATAAATGATATTGATGATGGTATATCAAGCTTTATGTCCAAGTTTTCAGACTATACGAAGGTTGGCAGGGTTGTTAAGGATACTAATGACACTACGCTGCTGTAACATGATCTAGAAAAGTTGAGATGGGGTGAGAGGTGGCAAATGAAGTTTAACATTGACAAAGTAAAGTACTACATATGGGAAGCAGCGACCCCAGAGAGACGTATCAACTCTGTGGTACTACACTGACAGTGGTAGAGAATGAAAAGGACATGGGGGTTATTGTGCACGCAGATATGAAGTTTTCTGAGCAGTTCAGACGGTCTGCAAGAGTAGCTCATAGTGTCTTGTCAATGATATACAGAACTTTTTCTAGCAAGGATAAGGAGGTGATTATCCCCTTATATAAGGCAATGGTCAGGCCTACACACCTTGAGTTCTGTATACAGGTCTGAAATCCTCATTTTAAGAAGGATGTAGATCTGTTGGAACGAGTACTGAGAAGGGCAACAAGATTAGTGAATGGAACAAAGGGTTGCTCTTACGAAGAAAGGCTTACATTTTGCAAATTACAGTGTCTGGAGACTAGGCATCTGCGAGATGATCTAATTGAGGTGTATAAAGCCTTGAATGGTTTGAACACGCTCAATGCTGTTGGAATTCTTCCTCTTGCTCAAAATAATCATTTGAGAGAGCAGAAATTCAAATTGAAAATACACAAATGTAGGATAGATGTGCGGAAGTTTGCCTTTAGTCAGCGGGTAGTTGGATGGTGGAACAGACTTCCATTCTTTGTTGTGGAAGTTGATAGCCTAAATAAATTTAATGCTCAGATGGACAGGTACTTTGAAACGAACCAAGGGGTGAAATGGGAGCGGTTTTTTTTTTTTTTTTTGGCTGATGCTGCATAAGCTTGCTTTTTTGCATCATATGCCTCTACTAATGGTAATGCTAATGCTGGAGAGAGCCTATTTGACAACGAAATCCCCTTCCTTCAACTGAATAAAGGTTCGTATTTTTTAAGGCAGAGTTTGTTGCATAAAGGATTCCATGGATAGGCTGCCACCCTCAAACTTATCATGTTGTACGACAAATAATTTGATGTGAGAGGCCAATGAAATGGAAAGGTGTGTTTTTTTTTTTTTTTTTTTTTTTTGGCTGATGCTCTATAAGCTTATTTTCTTGGATCATATGCCTCAACTAATGCAAATGCTAAATAATTAGCATACAGATCGGGATGAAAACTATAAATGCGTGCTTTGAATTAATTTTCGGTATTAAAAGTGGTAAAGCAGTTACCAAACTGGAACACTTAACCATGCTGCTGGTCACTTTGGACAGAATTAGTATTGTATCGAAATTATAGTGTGCTGCCAAGGGAAGGAGATTAAATCGAACAAACAGGACATAATAATCGCTTCTGTGAAAAACTCACCGAAAGTTAAACTTTCATTGTAATGCATTTAGACTCTTCAGAAACTGCTACCGTTACTGTTGTGGGTTTTAGATCCATCAGTGACTTAGACCATATTGCGTCATATTTGTATGCCTGTAAATTGTGTTGTGTGGTATTTGCTGGATCTAAAACCCAACTTTCGAGGAGCAAAACCACGCTACGCTGGCCTTAGATCGATTAAGCCACGTTGTGGAAAAAGACCATAAAAATTCCTCATCTGCATTGGGCAGCCAATTTGGGAAATGTACCTTTTCATGATATGGAACTATACTTTATTAACAGCATCACATGTTCATACCATATGGTAAAGAGAAAGTAGATATGTGGGGATCCTGTGTGTATGTGTGTGCTACGCAATTCAGTGCAAATATTGCATCCTATTGAATTAAGCTGATAATCTGCTTTGGCCATTTCATGTATGGCTGTGTTTCATGTACACAGTGGCCCAATAACCAAATAACATTCAGCCAATAGAGATCCTGTAACTGGAAACAGCTCAACTACACTGAATGTGCAAATCTTAACGACCAACACTATTTCTAAAGGTTACAACCACAAAATCTTTACTTAAGGGACTCTTTAGTGATGAGAGTAGATTCAGTCTCAGCAGCGATTCTGGAATTCAGCTAACCTAGTGAGAGGTTGGCACACGTTATCACCCCACAAACATCACTGAAAGGGGTCGATTTGGCGGTCGAGGTGTTTTCGTCTGGGAGGCGTTTTCTTGAATAGACGTACACAACTCCAGATAGTGGAAGGCAGTACTGTAACTGGTGCACGCTACTATACTGAGGTAATCCTTCCCCATCTGTGTCTGTTCCAAGGTGCCATTGGCCCCGAGTTCGTGTTTATAGATGATAACGCCACACCCCATTGCACTGCAGCTGTCATATGCTTTTGGAAAGTGAGGACATTGTTCGCATGGATTAGCCTGCCCGTTCCGACCGATCTAAATCCCATCGAACACATATGGGATGCTCTGGGGAGATTCCTAGCAGCACATCCATACCCACCAGAAAATGTTCACCAGCTTAAGATGGCGCTGACAGAGGAATGTACGATGTTATTATTATTATTAGTCTTACGGTGCAAGGAAGCTTGAGGCTGTGGCTGCACCAGGCAAAAAAAAATCTGAACTACCCTGAGAGAGAGAGAGAGAGAGAGAGAGAGAGAGAGAGAGAAGTAAAAGGGAATCACCAAGAAATAGAAGAATGATGATATCCAGCTCAGGATCCTGGGTGTGCCAAGCCCATACTCACCAGATTTGAGACCCTGGGGTTAATGCAAGAATTTATCAACATTGTTCTGAGTGTGGACAGGTGGTGCAAAGCCTGCATCAACATTAGAGGTTGCCATATCTCCTACTGAGGACCACCTCTTCCCTTTGTTCCATCTTTGTCAGCGATGCATCTGTAGGCACCTCCGTAGCCAGGTGGGCAGGAGCAGCAGTGCGTAGCATGCTCTTCTTGATTAGATCGGGGTTCGAGCCCGTGACCACCAAATATGGAGGATGCGGAAAGGTCAGGGAATTACCACTGCATATCCCCAGAGCAATATGGCCTTAGTTGCTAATGCTCCTAAAAAACCAAATAACAATAACGATGCATCTGTATCATGGCAGCCAGTGCTGTTTCCATTTTTGAATAAAGTCACTGTTTTGTTTCTGTTGTTCTTTGTTTCATTTCTGTACCTCAAGAGGTTCCTTTGGTATGCTTTCCCCATATCCAGACCACTCCTATGAGAAGCTACAGGTGAAAACTTGACTGCTCCTTAAATTTTGCACAGCAGTATACAATTTGATGTGAGAGGCCAATGGAGGTTATGCCTTCATTGGCCAGGAAAACAGAGACTACAATCAATAAAATAATAACCCATTTCAACAGTGATAGCCAATCATTTAAAATGTAACCCTTTCATGAAAGGAGTATTGCAGCCAGTAACTAACTGGAATAATTCATTCGTCAGTAAAAACGCAAGGAGACACATAGTTAATGTGGTCTCACAAACCACACTGGACAGTACAGGAACAGTCAGACAAATCCTCATGCCTGCAGTTTTATGCTAATGGCAGACCAGAAAGAGGGAGGAAAAAAAAAAAAAAAACCAGTATGAATCTGTTGTTGTAGTAGGGTTTTAAGAGCATCGGCAACTAAGGCCATATTGCTCTGTGTACATTGTCTGTGTTCTGAGATAGACTTTGTTTTTGGATGAAAAACCAGTTTCAGAGAGGAAAAAACATACTACTCTCACCTGAGACCAACTAACTCAGCCAAGTTGTGAAAAGGCCTATAAACCATAAAAATCCCTCTCGTCAATGACACAGGACTCAAGTCTTTCCCACCCAGTGTGGACATGAAGGCGATTTATGTGCTACCCAAGGATATGAATTTGTGGACCTATCCTAGCAGATACCAATTAAATGGGTGGGTAGTGGTGGTGTAATGGTGTGAGGAATCTTTTTACGGCACACTTTGCTCCCTTGATACCAAGGAAGCAATATTTGGATGTCATATGTTACCTGCATATTATTTCCGAACAGGTGCATCCCTTCATGGGTTGCATGTCCATCTGCAAACAGGTTCTTCTACAATCCGAAACATCGTGGAACCATCCTTTGTCAGTTTACGTTTATGTTCCCCCTCACATGTGTAGTCTGAGTAACAATAAGGATTCCATTGGTTAAGCTTAGTCGATTTGTTCCAAGCCATAAGCACCTCAATCGGATCTCTTCATAAGTACCTAATCTCCAGGCACTGCAATTTGCAAAATGAAGCCTTTCCTGGAAGAAAAATCTTTTTTGCAGAACTGCAGCCTTTACCTGCATATCCTTTTGTTTCCCTACCAATCTTGATATGGGATTTTTTGTTTTTGGCTGTTATATAAGCTGGCCCCTTGAATCGTTTGCCACTGCCAATGCTAACAATCCTACTGCCTGAGGTCATATTCAGAAGAAATATTACCAAAAGACATACGATTTGATGCAAATATAGTATCACATAACTAGTAGTGTAGTGCATGGTGGCGCAATTGTACTGTTTGTGGTAAATAAGCAGCTCTTAGGTTTTTTTTTTTTTTTTATCCAGGGAATTCCTTTTCTTAGTAAGGGGCAATAACTAATATAAAACTCTATGACCATAATAGCATAATACATATTATCACATTTAAGTTACATTAGTTTAGTGTAGTATCTGAAATTAAACTGAATTTAAATGGAAATCACACCTCAGACTAGTGCAGCAAAACAAGCTCAAGGTAGCAGGAGTGCTATGACTTTGTGGAGAACTGAAGTGTTCATTCTCTTACGAATCACGGCAAAAATGAGCTATATCTGGAATGGGACATGATGCAGCTAATGGTGCCTTTGTGTGTATTCAATGCAAAGATTATGGGGAATTTGGATGCAAGCTTGGCATTCTGATTGGCATTTACGAATGCTTGAAGAATAGGGTGGATGTTTTCGAAAGAGTAAAAATGGGAGGCACACCAAACTCTCATATACCCAACTCAACATAAGAGCTTACAATTGTGCATCAGGCAACCCAGTGGCAATCCCCAAGGCAGAATATGGTGGTTCCACAGGAGATAGTTGTCAAAGGAACAGGAAATATATTGTGCAAATAATTTGCACAATATATTTTCACAACCCTGGTGCTATTTCACACCCTGCCTGGTGTGGAATAGCACCAGGGTGTCTGGAAATGGCAAAAATAGATGTCATAGAGGAGATATCCTTTAAGGGCTTGAAAAGTGATACAGTTTACAGGTTGGCACTAATGACATTGAGTAAGGAAACAAGTACAGAGAAATGTTGGGAAAAGTCGCGAGTTAGAATTAAAATTAGAAAGTATCTAAAATTCTGCTGACACATTAAGAGGGAATGCATGTTGAGAGCCTTGTCAATCAATTCAGCCCTAGAGACTGTGCAAGGCTCATGGGATGAAATTTTTCCCAGCATGGTCTGTGTTTGTTAACAAGAGACTGATTTTAAAGGGATAGAACTACACTTAAATTGAAGTGGTGCAAGGATATTTGCTGATGCTGTTCGTGCAAAGTTAGGTGGGTCAGAAAACTGCTAGCTTGGGAGGGGCATACACAGACTAATAGATTAACTAGAGCAACTGGAAAATACCAGGTGACACAGTAGCCCAATAAGTGCAAGAATAACTTTCATCAAAAGTGATTCTTGCACTGCTTCAACTGGAATATGCAATGGCCTGGAATGGGGATTTTAACTTTCCTGATATTGACTGGAACTTGTGGCTAGCAATACTTTTGTGAATGACTGTTTTCTATAGCAGCATGTCAAAGAGGCAGGAAGAGGAAGCAATATTCTTGATCTGATTATTAGCAGTGATTTTTCATGCATTAAAATTCTACAGATAAAAGGCATCGTGAGGAGTGGCAGTGATCACAATGTAATGATGTGGGATTTACCTAGACATAACTATTGTCAAGGGAAGGGAGCTTTTGCTTTTGTCAGGGTGAATACATGGTTTCAGACAGTTTTAAACTCTATGCAGTCAACAGCAAATTCGAAATGGGAAGTAATTGCATTAAGGGAAGTAATTGCAAAAGCTACCAGGCTTTTCATACCAAATAAGAAATACTGTTTAAGGCATAGACCTAAATGGATGTGAGATGAACTGATGAAATTTTTGGCAGAAAAACAGAGAAATTTTTTTGAGCAGAAAACTGTATGGAATGCATATAAAATATAAGGTGACACAGGAGCCAATGGTAAAAACTAGGCTGCAATCAAACTACAAAGGATGTTAGCCAAGAAGGCAGATTACAAGTCTGACAAAGAATGCAAAGAAAAGGAGCAATTACGTCTTTGCTTACATTAATATTAGAAGGAAGGGTTTGAATTACATTGGTCAATTAGATATGAATGGATTAACTGATGATGATCCTGCTCAGGTTGCTGACAAATTGAAGAGGTATTTTGCATTTATATTCACACAAGGGCTCTTTAGGGAAGGGCATGCCAGAATTCTATCAAACTCTAAGATGGAGCTAAATGAATTTGTGATAATTGAGAGGAAAGTGGAAGAGAAATGAAGCTAAACATAAAAAAACCCACGTAAGGAAGTTGGAATCTATCCAATTATATTAATGGAGGCAGCGATAAAATAAGTAAACTCTGACTCATAATTATGAGAGTATCTTTGGATTCACAGGAGGGGGGATCCCTATGGACTGGAGATGTGCAAATGTATCTTCAATTTACAAGGGGTGGGAGATCAAAAGGTGACATGAGTAATTATAGGCCTATTAGCTCAACCTCTGTTCCAGGGGAAAATAATGGAGTAACTGGTTAAAGAAGTAATGCAGGACCTTTTTTTTTTTTTTTTTTTTTATGAAAATCCAAAACACGAAAGGCATTAAAACCTACAGCACCTAGCACCGTGCATGGGTTGAAGGAGAAGTATGGGGGGTGGGGATGCCGGAAACAGGGATGCAATTAAACTGCAGTCAAAGCATGGATTTGTTAAGGTGTGATCTTGTCTGATCTATCTAATTGGATACTATGATGCAGTAACACAGGAAAGGGTTTTTGTTATTGTTAGCATTAGTAGAGGCATATGATGCAAGAAAGCAAGGTTATACAGCATCAGCCAAAAAAAAAAAAAAAAAAACACACTTCCACTTCACCCCTCCGTTCATTCGAAATACCTGTCCAGCTGAGCCTTAAATTTATTTAGGCTATCAACTTCCACAGCAAGGGATGGAAGTCTGTTCCACCAACCAACCACCCACTAGCTAAAGGCAAATTTCTGCACATCTATCCTACATCTGTCTTTATTCAATTTGAATTTATGCCCTCTCAGGTGATTATTCTGAGCAAGAGGAAGAATCCCATCAGCATTGAGCATGCTCAAACCATTCAAGGCTTTATACACCTCAATCATATCGCCTAGCAGGTGCCTAGTCTCCAGACTCTGTAATTTGCAAAACTTAAGCCTTTCTTCGTAAGAGCAACATTTTGTTCCATTCACTAATCTTGTTGCCCTTCTCTGTACTCGTTCCAGCAGCTCTACATCCTTCTTGAAATGACACATCCAGACCTGTACACAGTACTCAAGGTGTGGCCTGACCATTGCCTTATACAAGGGAATAATCACCTCCTTATCCCTGCTAGAAAAATTCCTGTATATCACTGACAAGACACCATGAGCTATCTTGCAGCCTGTCTGCACTGCTGAGAGGACTTCATATCTGCCTGCACAATTAACCCCAGGTCCTTTTCATTCTCTACAAATTATATTAATTGGTAGAGAATGTTGCACGTAAAAGAATGCTGTATAAATTGGAGCACTGTGGCATTAAAGGCAAGTTAGTGATCTGGATAAAGGGATGGTTGAGTGACAGAAGAAGACAGAGAGTGGATATTAATGGACACTGCTCTTCATGGAAAAATGTTATTAGTGGAGTGCCCCAAGTTTTGGTGCAGGGACTTCTATATTTATTAATTCCATGCACGCTTTCCAGCCTTGTGCCCAAGATAGACATACTGCAGTCATGACATCCTCATTCTGACTTATCTTAGGGAATCATGATATACCAAAATAAGTTAATAACAAGATAGTTTCAAAAAAAAGAAGGGAACTTTGAACTAATGACTAACTTGTTATGAACAATAAATGGTCATATAATGTTTAAGAATTTATATTAACTCACAAAAGTGGTCACCAGAAGAAGAAGGCTGAAAAACAACCTTCTAGTATAAAACTTAATAAAATAAACTCAATTTTTTTTAAAAATTTTTTCTTTAACAATAACAAAATAAACTCAGTGTTTTATTTTTGTTTCCATTTCAGCTTCACTCTGATTTTCACAGTAGTATTTAATTTACTCTTCACTGTTAAAGGACAAGCAAAGCAAGGTAAGAATTTTTTTTTATAATTAAAATTAAATTACTAAGAACAAACACTTCCTACTAGGTTGCCAATAGCTGAAAATTATTTTTATTGGTGGTAACACAAAGTGTCATCAAAAAGAGCTTTGGGACTTTATCTTGAAATTGTGTTGTCAAAAAAGAGTTGCAAATTACTGCATGTTCATTTAGACAGAGTAAACATGTGAATCATACTTTATCTACAGCTAGTCTTAATTAGTATGCACTGAATAGATGTTTTGTTGTATTTAAAAGGAGCTATTTTACTAAGCAATGAATTTACATCAAATTTTTATTCAAATGAGGGAAGTGCAACAGAACATACAAAAGGTTAAAAACAGCTTTCGGAGGTGATATGTGTCACTCAAAGAATTTTCAACAGTTCACAAAGTTCAAAGAGAACCACTTATCAAGGATGGTCCTCATTCTGATTGCTCTTCAACTTCAAAAACCAATCATTTAATCATCTGCCATTGATCAGGAATGATAGATGTTGATGCGGAGCTTATCTGCAAGATTGCTACTGAAATTCTTATGGTATACGTCAATTAATTTTATCACAAGATTACAGAATGCAACACAGTTCAGCAAAGTTTATGGCATTCATACTCACTGTTCACAGACAGTGGCGAGTCCACAAGTCAGGATCTTTATGAATGTGCAACTGCTGTTGTTGGATGACATTACAATCTCCAAGTATTAAAAAAACCAAGACAATCTCTAATCAAATGTGATGATCTGGTTATTCTGTTCTTTGGTTCAGAGCTTTATTTATTACGAATCTGTTTCACATAGTCAAACATTATACCAGGAATACTACAAAGCAATTCTACAGCAATTTCACAATGTGTTCAGAAAAAAAGAGCTGAAAATGTTAGCTCTAAGGAATTGGCATTGCATCATGACAATGCCCCTGTACATATCACTTTCCATTCAACATTTTGTCACAAAGCACTCCATTACTATGGTCTGCCATCTGAAATATAGCTCATCATCATGCTCATCATTACATACAATTTAATATTACTATTAGTAGTGGCAAATGACACAAGAAAGATTACACATCAACCAAAAAAAAAAAAAAAAAACAATATCTGTCCATCACCTTAAATTAATTTAAACTATTCACTTCAACAACATCAGACGGAAGTTTGTTCTAACAATCAGTTATTCTCTTTCTCCATTAATAACACTGGTCCAATAACAGTAGTGATCATTTATAACCACCCCCTATTTTCTATCTCTACTATCTTCAACTATCCTCTTATTCCATATCAGTAACTGGTCCCTAATGCTATACCAATCTGATTAATACTGCAGCCCTTCATGTGGAATTTACTAAAATCTAAGTATATGATGCAAAAAAAGTTAAGTAGAATTTTTGCATCCAATTCCTTTGTTACTGCATTGCTATAACTAATCATATTGGTTAGACAAGATCTCCAACCCCTTAATAAATCCATGTTGTGATTTGGTTAACTGCAGTCCTCAAAATAATCCTGCAATGCTTCTTTAACCACTGATTCTATTATTCCTACCTTGATAGGAATGGTATTCCTTTCAACGGGACACTTTAAAGTTCAGCCAAACCAAGAAACACAATTTATCATTCAATAAAATCAATTATATTGTATAGTGCTGCCATTGTATTAACAAACATAAAAGTAAGTTCTATTGTTTCTTTAGACTGTGGTGTCAGACCTAATTTACAGATTGATCCCAGACAGAGGCCAAAGATAAGTTCAGGAATATATGGGATAGTAGGAGGCACAAAAGCCATTCCAAAGTCGTGGCCTTGGGTGGTAAGTACTTGATTTATTTGGATCAAATGAGAAAAAAATTGTGTTCGTGCCGAGCACGCATAGTGGAAGTTAAGTGAAACATCTTTAGAATCTTTTGAAATGTTTATTATTTCAATATTACAGTAGTTTAACATTTTACAATTATTACAGTGGTTTAATATTTTACAATTATTTTATAAGTTTATCACAAAGTTTTTACAGATCTCTCCTTTGTACTCAATGGAGGTGGTTTCAGTGGTCGCATTGCAAGTATATGTGCTCTATACACCCTACAACGTTCACTATTAGTCTTCAGCATATTAAATTATAAATTTTTTTCTGTCAAAATTTTTTATGACGTATGGTAGAGAATGGCGAAAGAAATATTTTGGTTTTTAAATTTTTAGAAGCACACTGCTGAAAGCTGAGATATAGCAATTTAAAACGTAACTGCGACAAGCGTGTGAGTTACTGTGGCCACACTATAGGGGTATTGATTGCGTCATGTGTTGCTGCTACATATTTCATTTCGTGTCGCATTTTCATTGCGATTTTTGTCAATCCATGGATGCAAGTTACTCCGATGTGAAAACTGGCTGGGGCATGCCTAAAGAAGTTTCACTAATATCAAGTAAACAAAGAAATGAAATATTATCCTGATTTTTTCAGTTTAACATTCCCCAAAACTTTCATAAATTTTACTCCCCTTTCGTCTCTCTCTCTTTGTTACCTGTATGAATAGCAAAATGAAATCCAAAATGATAATTAAACTAATGTAAAACAGTTCTTGCTACTCAATCTTTCCTTCATCTTACCTTAATTTGTAACTACAATTCCCCAAATGGTAATTACATGTATAAATCTTCACAAACCTACCAAACTCATTCATTCGTGGGGAACTGGTACAATAAAAATGGGGTTAGAAAATTTAATAAAAGAAAAAATTTAAAGAATAAAACAATTTTCATAAAACTAACTTTTCTACAAAAGTAATATTTATGGCAGCAAACAGGAAAGAGAAATTAAAAATTATTTTTTAAATGTTATGCTTAAAGAAACTCACAATGTTATAGAGCCTAACACAGATAATATAGCAATTGGAAATTACTATACTCAAAAATACATGTGCTAACACTTCAGAACTTCAGTTATTCTCTTTCTCCATTATTAATACTGGTCCAATAGCAGTAGTGATCATTTATAACCACCCCCCCATTTTCTACATCTACTATCTTCAACTATCCTCTTATCCATATCAGTAACTTGTCCCTAATGCTATACCAATCTGATTAATACTGCAGCCCTTCACGTGGAATTTATTAAAATCTAAGTATATGATGCAAAAAATTTAAGTAGAATTTTTGTCCACTTCCTTTGTTACTGCATCACTATAACTAATCATATTGGTTTACAGCAATATAACTAATCATATCGCTATAACTACAAATTAATTATAGTGATACAACTAATCATATCATTATAACTAAACATTAGTTTTATAGCGATATAACTAATCATATCGCTATAACTAAACATTAATTATAGCGATATAACTAATCATATCACTATAACTAATCAATGAAATTTTTTTTTCAGGTGCAAATATTAGAAAGTCAGGGACTAAACAACAAGCAAATATGCACAGGATCACTGATCAGTTCAAGATACGTGCTAACATCTGCAATCTGCTTTATACGTAGCACTGAGTATGTTCAACTTCTTATGTAATATTTATTTAAGGTTATTTAAGGTTTAAGAGGTGTGGATCAAAAATGTTTGGTGACTAACTTTGTATGCTGAAATTGTGTTGTTGTAGAGTTGTGACATCTCAATATTCCTGGTGACTCATCTAGACATAATAATACATGATTTAGCCACTAATCTGCAGTTAGTCCAGATTTAACACAATAGGTGTTTTTTTTGTTTCACTGAATTTTGAAATGAGAAATTTTATAAACAGTAAATCTGCATCAAATTTTGATTCTGATCAGCAAAAAGCAATGAAAAGAAATTCACAAAATACTAAAAATACTTTTTTGGAAAAGACACTGTGTGCTGCCATTTAGGAACTGGAAAGTATAAAGAGGGCTGCTTGTCTGTTAAAGATGATTCTCACTCTGGTTGCCATTCAACTTCAAAACCAGATTCAATTGCTCACATTTGATTGGGAGTGACTGACAGTTGGCTATCCAATGGGCTTGTGAAACTGGCATTTCTTATTAGCATTAGTAGAGGCATGTGATGCAAGAAAACAAGCTTATGCAGAATCAGCCAAAAAAAAAAAAAAAAACGCCCCCATTTCACCCCTCTGTTCCAAATACTTGTCCAGCTCAGCCTTAAATTTATGGGTCATACCAATCAATTTTAACAAGACTTTGGAATGCAATGCAATGCTTTCAGCCAAGCTTGTGCCTTGCATCTTCACTGATGGTCACAGAGAGCATTGACTTCTCATATCTCAGGATCTTTTTGTTCAAATGTGCTGACCCACACTTTGTTTCCTCTGTATTCTTTTTGACTCAGAGGGGATTAGGTATTATAAATTTATTGAAAGCAATTTATGAAAAGCATTGTACAGTGACTGGGGAATGCTGTTCTGAGAAAACAGCTGAAAAAGGAATGCATGAACCTGCACTGTGATTTTTTTTTTTTGTTTGTTTGTTTGTTTGTTTCTTGTAACAGATTGCAACTAAGGAAACTATTCTAAACATGAAACATAAACCATAAGCAATTCCAACAGAATCCACTAGGAATGCTTCCAGAAGTTGCAGGAGCACTGAAATTGTTACATACAGAGTCAAGAAGACTACTTCAAAGGAGATCATCCAAAGAGTCTTTAGCTTCATCACTTCCCAAATATTAGTTCAGTCCTCAAACGTATTGATCACACCCTGTATAAAAATACTTATAAAATACAGTAAACTTTTGTTTATCTAGCTCCCATCAGGCTTCACATGAGTTTCTGGATAACTAAAAATTATATATATATATATGAGAGTTATACTCAAGGTTCAAAATGAAATTTCATTTGTTTTATTGTTCTTGCTAAAAGAACTTTGCAATCAGCAAACAAAAATATTTATAACCTACCTTCAAATTTCCCCCATAACATTTGAAGTAAGCAGATTTAAAAAATAAAATTAAAAATCCATCTACCTGACTATCAATATCCAAACTGGATAGTGATAGTTAGGCAAATGCATAACCACTTATATCTTGGCTTCCAAAATTGCCATGGGGAGAAAAAAAAAACTGTAGTAATTTAACTCTTACAAATAGTGTGACCAGTGCACTTATCTTTTTTTCCGCAATGTGACTCACACACAAAGAGATAGTTCACCTTCTCAGAGATCCTGCAGAATTTTCTGTGGACCACAAGGGGTGGCACAACTGTGGTCTGTGGAACCACAATTTGTACCATCTCTCTATACCTAAAGTGTCTGTCACTTTAGGTATAGAGAGGGGAAAATATATCACAATCCACACAAAGTGCACCAAGTGCTCACTCATGTGAAATTTTTCAGCACCTCTATTCAAAGGTACTATGTGGTTATGGGCACATTGGCACAAAAAATTTATCAGTGCACAATTTTACTTAATTTATTTGAAGTAAATCAAAATCTTGTATTTGCAATTAAAAAAACATTATTCAATTGTTTAAAAAATTATATTACAACATGCACAATTTTAATCTACCTCTTCTGTAATATAAAAACATTGAACGATATCTTTGCAATTAAAATTTTCATTGGAGATGCAAACAAAGACCCATTATATTCAAATTATATCCAGTTTGAAATAAGAGCAGGTTATAAGAGATTTAAGTGCTGTGATTTTGTATTGTAATATTTTTGTCATTAAAGACACTATCCTTCATTATAGCCTTTCAAAATTCAAGGTGCAAGTTGGAGGCCAGAGTGATAAAGATGGAACTTCTTACAATGTTAAGTCAGTTAAGATTCATGAAGAATATGAGCAGAAGACGATGGAAAATGATATAGTCTTGATAGAGTTGGAAGAGGATGCAAGTGAAGTGGTTCCAGTTTGCCTACCAGCAGCAGACAAGGTTGAGAAAGATTTTACTGGAAAAATGGCTATTGTGGTTGGATTGGGAAGTCCAAGTAAGTACTTAATTCTCTTTATAAAATTCTTCACTGTCAAAGCTACAGGAAACCTGCAAATCTTCATATACATTTTCTAAAATAATGAGAATCCACTTTCAAATAAATACCATAACTCAGGATAACTATAAATTATATTTCCACAGCTGGTACTCAAATTGGAATTGCTCTTCATGAACTTCATCTTCCCATCAAAGAAAAGGAAAGCTGTAAGTCACTCTTTTCACATCTCCCAAAAAATCAAACGACTGATGGGATGCTCTGCGTAGGAGGCTTACCAGAAGGTGGAAAGGATGCATGCCCTGTAAGTATTTATTCATTTACTTTTTAAATTTAACTCATCAAATTAATTAGATATTATCTATTACAGTCTTCTCTGCTATAGACTTTTAAGAAAAATTTTCAAGAACAAGTCCACAAATACAGAATTAAACATGAGCAAAAAACCACTAACAAAAAAATTTCAACACCACATTAAAAAAAAAAAAAACTAAAAAATTAATGTTCATGTAGAGAGAATTATAAACACTTCTGAATTCCTATAATACTTGACACAAAAAGTTCACCTAGTTATTAATGTACTTTTCTGCTAACTCCTTAACATTAAAATGTAAAATACACAAGGTGTGGCAATAAAGTTCTGTGACTGGGGCAATGAAAAGAACCCAAAATCAAGGAGCTCAAAAATGGTTTTATTTTTATTCAAAGTAATCACTGCCTGATTGAATGTACTTATTACACCATTCTAAAAGGTTCTGAAAAGTCAGCAGAGGGATCCCAATAGATGACGATCAGTTCGTTGCATGTGAAATGTTTACGCTTCACAAGCAATGATTACAGTTACATTTTTCTTTGTGCAACATTCTAAAATCTCTTTCCTTTGAGGGCAGTTTTCAACTTGGGAAAGAGGTCCAGTGGTGCTAGAGCAGGAGAACAGAGTGGATGGTTGATCTGTACAACCATGTTTCATCAGAAATGTCTTCACAAGTGCAGAATGGGCACTGTCGTGCAACAAGAACCAGCTACCTTTCTCTCAAAATTGAAATCTCACCCAGGAAATGCACTTCAATAGTCTATGAAACACATGAATGTAAAATGCAGCATTGATTCTCTCTGTCAAGTTAAAATTCCTTGTAAATCACATCTCTGTCAAAAAATATGATCAGCATCGTCTTGATCCTGGACTCCTCTAAACAAAACTTTTTAGAATTGATGATTTTGAAATACACTGCATGCTCTAGTGCATTTTGTAAACAGTACCAATACAGTCAAGGAGATTAGGAATGTCTTGAAAACACTAGACTCACTTGTGAGGCAGTGTAGCACAAATTTTGCATAGACCCTCCTTTTCCTAAATCTTAAAGCATAATTTGATAAATCATCTCCTTATTCATATCCAACTCCTCAGCCATAATTCTGACAATAATCTCTTGCCACAATTTCCTGAACTTTTGCAACTCTGTCCTCATTGAGAGATTTGCAAATGCCCACTTCCTGAGTCATCATGAATGTAGCTATGTCCATCTTTAAACTACTTTCAAACACAATAGTGTGGCTTAATGTTTTATCACTGTAAACAGTTTTTAACATTTCATACATTTCTGCTACAGATTTTCCCAGTTTAAAGCAAAATCTCATATTGCTGCATTGCAAAACCATGTCACAGAACATACCATTACAAATGAAACTGGTTGTTACTTGCAAACTGTCAGCCTACTGGAAAATCACTGTATGGAGGAAGTTTGAAATACAAACCACTTCCATTTATTTTCAAACTCTTTGAGCACAACCACAACAACTCAAGTCCAGAAACTTTATTGCCATACCTTGTTACATCCATATACATTTTTAATGTATATGCATGTAACAAGGTATGGCAATACCTCTCTGCAACTGAATACAGACAAACACACGTGCATGTGTATTTAAGGTATTTTAAAAAAAAATGTGTCCATTAATATATAAAACTGTCTTGAAATCTTACAATATCCTTCCAGTTCTTAGTTGTTTCCAGCTGATAATACTAGACAGTTTATAACACATAGAAGCACGAAAGAACTGAAAATCGGAAGAAAAGCTTGCTCCTGTCAACATTGTCCAATTTTTTAATTAAAAAATTGGACAAACTGGAATTATCTTGAATTCAGATCCAGAACTGATGAAATCAAAATAATGATACACAAATAGATATAGACATAAATAGATATTAACACATGCAAAAAAAAATAAATAAATAGAAAAGTACAACATTAAGAATTTTCTTTTGTAATTCTGATTTGATTACGTCAATAATTTCAATTTAATGTTCAGCAATCAAGTAAAAATAAAAACAAATTAATATATAAAGCATGTAGGTATGTATAAAGTTTTAAATTTCACAAATAAGCTCACTTTAAAGAGTCCACCAATGTTCAGAAAACTCATCTGCAAAAGGGTTAACTTGGTTTTCAACAAGCAGGTTGTGACATCAATAATTAAAACTGCTAAAGGGACTCTTAAACACAAAATAAGAGAGCCAAACTGATAGGACTAGTAAAGGGTATATGTAGGGAAAAAGCACACTTTTTTTTTTTTTTTTTTTTTTTTTGTTGAAAAACGAGCTCCAGAATTGGAAGGCTAGAAAGCACTAATCTAAATCTAATCCAACAAAAGGCACAATTTCTGTTTAATATAGCTGTCCTTTCAAAGCATACTTAAGATAACTGCAGCACTGCTCTTCCATTATATATCAAGTCAAGAGTACCATTTCTGAAAAAAGCAAAGATAAGCATTTTTCGTTTTATCTTTTAAAGTTAAATATAGAAACTTACTTTTTATTACCAACAATTAGCCACAAAAGGGCTAATCATGCAACTGGTAACAGTAATATGAAAGGACACCTAAGTTCACTGCAACCAGACTGACCATGTAACAACAGAAGCACCTGCCTTGAACACAAAGGCTGGAAGGAACATAAGAGTTAAAGGATACAATAATGCAAATGTTGTTATTTGTTTGATTTATTAGTGCAATGGCTACTAAGCCATAATGTACTTATTACACCCTTAGCTGATACAGATTACAATAATTCAAGGTAACAATTTATTATGGAAATGAAAATGTGGTTATCGTTTTTAAATTAAACCTGGGATACATGTGAACTGCTAAGTAAACACAGCAAATTAATTAATGCTGTTAATTTTTATTTTTGTTTTGATATAGGTGTGGCTCCTATACCATTATTAATAGCATTAATTAATTTGAGATATTTATTTTTTGTTTCAAATGTTTCCTAAGTCTAATTTATTAATGATGTAAATTTGCATAGTTATTTGAGGGAACCACATTTCTGAAAAAATACTTAGGATCCACTTTAGAGTAGTGATCAAAGGAATGGAAATAACTTTCCCAACTTCTAACTTTCACCTTTTCCTTCTCTAGAATCAATTTCTCTTTCTCTCATACACAGTTATAGATTACTTAATGGTAAAAAAATAAATAAATATAACCTGTATTATTATATTTGGCTTTGCCTTAGCATGTATTCCTTGTAAGATGTCTTAATTTATTTAGTGTTTTTCAATTAGGCCTCTGGCGTTGGGAATGTTCAAGTTCATAAGAACTGCAATGATACTACACCAACCATTACCAACTATTATTAGAATAAAATAGTATAATGAAAACTGGATAAAATTAAAAATATAATAAGATACACTGTCTGTACAATAAAATAAAATATGGAAAATACAATGAAATGAAACACAATGTAGATCACAAAATAAAAGAGATAAAAACACAACTGTAGCTTTCAGAGGTGTCCACCTCCTTTATCAACAGTTTGATAAAGCAATAAAAACACAACCGTAGCTTTCAGAGGTGTCCACCTCCTTTATCAACAGTTTGATAAAGCAATAAAAACACAACCGTAGCTTTCAGAGGCATCCGCCTCCTTTATCAAACTGCTGATAAAGGACGCGGATGCCTCTGAAAGCTACGGTTGTGTTTTTATCACTTTTATTTTGTGATCTACATTGTTTTTTATTTTCCATATTTTGTTTTATTGTACAGACAATGTATCTTATTTTATTACCAGTTTAATTTTATCCGGTTTTCATTATACTATTTTATTTTAATAATAGTTTGCAATGGTTGGTGTGGTATCATTGCAGTTATTATGAACTTTATTTAGTGTTATACAGTTAAACTAGCCAATTCATCTGAACAAAATCTAAAAAGCTGGAAATCTTCAGTAACAAGAATACGGTTCTTTATTTCAGGGAACATCTGGAGCTCCTCTGATGATCAGTGATGACGATGTTGATGAAAGAAAACACTGGTCTTTAATTGGAATGGTGTCCTTTGGTATAAGCAAATGTGGGCAGGCTAACATCCCAGGAGGATACACCAATGTGGCCTATTATAGAGACTGGATACTCAACAATTCTGATCTTGAATAGTTTACAGAATGACAGAGTAAAAGTTAATGAGAGCCTCAAATATTTAATTGATAGCCATGCACTGATTGTCATGTACAAATACAGACTAATAAAATATTTTCACTGTTTCAGTTACTCGCCTAAATAAAATAAATACCTTCAGTTTGATTATATCAGAAAAGATAAAATGCTCCTATACTTAATAGAAATATTACAGAAATTAAAGAGATTGTTTGTTTTGTTTGTTTGTTTCGGGATTTATTGGGCGCATCGGCAACTATGACCATAGTGCGCCATACATATGATAATTATGCATGCTATTTCTTTTCACTTACAGAAAATGGAAAAAGAAATCAGAAAATAATTTTTTTTTTTTTCCCCTAACTAAAGGAGGTGATATACTTTAATCATCTTCAGAAAGTTATATATGCTTGAGACATTTGTTTCATTGTTTAAAAGTGAGGTAAGTGTAAGATCTTTTGTCGTGGCTGAAGTGCAAAGAATCTGGCGTTCTCTTGTATATTTTGTGCATTCGACCAGAATGTGTTTCACTGAGAGCAGTGTATTACAGTGATGACATTGAGGGGGTATTTCTCCTCTTAAAAGATAACCATGAGTGATATTTGTGTGCCCTATTCGCAGTCGAGCCAATATTACCTCTTGATGTCGGATTGAATTAAAGCTGGAAGGCCATCGCTCAAGGTTTGGCTTGATACTTCGAAGTTTATTATTAGGTTGATTTTCCCATGATAACTGCCATTGGCACATGCATTTTTCCTGGATTATTGTTCGATAGTCTTGATGAGGCACTTTCCATTTTTTCTCGGGTGGTAGGTGAGCTGATTTGGCAGCATTGTCCGCTAGTTCGTTTCCAGGAATTCCAATATGTCCTGGGACCCAGCAGAAATGTATGTTTTTTCCAAGTTCTGATAAGCTATGTAAAGAGCTGACTATTCTTTTCACGACTGGGTGGGTGATGTTCATGGTGTTTTTTAGTGCTTGGAGTGCACTTAAAGAATCTGTGAAAATTATACTGTTGTTAATATCAGAGGACTCGATATGGTTCAGTGCAACCTGAATTGCTATTAGTTCGGCGGAAAATATACCGAACTCAGGTGATAACTGATAAGCTAATGTGATGTTTGGAAAAACTGCGGCGATTCCAACGTGGACATCATTCTTTGATCCATCCGTATGTACTATGGAAAAGCTGGGAAACTGGTCTACTACTGCATGGTATAGTTGCGAGAAGTTTTCTCTATGCAAAGTAGATTTATTCCATTCATGCAGATGTAAGTCACATGAGGGTGGAATGATATTCCAAGGAGCAAGAGAGGATGGGAGGCTATGTGCCACATTGTCTAAGGTTAGATTTAGTTCTTCTAAGAGGTGTTCTATTCTCATACCCAAAGGACGATTAACATTAGGGCGGTTTTGGTATAACCTACTGTGCTGTGATGTGAAAAGTATAGGCCAGTTCGGGTGTTCTGGCATAGATCTAATTTTATAGGCATAACGTAGTATCAGTTGTTGTCGCCTGATTGAGAGAGGTGGTTCGTGTGCTTCAGCATATAAGCTATGTATTGGTGACGTGCGATATGCCCCTAAAGCAACGCGTATTCCACTATGATGGATAGGGTCAAGCCAGCGAAGGGCACTAGGTCTTGCTGAACTATAGACTGGTGCTCCGTAGTCAAGTTTCGATCTTATTAATGCTCTATATAACCGTAATAAAGTAAGGCGATCAGCTCCCCATTTGGTTGCAGAGAGAACCCGGATGATATTTAGTTTTTGTTGACATGATGTTCTTAGTCTTTTGATGTGCTCAACGAAAGTGAGTTTATGGTCTAAAGTGATTCCTAAGAACCGTATGCTGGGATGAACTGTTATTTGTTGGCGATTCAGTTGTAGCTCCGGATTGGGATGGAGTTTGCGTTGGCGGCAAAAATGGATGCAAAACGTTTTTTCTGGACAAAGTTGAAATCCATTAGTCTGAGCCCATGAACTGATCTTATTTATTGCCACTTGCAACTGTCTCTCAATAGTATTCATATTTTTAGCATGACACCAAATACTAAGATCGTCTACAAACAGTGCTTTATCAACAGTGTCTGGAATTTGTCCGGCAATGGAGTTTATTGCAATTATAAAAAGTGAAGCACTGAGTACAGAGCCTTGAGGAACTCCTTCTTCTTGGGAAAATACTTGGGACAGTGAGGTTTTGAATCGAACCTGGAATGTACGCTTGCATAGGAAATTCTGTATGAAAATCGGGAGGTGACCCCGAAGTCCATGACGATGTAATTCACGGAGTATTCCATACTTCCACGTGGAATCATAGGCCTTACTGATGTCAAAGCAGACTAACACATGGTGTTCCGATCTGAGGAATGCATTACGGATGGAATTCTCTAGTCTGACTAGTATATCTAGTGTAGATCTGTTTTGTCGGACACCGTATTGTGCAGAATGTAGCAGATTGAGATTTTCAAGGTACCAGATCAGTCGATGGTTCACCATCTTTTCGAGAATTTTGCAAATGCAACTGGTCAAGGCGATTGGTCTATAATGAGTGGGATTTGTAGGGTCTTTACCTGGTTTAGGGAAGGCAAGGACCGTAGCGTGATGCCATTGATTAGGAAATTTATCTTCCAGGAAGAGTCTGTTGAATAGATGAAGAAGTAACTGTAATGATTCGGTACTTAGTTCCTGAATCATGGAATAGTGAATGTTATCTGGTCCTACAGCACTGCGTCTAGATGTTGACAAAGCTCTATGTAATTCGTGAATGGTAAAAGGTAAATTATATTGTTCATCTCCTTTTGAAGAGAAGTTTAACTTATGTTTTTCTAAACTTGTTTTTAATCTTCTGAAGGTCGGTGTATAACTTTCTATTGCTGATGTTTTTGCAAAGGTTTCACCTAGTATATTGGCAATTCCAGCAGGATCATTTACATTCTGCCCTCTCCATTCCATGATGGGTAGGGGTATCGGTTTATATTTGCCACTCATTTTTCTGATTGCTTTCCAAATTTTATGTGTAGGCATTGCTTGATTAATAGTCGAAGTGAAGCGGATCCAAGCAGCCTTTTTATTGCAGCGTCTAACATATCTCGCTCTTGCTCTAGCACGCTTATATTGAATGAGATTGGTTGTAGTTGGACTCCGGCGAAAAGAATTCCAAGCTTTACTTTGCATTTTTTTAGCCACAAGGCATTCATCGCTCCACCAGGTTTTTGGATGAATCGGTAATTTTGATGAGGATTTCGGTACGGTTTGTTCTGCTGCATGTAATATCATTTTGGTGACATAGTCAACTGCTTCGTCAGTTGTGGAATTTTGGATTATTTCGGGATCAAGCTTGGTTAATTTTTTATAGGACTGCCAATCTGCTTTATCAGTAAGCCAGTGCGGAATTTTAGTAGGATGATGAGGGGGCTTATTAAGTAATTCAATTATTATGGGGAAATGATCGCTATGTAGCGGATCGTTGTTTACCGTCCACTTTAGAATAGGATATAAGGTTGCAGAACAGATAGACAAATCTATTGCAGTGCTTGTTCCTGAAGGAAGGTGAACGTATGTAGGTGAACCGTCATTTAGAAGAAGGAGGTTGTTATTGTCAAGACACTGTTCAATTAGTTTTCCTCTTTGGTCGATGCTGTTGTTACCCCAAAGAGTGTGATGACCATTTAAGTCTCCCAGAATGAGGAAAGGTGTTGGGAGTTGAGCTATAAGATTGTTGAGATCATTTTGCTGGAAGGTATAGCTTGGTGGAATGTATAAGGAGCAGATTGTCATATGGATGTCAGCAGCTATACGGACTGCTATTGCCTCGAGGGGAGTGTTCAGTGAGACCTGTTTGGTAGGAATATGTGGGTTTGTTAAAATAGCTACGCCACCATGTGCGATATTCTGATTGGTTCTGTCTTTTCTAATAATGTTATAATGAGACAGTTTTGGTGTATTTTGGGGTTTTAAATAAGTTTCTTGAAGGCAGATACATATTGGTGAGTATTTACAGGAAAGATCGTATAGGTCATCGATATTGGCGCGGAATCCACGACAGTTCCATTGTATTATTCTGTTCATTGTTTATCTCTTATTAGACTTTCTGAGCGTTTTCGGGTTGTTGATGTTTTCTGTTTTTCACTTTTGTTTTTATCTTTTTTTGGGAAGGAAGGCCTTTCGGTGTCCATATCTTCTTCAACAAAGATTTGAAGAACAGGGTCATCTGCTGATTTTTCTTTAGTGTCCATTTGTTGTTGGTGACTAGAAGTTAGGATATGTTTTTCTTTAAATCCTTCGTCCGGAGTGTTTATGTTTTCTTGTGGTATGGTAATTGGTGTATTGACTGCTTGGGTTTGAGTTGCACTGTACAAAGATTTTACGTAATTTGAGAAAGACTGCTTTGGAGGTACTGTTATTTCAGTTTGCGATCCGGTTGATTGGAATTTTTTGGTGGCTTGGGCATACGTAGGTCTGTCTGAATGAATTGGTGGTGAGATGATTCTTTTTGCTTCTTGGTAAGAAACATTATGCTCAGTTTTATATTTTTGGATAAGTTTCTCACTTTTCCAGCGCTCGCATATTCTGGCATAAGCGGGATGATCCTTTTTGCAATTTGGACATACTGATTGAGGAGCATTACAGTTTTCGCAATCGTGTTCGATTGAACCACACTTTGCGCAAGTAGGGATTCCCCGGCAAGCTGTTTGGGAATGTCCATACTTCTGGCATCGGAAACACCGTAGCGGGTTTGGGACGTATGGTCTCACATTACATACCAGATATCCGGCCTTAATGGATGATGGACGATTCGGTGTGTTAAAGGTCAAGATCAGATTGCGGGTAGGGATCAGATTACCATCTTTTCTCGTGGAGATTCTCTTGACATGAATAACTCCTTGTTCTTTCAGTTCTTCTAGCATTTCTTCTTCAGTTACATCTAGTAAGTCCCAGTTTGAGATCACTCCTTTAGAGGTGTTTAGTGATCTGTGGGGTGTTACAGTTACTGGGAGACCTGCAAAGAAATTTGTTTTCAGAAGTCGCTCAGAATGTTTGGTATTAGATGTCTCAATGAGAATATCTCCTGATCTGAGTCTTTTTACGGATTTCGGAGATCCTGCTTTACTTTCCAATTCCTTTTGAATTCTAAAGGGAGAGAGTTTGCCAACTGCATTCTCACCAGTTGAATGGATGATTAGATAGGTTGGAATTGGATATGTCTCTGGCTCAGTTTTTTGGCGCTTTGCCGTTCCTGCTGTGGAACTGTCTTTCTTTTTTGATATCTGGGTTGCGTCTGGCAGCCCAGATAAGTCTGAGTTTGATTTACTCATGGTATGCTCTTTTTGGCCCCGGGAGATTGTCTTTTTCTCCCAGGTTACCAGCCCCGCCACGTGGAGGCAAGAGCGGTGCCGCCTAGTGACCCAAGCGAAGAAAAGGGTTAGTAATAACTAAAAATAAAAAGAGGGATTAAAGAAAGGTGGCTTTCCTTTCTAGGTTATAGTATTTGAATATATCTATTTAATTATAATCTTCAGGAGTTATCGGACTTTCGAAACTCAGGAGAAACGTATTTACAATTAAGCGTACTAGATAATCACTCTGGAAAGGCGCTGTGGTCACTAATATCGCTTGGCACTCGGGGCCAAATTAAAGAGAAAAACAAATATAATTCCATGTTTCCAAAAGCAGAAGTGAAAATTATGTTAAATTTTAGTGAAAAATCTGCAAACTTCAACAATAGTCCATTAGATATATAGAACCAAAATGAGAGGACCTACCCATGCTGTTTAGTTTAATAATTAACAAAAAAAATATACTGATAGGTAATATTAAAAATAACAAGCCTAATAATTATTCCCTCCTCCACCCAGCCAGAATCACATCTACCTAAAATGTGTATTTGGGCAAAAGAATTACTCTGTATTTTTATATGATTATTATTTCATATACCACTGCATCTGTAGCATATTTTCTAAAAGAGATTTATCTATTTGTTGGCTGACTAATCCAGAGAAACTGGTGGAGAATCCCCCACTTCTGCCTGTTGAAATAAATACCATTGTAAAAGGCCTCAAGAATTTCTCTCACCATAGAATGAAACCTGGACATTTCCCAAACAGTGAATAGCAACTAACTGTTTGAGCGAGTAATTATCAATAGGCTTAATGCACTTAAATTACTAATAATCAATATTGATGATATTTTAAATTTCATTGCATAATCGAAATTGTTCTTTTAGTGGCATAGTGCACAGGATATTTCCTGTGCACTGTCGCCAAAATTAGACAGATTTTATTCTATGCATGATGAAGTTTTAAATTTTCACTTTTCTCCTTGCATAATGTGCTTAACTGCAGTATGTTAATATTATATCAACATAACTCTAAGTCTAAACAGTTATGGAGCAATGGCTGTCTGAATTTTAATAATGACTATGGAGTTTTTAATAGTAAAAAAATAAATAAGAATAAGCAAGTATGTACCTAGTAAAATATTTATTCATACTAGGTACATGTTTGCTTATTCTTATTTTATTTTACAATTTTAATTATTTTATACTCCACAGCCATTTTTACTCAGAATGACCAAATAATAATTGCATTCTGAAATAATGCCCATAACTCATGACTTACCCTACATATTTTACAGGACCATTAGGGAAACACTGCTGATTTCAATTACAAAAGAGTATTCAGTGCACACATTCATGGTTTCAAAAAAATATAAATATACTTAAAGCAATATTAACATCTAAACACCAAAAATGGCAATAGAAATGGAGGAATACAAATGTTGAATAGCCAAATATTGAGCATCAAAGTAAGCATGATGATGACAACAGCTTACTCCAATTTTAAAAAAAACTAGTTCCTTGTGACAGATGGATGCATTCTTGAGAAAGTTAATTTTCTAACTTTCTAAATGAAATAATTTTTCTAAATGAAAATGAGGTATTCTAATTGAAAACCCCCAAACACGAGAGGTATTAGAACCTATATTACTTAGTATAGTGCATGGGCTGAAGGGTGAGAAATGAAAAAGATACTTGTTGACTTGAATTTCTGTACATTGTAATTTTCAGAAAATATGTATGAAGGCAGGTTGTTCAAGAAAACGGGAATTAAGTGAATGAGAAAGAAGAAAAGTTGGTTCTGTGAGTTTGAAGTTGGACAGTAAAAGGATGTTGATTGGTTGCAGCACGGGTTTGGACTGACTGCTTTGGAAAAGAGAGCAGAATTTATAGAAGCCAATTCAGAAGAATAGTGCTCATAGAAGTATCTATAGAAAAGGTATGCAGCAGAAACTGAACGTCTATGATTTTTGTTTTTTTTTAGGAGCATTAGCAACTAAGGTCATATTGCTCCAGGGATATGCGGTGGTCATTCCCTGACCTTTCTACATCCTCCGTATTTGGTGGTCATGGGCTCGAACCCCGCTCTAATCAAGAAGCATGTGCTCCTGCCCACCTGGCTACGGAGGTGCCGAATGTCTATGAGGAGAATGGAAAGACTCTGTTCGAGATGAGTCATTAATTAACCTAACTACCCTCTTTTGAATGGAATCTAAAAGCCTGAGAGAGGTTTTGGGGCACTGCAACAGATGTGGGAACAATATTCCATGGTAGGGGGATTTGCAATTTGTGAAGAGCAAACAGCTGTTTGGAAGAAAAGTAACACCAAGAGCAAAAGAGAAAACTGATTTTTTTAGTTGCAGAAGAAGCAATATTTGAAATGTGTTTATGCCAAGAGAGATTAGAAGTCGGGATATTCCTCAACAGAGATATATGATCTTGCCTAGAAATCAGAGTGTGATTGAAGATAAGCATAGGAGCAGGAGAATTCTTTTGCAAGATATAAGATAGGACCAAGTTTTAGAAGGACTGAAATCAACTAAATTATCTTTACACCCACTGGAGAATCAGCATTTAAGGAATTGGTAGTGGATATTCAAGAAGTTGGAGTTGTTTGTGAAGGTCAAAGTTTTTCAGACTGGAAGATGGAATGCAATGTGCTATCATCAGCAAAACTACAGATAGGATTTCCAGTTAATGGAAGAAGGCCATTAATATACAAGAGGAAATATAGAAGGCCATTAATATACAAGGGGTGGGAGAAAGAACTGAACCTTGGGGAACACCAGCATTAGTGGAGGAGGGAAGGCAGTGAGCCATCAACTATCATCTGCAGTGAGTGATCAGAAAAAAAAACAGGATGCCCAATTAGATAACACAATTGACAAACCATAAGGTGGAAGTTTGTTAGAAGACCTTTATGCCAAACATGATTAAATGCCTTTGAAATGTCAAGAGCAACTGCTTCAGTTTCCATTGAATTTGTTCATAGATAGGTAAAATAAACTGGAATATCACCAGTGGATCGACTGATGGAAGGTTCTGGACAGTTTAAGAGTTGGCGGTTAATTGATTTCTCCATTACTTTAGAAAGAGTAGAAGTTTAGGAACTAGCTGAATATAAGCAAATTTTCAAGCAGAAGGAAAAACACCTTTGAAATAAGAAAGTGAAAAAAGGTGACACAGAACAGCAGTAAGTTCAGGAGCATAGGTTTTGAGAACAAGTGAAGAAATACCATCAGGACCTGGAGCATTCTTAGCATCAAGATTATTCAAAATGCTTCTCATATTCTTTGGTCAAAAGACCACATCAGGCATCAAATGGAGTGTACTGGAAATGGTAGGAGGAGGTTTTTCAAGATCATCAATACACGAGTTAGAAAGAAAGTAGGTTGCTAGCAGGTCGGCTTTATCTTTGACTAAAATGGCAATAGAACCGTCTGGTTTTGAGGTGGGAATAGAGATAGACAAAAGTTGTGGCCAATAGCTTTGGCAATAGAACAGAATGCTCAACTATCATTTGTACAAAAAGCAAGTTTTCTACTATTAGTCAGTTTGAAATCTGTTTTGACTGGTTAATAACTGCTTTACAATTGTTGTGAGGTTTAGTGTGGGCAGAAAATGAACCATGAGATTTGGATACAAGCCAATTGCAATTGCAACATTTCTTATCTTGAACAGCCTTAATCATTTATTGGGTCCTTGTTGTTATTTGCTTTTTAGGAGCATTAGCAACTAAGGCCATATTGCTCAGGGAATATGCAGTGGCCATTCCCTGACCTTTCCGCTCCTCTGTATTTGGTGGTAACGGGCTCGAACCCCGGTCTAATCAAGAAGTGTGTGCTACGCACTGCTGCTCCTGCCCACCTGGCTACTGAGGCGCCTTACAAGGGGTAATAAACTTTTGAGGTTTTCAACTTTTTACTAATTGGTAACAACTTTCTTGCCAATAAGAATGAAAACATTTCACACCTTAAATTGAAAGCTTATCACAGCTTGAACCCTGGTCTAATCAAGAAGGGGAGCAGTGTGACATTGGAGGCAAATTGCTGCTATGGATAAAGGGGTGGTTGAGGGGGAGAAGACAGAGTGGTAATCAATGGACACTGCTCATCGTGGACTAACGTTATTAGTGGAGTCCCTCAGGGCTCAGTGTTGGGTCCATTATTGTTTTCTTTATTTATAAATGATATTGATGATGGTATATCAAGCTTAATGTCCAAGTTTGCAGATGATACAAAGATTGGCAGGGTTGTCAAGGACACTACTGACACTATGCTGCTGCAACAGGATCTGGAAAGGTTGAGCAGATGGGCTGAGAGGTGGCAAATGAAGTTTAACATTGACAAATGTAAAGTACTACACATGGGAAACAGCAACCCCAGAGCAACGTATCAACTCTGTGGTACTACACTGACAGTGGTAGAGAATGAAAGGGACTTGGGGGTGGTTGTGCAGGCAGATATGAAGTTCTCTGAACAGTGCAGATGGGCTGCAAGAGTAGCTCATGGAGTATTGTCAATGATATACAGGAATTTTTCCAGCAGGGATAAGGAGGTGATTATTCCATTGTATAAGGCAATGGTCAGGCCACACCTAGAGTACTGTATACAAGTCTGGAGGCCTCATTTCAAGAAGGATGTAGAGCTGCTGGAACGAGTACAGAGAAGGGCAACAAGATTAGTGAATGGAACAAAGGGGTGCTCTTACGAAGAAAGGCTTAAGTTTTGCAAATTACAGTGTCTGAAGACTAGGCACCAGCGAGGTGATCTGATAGAGGTGTATAAAGCCTTGAATGGTTTAAGCATGCTCAATGCTGATGGGATTCTTCCTCTAGCTCAGAAAAATCACCTGAGAGGGCATAAATTCAAATTGAGGAAAGACAGAGGTAGGATAGACGTGCGGAAATTTGCTTTTAGCCAGCGGGTGGTAGGTTGGTGGAACAGACTGCCATCCCTTGTGGTGGAGGTTGATAGCCTAAATAAGTTTAAGGCTCAGCTGGACAGGTATTTTGAACGAACAGAGGGGTGAAGTGGAAGTGGGTTTTTTTTTTTTTTTTTTTTTTTGGCTGATGCTGCATAAGCTTGCTTTCTTGCATCAAATGCCTCTACTAATGCTAATGCTAAGAAACGTGTGCTACGCACTGCTGCTCCTGCCCACCTGGCTACAGAGGCACTGTCATTTATTGGAAAGCCAAGGTTTGATAAAGGACAAGATTTTAGGGTGCAGTGTGAAATAAAGGATTTCATCCCTACAAGAATAATTTCACTGACATGATCTGAGCAAATGTTGACATCAGAAGTTTTAAAACAGTAATCCTACCAAGAAAAAGAAATCTTCCAGATCATCCCATTTGGCATTCTTGTAATGCCAAACAACACAAGGTTGAAAATGGCCATGAGAGAAAGGCTCCACTGGAGAAGAGACCATCACCAAGCTGTGATCTGAGGTGCCCAGAGGACCACTCACCTTGATTGTACACTTAGAAGAGTTGTTTGTGTGAAAAATATCAAGCATGTCAGTTGCATGGTTAGTATTGCCTGTATTTTAGTAGGTAAATGAACAATCTGTATGATGCCATTAGTAATTGCAAATGCCTCAGCATCTCGACCAGGTGGGTCCTTATGACTAGAAAATTGAGGCCAGTTGGAGTTGTGAACATTAAAATCACTGAGGAAAATTACCTCACTGTAAGGAAAGTCGAACTGGAGAAAGTCAAGTTTCAAACAGAGGAAGTCAAAGAGTTCCAGGTGATTAGTGGAGTTGAGAGAATGATGTGTGTCCAACCTGCTTTTTTATGCAGACTGTGAAGAGAAGGAAATACAAATAGCTTGTGTGTGCAATACACACAAGCTAAGGTTTTATCATGACAAAACTTACTTAATATTATATCAAGCTTTGGAAAATGACTGGACAAATAACAGCTAATATATATATAACTACCTACTACCTAATAACTAATAATAATTAGTTATTAGGGTAGTTAGCTAATAACTACCCTAAATTATAAAAGAATGAACTAAAGGAATTATACAGTTTTTGCCTACACCATCACTATACTGCTGCTTTGTGAGCAACATGCTAAGAAGTCCCAGTTTGTCTGGAAAATTAGTACTCAATGATACATTAATAGCTGCTTGCCCACTCCATTTGCCTGCATTAATATCATAATATTCATCATATAAATTTGATCACTAGAACACCTTAACCTCATTTTTGCTTTCCCATCAGTTGTGTTGCACCATACCAAATAAAGTATGGCTTATAGTGAAACTTAATTATGTTTGGAGTATACCTCTCAATACAAGAAATAGGTAGAAGTTATTTTTGTGGGAGAGATTACACATAGAGCAATATAAGCTCCAATATGGGTTGATGTGTACAGAAATGCATTAAAAAAAATGTGTACAGAAAGGATAGACAGGACAGGAAGGTAGGAGAGGTTATGCTGTTAGTTAAGAAACACACAAAATCTAAGGAAATGCATCCAATTGATGTTGATGGACAATGTAATGCTGAGTCTGTTTCATGTGACATAAGCACTGGGAAAGGAAAAATGAGAGTAGGTGTGTGTTATAGGTGTAAGGAATCTGATGAGTATAATAAGCAATTGTGCAGAGAAATAGAATGGGCCAGTAAATCAGAGTGTCTTATAATGGGGGATTTTAATTTCCCAGAGATTGACTGGAATTTGTGGGTTGGTCACTCACACACTAGCAAGGCTTTTGTGGATTTATTGGACTGTGTTCTATAGCAGCATGTTTGAGAGGCAACCAGAGGGAGTAATACTCTTTATCTGATTATCAGCAGTGATTATTCATGCATTAAGAATTTGCAGATAAAGGAACCACTAGATGACAGTGATCACAATGTACTGATGTGGGAATTACTTAAAGATGTAACTCCCATCAAGGCTAAAGGGAAGGGCTTTTGCTTTTGTAAAGGCGACTACAGGGGTCACAGACAGTTTTTAAATTCTGTACAGTGGGTTCAACTGATGTTGTTACCAATGTTGAATTCTAAATGGGAAGCCTTCAGTGACTTAATCTTGGAGGCTACTAGACTTTTCATTCCAACTAAGAAATACTGTTCAAGGTTCAGGCCTAAATGGATGTCAGGATGAAATAATGAGGCTCGTGGCAGAGAAGAAAAATGCATGGGATGCATATAAATTATCAGGTGACACTGAAGCCTATGGCAGATATTAGCTTGTCTGTAATCAAGTCACACAGGAGGTTAGGCAGGCGAAGGCAGATTACAAGAAATCTTTGGCAAAGGATGCAAAGAAAAACAGCAAAGAGTTCTCTACTTATTATTATTATTATTATTAGCGATATGGTGCAAGGAAGCCTGAGGCTTATGCTGCACCAGCCAAAAAAAAAAAAAAAAATTCCCAAGTTACACTGAGAAAGAGAAGTAGAAGGGAATCACCAAGAAAGAGAAGAATGATGATATTCAGCTCAGGACCCTGGGTGTGCCAAGCCCATACTCACCAGATGTGAGAAGGTAAAGGGTGAATCAGATTGGACCACTTAACATAGATGGGTAGACTATTGATGATCATGCTCAGGTAGCTGATAAACTGAATGAGTATTTTGCATCTACATTCACACATGAGGAGTTATTCAATGAGGGGAATGCCAGAAGTTTATCAAACTCTAACAAGGAGCTAAGTGATTTTGTAATAACTGAGAGCAAAGTGGAGGAGAAATTGTTGAAGTTAAACATAAGGCACCTGGGGTGGAAGGGATCTATCCAGTTATATTAAAGGAGGCAGCAAAGGAAATAAGCAAACCATTAGCCATAATTATGAGAGCTTCCTTCGACTAAGAGGAAGAAGCATTGCAAGATCATCTAGACAAGACTGCAGTAATAGTTAAGACACAGCATGGGTTTGTTAAAGGGAGGTCTTGTCTGACCAATTTGATTGGATACTATGATGTGGTCACAAAGGAACTGAATGTCAAAAATAATTTTGATATCATATACTTGGATTTCAGGAAAGCTTTTGATACTGTTGCACATGGAAGACTACTGTACAAATTGGAGAGGTATAGCACTAAGGGTAAGTTGCTACAGTGGATAAAGGGATGGTTGAGTGGGAGAGGGCAGAGAGAATGGTAATCAATGGACACTGTTCTTCATGGACATTAGTGGAGTTCACCAGGGTTTGGTGCAGGGGCCCATTGTTGTTTTGTGTATTTATCAATGATATTGATTAAGGTATATCAGGATTAATTTCCAAATTTGCAGATGATACAAAGGTTGGCAGGGTTGTTAATGACAGTAAAGACAGTATGCTACTCCAGCTGGATATAAATAAGTTGGGCAAATGGGCTGAGAAGTGGCAACTGAAGTTTAACATTGCATTTGTTAAAGTACTGCATTTGGGTAGCAATAACCAAAGAGAAATGTACCGACTGTGTGGTACAACACTCAGGGAAGTGGAAAGTGAAAAAGACCTGGGGTTATTGTGCAGTCAAATATGAAGTTTGATGAACAATGCAGACAGGCTGCCAGGGTAGGTCAATGAGTTTTGTCAATGATATATAGGAATTTTGCCAGCAGGGACAGGGAGGTGATTATCCCATTGTACAAGGCAATGGTCAGGCCACACCTAGAGAACTGTGTACAGGTCTGGAGGCTTCATTTTAGGAAGGATATAGAGTTGCGAGAACGAGCACAAAGAAGAGCAACAAGATTAGTGAGAGAAACAAAGCAGTGCTCTTACCAAGAGAGAGGCTTAAGTTCTGCAAATTGCAGTGCCTGGAGAGTAGACACCTGCAAAGTTATCTGATTGAGGTGTATAAGGCCTTGAATGGGTTGAGTAAGCTGAATGCTGATGGGATTCTTCCTCTTACTCAGATTAATAACCTTAGGGGGGGGGCATAGAATCAAATTGTGGAAAGACAGTTGTAGAATAGATGTGTGGAAATTTGCCTTTAGCCAGCAGGTGGTTGATTGATGAAACAGACGTCTATCTTTTGTTGTGGAAGTTGATAGCCTAAATAAATTTAAGGCTATGCTGGACAGGCATTTGGAGCAAATGGAGGGATTTGTTGACTGATGCTGCATAAGCTTGCTTTCTTGCATCGTATGCCTCTACTAATGCTAATGTGTATTATGCAAAAATAATACTCAAATCATTGGGCAGGTTTACATATTGTGTGGGATAAAAAACTGTAAATACCACATTGCAGAAAACCTTACAGCCAGTTGCTGAACTATGAATGCTAAGTGCTCCAGTGAGATTCACAAATGCCTACCCTTCTTCCCACTTTTTAACAACCATACCAACAAACTATCCCCTATCTCCATGGGGGTAAGGTAATTTCATCACTACCTACACCTCTGCCTGAGTCTGATTTGTTAACTACAGCCCCAAGTCCAAAGGCCTTTAATAAATTTCTTCTACTCATTGAGAGGACTTGAACACAGACTTTTCTTAAGTGACAAGCAGTAAAACCATTATACTACCATGGATATAATTGTTACCATGGACATTCTTTGATCTTCTTCAGAGCTATCTACATGCTAATTGGTGACAAGCTTAGCAACTCCCTTAAATAAAACTACTTGCCATAACATGCCAATCACTTCCACAAGTTTTCTAACAAGATCAGAGAATCTCTTTGAAATGTGGGGTTACTCTTCCACTCCTGTTATCTGTGTGACTGAAGAATACAAACTTAAATTTTATAATATAATTTAAAAGAAATATGTTAAAAGCAGAGTGACAAGAATTCACACCAAAATACCATTAACATCTCTCTAGTCAAAATCATATAAAACAAAACATTTATTTCTTTTGCTGATTGCCAACATTTAATATAACAGATTAAAAATACAATATCAATTTTACATAAAAACATTTTATTCTTTACATTTTAGGTGTATCAACAAATATGCTAATCTAAAATAAAACTAAACTAAAAAGATTGGCACAATCTCATCATAACCTAATTCAAACTTCATTCCATTAATTTACAGTTTTCTTTTTATCTTAAAATATAAACTTGCATTATTTTTATTTATTGTAGAACTATATTACAAAATAAATTTGTATATATATAAAATCAAAATGATCAAAATTTCTCTACACAGACTAAAACTGCTACTCAAGTTTATCTAAGATCTGGTGTGGATGCTCCTAAATAGGTTTTTAGATCTGAAACTGTAGACTTCACCAATTTGGCCTTTATTGTTGGCAAGTTCAAACGCTTGTGTGCTTCATAGCGATGGCAACCTCCAAATGAATAGTAATAATCCCCTCCTTCCCTTCCTGTAATCCACAGTACATCAACAGGAGGCACTTTGTCTCTCGCAGAAGGATTCTAAAATAACAATATGAACATTTACTTTTTAAACTTTGAGAAAATTTCATTCAATATCACTGTTTTTTATGATATAAATAAAATGCTAATATTTATATAAATCCAAATAGAATATGAATAATATATATTGGCATACTCTTAATTTGCAACCTCTTTAGTTATATTTAAAGTATACTGTAGCTTATGGCTTTCATTACAATTTTTTTTTTTTTTTTTCCATCTGTCTTGCTTAAAAGCCAAACGAATAAGGTTCAGAACCTTGGTACAATAACTCCTTACCTGTCATTTATTCCAAAGTCATTTGTGAATTATAAAACTAATACTACTAATTATTAGTATGAGATATACCATAGAGAAAACTTCAGGAAAACTGAAACATGATGATCCTGTTATTACAGGTATAAACAGTGGATCCCCACCACAGAGCCAACATTGCCAAGTTGCACCACAAGCCTACACAAGTGTGGGCTTGTGGTGCAACTGAATATCCTTTCCAATATCAGCTATTGTAGAACTATATTACAAAAAAGAGGTTGCAAATTAAGCTATACTGGATTAAAATTTTAAAGCAGCTTTATTGTGTGATGTGTGCCGTTGAAAGCCCCGTCCAACAGCACACATCATACAATAAAGCTGATTTTAAATTTTTAATATATGTCAGTATTATTATTTGACATGTGCTACCAAAAATCCTATCTACACCTGTGCTGATATCAAAAATATTGGCTGGGGAGCCCACTCTACATATGCATTATAATGGGGTAGGTGTAGTTCAATTCTCGTGAAGTTTTTTCAATTGCACATCTCATCCTAATAATTAGCAGTATTAGTTTTCGGTTATCCGTAACTCAGACATTGGGAAAGCTCCTGAAATATTTCAAATATATTACAGATAATGAATTATTATATCACTCTACTTAAATAAACTGCCAATACCAGAGTAACAAATTTACTGCACCTTTGGCTGATTTCCTACTTTGGTGAGAAACTTGTTCACTGGGGTGATGCTCCAATTTCAGCAAATCCATAATCACATGTAGCTTCAAATTATGTTTATAACTGATTGGCGATAAGCTGGTTCCAAACATGTGGATTCTAAACCTTTTTTTCTTTTTTTTTTGTACGTAAGATTTCTCACATATTGTAACATTTAATAAAAATGATTAAATAAATATTTTCTTTTATTTTTTTTATCCCTTTATTATCACCGAAACTGAAAATGTTGTACAAGCCATAAGAAGCCATAAGAAGGATTGGGGTTAATGAATTTATTTAATTCATTAACCCCAATCTTCTTATTTAATTCATTAACCCCAATCCTTCTTATGGCTTTACAGCCATAAGAAGGATTGGGGTTAATGAATTAAATAAGAAGATAACATAAACCAGTTAAAAATTATACAATCTCCAGACAGTGCCAGATTAAGGCATGGGCTAACGGGGCAGCCATCTGGGATACCATTCTTACAGGGGGTGCCAGAAGCTAAAGAGCAAGGGAAGGATTTTTTTACAGAATCTTACACAGATTTCTAGGATATGCAAAGGGATATGCCGATGCCGAGTTTGGAGACTAGGCATCGGCGAGGTGATCTGATAGCATTAGCATTAGTAGAGGCATTTGATGCAAGAAAGCAAGCTTATGCAACATCAGCCAAAAAAATTAAAGTAAAATAAATAAATAAAAAATAACCACTTCCACTTCACCCCTCTGTTCGTTCGAAATACCTGTCCAGCCGAGCCTTAAACTTATTTAGGCTATCAACTTCCACGACAAGGGATGGAAGTCTGTTCCACCTACCAACCACCAGCTGGCTAAAGGCAAATTTCTGCACATCTATCCTACATCTGTCTTTCCTCAATTTGAATTTAGGCCCTCTCAGGTGATTATTCTGAGCAAGAGGAAGAATCCCATCAGCATTGAGCATGCTCAAACCATTCAAGGCTTTGTACACCTCTATCAGATCACCTCGCTGCTGCTAACCGACTGGGCTAGCCAGGTGGGTAAAGTGCCTGCCTGGCAACCCAAAGGTCGTGGGTTCGAATCCCGCCTTGGGCTTGGATCAAAGTACTGCAAAAACCTTGGGAGGTGCACTATGGCCACAGAAGCCGATGCGCCAACAACTACCAAAAAAAAAAAAAAAAAAACCTCGCTGCTGCCTAGTCTCCAGACACTGTAATTCGCAAAACTTAAGCCTTTCTTCGTAAGAGCACCCCTTTGTTCCATTCACTAATCTTGTTGCCCTTCTCTGTACTCGTTCCAGCAGCTCTACATCCTTCTTGAAATGAGGTCTCCAGGCCTGTATACAATACTCTAGGTGTGGCCTGACCATTGCCTTATACAAGGGAATAATCACCTCCTTATCCCTGCTAGAAAAATTCCTATATATCATTGACAATACACCATGAGCTACTCTTGCAGCCCGTCTGCAGTGCTCAGAGAACTTCATATCTGCCTGCACAACCACCCCCAGGTCCCTTTCATTCTCTACCACTGTCAGTGTAGTACCACAGAGTTGAAACGTTACTCTGGGGTTGCTGTTTCCCATATGTAGTACTTTACATTTGTCAATGTTAAACTTCATGTTTCCCTATGTAGTACTTTACATTTGTCAATGTTAAACTTCATGTTTCCCATATGTAGTACTTTACATTTGTCATTGTTAAACTTCATTTGCCACCTCTCAGCCCATCTGCTCAACCTTTCCAGATCCTGTTGCAGCAGCATAGTGTCAGTAGTGTCCTTGACAACCCTGCCAACCTTCGTATCGTCTGCAAACTTGGACATTAAGCTTGATATACTATCATCAATATCATTTATAAATACAGAAAACAATAAAGGACCCAATACTGAACCCTGAGGGACTCCACTAATAACATTAGTCCAATATGAGCAGTGTGCATTGATTACCACTCTGTCTTCTCATAGAGGTGTATAAGGCTTTGAATGGCTTGAGCATGCTCAATGCCGATGGGATTCTTTCTCTTGCTCAGAATAATCGCCTGAGAGGGCATAAATTCAAATTGAGGAAGGACGGATGTCGGATAGATGTGCGGAAATTTGCCTTTAGCCAGCGGGCAGTTGGTTTGTGGAATAGACTTCCATCACTTGTTGTTGAAGTTGATAGCCTAAACAAATTTAAGGCTCAGCTGGACAGGTATTTCGAAAGAACGGAGGGGTGAAATGGGAGTAGTGGTTGTGTTTTTTTTTTTTTGTTTTTTTTTTTTTTGGCTGATGCTGAATAAGCTTGCTTTCTTGCATCATATGCCTCTACTAATGCTAATGCTCAAGTTTTGCACCTGGCAAACACTATCTTGTACATTCTCTAATGCATAGGTGGAACACCCATCTCTCCTAGAGAAGCCCTGTTGGAGGACAAATTCTCACTTTCTCTAACAGTTGATCTCCCACAAGTACAACCATGGCATCAATACTGTCATGGATCCATGTATACCTAAAGTCCTCTGATTAACCATACCTCAGTTACAACCCTAAAATATTGATGAAGGTTTATCAAGTTGTCTGTAAGTTTACTGATGATAATAAGGTTAACAGTGATTGATACAGACAGGAATAAAGGATACATTAGGTGGAAGAGCTTGAAAGTGGCAATTGATTTTTAACATTGAAAAAAATGCAAGGAACATACAGTGCTATGGAATTCAGGGTAGCAAAGAATGAAAACACCATTTGGAAATGTATAGTTTGGTAAGCATATTTCTGAGCAGTGTAGACAAGCTGCTACAACAGCTCAGAGTTCTGTCAATGATATTAGGAATTTTGCCAGCAGGGAAAAGGAGATAATTATCCCATTGTACAAGGCAATAACTAGGCTGCACTTCAAGTAATGCATACTTACTAAAATGAGGTATACAGACCTGGTAACCTCATTTTAGGGGGTATTGGAATATATGCTAGAAGAGCAACAAAATTAGTTATGGGGCATAAAAGAGTACTTTTACCAAGAAAGACCTCAATCCTGCAAATTACAGCATTTGGAAAGCACCTGCAAGAAAAACCTGATTGAAGTGTTTAAGGCTTCAACTGGATTGAGAAAACAATACCGATGGCATTCTTACACTTTCTCAAACAAAGGGAAGAAATTTTAATTATGATTTTAATTTCCATTTAAAATGGAAAAGGCAATTAGATATGCAAATAGAGAAATAATCCAGAGAGCAACTGACTGATGGAACAAACTCAATGTGGTATTATGGGAGTGGGCAGTTTGAATTAATATAAAGATGTTGTTGTTTCGATTTTTAGGAGCATTAGCAACTAAGGCCATATTGCTCCAGGATATGAGGTGGTCATTCACTGACCTTTCCGCATCCTCTGTATTTGGTGGTGATGGGCTCAAACCCCGGTCTAATCAAGAAGCGTGTGCTACACACTGCTGCTCCTTCCCACCTGGCTACGGAGGCACCTTAATATAAAGAAAGATTAGACAAATCATCAGAGAAGAATGGACAGATGATGCAGCAGCTTTTATTTATTTTTTTTTTTTTTTGGCTGATGCTGTAAAGCTTGCTTCCTTGCATCATTTGCCACTACTAATAATAGGAACATGTGCTCCTGTGGACATCTATTAGAATCTGTTTTAGTTTTCATTTTAAAAAATATGATAATAGCCTTTTTATTAATTATTACTTAATAAATTTAACGTATTTATTCTTGTTTGAAATTTCTGGTATTATTTGTGTTCCTATAAAAGCCTTAAATTCAGTCACAACTAGGATTTACCAATTTGCACTGGTAAAATACTTTTGATAAAAGTGTGAGTATTTGGTAAATCCTAGGATCTGCCAGTTTGCACTGGAAAAGTCCGAAATTTCAGTCTTTTACTAATCTGATTTGTTTCAATAAAAGGATGATGAAGGTGATTTTTAAAACTGACAATTCGAAACAAATAAAATGATTTAATTTTTTAAAAAGACAATATAATTGGAGAAGGACCAAGTAACATCTGATTAAACTTACAATTATTAACATTTAATATAATTAAAGTTTACCATTTAAAAAAATTATATTATTTGTTTTACTTGATTTCAACTCTCCCTTCTATTTTATTTTAAATAAACATTTTCATAAAATTTTCTTCTTCTCTTGGTTATATCTGTGTCCCAATACCATCATAATTAACGTATATTGTCAGATTATGAATAACCTTTTTTTTTGTTTTTAAGAACTATGATTTGAAAATATTACATTTACTTATATTGTAGAACCAACAAGACTTTTTATATCAGCTAAAAAACCATTCCAGACTTGGATGACAGATATATAAAATAAAAGTGTTAAAATACAATAAGATAAGTGTTAAAATACAATAAGATAAAAGCATTAAAATACAATAAAATATGGACAAAAATAATAAAATATACAGTAGCTTTGAAGTGGAACAGAAGAAAAATGCATGGAATACATATAAATTATCAGGTGACAAGCCTATGGTAGACAAACTATTCTGTTATCAAGTCACAAAGGAGGTTAGGCAAGCTAAGGCAGATTACGAGAGATTCCCTGGCAAAGAATGGCAAAAAAAAAAAAAAAGGCAGAAAAACTTCTTTACTTAAGTTAAAAGTAGGAAGAACAGGTTGAATCACATTGGTCCACTTGATGATGATGGCTTAACTGTTGATGATCCTGCCCAGTTTGCTAACAAACGAAATAGGTTGGAAAACAGACCTTGAGCTTCGGGTTGCATATCACAAAACTTTCTAGTGAAGGCCGACAAACTGAATTAACATAAATTTTTAATAAATTTAAAATAGATTTATTAAAATAAATAAAATACTAAAACAGATATAAAATAAAAGCATTAAAATACAATAAGATAAAAACAATAAAATATACAGTAACTTTCGAAACAAAGTGCCTCTTCATCAGCTGATGAAGAGGCACTTTGTCTTGAAAGCTACTGTATATTTTATTAGTTTCATCCATATTTTATTGTATTTTAATGCTTTTATCTTATTGTATTGTAATTCTTTTCTGTTATTGTATTTTAACTTTTATTTTATATATCTGTTTTAGCATTTTATGTAGATATTATTTATTTTAATAAATTTATTTTAAATTTATGTTAATTCAGTTTGTCAGTTGTTGCTAGAAAGTTCTGTGAAACTAAATAGGCATATTGCACCTACATTCATACAAGAGGAATTTTTTTAGGGAAGGGGATGACAGAAGTTTATCAATGAGCTAAATACAATTGGACATTTAAATTGATAATATAAAGACAGTACAGGTCCACAAATTTGGGGGGGGACAAAAATCTCTCATACATACTGATAAAATATAAAGTTCAAAACTGACACAGACCCCAAAAAAGATAAGAAAACTAAAAAGCATAAAAAATAAAATTTTGTAGTTTAATTCTAAAATGTGTGAAATTGCATGTTACAAAAACCATTTATTGCTAAAATAAAGGTTTTTAAAACATTCATAATTATTTCTGTATATTAAACTTATTTTACTGGTTATTAATGAAAGAAAATGCAAACGAAATCATATTATAAGTTCTAATTTCTACAAAACACTGCTTAAGATTAACCACTTAAGCCATCAATTTGTTATCTACAGCTAATGCAATTTTTTTAACATTTCTGACATGAAGTGCTAAGAACATCTAGATTATAAATAACATGAGATAAGCTCAAATTAGGGCACACTGATATTTGTTGCCACTTAGCCAGTATGGTATGCACACTGAAACTAAAGTTACTGCACAACAAAATAATACTGGTATTCAATGGAGGCAGTTAGAATTATAACCCACAAATTGTGTCTTACACCTGTCAATAACTCTCACCTTACCTGCAAAGTTTCTATAAGGCTTTGCACCTTTGATTCCTCGAGGACAGAAGGAAATGGCCTGATAAGCACACTCATTGGAATATCATAAACTTCATTTATGTGAGCAGCATGTATACTAGAACCACGTACGTCATTCTCACTACCCATATTTCTGGTTAGACAATTTGCAGCTTTATTGATTCTGTTAATACCAGACACAAAAGTTCGTATCATTAGAATGGCTGCTATCAGGAGTAAACTTGACTTCCTGATAAGAACTCCTCTGCACACCATAATCTGAGATCATGCTTCCGTTCTCTCTCTCTTACTCAATTTCTAGTAAACGTCATTCTCAACACGGTCTGTAACGAGTTTTAGCTGAAGCACTTACCTGGAATGCAAACATCCATTGGGGAAAATACGTAAAGGATTTCAAGGAATTGCTGTAATAATAAATGACAGAAATAGAGACAAACACGGAGAGTGGAAAAAAAACAGGGAGAGAAAAAAAAAAAAGAAACTTCCTGCGCCATCTAACAACAGCCATGTGAAACAAAATGAAAACAAATCCCATAATTCTTTGGGCGCTGTCATGTTGCTATTTAAACTTGGTTGACATGTTGGCTTAAAGAAATTGTTCGCATCGCAAAATTTTAGTTTTAGTTTTCATTCTTGCATGAAATAAAATAAAAGTTTTAATTTTAAGCAAAATCCAGCTGCGGTGCAGTTCCTTAAACTGATGTTTTTTTTTTGTTATTTTTTAAGTACAAGTGAGTCTAAAATAAGATTATACTTTTTGAATATTTTATCTTCTAGCAACTTCAATCTAAAGCACAGGCCTGTAGAAATAAATGAAGGAAACATATCCCAATTGCTGGAAGACTTAAGGAGGATTACAACAGTTCAAATTAGGGCAAGATATTAGTTGCAAGGCTCAGTCCAATAATTAAGGCAAGCGGTAATAAATCGCTTTTCACGAATCAATTGGCACTTTACGTAAGAGCTCTTAAAACTAAAATCACACCTATGAACCATTATAATCATGTGCTCTCATGAATCTTTAAAAACAATACTTTATCCTAGGATAATGATCAGGGTATGGTTCCAAGGACTTGAACCACAGTAACAGCACGGTACGTGCAGACTGATCGAGGTATTACTCTTTGCTGTTAAGTCTCCACGTACAGTCTGTACATGGATAGACTGATTGAAGTATTACTCTTTACTGTGAACAGCTGCACTGTTGGGACGGCTAAATTTGAGAACAAAGTCGACTCCTTCATCGTGGCCACAAAATTCCTGGTTTATACTTATACTTCCTGAATTGGACTTCTACTAATGATTTTGAGTCTTCGTCGCGGACCTACAAGTGTTACTTGGATCCTTGGAGGGCATCACAACGTATGTTAGATCATTATAGTTTGAGATAGCTTCATGGCATTGTATTGTGAAATGGATATTACGTTGAGAAAGAATTTAACTCTCAAGGAAATAATTTAAGATAATTGTTCAGTGATTGTATATATATATATACAGCATTGTAAACAGGTGACAGGGTTGCCAGGACAGCACAGTACAATAAATAATAATAATAATTGCAAAACAGTACGCTCACTCACTATGCTGATTGGCCTCTACCTGTGTAGTGACATCAAACACAGTGGAGTCTCCAAGGTTTTTGTTGGGACTGCATCATACAATAAATTTTTAAAAATTATGATTGTTTGGTATCACATCTCTCTGATAGGAACTGCAGGGTATCTTGGTCACAGTTTTCTGGTTGGTGTTTTCAGTACTCCTAGCTCTAAGTGAAGTCCCCATGGTGATAATATTGATCTGTCTCTTTTTCTCAACCTCTGCCTAACCAACTGAAACCCCTTACATTAAACTTTTAATGATGTATTTGATTTGGTAAAGATGAAACATTGTGACTGCAAACTTTTGAATTCCACAATATCATATTTAAACCATTTCGCATAGATATTGGAGAGTAGGTTCATTTGCATGCGCGAAGATCTTTTCATCCAGGAGAGGGACTACGCAATTTTGGATCGAAATATTCTACTTTGACCTTATATAGAATTCTGACAGTCCCTCCTCCGAAATACTCTAATGATAGAGAGGTCATTTTTGAATTTTTCATTCAAGATATTTCTCAAGATGATAAAATCTCTTTGTAAGACAGGAGCTCATCGGCCACGATATAGAAAAGAGTCCATGAAATTTCCTCACAGCGAGACCGTATTCTCATTGAAGCCTTCTTCTTCTTCTTAAAAGTTTCATACCTATTAAGAAATATTGTTCAACGTTTAGGCCTAAATGGTTATCAAGTGAACTAATGAGATTCGTGACAGAGAAGAAAAATGCATGGGATGCATATAAATTATCAAGCGACTCAGAAGCCTATGGCAGATATAAGCTAGTCTGTAATCAGGTCACGAAGGAGGTTAGGCAGGCGAAGGCAGATTACGAGAAATCTTTGGCAAAAGATGCTAAGAAAAACAGCAAGGATTTCATTACTTATATAAACTCTAAAAGGAAGGGATGAATCTGATTGGTCCACTTGATATCGTGGGTTCCACTGTTGATGATCCTGGTCAGATAGCAAACAAACTGAATGAGTATTTTGCATCTACATTTACATATGAGGAGTTATTAAGGTTTTAAAATGGCAGAAGGTTATCAAATTGTAGCAGGGTGCTTAATGATTTTGTAATAACTGACAGCAAAGTGGAGGAGAAATTGTTGAAGTTAAACATCACAAAGGCACCTGGGGTGGATGAGATCTATCCAGTTATATTAAAGGACTTGGCAAAGCAACTAACCAAACCCTTAGCCACAATTATGAGAGCATCCTTGGACTCAGGGAAGGTCCGCATGGACTGGAGATGTGCAAATGTATCCCCAATTCACAAAGGGGGATCGAAGGGTGACACGAGTAATTACAGACCAGTTAGTTTAGCTTCTGTGCCGGGTAAAATAATGGAGTCACTGGTAAAAGATGCATTGCAGGATCATCTAGACAACACTGCAGCAATAATTCAGACACAGCATGGGTTTGTTAAGGGAAAGTCTTGTCTGACAAATTTGATTGGATACTACGATGTGGTTATAAAGGAACTGGATGCAAAAGATAATTTTGATATCGTATACTTGGATTTCAGGAAAGCTTTTGACACTGTTGCGCATTGAAGACTACTGTACAAATTGGAGCAGAATGATATTAATGGTAAGTTGCTACAATGAATAAAACGATGGATGAGTGGAAGAAGACAGAGGGTGGTAATTTATGGGTGCTGCTCTTCGTGGACTAATGTTATTAGTGGAGTCCCACAGGGTTCGGTGTTAGGTCCTCTGCTGTTTTGTATATTTATCAATGATATTGGTGAAGGTATATCAGGCTTAGTGTCGAGGTTTGCAGATGATACAAAGGTTGGCAGCGTTGTTAATGACAGTAATGGCAGTGTACTACTGCAACAGAATCTAGATAATTTGGGCAGATGGGCTAAGAAGAGGCAATTGAAGTTTAACCCTGATAAATGCAAAGTACTGCATATGGGTAGAAGTAACCCCAGAGAAACGTACCACTGGTCTATCATTTTCTACAACCTTAAGGGTAGTACCACTGTGTGGTACTACCCTTAAGGTTGTAGAAAATGAAAAAGACCTGGGAGTAATTGTGCAATCAGATATGAACTTTTCTGACAACGCAGACAGGCTGCCAGGGCAGGTCATGGGGTTTTGTCAATGATATATATGAATTTTGCTAGCAGGGAAAAGGAGGTGATTGTCCCTCTGTATAAGGCAATGGTCAGGTCATGCCTTGAGTGCTGCGTACAGGTCTGGAGGCCTCATTTTAGGAAGGATGTAGATTTGCTTGAGCGTGTACAGAGAAGGGCAACAAGGTTGGTGGGGGGGGGGAATGAAGGGATCCGCTTACCAAGAGAGGCTTAAGTTTTGCCAATTGCAGTGGCTGGAGACTAGGCACATGCGCGGTGATCTGATTGAGGTATATAAGGCCTTGAATGGGTTGAGCGCGCTGAATTCTGATGGGATCCTTCCACTTGTTCAGATTACGAACCTAAGGGGGGCATAAATTCAAATTAAGAAACGACAGATGTAGAATAGATGTGCGGAAATTTGCCTTTAGCCAGCGGGCGGTTAATTGCTGGAACAAACTTCCATCTGTCATTGTGGAAGTTGATAGGTTAATTAAATTTAAGGAGGAACTGGACAGGCATTTGGAGGGAATGATGTGATTTTTTTTTTTTTTTTTTGACTGATGCTGCATAGGCTCATACACTTGCTTTCTTGCATCACATACCACTACTACTACTACTACTAATACTACACTATATAGTTTCACGGGCATTGCTACATGCTACATATCAACAACGACACATACAGTTTAAAATGTGAAGTACGCGTGGAAATTCTCCCAAAATATTATAGTGCTGTCTATAACCAATAGAAGGTTCCCAGTTGTTTGTTGTTTCCAGTTGAAGGTTGCTAAGAAGCCGATTTTTACAGCTTCTTAGCAACCTTCTCTAGTGTTTATGTATGGATATCCTGGATTATTAACCTGACGACAGCACAACTCTTATGTTTATAATTCCCACTGAGGCAGTTATGGAACCAGCAAGCCAGAAAGTGAACTTCTGCTGTTTAATGCTCCTTTTGATAAACTACATAGGATGTGAAGAAATAAGTAAGAACTCGTTATTCGCAGCATCCCTAACGCAAGAAGAATGGGTTTTGAATGACGAACCCTATTCAACATATTCGGGTATTTCTCTAGTTCTGTGCACTATTCAGTGCATGCGAGAACACCAGTGTCGCGCTTTCAACTATGGTAACGAATCTTGTTTTATTTTACAGAAAGCTGTGTGCGATTCTTCAAATGCTGCTTTGAAGCCCAAAAAAGGTTACAGATATTATGATCGTGTTGACATAAGTGAAGAGGTAATAATAATGGGTCCAATTATTATTCAATTTCATATAATTAAGATTGTCTCCTTAATTTTATCTTTAAATTTAAGAGTTGTATTCTTTGCGATTTATTTATAATTTTAATATTACTATTACTATTTTTTTTTTTCGATTAAATAAAATATACATATATAATACTGTTCCTATTTCAGAAAAAAAATTGCCTCATCTGGGTTGGAATCTCTTTAATGACGGGAGGAACTTTTATGGGCTTTTTTCACCCTGTGACTGAGTTATAGTCTCTGGCGTGAATAGTAAGGTTTCCTCCCCCTCGAAAAGTCAGGTTTTTCGTCCTGTACAATTGATAGCCATATATTATTATTATTATTTACTCAATTTATTGCTTATCCTTCACCACTGAACAGCCTTTAGTTACGAGGATGCAATATTATTATTATTGTTGTTGCTCTTATATTATTTCTCCCTGATTGGGGGATTCCACTCCGTGACGGGTACTGCTACCAAGTACACAGGGTGGTTGTAATTTATGGTGTTGTTGTTGGTCGAGGAAATCTCTGACTACCTTACAGATGTTCAGGATTGCGACTTTCTGGAGTTCCTTGTAGGTGTTCGCTTGGAGACCTATTGCTGCTAGGCGGCTATATAGAGTCTTTGGCACCATACCGGTGATTGACATGATGAACGGGATGGTCGATGCTTCTTGCACATGATACATCTCTTTGACTTCATGTCTCAGGTTCGTGTACTTCCTAATTTTTTCCTCATGGGTTTTCTGGACATTGCCAGTTGGGCACCACTATATCAATCAGGTAGGTAGCCTTTTCCATCTCGTCCACAATGGTTATGTCCGGTCTGTTGTGCGGGATGTTCTTATCCGTTATTATGGCGCAGGCCCAGTACAGCTTTTTGGTTTGGGTCTCTAGTACTGCCTGGGGTTCGTAATTGTAGTATGGTACACTTTCTTTGGTTAACTGGTATTTCCTCGGTAGCTTCTGATGTATTATTCTGACTACCTGTTCATGTCTATGAGTGTACTCAGTCTGGGTGATCACCTTGCACCCCGCGGTGATGTGTTGGGTCGTTTATGAAGCCAGGTGGCATCGCCGACATGTATCATCTGGCATTCCAGGCTCCTTTGCCATGTTTCTATAGTTTCTGGTGTTGATTACCCGGTCTTGGATGGCCAATATGAATCTCTCAGTCCCATGAAAGAGCGTCCCGCTTGTGAGCCATGCATTGGAAGCAATGTTATCGATATAATCTTGCTGGAGATCATAGTAGTATCTGCCATGGAGTGTCTTCTTTACCCATCTTTCTAACTGCGTTTCTTGTGCCGTCTGGATGGGTGGGTTCCTCGCTTAGGTTGAGTGGGGTGTACCTCTTATCTATCTTCCTTATGGCCTGGGGGAGTGGTGCTGTGTTGTTCTCGAAGTAATCCTTCAGGTTAACTATGGCTGTTTTCTGTTGCTCTATCAGGCCCCTTCCTCCCTCTTTCCGAGCTATTGTTAGTCTCTCCAATGCTGACTTCGGGTGGTATTGGCGGCTTTTGGTCATCATTGTCCTTGTCTTTCGCATAATAACTTCTAGCTCGGTGTTAGTCCAATCTATGACCCCGAATGTGTATGTTAGTACTGGAGCTGCATAGACGTTTATGGCTTTAACTGTGTTCCCTCGGTTCAATTTTGCTTTCAGCAGGCTTCTGAGTCTCTGATGATATTTTTCGGTCAGACACTTCTTGATTTCCTTGTGCTCTAACTGCTGAGCCTGCATTATCCCTAGGTATTTGTAGGTCTCTCCTTCTGCCATAGCTTCGATCTCTTTACCAGTCAGAAGCTGGTAGTTTCGGCAAACTAATTTTCCCTGGTGCAGTGTGTGGATCTTGCATTCTTCTAGACCAAATTCCATCCTGATGTCCTTGCTGAAGTCTTCGGTGATCCGGAGTGGTTGCTGAAGTTGCTTCTCGGTTGGCGCATAGAGCTTGATGTCATCCATGTACATCAGGTGGTGAGGGAGTACAGGTTCTTTCTTCCTTCTTTGAGATTATATCCATACTTACTGCCGTTAAGCATGGTGGATATCGGGTTGAGTGCTAGACAGAACCACAGTGGGCTCAGAGCATCTCCCTGAAAGATTCCTCTTCTAATGGCGATTGGCCTGGTTATGATGTTCTCTACCTTAATGGTGGTACTCCATTTCGCCATTGTTGCTCTTAGGAAGTTTGCCACTATCGGATTGACCTTGTAGATCTTCAGACTCTCTATTAGCCTGCTATGAGGTACGGAGTCGAAGGCCTTGCGATAATCGATGTAGGCCGTGTAGAGGTTGCGGTGCTTCTTGTAGGCTTGCTCCAAAACTGCGGCATCCACGGTTAATTGCTCCTCGAATCCTTTGCTCCTCTGCTTCCATCCTTTTTGCTCTTCGACCATTATGTTCTGATCTCTAAATGGTCTGATATCTTCTTGGTTATGCAGCTGGTCAGGACTTGTACGTCGTTGGGAGGCAGGTGATTGGCCTGTATTTCGCCGGGTTTCTTGTATCTTCGTCTTTAGGCTTCAGATATGTGACTCCTTCGGTGAGAAACTTTGGGATTGTCTCCGGGTGCCTTATGATTCGAGTGAACTGCTCTTCTAGGTGCTTGTGAGCTTCTTGTACCAGTAGTTGTTGATGTTATCAATTCCTGGGATTCGCAAGTTGTGGGTGTTACTGATCGACTGTTTTACTTCTAATTCTCGAATCTCCCACTCTCTCATCTCTTGTATGTCCTTGGTTTTCTTCCATTCTACTTCTATCCAGGGTGCTCTGCTGTTATGTCTTAATTCACTGCTCCAGATATTCCCCAGAACTCCTCGATCGTCTTCTTCTCGGGTGGTCCGTTTCCTGCTTTCTCATCTTCACCCAATTTTTTGTAGGAGGCTCTTTGGTCCTCATTGAAGATTCGGTTGTTTATTTTCCTCTGGGAGCTCTCTTTGCATCTGGGTAGTCCCTTGTTGAGTGCGAGGAGGATCTGCTTCAGTGTGTCCAAGTATTCTCTGATTTCTGGTCTCATGTTTGCTGTGGATGCTGTCTATCTTGAGGATGCTCTTCACCTTTCAAATCAATTTCTTACTTCTATTACCCTGTTGGTACTGGGTCAACTGACCTATCTTGACTCTTAATTCTTCTATCTTCTGCTGAAGTCTTCTTTCCCAAGCTGGCAGTTCCTTCTGTTTTCGGTTCTTCTGTTGCTGGTCCCACGTTTCTTTTCCATTAATCCTAGTAGCTGTTATGGCAGCACAGTATACGGCTGTGTGGATAGCCTCCAGCGTTGCACCATTGTTGTCAAGGTAATGTGTTATTATTTGCCGATTGAGGTGGTTTGTTACTCTCCACAGTATTTTATTTGGCCTCTGCTTACATATCACATGGGTAATTTTGGGGTACATTCCTTCGAATTCTGTTAGGGCCTTTTTCCACTCGTCTTCTATTCTGGATATCATGACTTCGTCTACTTCACTTCAGCTACTCTGGGCTGTATTTCTTCTTGCTGTTCCTCTTCTTGTTCCATGGTATGATGTTCCTCCTCTGGTTCCATATTGACCATGTTCTTTGTGCTTTGTAGTTGATCACTAACATCCTGCTTGATTTTTTCCAAGAAGGCAGGGTTATTAGGTTCTTCGTGACGATGGTTCTTCTTTGGTTCGGTGACCTGAATATCCGGGTATCATTCCAACCACTTGGTATGTAGTCGCGATCTGTACATTGTCATATCGGTCTCTAGCCTGGTTATTTTATAATATGCTCGCATGATGTACGTATCCATTACAATGCTCCACTTCATGCGTTGGCGTTTTCTTCCTTCCTGGGTAATCACTAGGGCAGTTGCGCAGGAAGCACTTCCAGTTGGTGGGGCTGGATGGTCTTGCCCTTCTCTTGCTGTAGCCTTATGGGGGACAGCCCACCCTTGCTTCACTGTCTTGCTCGGGAGACTGTCTCCAAATTTTCGAACCGACCCCTCTGCTGGGTGCACATTATGTTTGAGTGTGCCCAATACGAAGATCTTAGATGCAGACTAATAACTAGAGTTCACTATCTACCGAGGGATCTTGAGTCACATCTACTAGATACACAAGAGGAATATTTAGCCTTCACTGATTTTGCCCAGGGACTATTTACCAGGCGCCAAACACTAACCGCCATATACAGAAGACCTTAAAGGAATGAGACAAAACAAACCTGCAAATAGCAGCGAGATGACACAGAGGAGCCGACTATACAGACCTTGGACTGAGTACAAAATGAACTGGGAAAAGACAAGTGACAATATATTGTCTAACCACAAGAGTTATGATTACCGCCAATGGAAGGGAAAAAACACCTTTAAATAGTTGCGACATCAGAACAAAGGGACACTGCCCCCAGACCTTGCAGCATAGACCCACTACATAATGACAAAAGGTAGTGTGAGGACTATCAAACATCACGGAAGGGATAAAACCCCATAATGACAGCCAGTAGACTTGATTATGACCCCAAGATAATGACCAGAAAATAGGACCCAGACCACATGCAGTCTGGAAGGATGACATTCCAGATTTAATCCCCTATTAGTGTCCCACCTAGATGAGACTCAACGGCCAGCTTTTTAGGGCCTGCAAACTGATGGAGACGACATACGGTGGCACTCTCCCGCCGGAACAGCCTATTGGCGACCCAAATCCGCACTCTCTTGAGCGGATCTTTCTTTCCAAACTCCTGGGGAGGAGAGGCTTGCCTCTCCTTGCCTCCCCAGTTTTCTCACTCTGGTGGGGCACGGGCATGCCTCACTACTTGCAGGGACTATCTACTCTGTCGGCCCCTTATTTCCAATTTCTTCCCCCCAGTCTTCATCCTCCCCCCAAACTTTTGTCTTGCACAGCGTTTAGCCCTACATTTCAAAATCAAAAGAGAACATCAAAATTCTTGCCCGAACCTATTTGGTTTTTAAAACTCACTTTCACCGCACAGCCCCACGTCGCATACTATTAATACTAACTTGCTAAGTATCACTAATATCAACCTCGATTTATTTATTTATTATTATTATTATTATTTATTTATTTTTTTTTTTTTTTGGTCCTAGCCACTGAAATCCCAGGAAAGTAAGTGGCAAGACCAGCCAGAGTACAAATATTGGTAACACCCTGCCGGCCTCCCTGTGGCGGGTATTGGTAACGTCGGGTCTCACTAAGGGCCCGGCAGCTAATAGGCCGGACGAACAATGGGCACAACAAACTACACAGTACATATCCCACACACTTTTAAATCTCTGGCTTGTCCGATACAGAGAACATACGCGGAGATGGGAGAAATCCCAGGTGCCGTCAGACCCCGAACATACCTAATACCTAATGCCTAAGGCCTGAACGCGAGTGACTTTATCCTGTGCCACACTCGATGCAGTATGAATAATATTTCTCTGCGACATCATCCATCTGTGTAAAGTGAAGTGTATGTTGATGTCAAACGGCACCAGGGGTTTCCCCCATCTTTGCGTTGCTTTCCTTGTCGGTGAACCAGTTCACTGGGAAGGCCAGAGATTTAAAAGTGTATGGATATTGTAAATGCGTAATGTCATGTAGGAAGATGATTGTTCAGGTGGTTTGTTCGGATTTTTGATTATTTGTTTTACCTTGGCTGTTTTCCAGTCGAGTGGAAAGGATCCGTCTAGCATACATCGGTTGAACAGTTGGAGCAATAGATCAGGGTCAATTTCAATGACCTTCTTAATGATCTCCGGCTCCAGGAGGTTCGGGCCTGGGCATTTTCTAGCAGTTATATGTGATGCAGCCTGTAAAAGCTCCACTTTAGAAAACTGTGGCTCCACATCATCAGTTTGATAAGCTTCGTCTTCCCGATATGTCCTAATCTGTTCCTCTGTTTGTGGGTCCACATGAGGGTGGAAGGCAGTATCCAGGATGTTATTTGTTGATGCGTCACAGGAACATATTGCAACACCTTCTGATATGATCGTGGTTGTTATTACCTCCCTCCTGGGGAGTTTTTTCGTAACGATTTTTAAGGTGCCTCCGTAGCCAGGTGGGAAGGAGCAGCAGTGCGTAGCACACGCTTCTTGATTAGACCGGGGTTCGAGCCCGTCACCACCAAATATGGAGGATGCGGAAAGGTCAAGGGAATGATCACCGCATATTCCCGGAGCAATATGGCCTTAGTTGCTAATGCTCCTAAAACCCAAACAACAACAACAACAACGTAACGATTTTATAAACGGTGCCCAAGGGGTCAGTATTTCCCGTGTTAGTCACAAGTCGTTCCCATTATTCTTGTTTGTTTTTCCATATGAGAGCAGTGTATGAGTTCTGTGCCTCTCTATTGAGTTCCCTGAGTGTCTCCACTTCCTGTGAGGGCCAAGTCTGTCTCGCTCTTTGGAAGTTTTTCCTCCTGTTTCGGACTTCTTTCCGGAGTCGTTGCAACTCATGGATCCACCACGGCATAGCGCCAGGTGTAGGTCGTTTTCTTTTTATTGCAGTGTTAGAAGCGCCGGTGATGATATCTGTGATTGTTCTTTGCAATTCGTCTGAGCTTCTGGCGTTTTCTAGGTCCATTGTCCTTCTGTTTTTGTTAACAGTTAGGGTCTCCTTAAATAGATCCCAGTTTGCAGTGTGGATGCATAGCGGTGGAGCATTCGTCCAGCTGTTGGCTGCCTGTGGAGGTTCCTATTGAGTTGGAAAGTGAGGACCCTGTGGTCAGACGTAGTCCAGGCATCCTGCACCGTCCAATCAGAAATGTTACCCGCTATATTTCGAGTGGCGACGATGGTCGCTTCCCATCTCACATTACAAAATGTTGGCAACTGGTTTGGCTTATTTAGTACAGCAATGGAAGCGCTCACAATGAACTCCTCCAGTGGCTGTCCATTACTGATGCCCTGCCTGTCAGGTGTGTGGCTGTACCAGACCGGGGATCTGCAATTAGCATCAGCTCCGATGATAATGTTTTCTCCTTGGAACGTGTTGGTGACGTAATCCAGGTATCTGGTGGCTGTAGTGATGTCTTCTCCAGGCCTGCAGTACAGAGAGAGTATGTAGAAGGCGCCGATTGCGGTTATAACTTGGGCGCAGGCCGCCCAGGCTGTACATAGATTGGAAACTTTATTGCTGTTATATCCGGGTTTCTTATGAGAATTGCAGCCTATGGAGTCCTTTGTCTGCATTATTTTGTATTTTAGGGGATATCCCCTGACCAGTTTGCAGTGGGTATATGGTTCCTGTAGGATGATGATGTCAGCATTTACTTCATCAGTTTGAGCTTCATTTGGTCTGTTATGGTCCTTACCCTTATGGTCCTTACCCTTAGGGTGTGCTGCCATATTCGATTCTGGATTGGTTCAAACTGTTGATTTTTATATAGACGGGACATTTGTTATCTCTTACTGAGGGCGCTGCTCCAGTTTAAAAAGATCCTTGTTTGCTTGGCAAGGACTTGCCATGCCGCGGAGCACGACAAGTTCCACGACTCAGTTCTTGGAGTTACCTGTCATGGATTTAATCACATATCTTGCTGTGACCAGTTCTTTCATGTTGATATTTGGGAGGGACCTCTGCAGGTTTCTGAAGTATATCTCAGAGGTCAGTTCTGGCATAATTTTTCTATTACATCATCCATCTGTGTAAAGTGTATTTAGTGTCAAATGGCACCAGGGGTTTCCCCCACCTCCACTACATCATCCATTTATGGAGGTGGATTTGTTTAGTTTCGGCTTATGTCCAGTGGTTTATTTAATTTATTTGGAAATTTATTTGGTTGATTTCTATTTGGAAATTTGCTCATATCCAGCCAGTTCCTAAAAAGGGTGACAAATCCCTCCCATCCAATTATCGTCCCATTGCAATTACTTCTACTCTTTCTAAAGTAATGGAGAAATTAATTAACCGCCAACTCTTAAACTACCTAGAAACCTTCGGTCTGATAAACGATCGTCAGTATGGATTCCGTCAGCGTCGATCCACTGGTGATGTTCTGGCTAATGTTACCCATTTATGGACTAATTCAATGGAAAGGTTCGGGGAAACACAAGTAGTTGTTCTTTCCATCTCAAAGGCATTCGATCGTGTTTGGCATAAAGGTCTTCTAAACAAGCTTCCATCTTATGGTTTGCCAACTGTTCTTAGTAATTGGTTATCCAGTTTTCTCTCTGATCGCTCACTGTCCAACTAGTATATTAATGACCTTCTTACATTCGCTGGAAATCCTATCCATAGTTTTGCCGATGATAGCACATTGCATTGCACTTTCCATTTTGAGAAACCTTGTCCTGCTCAATCAGCTTCAACTTCTCGAATATCCGCTACCAATTCCATAAATGCTGATCTCCAGGTAATCCTCCAGTGGGGCAAAGACCACTTAGTTGATTTCAATCCTTTTAAAACTCAGTCTTGTCTTATATCTCGCAAAAAGGATTCTTCTGCTCCCATGCTTATCTTTGGTGACACTCCGATTTCTAGGCAAGATGATATATCTCTTTTTTCGGGATTACCCTGACTTCTAATCTCTCTTGGCACAAGCACATTACAAATATTGCTTCCTCTGCATCTAAAAAACTTGGTTTCTCTTTCGCTCTCGGCGTTACTTTTCTTCCAAACAGCTGGTCACTCTGTACAAATTGCAAATCCGCCCTGCCATGGAATATTGTTCCCACAACTGGGGTGGTACCCCCAAAACCTCTCTCAGGCTTCTTGATTCCATTCAGAAGAGGGCAGTTAGGTTAATTAATGATTCATCTCTAACAGAGTCTCTCCACTCGCTGTCTCATAGACGCACTGTTTCTGCTGCATGCCTCTTCTACAGATACTTCCATGGGCACTGTTCTTCTGAATTGGCTTCTATAATTCCCGCTCTCTTTCAAAACAGCCCGAACCCTTGTTGCCACCAGCCAACATCCATTTACTGTCCAACTTAAAACTCACAGAATCAACTTTTCATCTTCTTCATTTATTCATTCAACTGTCGTTTTTTGGAACAACCTTCCTTCATACGTATTTCCTGAAAATTACAATCTACAGAAGTTCAAGTCCAATGTCAACAAATATCTTCTTTCGTCTTCTCAACCTCCAACCCAAGCACGGTACTAAGTACTATAGATTCTAATACATCTAGTGTTTGGGGTTTATATAAAAAAAAAAAAAACTAATGTGCAGAAGGAAAGTACTTTGGAGGTGATGAGCTTAGAAAGCCCAACTATTCACACAATAAAATTCCCGGAACATTTTTATGTATCTTTATTTCTAAATAATATCTACTCTAATTCCTTTTTACTGTTTCAGGTTACAAAGGCAGTCACTCGACCTCCTTGTTTAGAACATGGAAGATGTCTGTCTAACTGCGGTGAGTAAAATGTCTTCTTAATCCGGGGGGACGCGTACTGGTCCACGACGGACAGAGCCACTGGGCCAACCGCAACCAGTCTGTCTCTGTTTTCATAAATAAATCAACTGAAACGTTTTATAGGACATATCCTAAAAAAATCCACCGTCCTGCTCATTCATTTATGCTGTTTTTCTGATTTTCTTTAGCTCCAATCATGATTGCAAGTCAGAGTACTGATTTGGGTGCTAATGCTTCTACAGCAATAGACGGTATCACAGATGCAGAATATTGCAAGGACCACATCACCCACACAAAGCAGCAGCTGTATCCCTGGTGGCTGTTAGACTTCGGTGATTTCTACAAGATCTTTTCAGTTACCATTTGGAACAGAAGTAAACCGGCATGTAAGTACGCATTTACTAGCATACTGAATGATGTTATTTAGCTAAGATTTGGAATCTGTCATTTTCTTGTTTTGATAGGACTGACCTCTTTCAAAAACATTTTTTTTTTTAAAGTATCATTGTTAATAGTGACAAATGATGCAAGGAAGCGCGCTGATACAGAATCAACAACAAAAATGGAAAAAATAAAAACTTTCACTGTACATTCGCTCCAATTTTTTATTCCTTCCTTATTCAAACTATTCACTTCTGCAATACCAAATGATAGTTTATTCAAACGACCAGCTACTCTCTTGTTGCTGTTGTTGTTGTAAGGTTTTAGAATCATCAGTAACTTCGGCCATATTGTGTGGTATATAATAAATTGCGTACTAAATCCGTAAATTGCGACTGTTCTGTGGTCGATTATCTGTTTGCTGGATGAAAAACCCGAATTTTCGAAAGAAAAACCCATCCCATCCTCTCCTGAGATCGACTAACCGAGCCACGCTGTTGAAGAGGCGACCCATAAAAATTTCTCCCGTCATCAACGGGACTCAAACTAAAGTCTTCCCCACCGAGTGTGGAGAGTATGGCGATACTACCAACTATGCTACCCACGAGGGCAGTACTACTGTTCCCTTTGAACACTGGCGGCCAATATATCCGGCGCGGTCCTGACTGGTCACCCATGTCAAATGGATGCAATGGCTTGAAACTTTGTGTTTCTTAACCAAGAACATAATCTCCCATCTCGTAGACTCTTCTTCCACTTTTATCCATCGATCATGGTGGAACTAAGACTCAACACATTGTGCCATTATCTATGCACTCGTTTGAACGCGTCTCCTATTGCAATCTGGGCTGTTTTCCTGAATTAGTCTTCAGTGAGGTGCATTGGTGTGCAAAACTGAAGGACCAACACTATTTCTAAAGGTTACAACCACAAAATCAAACGAAACAGCCTGTGGCCATTTGCATAACTGTGGCCGTTCAGTAGAAAGTGGTGCACATGCAAAAATTTGAATCGTGATGAGGGGGCTCACATAAACAGATAAAAGCACCAGTTCAGCAGTTATGTGCAAATTACCGAATGATAAGTAGGCACAATTGTTACAGAGGTTCCATTGGTACGATTCATACAGTGCTAAAGACAACGAAATGGCCAGTAGACAACTCTGAATGACTTTACCCGGGGTTGAATAATTGGGAAGGTCAAAGTGCGAGGAGTGTGGCTGCAGAGTTCGGTATTGCCCATACCATCGTCTCACGTGCGAGGTCGGTCTTTAGAACAACAAGAACAGCAGTTCGAAGGACCAGTGGTGGTCCTCCACAAAAAACAACGCCCAATGATGACCGCTATGTACTATTACAGACCAAGAGGGGACAGACACCAGACAGCAGGAACCATTGCAAACCAGCTGCACAGAAACACAGGACGCAGGATATCGCGGTTTACTGTGGCCAGGCGATTCCACAAAGGTGGACTGTTGGTCCGACGGCCAGTACGCTGTGTCCCTTTAACGCCTGCCCATTGGAGATACCATTTACAGTGGTGCATCGAACACAAGGACTGGAAAGCAGCGCAATGGGGTAAAGTACTCTTTATTGATCAGAGTAGATTCGGTCTCAGCAGCGATTCTGGACATCAGCTAATCTGGCGAGGGGTTGGCACACGGTATCACCCCGCAAACCTCACTGAAAGGGATCGATATGGCGGTCGAGGTGTTCTCATCTGGGGAGGCGTTAACTTGGATAGACCTTCACAACTCCAGATACTGGATGCAGTACTGTAACCGGTGCACGGTACTGTACTGAGGTAATCCTTCCCCGAGGTGCCATTGGCCCCGAGTTCGTGTTTATGTTGTAGTATTAGCATTAGCATTAGTAGAGGCATTTGATGCAAGAAAGCAAGCTTATGCAGCATCAGCCAAAAAAAAAAAAAAGAAAAAAACCCACTTCCACTTCACCCCTCTGTTCGTTCAAAATACCTGTCCAGCTGAGCCTTAAACTTATTTAGGCTATCAACTTCCACGACAAGGGATGGAAGTCTGTTCCACCAACCAACCACCCGCTGGCTAAAGGCAAATTTCCGCACGTCTATCCTACATCTGTCTTTCCTCAATTTGAATTTATGCACTCTCAGGTGATTTTTCTGAGCTAGAGGAAGAATCCCATTAGCATTGAGCATGCTTAAACCATTCAAGGCTTTATACACCTCTATCAAACACCTTTGTCATCCATATACATTATGGATGACAAAGCCACACCCCCATCGCACTGCAGCTGTTGATATGCTTTTGGAAAGGAAAGTGAAGACATTGTTGTTATGGATTGGCCTGCCCATTCCAATGATCTAAATCCCATCGAACACATATGGGACGCTCTGAGGAGAAGCCTAGCGGCACGTCCACTGGTGGGTCCACGCCCACTAGAAAATGTTCACCAGCTGAAGATGGCCCTGACAGAAGAATGGACGATGTTACAGCAAGAACTGAACAACATTGTTCTAAGTATGGACAGGCGGTGTAAAGCCTGCATCGACATTGGGGGTGGCTGGTGACTTTATTCAAAAATGGCTATGTTGCCATTTTGTTACTTCAACTTGATCACATTCAGCTTTGTAACTTCAAAGCTAAATGTGATCAATGGCGTGACCTGTCTGCGACAGGAAGGCGAACTAGTCGCAGCAGTGTTATTAATGAATTGTAGAGTTAGAACAGTATAATATTGTTCGTTGGGAGAAGGGGTCTGCTGATGCCAGATTTCTGACACAAATAAAACGATGAACCATGAAAGATATGTTATGAGTAATATCAAGTGGGAGACTGCTGGATGGGCAGACTCCTTCTCATGTGATGGATTCTCGGTTTTGGAGGATCAAAATTGATATTATGAATGACATTAAATAGCTTGTCAAGAAATGCGGCGATGCCAATTTCAGAAAGTAGAGACCTACCTCCTCGTGGTGGGGACGGTAACTTGTGGTGGGGGTGTAATTGCCCGTCTCCACCACAAGGCTAAAGGTCGAATTAACAACTAACAGTCTATTGTTATATAGGGTCTTCGCATTTTATTTTTTTTTTTTTTTGATTCTTTAATTAAACAACTTACCGATTGATAGAAAATATACGAATGAGACTAAGTCGCATATGGGTGAGAACCCCGGTGGCGACTTGGGATGGAAGCTCACCCAAATGACAAATGTACCGTTTTGTTCTTGTCTTACGAGATTCCTTTTTCCCATATCCAGGCTACTCCTGTGAGAAGTTACAGGTGAAAACCTGACCGGTCCTTAAGTTTTGCACACCAGTGTAGAACTAGGAGATACATTCATTTTAATGTCGTCTCTTTCAAATCTCTTGATACAGTTCTACACTGGTGTGCAACGTATTGATATAGATAGCTGTGAATTAGGATTCACGGCTATCTATATCAATACGTTGTCTGCTGTGTAGACACAGTCTATTCCACCGTTGTCTGCGTTCAATTTCCTGAATATGGTGTGAGGTTGCAGTTTCTCTTCTCTAATCAATACAGGATGTTGTTGTTGATTAAGGGTTTTAAGACACAAGGGCATCAAGATAAAGCGGAGGGTCGTGTGCTTCTATATACAAGCTCTGTGCTGGCGAGGTTCTGTAGGCGCCTCGTGCTGATCGAAGAGCACTGTGTTGAATGGCGTTCACAGACAGTAAGATGCTGTTTTTTAAGAAAAGCATTTCGAATGTGAGCTTCAACATTGATGTCGACATCAGTTGTACACCTGTTACGGCGGAAACCAAATTGATGGCGTGTTATGGCATCTTGATATTCAACAATCCAGGCAAGTCACCTGTGGACCATCTTTTCTATTATCTTTCCTAAACATCTGGTCAAAGGTATAGGACGATAACTATTGGGGGAGGCAGCATCTTTCCCAGGTTTCGCTATGGCTACCACAACTGACTGATGCCAAGTATCAGGGTAAACATCCTCCTCAAAGATTCTATTGTAAAATTTCAGTAGTATAGATTTTGAGTTTGAGTTGAGATTGCGAAGCATTATGTAAAAAATGCCATCTGGTCCAGCAGAACTATTTCCAGAATTCTGGAGAGCTTCGTTGAGTTCATTCATAGTGAACTGAAGGTTATAAGAATAAGATTGGTTTGTAACAAAGTAAATTTAAAATTTTTCCACGGACATTTTTTTTTCCTTCTAAATGAGTCTTCGTAAGATTGAGATGATGAAGTGACTGCAAATGTTTCTGCTAATGCCTCTGCAATATCAGTTGGAGAAGAAATATCAATTCCTTTCCAGGACAGGATTGGGGCTTTGGTTTATTGACACTTTCCACTGAAGATACGGATCTTTCTCCAAATTATTCTGGGGTCAGTGTTTCTGCAGATGGTAGAACTGAATCGAATCCACGCATCCTGTTTAGCTTTTCTACGAATTCGGCGTGCTTCAGCTTTCAGCCGTTTATAGTTTACAAGGTTCTCCATTGTAGCATTTCGGCGAAAAATGTTCCAAGCTTTGTTTTGTTTTCTTTTGGCAAGAAAGCAATCCCTTGTCCACCAACTATTATATCTTTGTTTCGTAAGGTTTACTTTCGGAATTGCGCTGGCAGCATCTCCAAGTAGTTCTTCTACTATACATATATACAAAAGAAAGGTGTCTTTCCTTCTTTGATACGAAGCTTACTTCTTTATTTAGAAAAAGCCAAAATTAAATAACTTTATAAAGAAAGGGTTTTAACCATCTCTACAATCTGTCGCTTAGAGAAAAGACGCTTTCAAATCACTTTGGAAATATCGCTGTTATCACTCGCTTGGCACTTGGGGCCTCAATACAGGAACAAGAACGGAGATTATTAAAGGCAGAGGTGGGAAAGAATGTGCCACTCCATTCCTTTTTAGGGTGGATGTCCACTTCCACTACCAATTCTACGTTAGTCTGTTTTTTTCTTATTTGTGAACTGTTAGTTATTGGCTAATCATAGAGTGTTACTTACTAAAGATTAATGATACTCTACCGTGGACTTTCTTGTTATTCGATGTCTACTATCCAGCGTCGAGTTTAGGCTAACCGACCACTTATATTTCTGAATATTTCCTAGTTCCTCCTCCTTATTTTGTAATTCATATTCTAGCCCAGGGTGGTTACACAAGGATGCTCAACAATCCAAAAGAATGATGGTTAAAAAGGCCCACCTCCACTAGGAAATGATGGAAACCAATTGTTAGCAGTACCTGCCCACCTGAACCAAGGGCCAGTCATTCAACACGAACAACATAACACAGCACTACAACATGCATATCACTACAATGTACAGTACTTCACATTTGCACAATAGTGGGCTTGTTTTTAGTAGGCTGGAACCATCTAATGAGATGTTGTGCATCTCTTCTTCTGTATTTGTTTGTCAAACTTCGTCCATTATTAGGAAATGCCCGTTGAGAACAATTTTTAAAACTAAAAAAGCTTTTAATGACTCCTGACGAAAACATCAGAAAATGCTGGTGGTCCACATATAGAGTGTAACACAGTAATGGGGATATAGATCGTTCCGGACATGCGATTCTCCTGGGATGACCTTTTGCGTGTCCGCCCTTGTAGCATCGGATTATTAATAAGGAAACCTGTTGAGATCGTCTGGTAACGTGATGTCCTTCACTTACCACTACGTCTGTAGTGACTCATCAGACAAATTGCATTTCTCCAACTCGCTGGAACAATTTCATTGATATTGATTTTCGCTGTAATAAACCTTTTTTATTGTCTCTCAAAGTCACTCGAGAAAATCATTCCGTTGTTCAGATTATGCTCATATTATTCCATTCTATTTTACTCATACCAGGCATATCGAAATTGCAATTGAACAAATTTTTAATTCTTTAAAGCGTTTTGGGTTCTCTAATTCTATAGGAGAGCAGTCCATCGGACACAAGATTTCTTCCAGATTTCTTCAAGATTGGATCCAGATTTCTTCCACTTTGGTCCTCGTGGGTAGCACAGTTGGTAGGATCGCCGTCCTCCCTTTCTTAGTGGAAAAGACCTGAGTTTGAGACCCGTCGATGAAGTGAGGAATTTTTTCGGACCTTTTTTACAACGTGGCTGAGTTAATTGGTCTCCGGCGATGATAGCATGGTTTTTCCTCCTGGAAACTCTCTGAGTGCTAAGAGTATTCATCATTTGGATGGAGTGAATACCAAGCCACCAGCTTGGTTCGCAATTTAGGTTTCTCCTCATATCATTAAAGGGAAAATCATTGAATAATACAATCGAGTTATTTCATGAAATTACATGTCTTAAAAATTCCAAATATTTGCGTTTTTGCAAGAAAAAAAAAATTAAATATCCTACAAAGATCAAATAAGTTCAAATTCATGTGTTCTGTACTACAGAATTAATTGTAATAATAAATAATTCTTTTTCTTTCCCCCACAGTTGCAGATAGGCTTAATAATTTTGAGATCAGAATAGGAAACGTGTCTATCAAGACTGCCGACCAGAATAAGCCTTTTAAGGACAACCCTTTGTGTGATGAATTTCCTGGATTTGGATTCGGAATTGGAGCGAGAACTTTCGACTGTAAGCCGAATTTTATTGTGGGCCGTTTTGTTTCCATCCAGATTGTGACATCGAAATTAGAAATGATACATTTATGCGAGGTCACAGTTGAAAAATCTCCAGTGTAACAAATCTCCAGCTACCACCACAGACACGAGTATTTCAGCAGCTGAATGAGTTTTTATTGGAATCTCTTCATATCATGCAGAAGAAAGTCAAAATTTTTCTTTCCTATTTATTCACGACAGTTTCCTCAATATTTCCTCTCTTTTTCTTTTTTGAAACCTATGTATGAACCACATTTCTGCAATAAAGTAGTGTTCATCGCCAACGTCTCCATTTTAGCTTTTATTTCATAAACATAAATCTCTATCCAAGGTGTGATGTTACTCCAAATACAGGTAAACAGAACAATTTCTGCTAGAATATTTATTAGTTCGGATAATCGATATTTTCGGATAATCGAGTCACACTGTAAGACATAAGGCACACTTAAAATATAGAAAAATAAAATTTCAATAATTAACGATAATAAAATTTATGAAAAGAACCCAATTTTATGAGATTGCTGTATATTTAATGATTATACACTACTGGGAAAAAATTTGGGAACACCTTTTCACCATTTGCACTACAGTAAAAGTAATTCATAATGCAAAGAAGGATTTTATAGCACCTAACATAAACAAATTAATCAATCAATTAATTTCTGGAAATTCGGATTACAGACACGATATACTGAGTTCCTTCGGCACTTCATGCACATAGACTTCATTTACGTAATGCTATTTCTCCAATTCGTTAAATTTATATAACTTTCCCACCTCCTCAAAAGATTCCATTTTAATTATAGTCAGTTACGAATGTATAGATGAATAATAACTCCCTCCTGAAATTTGGAAAACAAGTTGTTTTTTTCGCTTTTTATTCTCTCCTGAATAAAGCGTTTCTAAAGAGCCTAAGCCCAAGCGCATTAGTTGTCAATGATTCTGATGATGAGATCTACAATATATACTTACCCCGTAGTATTTTCCGTAACGTGCTAGTAATAATAATCTGGTTTATTTACAAATTTTGTCCCTATGGTGAGCTTGCCTTACCACTTATTCCAATCAATTATGGAAAGATTGAAGTGACCATACTCTTCACATCCTGTAGTCTCTAGCTTACTCCAACTCCCTTTATACGTCTGCTGCCACCACACAGAATCTATGCTGTCTGATGTAACTTTTGAATCAGAAAAAGCTCTTTTAGCGCTCTTGCTGCCTTTGATAACAAGCATGACCCCTTTGCCCATTCTATTTTCCCTAGCTTTCCTAAATTCATTATACGAGGGCTGCTCAATAAAGAATGATTTTATACCTTTATTAATCATTCATATCTTGCTGGTCCTTTTCAAACTTATGTGATGCAGATTGGTTTGTTCTTAAATTGCCCTGCTCAGCTAGAAATAGCTAGCAGTACGGTTCTTCCTAAAAAATGATGATCATTCGTTATCGAACAGCCCTCTTACACACCACAGGGGAACCAGTGTCCTCAATTTGCTGAGGGCACCACCAGCACGTTTCTGTTAGTCCTATTATCATCATCATCATCATCAGCCATTTTCAATCCACTGCAGGATGAAGGCCTCTCCAGCAACTGTCCAGTTCCTTCTGTTTTGAGCACTGGCCATCCATTTACTACCCACAAACTGATGAATTTCATCTGTCCATCTCCGTTGTTGTCTTCCAGGTTTTCTCTTAGCTCCTCTTGGGTACCATTCTGTTATTTTCTTAGTCCATCTGTCATCATGTCTTCCAGCTATGCGTCCTGCCCAAAACCATTTTAGTTCTTTAGTTTTGATAAGAATGTCCTTTACTTGAGTTTGCTGCCTAATCCACGTGTTTCTCTTCTTATCTAACAGTCTGATTCCCAATATAATTCGTTCCATTCTTCGCTGTGTAGTTCTCAGCTTCTGTTCCATTCTTTTGGTGAGTGCCCAAGTTTCACTTCCATAAGTCATGGTGGGGAGTATACGTTGGTTCATTATTTTACGTTTCAGACAAACTGGGATATTGCTCTTCAGTATGTGACTATATTTCCTGAATGCTATCCATCCAAAATTTATTCTTCTCTTGACTTCTAGCCATTTATCATTATTACAGGTAATAACTTGTCCCAGAGAAGTATATGACTCCACCTTTTCAATTACTGCTCCTTCAATCATTATTTCCCTTTCCGTGGCATACTTGTTCATCATTACTTTTGTTTTAGCCATATTCATCTTTAGTCCAAAATCCTTACTAACTGTGCATAACTGATTAAGATTTTCCTCTAATTCTTTGGGATCGTGGCTTATGACCACAATGTCATCTGCAAATCGTAAATGGTTTAGGTACTCTCCGTTCACATTGACTCCTTTCTGCGACCAGTCTAATCTTCTGAAAGCTTCCTCAAGGGCAGCAGTAAACAGCTTCGGAGATATTGTGTCTCCTTGTCGAACTCCTTTCTCGATTTTAAATTTCCTACTGTCTTTGTCTAGTCTAATAAAGGAGGTAACGTTCTCATATATCCTCTTCAAAATCATAATATATGGAGTATCTATGCCTTGTCTTTCCAGTGCGCGAAACATTGCCTTATGCTGTATGGAGTCAAATGCCTTTTCATAATCCACAAATGCCAGGCATAATGGTGTTTTATATTCATTTGCTTTCTCTATTAGCTGTGATATTACGTGAAGGTGATCCATAGTTGAGAATCCTGTCCTAAAGCCAGCTTGCTCTTTCGGTTGATTCTCATCAAGTATTCTTTCTAATCTGTTAGTAATGACCCTTGCGAAGAACTTGTAGATGGGATAACAAGCTAATTGGTCTATAATTTCCAATTTCTGATTTATCTCCTTTCTTATGCAGCAAAACTATGATTACATTATTCCACTGCTTAGGCGTCACACCTTTTCGAATGCACTTTGTGAAGAGCCTTGCCAGTCTTTGTGTTATGTCTCTTCCTCCCAATTTTAACAACTCTACAGTAACTTCATCTTCTCCCAGGGCTTTCTGATTCTTCATTTTCTTCAATGCATGTTCTACCTCATCAGAAAGAATATCGGGTATGTCGTATGTGTTACTAATTTGCGATCCATCTTTCCCACTGCTGGCATCATTCCTTCGCTCCTTGTATAATTCTCTATGGTAGTCTTCTGCTACTTGAATTGTATCTTCTCTGCTGTTTATAAGTACACCATCGCTATTCTTCAGTTTCAGTATCATTTGCCTTTCTGTATTACTGCTCATGGCTGCTGATTTAAATCCTTTGTTTTCCCTTAATGCTTGTTCTACTTTTCTTGTGTTAAATCTTATTATGTCCTCTCTGAGTCTCTTTCTAATGGCTTTGCATAACTCAGTATACTCAATTTTCTCCCTGTGTCAGTGTTTTTCTTGCTTTTCATTTGTCGTCTTCGGTTCATCATGACAAGTGTTTCTTGACTAATTTTTTCTTCTTTGGATTTCTGTTTCCCTATAGGTTTCTTGGGCTTTATCACTTTCAGAAAGTTGTAATATTCCTCGTCGATATCTTGGTCCTGAGCAGTCTGCAGAAGCTCAAATTTGTTCTTAAGTTCCAGTACATACTGCTTTTTCTGCTCCTCTGTTATTTCAAAGACCTTTGTATTATTTACTCGAGTCAGTTTTTTCCTTTCCTTTCCTACATCTATATCAAGTGTACATCTTACCATTCTGTGATCACTTCCAACATTTACCTTATTCAGGACGGTAACATCATTCACAATATATCTTCTGTTAGTGAGGATGAAGTCGATTTCATTAGTTGTTAATCCATTTGGACTCTTCCATGCCCACTTTCTGTTCACCCTTTTCTTGAAAAAAGTGTTCATTACTGACATTCCTTGAGATTCTGCAAATTCCACAAGTCTTTCGCCTCTTTCATTTCTTTCACCAATTCCAAAATTTCCTATAGTTACCCTTTCTGCTCTGTTTCGTCTTTTCCAACCTTAACATTGAAGTCCCCCCATAATAATAGTGTAGTGGGTTTTCTGCTCATCTAGAAGACTCTCAATTTCGGTGTACATTTCTTCAACCTCTTCATCATCATGGCTCGATGTTGGTGCATAAATCATTATAACCTTTAGCTTGTATCGCTTAGAAATCTTGAGTATTAGTCTTGACACCCTTGGTGATGTCCTTTTGAATTCCAAAATGTTGTTTTTAAAATCTTTATGGACCACTCCACCTTTTGTGGAGTGAAAAGGTGGAGTGGTCCACCTTCTTCCACTTGATAAACTTATAAGTGGTTCATTTCTTCTTTTTGTTTCAGCCAAACCGAGATATTCCAATTCACATTTTCTAATTCCTTTTCCAGCTCTAATATCCTGTCCTATTATGTCAGCATTAATTGTCCAGGAGTTAAAATTCAGTTAAGAGTAAGTGAGGAGTAAGTGCGGACTTCCTACAATTGCGGACCATGCTGATAAAAATCATCCTTCCCCCTTCCCCAAAGTATTGCAGAGTCTCTCAAGTGTTTATTTAACCTTCAAGGCTTTCAGCATATAATCCCTCCTGTCGTGTCTGGGCAGCACTGCATACACATATACATTTTGACCTAGTTTGGGGCATTATTTTTATCGGAAATGCTTGCTGGTGTATTGTTCCGGTCGCTATCGGAACAGCATGCTCCGATATTTATCCAACAAATCGCCATGTCATGTTTGTTTAATGTCGTTAGTCCTAAAATGAATAATAATGCTCTCTCTCTCTCTCTCTCTCTCTCTCTCTCTCTCTCTCTCTCTCTCTCTGTTTACCCATTTGACTTAAAATCTGACAATCTCTTGGTGACATCATTAATTGTGTTCCCGGCAAACACACCTGGTTCTGGTCCACCTATCTTGGTTACAAAAATATTACCTGTTTGCTTGACAATAGTCTCCAAATAAAACTAAATCTTCAACTAGAGCAGTAGGCACTTGACTATTCTGTTCTTGGACCCGAATCCGGGATGACGAGATACTTGAGTCCCCTGTGAACTTCCAGTTACATTTTTTTTTAGTTCAACTGACCTAAAAACAAATGACAAATGGTGAGTTTAAGTCAACTGACCTAAACTGACCTTATATACCATGGTTTATATAACAGACGAACTCATGCTTCACACCGGGAATGCCCGCAGGCATTTTCGTCTGAGTCTAGTGCTTTTGGACAACGTATTGAAAGTGGACCTTGTAACGATTACTATTTAGGTAAAATTTGAGCTTAAGAAAGATTACAAAATTAAAATTTAGAATGTATTAGAGAATTTCAATGAACAAAGTAATTAAAAATTAAGAAATTTAACCGTTATTTAACGGTATTTTTAATATTTATGTGCGCCAGACCTCAGATTGTCTGTCCTGGTTGTACCTAGGCTCATTGCCTTAATTGGACTTACACAGATCTCAAATAATACAAGGTAAGCTACCACCAATTCAGCTGTAAAGTCGTCTTCACGAATATCATCTAACGACCAACCCGACTGAGTTATATGAGATCTCTCTCAGACACTCTACTTATTTTAATTGGTTAGTTGATTACCAAAGTTATAAACTTAATGAGAAAGAATTCTGAACATTACGAACTAAATAAAACTCTTACCTGAACATCTTCGGAGGGTGCTTTTCCATAAATGACTTAAGCTCAATTTATCACTCCTCTACCATACCTGCTCATTATGGCTGTTGCAATTCCCTACCAAGAAAACCTTATTTTGCCCAAGTTTCCGCGTTCGCGACCGGCCTTAGTTTGGCGTCTTAGGCCTCAATTAATGCACATTGACTTGCGGTAGCCGTCTGTTGGGCTGTACATTGGTGACGTCAGGAATTAGTATACGAGGGAAGATGTCAGCAAGGTACTACCCCCCCAAACAAGTCAGGCTGCAAACTAAGCGGGACAATGTAAGAAATGAACTAATGTTTAGTTCATACTGCTTTTTACAATGGTTGCAGTCGTGTTCAAAATGCATTTTGCATTGCAGACGTGTTCAAAATGCATTTTGAACACGACTCAGGATAAGATGAAAGTCGTGGATAGTGGAGGCAAGGTTGCACCTCACACGTGCGTTGCCTAAATGCTTGCTGGTGTATTGTTCCGGTCGCTATTGGAACAGCAAGTCGTGCCCAGACTTTTTCTAAAACAGGATAGCAACGTCAATAGAGCGAAGAAAGACTGGTTGGCCAAAGAAGAAAATTTGGAAAAGAATTTATGCAATGCTAATTACTGAATATTAGGTAATCTATTCCGTTGGACTGAATAAAATCTTCCATGAAGTACAACATATCTCTACTTTTCACATAATGATCTAGAAATGTTAAAATCCATGGACACAGTTTTCACTGTTCCCAACAGTGTTCACATTTTATTTGTTCTCGATTTTCTAGTTTTCTGTGCATTTTTGTTGGATACTTGTATAAAACTGTTCTGGACATAAATCTACAAGTGTAAACGCACCTTAATGTGTCAACCTAACGATAAATCCCGTTGGAAGTCACAACGCCTTTCTGGTTGTTCAAATCAGACTCGTCTACTATATTCCTTTGATCCACTATTTTAAGCGTGGACTTACTTGCTTTTATAACTATTCCTAACACGTCGATAGCATGAATGATTCATTTTTATAAATTCCCAGAGATGTCCTGGTACTTTTGGCAATGTAATATATACACAACAAATTTATTACTGTATGCAATAAATGCAAAATGAAAAGATTGCCAACTATTTATATAAAGATTAATCAATAGAGCCTATATCAGGGACCGATAATATTTCTGTGGTGGTGTTCTGAATTCATTTTGGAGTGCACTTAGATTCCAGAGCACGGTTTCACCGTGCTCTGGAATCTAAGGTACCCGTGGAGAATTTCTGAAATCGATCCAACGAAAAATACCTGTTGATTATTCAAAAAATGGATGAGTTTGAAGTTTGGAAATTCATCTGAGGGAATTCATCTTAAAATTAAGCTGTAACACAGGTAAGCATATCTATCTCTTTGGAAATTTTTGAGCAATGTCTTTGGATTATGCCACTTGAATCTCCGTTTTCTACCAGTGGTAAAACGAATGTCGGGTAGTAATTTCAAGTCATCCATAATAATGGTAATATTAAGGTAAAATGGACAAAATACCATTACTACCTGACATTCGTTTATGATAACTCATGGCGTTGCTTGGAAAGAATTGATTATCGCATTTTCACCAAAATGGTCACCAACTTCGGAACACTTCAGTATTTTTAATGTTGTTAGCTTATTGCTTTACCTCTGATACAGGAGATTTACAGGCATTGATCTTTCTTTTGATAAAAGATATATAGTGTAAATGTGGAAAAAATATCTTCGGATGCATAATTTCATAACTAAGATTATGAACTTTGTCCTTTTAGAATAAAAATGGTTTACTGAGAAATTATTTCGTCATAAAGCTAATAACACTCCTTCTACATATTTACAATAATAATAATTCATAGTTGAATTGCAAAATTTTTGAAGGACTCCTTATATTACCTCCGTATTACCACAAAGTTTAAAAAAAAAACCTTCAAAAATCAAGGTTCTAAGGGGCTTTGTGTTTAGCGTCCTGTCTCCCTCATATGATGCCCAAGGCGTGACCTTTCCTTGTATTTCTATCCACTGATGTTCTTCATCATTTTACCATTAGTGAGCAAGGCAAATTCTGAAGACGACTACGTATTTGAAAGTTAATTTTGATAAGAGCAGCACGTGGACTCACCACTGGTTCTTCAGTTATAAAATCTTTGCTCATTTTGTGGTTAGACTTGTTTTTTTTTACCGATGCTTCAGGCAGTTTATTGCAGGTCTGTGCCCGGCATTAAGTCTAAAGGAATTTTCCCACGCGTAGGAACACAACTCAAGGGCAGAGTTGCGAAACCTCGTATGGCAATTGGCCCTTTCTTGGAAAGATATTGCATTAAATTAAGAAAGTAAATAGCAAAAGCTACAAAAAGAAAGTACTGCAGCGGATGGAAAATTCAGTTCTAGTGGTCAACGAAAGGGATTTTTAAAAGATGTTCGGGTAAGTCTTGTAGTGTTATCAGTTTCTGATATAACAAGAGTGATTTTTCAAAATTACAGAGAAGCAAATACTATGTTGTTGTTGTTATTGATGTAAAATTAGCAGCTTAGGCTACATTGTATCGTATATACCCATGGCTGTAAATTGTGTGTCCTCTGATTGATTTGCTTGTTCGCTGGACGAAAAACCCAACCGGGAGAAAAAACCATAAAATTCCTCGCGTCATTGACGAGATTGGAGCTCAGATCTTTCCCACCGGGCGTGGGGAGGACGGTGTTTATACTAGCTGAGCTACATGCGAGAGCCAGACAAACAAATCTAAATCGGGGGATTAGTATTGGTTTATATTAATGCTATAAAAATGATTAAAGAAAACCAATTTATAGAAGATCAGCCAATAGACCGTTTTTCCTACTTTTATTTGGCTGTCCCATCTAGTAATAATTTGGCCAGTTCTTCTTTAAATTTTTATTCAAATAACCAACTGTTTTAAAACATCTCGTAGAGGTTTATTTCAAAATTCAATTACTCTCTCTAACTGAAAACAAATTTCAGCATATATCCTATCCATTTTAAATTTAATATGGCAACACCATCTGGGGGTTTTGCCATATGACTTCTAAATTGAGTTTTGCTAAAAATTGTCGGAATTAATCTTGGAGTTACCCTCATACTCAATATGAGAATTATTAACTAAGAATTACCTGGTATCATATGGAGGATTATCTACATGTAATCAGTTCGCCTATTCTTTTTAAAATAATATTTCCTTAACTTGAGAGCCTCTCTAATGTATAACTCAACAATCCTTACCAGAAACATGTATAAGTTTTGTTTTCTTTTATTTCAGCTTTATCCACTTACAGTTTGCTGCACTGCTGTTCAATTTGTTTTTCGCTGTGAGAGGGCATGCGAATTTAGGTAGGTATATCTTACAAAGGAAATTGTGGAACATTAAAATCCACTTTAATAAGTAGATTCCCAACTAGATGCACTGGTAATCCCATATCCATCTAGTTGGATCCCAACTAGATGCATATGGAAATTTAAAATCAAATTATATTTAAATACATCCACGAAGTCCAGTTTACAGGGACGAATGTGGTGAGTGAATTTTGTTTGTTTAAATTATAAATTATGTGGAAAGTTGCAGTGACTCATTAGTTTTAGTTTGTAGAGGCATAGGATGCAAGAAAGCAAGCTTATACAAGATCAGCCCCCCTCCCCAAAAAGAAAACCTTCCCATTTCACCTATCCATTCGTTCCAATTGTGGACTCTGGGTACTCGTCCACACCATGGGAAGGTGGGCCAGTCCTAGTAAAACACGTACCATCTCAGAAGAGACTCTAATCACCTGATGTTGCAAAAGATGGGCCAAGTTCCTCTGGGGGCTCATTCCAGAGGAAGAGAAAAAAAAAAAGAAAAGAGAGAGGGGAAAAAATTGCATGCTGCAATAAAAAAAAGGAGAGAGAGAAAGGGAGAACTAAACTAGTGGAGGTGGGTTAAAAAAAATACGCTAGTGCAGAGTGCAAAGAGAAAATGAGGAAAAAAAATAATAATAATTTTTTTTTAAATAATAATAATAATAATAATTAAATAATAATAATAATAATAATAATAATAATAATAAATTGAATAATAATAATAATAAATTGAATAATAATAATAGAAATTAAATAATAATAATAAATGAATAAAATAAAAACAAAAATATATAAATAATATAAAAACAAATATAAATAATTTAAAAAATTTAGATTAATAAAATAAAATTTTTAAGATGCGGTCTGGGGATCCCCATTCGTAGCCTGTGTTATTCTGTAGGCGGCTTTCTTGCACGTGGATACTTGCGTCGAGAGGTTTTGGAAGGCAGCCAGGTTCTGTGGTGTCTATAGTAGAATGTCCAGTAGATTTTCAGTAAGAGGGATGGTATTTGATAGGTCTTGCCTGAGGTCCTCGTAGAGAGAGCGCACTCGAAGAGAAGGTGGAACCGATTCTCCTTGGTCCCGCAGTAGCAAACGTCTATGGGTATTAGGCCGAGTTGGAGGAGCTTATTGTTCAATGAGCCATTCCCAGTGAAGAATGATGTCTCAAGAGTTGGAGAGCAACTTCTGCGCTGACTTAGAGGAGGGGAAAGTCACATCCGTCAGGAATCTCCTTGTAACTGCTCCCTTGGTGGAAGTGTCCCATCTTGTCTGTCAGATGTTTATCATCTCATTATAACAGCGTGTTCTCTCTGCCTTAGGGTAAGTATCCAGGTTTAGCTCAACGTCCAAGATCTTGGTTGGAACTTTTTTGTTGATTCTAAAGGTCGGGCCACGGAAGGTTATATACAGGTCCAGTGGAAGAGTCCCAAATAAGATCTGGATGGCAGCAGTGGATACCCTCCTGCATACCCGATGTGTAGCCAGGAGCACCTGCAGCATACGAAACGGAATGAATCCATACTGCAGGAGGAGAGCAGATTCTGTGCTTGAAAGAGAGCTGTGGTGCTAAGTGCCATTAGCCGCTCCAGTGTTTTGCCAAAGTTTGCTTATAGCGCAATGGACGGTGAGAGCGGGTCAGTAGGGATTTTATGCAGCTTCTTAAAGAGCCTTAGTAGCGAGATCTTCCAGTCCACAGGAAAACATCCCTCCAGAAAACATTTTTTGTACAGTAAGAGTATATGTTCCAGCCGAAGCTTGTGGAGACGGAGGATGAAACTATATTCGAAGAGATCTCATCCTGGACATTTTTGGATGTTAATATTTCGGAGAAGTGCTGATAATTCCTCCAGGGTGAAAGGTTCTGTGGTTTCATCTGATTCATAACTGTTGTTTGCTGTAAGAATAGCAGTACAAGTCCTGAGCAGTATCGTCTGGTGGAAATAGCTTACAAAGATAAGAGTCACTGAGTCCTGCCAATTGGAAGTCTCCCAGGAGTCTGCAACCACTGTGCTGAAGATGTCAAGGGTATAGGTTTTGTTTCGCATGTTCTTGTAGACTAGGCCCCGCGGATTCGTCCTACCAGATTATCTGACAAAGTCAGACCGTGTTGCCTTCTTTCTCGCTGCGATAGCCTTTGTGTATTCATTTTTCTTAGCGATGTAGTCGCTGTATAATCTTGCTACTTCTGGGGTTGGCCAGTCACGGTGTCGCTGGTGAAATCGGTGAGCTAGGTGGCCGGACCGTCTAAGCAAGGTGAGTTTCTTGAGTTCACCAAGGACATACAGTCGGACGGAAGACTTTCTTCTTGGCAGATTTATAAGAGACCTTCAGCACAGCTTGCTGCAGGATGGTAACTAATTCGTCTGCAGTGCAGATGCTCTATTGGGTTGGATCCGCGAGAGGGAAATCTGAGAGAATAGATCTTTCGAAAGCTTCCCAGTCAACATTTCTCATAGAAAATCTGACAAAGTCCGGAATCCTAGTTTTCATTGGTGTTTATGGTTGTAGTTAAGGTTAGGTAGAACAGGATAACTGTGATCGGTAATTATCCAGTTGGGCATGATTTCCCAATTGGAGACTAGAGTACTAAGTTTCCTTGTGGAAATGGTGAGAACAATGTTTGACTCTCCAGTGGAGCTGCTGTAAGTTGTATACTGACCAGGCTGATTGTGGATCGTTAGATTCCTGCTGATGAAGTCCTCAACTAGCATTCCCCGTGTGCCAGTAGCCGAACTGAACCAGAATGGCGATTTTTCGTTGGCATCAGTGGCTATAAGGAGTGATTCGGGGCCGAAGAAGTCCAGGGCGTACTCCAAGAAGTTAAGGGAGTCATTGATATTTGATGATGGTGGGGGCAGTACAGTGATATCAGGTAGAGAGACTGTTCAGAGTATGTGAATTGGATGGACGGTGTGAACTGGTTGCAGAATCCCTGAATGACCAAGACATCCAAATATCTGTTATGCACTACAGTGAATATTTTGGAATCTGCCTGGGCAGGTTGAATAATATGGGTATGAATGGAGTACCCGGTGATCATTGCAGAGAGAAGAAAATGGGACCTAGTGACAAACGGCTCCTAAATCAAGATTATGTCGACAGAGTGGCTCTCTGCAGGAAGGATAATTTCGTCTGCCACAGTACGCGACGTGTGCTCATTGATTTGCATAATCTTTAGACTCCGGGGTCCAGTTATAGAAGAGGAACTATCAGTATAGTGGCGGGGGCTAGCAATGGAATCATCTCGAAGAGTAGAGCTGGTTGGACTAAATATTACCGGTCCTTTTCCGTACTGATTCTAATGCTCTTTGGTATTCTGGGCAGGAGATATTATGTTCCTGTCTTCGCCTTTTGCGAAGACAGGAACCTTCGCCTTTTTCATCTCGGTGGGGACACTCAGCATTGACATGTCCACTGCAAGTCAGTGTCCGCTACAGGGGGAGCTGTGGGAACAATTCTGGGAGGTGTGCCCATAACCCAGGCAGAGGAACCATTTTGTCACCACTGTGAATGGGGGAGAGCTGTGTGCATTGCAGCCAGGCAGATTCTATCAGTTGATAGTACGTATTTGTATTATCAGGCGTGGAGAGGGACTAACAACACAGTGCTCTGCAGAACTGGATTTGACCTTAATAGCAAATCGCACAGTGGTTTCAGCTTTCACTTCCTCCCAAGAGAACCCATAGTCAGCCAGGTTCTTGTGAAAAGGGTCTTCAGTAAGGATCTCATTGGATAGGTCTTCAGAGGTGTCATAATCAGTTGCGAGGGATTTGTTTTTCTGGGTGGGGTATGACAATACTTGCAGTTGACAGGGAGTAGAGAGGTGGAAATACTAGACAAATCCTCTTGTGTAGCTGTTTCCAGAAGGACACTCCGGTTTCTGTTAGATCTCAGTGATCTTACTTTGATACTTCTGTAGTCAGTCTTGAGTGTGTTCGTGACAAATTCTTTTACATCATTCGGTTTAAGCTTTGAAGTCTCGTTGGCCCTGAAGAGAATCAAGTGTTGTAATTCCCTTACAGCAACTGGAGTCTACAGTATTTTGCCTTCTATCAGGGTTTGTCCACTGCGAACGACGCTTGCATAGGAGGTGGTTTCGGTCTGGGGGGGGGAGAATCTGTGGTTCTCAGAGGAACTGGTTTTAAGACCAACAACGACAGAGAGCTTGTCTACCACCTTCTTCCAGCACAGCAGTCCTCGATCGCAGCTCTTCATTTATTGTTTTCAACATTTCGTTGTCAATTAACAAATGTTTCGTTCCAATTGTTTGTTTAGTTCTACCTTGAATTTATTTAAGCTATTAACTTACAACAGATGGAAGTCTCTTCCAGCAGTCAACTACCCGTTGGCTAAAGGCAAATTTCCTCACATCTATTCTGCAACTGTCTTTCTTCAATTTGATTTAATGTCCCTTCAGGAAAGTAATATGAGCAAAAGGAAAAATCTCATTAAAATTGAGCTTGATCAAACCATTCAAGACCTTATACACCCCAAACAGACCACCTCCCAGGTGCCTAGTCTCCTGACACTTTAATTTGCATAACGTAAGCTTTTCATCGAAAGAGCAACGCATTGTTCCATTCATTAATCTTGTTGCCCTTCTCTTTCCTCGTTCCAGCAGATCTACATCCGTCCTAAAATGAGGTCATTAGGCCTGTACACAGTACTCAATGTGTGGCCTCACTATTGACCATTATTCAAGGGGATAATCACCTCCTTTTCCCTACTAGAAAAAATCCTATATGTCATTGACCATGAGCTCCTATTGCAGACCCTGCGTCGTTCAGAAAACGTCTTATCTGATTGCAGAATTACCCCCAGTTCCCTTTTGTTCTCTACTGAGTGTAGTACCACACAGTTGATACGTTACTCTGGGGTTACTGCTACTCATATGCAGTACTTTGCATTTGTCAATGTTCAAGTTCAATTGCACCTCTCAGCCCATCTCTCAACTCTTCTAGATCTCATTGCAGTAGCATATTGTCAGAATCGTCATTAACAATCCTGTCCACTTTCGTATCGTCTGAAAACTTAGATATAAACCTAATATAGTTTCATCAATATCATTAATAAATACAGAAAACAACAATGTACCCAACGCTGAACCTGTACCTCCCGTGAGTCCAAGGAAGCTCTCATAAATATGGCTAAGGGTTTGCTGCCTCCTTTGATATAACTGCATAGATCCCATCCACCAAAGTTATCCACCATAACTTTCTTATGTTTATCTTCAGCAGTTTCTCCTCCACTTTGTTCTCAGTTATTACAAAACCATCCAGTTTAACTCACCTCTGGCATTCCCCTCCCTGAATAACTCCTCATGGATAAATGTAGATGCAAAATACTCATTTAATTTGATAGCCACCTGAGCAGGATCATCAACAGTTGAACCATCAATATCCAGTGGACCAATCTGATTGATCCCTTTTCTTCTAGAGTTTACATAGGTAAAGAACTCTTTTCTGTTTTTCTTTGGATCCTTTGCCAAAGATTTCTCATAATAATCTGCCTTTGGCTGCCTTACCTCCTTTGTGATTTGTTACAGCCCAGCTTATATCTAACATAGGCTTCCATGTCACCCATTAATTTATATGTATCCCATGCATTTTTCTTCTCTGCCACATTTCTCATTAGTTCATCTGACATCCATATAGGCCTAGACTTTGAACAATATTTTTTAGTTGGTATGAAAAGCCTAGTAGCTTCCAAGATTAATTCTGTAAAATACTTTCATTTTCTATTTCGTAAACTCTATTGATTTCAGTTATCTACGAGAATGGAAACTCTCCGCCTTGGAGCCTAACCCAGATCTCTCCACTTGAAGAGTTCTGGGTTTGGCTCTGCCGATGACTGGCGATATAATTCTTCAGACAATGCTCTTTTTGGACAATCTCAGGCAGAAGGAGTAGGGTTTCCCCTGTGAGTTACACCAGGTTTTCAGTCCGCACAATATCGAAATGGACCACACACTATAGAAAAGTACACAATGCAGACATGACCAGTATCGTTAATAGAGTCATTTGAATTTCAATTTGAATTTGACCATATATGGTCATCTGTGAGTATAAACAGAAAATGTGGTTACTTTATTGATACGCTTTTCGTTGTTCCCTGCAGAGTGTGGTGTCAGGCCTACAATACCGATTGATCCGAGGAGTACAAAGACAAGTTCGGGAGATTATGGGATTGTGGGAGGTACAGAAGCCGCACCGAAATCGTGCCTTGGGTGGTAAGTATTGACTTATTAAGTCTGAGACAGTCTTGCGTCAAATTTTCATAATTATCATTTTAATAAAAATAAAGTTTTAAGTAAATGATGAAAACAAGGACTTCAAATGTAATTCTATCTTAAATTCAATATTAACTTGATAATTAAATTGCATAAATATAAGTTAAAGAGGTCAATTTAAATCTTCTCTGGTTTAATCATGAAGTTTTGGAGTCAATCTTGCTTTCAGGGCAGCTGTTTGTTTTCCACAACAACTTTCAGGTAATTCTCGACATCCCAAGAGGAATCCCACAAGGAAGTGTGCTTTCAGCGATCCTTATTGTAGCAGTTTTGCAGCCTTTCTTAGTCTACAGTTCAAATAATCCTCATCGGAACCAGAATAACAAAACCTCCAAGCTTCTAGTGAGATACTGAAACCAGAAGAGTTCTTCAAACAATGAGGGCTTCAACCGAAACCTTCAAAATCTGCTCAAATAATCAAAAATGGAGATGAAAAAGGATATTCAAATCTTTGTAAGGGTGCAGAGGGCGAAGCCCCTCATGCGGAACGAAGGGCTCGCTTTCCAACCTCACTTTGAATAGATAAGAAAGAAAACTTACACAGGGTTGTGGGCTGTACGACAGCAGCTCCTGGGAGTGTGCAATCCGGCTCTGATCCGATACCGCTTTACTCTTCTGAAATTTGGTCCTCTGCTTCTGCCTCCTACCAAAACGAATATCTCGGATTAGAACAGTGGTTACTAAGATGAATGGACAGGATGGTTAGCAACCCTCTTACCATTTCCAGATCCATCCCCCAAGCAAATCGGGGCACCACTTCTAGAAAATCTGGGAACCACTCCCGAAAAAAACCCAGAAACTGGAGTTTTTTCGTTCGGCAAGATAGGCAACACACGACCAGAGAACACACGTAATTTACAGGCACAATACATACACTGTGCTGCCACTTTATTAGGTACACCTACCTAGTAGCGTGTTGAGTCTTGAAACAGCCATGATTCGTCTAGGCATCTATTAAACAAGATGCTGAAAACGTTCTGCAGGAATGGAGGTGTAGGCCTGCAGGGAACAGCTCTTTCTGGCTCATCCCAAAGATATTCAGTAGCATTGAGATCCAGGGACTGAGCGGACAATTGCAGCAAAGGAAAGTCATTGTCATTTTCCTGGAACCATTACATAGTGATTCGGGCTTTGTGCACCGGCGCATTATCCTGCTGGAAGTAACCATCTCACTGAGGATAAACTGTAAACATGAACGGATGCACTTGGTCAACAACGATGTTTAGATACGATGTGGCATTCAGACGTGAATCTATGGATATAAATGGACCGAACGTGTGCCAAGGAAACATTCTCCACACCATAACACTGCCCCCACCATCTTGCACAGTAGTCTTCAGACATGACGGATCCATGGATTCATGTAGTTTTCACCAAATTCTGAGCCTTCCATCAATATGATGCACCAAGAACTTCGACTCGTCAGACCAAGCAACTGTTTTCCAATCCTCCATAATCCAGTTCCTGTGCCCAGAGGAAGCATGCTCTCTTGTTCTTCATTGATAACAAATGTACGCGATGTGGCCGTCGGCTGTTGTAGCCCATTCGCGACAAAGTGTGACTAGTGGTCCGTTGTGATATTTTGTTCTGCGCACGAGGGTTTTGTATTCTGACGTGATGTGCGACACAGTGGCCCGTCTGTTTGCTTGCTCAATTCTAGCCATTCTTCTCCGACCTCTCTCATCAACAAGCGATTTCTTCCAAGAAGTGATATTGAGAGGATGTTTTTTGTTCGTTGCAAAATTCTCGATACACCCTTGAAACTGTGGTGCGTAAAAAGTTCAGAAGAACTGCCGTTTCAGAGATGCTTTGTCCAGCACACCTTCCACCTACTACCATGCCACTTTCGAAGTCCGTTAGATAACCCCTTTTCCCCATTCTCGCTACACTTTGTACGCTTAACTGATACTTGAAAGGTTGTTCTGCTGCATTTATACGCACAACTGTGGTTATGTGACTTGCTACGTTGTGGGACAAACATTTGTGTTCACAGCAGGGTGTACCAAAGAAAGTGGCAGCATAGTTTATATGGCATATGGCAGAAATTCTGGGTGACCACAAAAATGTAATTGTTTGTTTCTTTGTGTCTACAGTAATGTTAGGAGTGTTGTCAATAAAATGCCTGAATTTGATCTCCTCGTTAGGACAACTAATGCTGACATAACGTAATTAACAGAAATCAGATCGGACCCTTGAGTACTTGGTGCGAGAAAGTAATTTTCCTCGGTCTTTACTGATGAACGACCCTTCAAGGTCAGAAGAGGCTGTGCGATTGAAGCTGAGCCATATGAAATTAGTGGTTTCGAAATTACAAATGACTTTTTATTAGAAAAACGTTCGAGCATAAACGCAAGTATGACTTCCGAAGTTGATGGCATATCCAGTAATTTTGAGGAAGGCTACCACGGAGTGTATTGAACCATTGAAGTTTATTGTGAGATTACTTTAGACTTTGGGGAGAGAGAGAGAGAGAGAGAGAGAGAGAGAGAGAGAGAGAGAGAGAGAGAGAGAGAGAGATTCCTATGGATTGTTGAAGTGCCAATGTGTTACCAATAGGTAAAGGCGGTTCTAAGAGAGAAGTTAGTGACTGGTTAGTCTGACTTCAGTGCTTAGGAAAATTTTTGAGTGATGATTAAGATTGCAATCCAGGGACAATTAAATAGATTGGCATTCTGAATAACCACAACATGGTTTTTGTTAAGGGAAATTCATGTTTATCTAACCTACTAAATGATTTTTACAGTTACTCATGAGCAGAATATAGAGAACAATTTCCACTTAGTTTATTCGGATTTTGCAAAGCATTTGACTCAAGGAATTTTGCTGCATATGTATAAGACCTCTCATTTTCTCATAAAAGGTTACTGTATAAGTTGGAAATTCATGTAAAAATTCTAATATGGAGAGCTTGAGTGGCTCCAGAACAGAAAGCAGAAGGTAGAGGACTGTGATTATTGGACATTCTTTAGATTGGTGTAAAGTGGAGTCTTCCAAGAATCTGTTCTTGGGACACTGTTGTTTCTGATTTTCATGAACGACATCGACAAAGGAACAGAAGGCATGATGTCAAAATTTACATACGAAACAAAGATTGGTGGAGTCGTTAATTATCAATACAAAGCACCGTTCCTTCAGGATGACATGAGCTGGCTCCAAGGATGGTCAGTAAAGTGGCTGCTATGTTTTAGTGCAGCAAAATGTAAAGTTTTACACTTGAGAATTAGTAAGCCCAAAATAAATTAAACATTTGATGGGATTTAATTCAAAACAATAGAAGAAGAAAGGGATCTGTGATTTAAGAAACGGGCAGATATGAAGTTTTCTGAGCTCCGTAAACAGGCAGGTAGCAATGCTCATGGTGTCTAAGGTGTTCTAATGTTCCATAAGTCTAGTATTTATCGAGCATTATCCTGTAGAGGATAAGGCAATTGTAAGACCACATTTGGAATACTGTGTCCAAGTATGGAGACCTCACCTAAAAAAAGACATTGCGCTGGTTGAAAGAATCCAAAGATGGGAACTCAAATGGTAAGATCGGCAAAATGGCGACCATACGAGGAAAGACTTCTGTTATAAGGGCTACATAGCATGACAGCCAGGCATCCTAGAAGGCACCTGAATTGTGGTTTATAAGGCACTGAAAAGGGGTTAGTAAAATTAATAAAGGCGGATTTTTCACCGTTATAAAGAATTCCAGAACTAGGGGTCATAAATTCAAATTACAGAGGAAGAGGTGTAGACTAGATTGTAAGAAATTTTCTTTTAGCCAAACTGACAGCCTCAACTACTTGCGAAGGCTGTCAGTTTGAATACATTCGAAGGTCAACTGAATAATTACCTATGTAGGGAGGTAAGAAAATAATTATAATCTGTATTTTTTTATCTAATTCTTATTTTTATTATTATTATTTGTTTCATTTTTAAATCTTAATTATCTGTGGGATATATTTCCCACCAATATCTTAGAAATATTCAACAAATTAAGTGTACATCCGGATAAATTCTGCGAAGGCAACCTTTACAAAAGGTTATAGAGAACTCTTATCAGCAGATGAATCTTTCCAGATTCATCTGCTGATAACATTCATTCATTAATGAGTTGAATGAGTTCATTAATGGGCTGAAGGTGGATAAAGTTTTTTTTGTAAATAAAGGTTTTTTTGTGTATATGCAGTCCGCACTTCTTCAAAGATAACATTAGTATGTGGTCCGCGTATTAATCTTAGGGTAGTGTACAGTCCCATTTAAGAAAAATGTAAACCCTTCCCTTAACCTGTAATGACTGTTTTTTCCTTGGATACTTTCATAACCTCTAGTCTTAGACCAACGTTATTTGCCTTTCTTTGCAGGTACAATTACTGACTACCGGACAGAGACGTCCATCGTGTGAAGGATCCTTAATTAGTTCGAGATATGTACTAACAGCTGCCGCCTGCGTCCACCCAATTAGAAAGTAAGTTGAATTTTAAAGATGGTGAAATTTTATGTAATGAAGCAGATGCCATGAGTTACCACGTGCTCTTCTTCTTTGTAGTAACACAAAGTTCACAGTGCAAGTGGGAGGTCATGGTGATGAAGAAGGAACCACTTACAGCGTGCAGTCGATTAAAATTCACGAAGATTACCATCCGAGGAAGGCGGAAAATGACATAGCTGTAATAGAGCTGGACAAACACGTAAATGAATTCACCCCAGTTTGTCTTCCATCAGCGGATCAGACAGAACAGGATTTTATTGGGAAAATAGCTACTGTTGTTGGGTTAGATGGTGTCAGTAAGTATTATCTTCTTAGATTCCTTGTTCATATAATGAAACATTTATTCTATTCCTGGTGACTGAGAATTTATATTTTTATAGCAGGTAGAAAAGAGGCTGCGGTTCTCCACGAGCTCCTACTTCCAGTCCGTGATAAGGAAAGTTGCAAGTCGTTGTTGTCGAACCTCCCACCTGGTAGTAACCATGACGGAATATTGTGTGCAGGAGGTCTGCCAGAAGGAGGCAAAGATGCTTGTACCGTACGTGCTCATGCGTTTAATTTTAAAATTAATTCTATTATGTATTCAGAATACGTACTGTCCTACCAAACATCAGGGAGTAATTTTATTTAAAGACATAAATATTGAAATATATTTTCACTGTAATGACCGCTTCGATGCTTCTTGGAAGACGTTCTACAAGTATTTTTTAGAAAGTAAGAGGTATTCTACCCCTCTTAACGAGGGGGTTTGTAAGATTTGTGGCCTGAGGATGAAAGAGTAATGGTACAGCGTTAAAAATGTTTACTTAATATAAAGTAGTAATATACCAAGTTTCATTCAGTTTCAATATCGTTTTGCAATTACAGGTCCCAAAGTTGAGTGAATGAGGAAAGACGAACAAAATAAGTTAACCTGCACTCATCCAATATTTAGGGAAACAGGGACTAAACCAGAGGCGAATTCAGAAGGATATGGTTATAACATTGGGGAAGAATGCACTTCCTATTCCATAGTTTAAAAGTGGACATCAGAATTTAAACGAGGGAGGGAAGGAGGGTACGGAAGATGATTCACGATGTGGAAGACCTGCAACGTCCATCCATAGGAAGACCTCCATAAGATGTTGCCAGTGTGCATGATTTAGTGGATTTGTTTGGCGATGTACCGACGATTGACATGTCGGTACATTGCCAATGTCTTGGACATCTCATCTAAACTTGTGTACCACATAATAACGGAGGATTCTCGCTATGAAAAAGGTGTGATCACAATGGGTCCCAAAGTTGCTGATAGAAGATTAAAGACACACAACAATTGTCAAATTAAGTGAGCGTTTACGTCGTTTTCAAGCAGATCCAAAAATTTTCCTTGCAAAGTTTGTGACCATGGACGAGACGTGGGTCCATCATTTTTAGCCAGAGACAAAGGAGCAGAGAAAGGTAGACTCTTTCTGCTGGAGTCGATTCATTCTAGTGTTGCTAGTGGTTACCTTCATTGAGGCCAGATTACCTTCAGTATTTTTCTTGCCTGACTTTCCCTTGTGGCCACAATTAGCTGTGGACTACCATTTCTTCAACACCTTGCCAATTGTCAACTTCGAAAGTTCAATTCCTGAGTACGTAAACACATTTCACCCACATGGCATCTAGTAATCATTCCTCTCTAAAACTCTGTTAATATTTCCCATGTGCTCATGGTTCGATATGTGCTTTTAAAGTGAATTCTCGCTAACCATTAATAACCTGAAGATGTCATAATATTTCCTTTCCACACAGCTTCTCCAATCAGAGGAGTATCTCCTGATCTTTGGTAGGACAGTACACAAAGAAGTATTGGTGACAGGAATTGTGCGGCTAGCATCCACAATATTTAGAGGTAGATTACAAAGGTGGAGTTATAGATGGTTAAGATAAATAATTTTAAAAAAATATGTGCTGGGAAATTGGAAAAAAATAATAAAACTTGAGCCACTGCATATCAATCGATGAAAATATTTTTTTCATTTCAGGGAGCTAATGGATCCCCTCTAATGCTGAGTGACAAAGAGGGGAAGCACTGGTCCATAATTGGGATAGTGACTTTCGGCAAAGGCTGCGGATTACCTAACGTACCGGGTGGATATGCCAATGTAGCTTATTACCTCGATTGGGTGCTGAAGAACTCTGAAATTGCGAAAACTGCAAAGTGACTGAGAAACATGCAAACTTCCAGAAATTTTTTCACTGTCCAATGCTTGTTAGAAGAATAAACTGTTGCACTCTTTTATGGTTCATTTGTATAATTACATGGATAACTTTCACTAAGTATGTATCGTTATTAAAGATTTAATTATAACCACTCTGTTTGATTTGCACCCATATTGTCTGAATGCAAATCGGAGACCTTTTCAAGTTGAAGTGATTCACCCTTATGCAGGTAAAACGCTTGGGGCAATTTGATGTAAAAATAAATAATTTTATTCACAACAAAGATTCCAATTTGTTGATTACATCACTGTCCTACCAGTGATGTAATCATTAACATTTCGTCATTTTGTAGTTTAAGAGATTGGTTTCGAGATTTAATACTTCCAGCTGATATTTAAGCATATTGTAATTAGGCATTCCAGTTTCGTGTAGTGAAAAAATAAATAATAGAACTGATTCTTAATGAATTTATTAACATTAAAATATAAATTTTGATCCCAAAATGCTGCAGTCTGTCTTTCTTTGGGGGAAAGGCTGACTAGAAGGCTGGAAGGTATCATACCAGACCAAAATGGCTCGACACTCTATTGCAGAGAGTGGCATAATGCCAATGTGAAACTGACGTGTGTCCGGATACATTTTTTGGAATGTAGTGTGAGTGCTGTTCAAACGAATTATCTTCAATTGGAATAAACAGTTTATGCATTTATGGAACACAGAACGAATGACCTCAGCCACAGAATAAACGGTACCATCTATGATGAGTTCAGAAAGTGACCGACACTTTAGCTGAAGTTTGGATGCTTGAACAAAATGGACACGTCTCAGTAGATGTATGCAGCGTGCAGAGATCCAATCTATAATATGAGGGAGGGGAAGAAACAACCCCAATTTCAGAAGCTTCGGGGTATTCCTGAAGTCGTATGTAATGTGGCTGTAAATTGTGTGTATTCTGTGGTCGATTTTGTGTTTGCTGGAAGAAAAACCCGAGTTTCTAAGAGAGAAACCATGCTCACCTGGCATGAGGCCATTAACTCAGCCAAGTTGGAAAAACGCCCGTGAACGTCCCTCGAGTCATTGACGGAATTCGAACTCAGGTATTTTTCACCTAGTGTGGGGAGCGATCGAGTTCTTCAAGAGTACACTTTTATCAATCCGGAATTTCATCCAGCAAAAACAATTTGGAGACACATTATACTGACGAATCATGGCCTTAGTTTCCTCAGCACAAAATCTCTCTCTCTCTCTCTCTCTCTCTCTCTCTCTCTCTCTCTCTCTCTCTCTCTCTCTCTCTCAGGGTAAGGCGCCTCCGTAGCCAGGTGGGAAGGAGCAGCAGTGCTTAGAAGATGTTTCTTGATTAGACCGGGCTTTGACCCCGTCACCACCAAATATGAAGGATGCGGAAAGGTCAGGGAATGACCACTGCATATCCCGGAGCAATATGGCCTTAGTTGCTAATGCTCCAAACAACAAACAAACAAACTGTTAGGGTAACTCGGGAATTTCTTTTTTTTTTTTTTTTTTTTGGCTGGTGTAGCATAAGCCTCAGGCTTCCTTGCATCATATAGCTAATAATAATAATAATAATAATAATAATAATAATAATAATAAACGTACACGATCTGACGATTTGTTGGAAAAATACAGGACCATGCTGAGGAAATGCCGCGAGCTAGGCCACAATGTCTATGTGTCTGCAATTCTGCCCAGACACGATAAGAGGGATTATATGTTAAAAGCCTTGTGGATTAACTCAAGAAACTTGAAGGACTCTGCAAGGCTTTAGGTGAGAAATTTCTGTCAGCATGGCCCACACTTGTAGGTAGAAGGAATTTGGTTTTTAGAGACGGGATACACTTAAACAAAGGTGGTGCAAAAGTTTTTGCCAGTATTATTGAGGATACCTTTAAGATTCTTCAGGGAAACTGCTAGTTGGGGGGGGGGGGTAATACTGACATGCGTTTATCTGATAATATTGGTAAAAGTAACTCTTGCGCATACCTCAAGAGTTCTTATCTGTTTCCCCAAATGGACATATTATCTAGATGTTCTTGGGGGGTTATCCTGCTATCCATCTAAAATCTTTAGATGGATAGCAGGATGGCAGAAGGCAGAGGGTTGTGATAAATGGCTATTCCTCAGATTGGGTTGATGTGAGAAGTGGGGTTCCCCAAGGATCAGTATTGGAACCACTGTTGTTTTTAATTTTCATAAACGACATTGATGAAGGGATAGAGGGCGTGATGTCTAAATTTGCAGATGATGTTAAAATTGGTAGAGTAGTTAATGATCACTGTCAAGCTTAACTTCTTCAGAGAGACCTAGATAGACTTCAAGAATGGTCAGAAAAATGGCAGCTGTGCTTTAATCCAACAAAGTGTAAGGTATTACACCTGGGAAACAGTAATCCCAAAATAACTTATTCACTTGGTGGAGTTCAACTAAACGCAGTACTGGAGGAAAGGGACTTGGGTGTTACGATACGGTCAGACATGAAATTCTCTGAGCATTGCAAACAGGTTTCAAGGAAGGCCCATGGTGTCCTATCGATGATCTATCGAACTTTTGCAAGTAGAGATAGGGACGTGATAATCCCATTATATAAGGCTTTTGTTAGACCACACTTGGAATACTGTGTTCAAGTATGGAGACCGCACCTAAAGAAAGACATCGAGCTTCTTGAAAGGGTGCAAAGAAGGGTAACTCGCCTGGTGAGATCGGCAAAAGGGCGTCCTTATGAAGAAAGACTTCGAATATGTGGGTTGCAGAGTTTGGAAACTAGACACCTTAGAGGAGATTTGATTGAGGTGTTTAAGGCTCTGAGAGGCATCAGTAAAATGAATGAGGACAAAATTTTCAAGATTATAAATGATGCTAGAACTAGGGGACATAAATTCAAGTGGGGAGATGTTTAGATTGGACTGCACGAAGTTTTATTTTAGCCAGCAAGTTATAAATTACTGGAATAAGTTGCCTACATAGGTGTTAGAGGCTGACAATTTGGGGAAATTCAAAGTTCATCTGGATAGTACCTTCGGGTGAGGGAAGCGCATAGGATGATATGTTTAATTTCCTTTTCTTTTATTAATTATTATTATTTATTTTTTTTTTCATTGTTTTATTTTATTTATTTATTTTTTTTTTTTTGTGGCTGGTGCTGCATAAGCCATAGGCTTTCTTGAACCATGCGGCCATTACTAACCCAAAACGTTTCATTGTAATTATACAGACTTTGTAAATAAGCCAGGCGTGTAGTAAAATTATGTTCGTGTGAATAGTATGAGTTGGATTGTTGTGTTGTGCTACCCTCTTGGCTATTCAGAAGCAGCAATCTACCGGAAAGCTGCTTCTAAGTGCTGGTCCACAACGCGGGAAGGTGGACCAGTTCCAGTAGAGAGGACTCATATATTCTTAGAATATGAGACAGGAAACAAACTCATCACCTCACTCCTAGTAATATGGATTACCTCCAGTCCTATCAAACTTCATTAGATATCTTGCAAATAACTTGGGTTGTTTGTAACAAGGTACTCTTATGTTCAAACATTGCCTTAAAATATTACTGCAACTACGAATTTAAGGATCCATGTCCAATCATTAGAAATAATATCTCCAAACTTGGGGCAAACCATTGTGTAATCTGCTTATTTTGCTGAAATGACAAATCTGGAATAAGATTATTAGTTACCCATCCCGATGATAAAGTATCCTATCGTGTTTTTTACTAGTTTACAACTTCATTCGAACATCATTTCTCTGTTTACATCAGAATTTAGGTTGACATCAATATCTAACATTTTAGTATTAAAATTCCTCTTCATACAATAACATAATGTTCATCAAGCATCAGATCCAGCTCCATCAGGATCAGCTGCTGCTAACAGCTGCAGTTGAAACCGTTCTCCAAATTCTCATAATACTGAGTAATATTCTACGTTGCACGGAATTTGAATTTGCCTGAAACCGCCCAATAATTTCTCGGTGATTCCATGCGCCAGTTGCAAATAAGGTCATTGGGAGAAATACAACCACGTAGTATAAGGATAATGGCTTATATGAAAGAAACCAATCCATTTTTGAAGTCCTAATTAAAGAACTGGAGAAATTTTGAAATTTTCTACAGATGTATGTTAAACTATCCTCGTTCGACAGTATCGACAGCAAATCGGAAATATGCCATTGCCTGAATAACATTTCATCGTGGACAGCGCTGTGGCGGGCGGGGGGGGGGAGAAGAAAGATGGATGAACGTCTGTCTCGCATTGTTTCAGCCAACTGGAGAGCGACAGTGGCTCAAATCACCAGTGGATTCAACGAGAGAGGTGCCAGAAACGTCTCCACCAAGACCATCAGGAGATCATTAGCTGCAATAGGTTATGGGAGTCGCCAGAGTTCCATTGCTAACACCTCGACACAGGACTCTACGCCTCAACTGGGCGAAAGAACATCGGCACTAGACCTTGGATGATTGGAGACGGATTTCCCGGTTCAATGATCCAGTTATTTTGAAAGATTGGGAGGGTGAGTATCTGGCGGAAATCGCACGAAGCTGGGCGCCTGCCATGTCAACAAGAAACTGTTGGGACAGATGGACGGTCGGTAATGGTCTGGGCGTGTTCATCTGGAATACATTGGGACCTCTGGTACATTTAGAGTTTAGACGCAACTCTGAATGGTCCAGGTTACGTGTCTATCCTTGCGGACCACCTGCATCCCTTCATGGTCATTGTGCACCCAGAGGGCAATGGACTCTTCCAGCAGGATAATGCGCCTCCTCACAGAGCCATGGTGACTAGAACATGGTTCGAAGAGCAGATTTTACCAGCACGGAATGATCTTCCCTTTCACCGAGTATGAACCATGCAGCGAATCTTTGGGATGCTACGGAAAGATCCGATCCATATTTCACAGTAGTCGTCAGACATGACGGGTCCATGGATTCATGTTTTTGCCAAATTCTGAGCCTTCCTTCAACATGATGTCCCACGAACTTCGACTCGTCATACCAAGCAACTATTTTCCAATCCTTGATAGTCCAGTGCTGGTGCTGCTGTGCTCACAAGAGGCGTGTTTCCTTGTTCTTCATTGATAACAAAGGCGTGCGATCTGGCCGTCGACTGTTATAGCCCATTCGCGACAAAGTTCAACTAATATTTCGTTGCGATATTTTGTTCTGCGTACCAAGGTTGTATTCTGATGTGATGTGCAACATTGTGGCCCGTCTGTTTGCTTGCACAATTCTAGCCATCATCCTCTGAGCTCTCTCATCAACAAGCGATTTTCTTCAACGGGAGTGCAGTTGAGAGGATGTTTTCTGTTCGTTGCACCATTCCTGATACACCCTTGAAATCGTTATGCGTGAAAAGTTCAGGAGAACATCGTAAATAATGAGACTTTTTCCGGTTTTATTGCTCGTAATAGACTTGTTTTACATCTTCACTGGACTTTAGATGGTCACTGTCCGATACAATAAACACACCGTGCACTGCCACAGACTTCGTATCTTTCTCCTCTCTTTGTACGTTTTGGACTCAGGACTGATAGAGGACTGACTTAGCTGTCTGCACGTGTAGCACAGTGGTATCGTCACCGTGCTCCCCACACCGGGTGGAAAAGGCCCGGGTTCGAATCTCATCGATGACGCGAGGAGCTTTAATGGGCTTTTTTCACTCCGTGGCTGAGTTAGTCGGTCTCAGGCGTAGATAGCAAGGTTTTCTTCCCAGAAACTGGGGTTTTTCGTCCAGGCAGATCGACCACAGAATACACGCAATTTACGGACATAACACATAAACGGGTAATCATTTACGGGAGACCCTAATATAATATTTTTTTTGCTGATCCCACATACCAAGGATCGCATACATAGCAGCCCCGTTAACTTATTAGTCATTAAACATATAGTCAAGAAGTCTCTGGAGCAATACCTTCATATCTTTATGAAATTTCTCATAGGATCTTCCTCTTCATCTGAATCCTGTCTGAGTCCTTTAACAGCAGTTCTCTGTGAAGGCTCAGGTCCCACTGAGTCTTTTGCACTAATACCATCCAGTAAGACCTCTAGGCCTCTCGGCAAACGCTCGATAACAACCTGCGCATAACATGGCACGGAACAGGAATCAGCGACCTCAATCTCAACACTATCTACCGCTTGAGGGCCATGCTTCCCATTGGGTTGAAAAGCCATAGTCTCTCACAATCTTGACAAGGCAAAAGAAAAATAGACGATTAAAAATCAACACGAATATATATATATATATATATATATATATATATACAGGACCACCCCCAAGAGTGCGTGGAAGTGAGGTCAACCACCTAACAGAAGTTCACTGTACAGTTCTACAAGCTACTACTTATAATAACCCACTGAGATCTATAATAAACGCAAGATCAAAGCAAAGAGAACACCGTGCACCCAGACAGCCAAAATGGTACCGGGGCCGTTATACTGAAATGTTGAAGAATACGATAAATGTCAAATATTTTCCAACTACATTCCTCGAATTTGCAAAACGTGGTCTAACCTTATGCAGATGACAGCCAAGTTGGGCTCATCCTGGAATGAGATTATCTTGGCTGTGATGTCGTCGATTATCAGGAACAAATCAATTTTCGATTGCTTACTATTCTGATAAAGCCCCATTTTAAATCTACAGCAATGATTCCACAAGTGTAGAAGCATGCTCTTCAAATTTAGACTATTTTTATCATTTTAATGGGATGTAAAGTCATTTGGAGTGTGTTCTTTTAAAGAAATAAAGAAATTTAACTGACCAGGAAAACTATTCTATTTTGTTTATTCGTGACAAATGAAATAAACCTTTTGAAATTCAATTTAAAGTTTCAAATTCTTGAGTATAAAATTTCGATAATGTGCACCGTTTGTAAATCCCCCAGGAATACCAGGTGCTCCACACAAAGAGCCAAAAGCTGTTATCCCAATTTGATACCAACGCTTTCCCTGATCATCGCTTAGCATCACAGGAGATCCACTTGATCCCTGAAACGAACAAAAATATTACCATTAATAAATACGAGTGTGTATTCAAGCCATGTTTAGCTATCACACATTCTAATGATCTTATTCTGGTGAAGATCAGCACGCAGAATTTCTAGGTTTTAGAAATTCGGGACATAGAAGTTCTAGGTCCAAATGTTTAAAAATTGAGTTTAAGACTAAACTAATAACTACATACTCCACACGTAGCTTTTCTTCCTTCTGGAAAACCACCGGCGCACAACATTCCATCATGTTTATTACTTTCTGTGGATTTCCTCAACAGTGGTTTGCATTTTAGTTCGTTTCGTACTGGAAGGAGAAGTTCGTAGAGGGCTGGATTGTCTTCGTCACCTGCAATGGAAACATAACTTACGATTACCTCAGCGTTATATACATTGTCCGTTGTTGAAATTGTCCCCCGACCCAAAAGGAGTGCATTTCATTGCAAAATTATTCGACGTTCTACTTTATTCGGCGAGAACATCCTCCCTCCCTAAGAATGTTCCAAGTAAACCCCCACCAACAAAAATGTCTCACATAAACACTCTTACATCCGTTGTTCTTTTCCATACCTTACTGTAACTGCTCCCTTTCGAATGGATAACAGGGATTGCATAATGTCTAATTCAGTAATATTTTAAGAAGGCAGAATATTGTCTTTGGAAAACCTGAGAAGTCAATACTTACCTGCTGTGCCTATCCCTACAACAGTGGCCATTTTTTCAAAAAGATCCTCTTTGGTAATATCTGCTGCTGGAAGACAAACTGGGGTCACATCTTTTACATTCTGCTCCAACTTTATCAAGGCAATATTATTTTCCATATTTCGCGGATTGAATTCGTTATGAATTTCAATTGACTGAACACTGTAAGAAGTTCCATCTTCGCTACTCTATTCCCCCGACTTGTACTTTTAAACTGGAAAGTCTGCAATGAAATAAAATACACAATAATTCGTGTCAAATTATAGTCCATCGAAGAATATAAGAAAAGAAATTTTAGATATAAAAATTGAACTTACATTTTTAATCCATCAATACAGTGTGCAGCTGTTAACACATATTTTGAACTGATTAGTGACCCTGAACACCCATATCTATGAACACTCTTGGTTTTCCTCAGTATTTGTACCTACAAAGAAAAGAATGTTATATTATCTCTTTATAAATAAAACAGTTGCAAGAATTAAAATTTCACGATGACATTCTGTTTGCCAATATCCCTCCTAGCCAACTTAGGGAAACTTTTTTGAGAGATTAAATTCTCCCAGAATTGCAAGCATGTTATCGGATCAACAATTGTGCTCAGACCATCAACACGGATTCAAAAAGGGTCACTCGACCGAAGATGCTATATTCTTTCTTCTGAAATACATCCAGGATTTTCACAGCAAGTATGTCTTGGTGGTGTTCGTGGACTTCGAGGGCGCTTTCGACTCCCACTGGTAGGAGTGCGCCTTCGGATTGCTACGTTCATCCACGTGTGATAATCATATCTACCAAACTATGAGATCATACTTTCAAGACAGACAGATCAAGGTCTGTGCCAAACACCTGACTTACAGCACGACTGCTTCCAGAGGATGCCCGCAGGATTCAGTCCTGGGGCCTGACAAAGGAAAAAGGGGATTGCCTAAAAATTGCATATGCAGACGACCTGGCGGTCGGCGTTACTGGAAGGTCGAGATCAATTTTGGAACAAAAGATCCAAACAATATTGGATGATTTATCCAACTGGGCCTGTCTAAATAAGCTCAAAATTTCCCTACAAAAACTAATTTCATGATTTTTAGAAAGCAATTCAATTATGGCAAACCTCCCAGAGTTTATCGTAAATAGTTCACAAATCCCCTACGTATCCAGCACCAAGTACTTGGAACTTACAATCGATGACAAACTAAACTTTCATACTCACGTATCCAAAATTTCTGAGAAAATTAAAAACTTCACGGCTGGAATTGCAAAAATTTCCAGAGAAAAATGGGACCTTAGCAAAAAAACACTGTATTGGCTACTGTTAACCTGTTAATCTGTTTCCCTTAGCAGTGTTTCCACTCACCTAACATTGCTGCGATAGCATTCTATTTAAGTTTATTTCGGTCCCTGTATCAGTTTCTGTGTCCTTAACAGAGAAATTGATCTTTGTTCATTTGAGCGATCCGAGTGGAGTCTCTGCATATTGATATTGTTAACTAATCAGATGTTCTGGTGTTATATACAGATGACAAATAGACGCATATGGATGAAAGCCCGGGACAAGGGGAACGTCTAGGTTGCTGGTTTATTAAAATGACAAAATCCTTTCTGTTTAGTATAACCCAACCCTGTATCACTTTCTACGTCCTTAAAAGAAGACAGTTGCTTTACAGTCTCATTAACTTTTGCCCCTGGCAACCAAAGCTTGGTCCTATTCCATGTATAGTTTTTATACATAATATATACCTGATACCAGAGTTACTGACAATGGCTATTTCTTATGGGACCATGGCATTCTGCTCTTGAGTATGCTACTGTGTTGTCTTCTGCAGGAGTGTAAGCGCTATCATTGAGTTGGGCAGCTGAGTGCTTGATGGATCCCTCATTTCAGTTGCTTCGAGGAAATCACTCCTGTTGTTTTTCAAGCTCTCAAATTCGCCGCCAGAACGCTAAATTGTGCCTAATCTCCTATTCCTATCTTTGGAAAACCAAAAACATCACCTTCAGCTGTACATGTATAAAAGGTTTATAGACAGTTCTCCAACGAGACTTTGAGTTCTTTGCTTTGCTGCGCCTCTGAGAATGATTTTATTTTAAGATCATATCTCACTATATACATCATGTGTTATGAATAGATGTAGCTTTACCAATCTAATCCTTGCGATACCAAAACTTTCAGTAGAGCATTTTACTACCATAGATCTCATTCGTGAAGAATTGAAACGAACAATCAATGAGAAAAAAAGACCTATAAACTGTTCCTACAAACTAAACACCTACATCTACACATAAAATATAAAAAGCTTAGAGCAGAAGTCAGAAAACTAACCAGAAGAATCCAACGAAATGACTGGGATAAATTTGTTAAATCTTTAGAACGTGATATCATGGGCCCACAGAGAAGAGGTTTTAAAAATTTCAAGAAATTACAACTGGACACAAATGATCAAATCCAAAGCCTATATAAAAACTCAAAAGTCTGTATAAAATATTCTAATGGCCAACTATCAGACCCAATTAACACAAATAAAGTAGTGAAACAAGGATGTGGACTATCACCAAATTTATTTAATATTTACATCAATAAAAGGACACAAACAATTAACAACGGAATACAACAACAACAGGAATAAAATCCAAATTATATTATATGCTGATGATCAAGTTATAATTGCAAAATCCGAAGATGAGCTACAAAAATATAATAAAATGAATGGAACGATTAAAAGCCACTTTGGAAAACAAATGACAACTGAAACAAAACTACGACTGCACAACGTCACTTCAAAACCAGCCCTCTTCTACAGCTGAGACTTGGGTCATAAATAAGAAAGATGCACACAAACTAGAACAGCACAAATGAAATTTTTAAGACCATTATTAGGCTATACAAAACTAGACCACCAAAGAAATTTAGATATCCGCGAGAAATTGTAGATAACATAGTAAATGACATAAAACGGTATCGGGAAAAATGGATCAGCCACGTAGAAAGAATGAATCCAGACCGGATCCCAAAATTAGCCTTTAACTACAAACCTACAGGCAAGAGAGATATTGGTCGACCAAGACAACGATGGCGAGATCAAGACCACCTCCAAGAGCTACAACAGAACAGGTCTTAACAGATCTTAGCCAGACCAAGTTCATGATGATGATGATGAGATCTCATTCATTAAGACCTGCAAAATCGACGATGTTGTTGTGCACATTTTCTTCTCTATTTGTTTGTCAAAGTTCGTCCATGATTAGGGAATGGCCGTTGAGAATACTTTTTAAAACTAAAACATCTTTTAGTAACACCTGACGAAAACATCAGACAATGCTGGTGGTCCACATATAGAGTGGAATACAGTAATGAAGATATAGATTGTTCCGGACACGCCATTCTCCTGGGATGACCTTTCGCGTGTCCGTCCTTTTAGTAACTGACTATTAATAAGGAAACCTTTGAGATCATCTGGTAACGTGATGTCCTTCACTTACCACTCCATCTGTAGTGACTCATCACAAAAATTGCATTCCTCTAACTGGCTGGAACAGTTACATTGATATTGATTTTCGCTGCAATCAATAAACCTTTTTTAATCCTTTAAAGCGTTTTGGATTCTCTAATCCTATATGTTAATTGCAAACTGGAGAGCAGCACATCGGATACAAGTACAATAGAGTGATGCCTCAACTTACGAGATTAACTGGTTCCAGAAAACATCTCTTATCTTCTAACTTTCTTAAGTCTGGTAATTGAGGGTCGTGGAAGCTCAGTGATTCAAAGAAGTGTGGTTTTACAGTGAAAATTAATGAAATTTATTTATGTTTAAAATAATAAATTAGATATTTTCTTGCTGGATTGCATTGCGCTTGCTTCCTCCATGGATAACCTATGCTGCTGTGGTGTCATTGGGAGTTTCAGTCCCTGGAACCCCAATAACACCACAGTATGTGGAGACTGTTTGAAGCATTACTCTTTTCTGTTAAGTTGCCACGTACCAACTGTACGTGGAGACTGATTGAGGTATTACTCTTTACTATTAATGGCTGTACTGTTGGGACTGGTTGTTTAGAACAAAATTAACTCCTTCATCGTGACCACAATTACTGGTTTGAACTTCTCCTTCCTGGATTGCACTTCTATTAATGATTTTTAGTCTAGGTCGCGGACAAACAAGTGTCACTTGAATCATTGGAGGGCATCACAACCGGTATTTTGGACTTTTATTGGTTCAGAAAACTTCATGGTGAAATAGATGGTGAAATTTCATATTGTGAAATAGATATTAAGTTGAGAACGAATTTGACCCTCAACTTCTAAGAAAATTGTGCGCCAACTTGTTGAATGATTGCGCATGTATTGTAAACAGATTGGGGGGGGGGGCTTCCAGGGGAGCTCGCTGAGATAGCCTAATACAATAAACAAAAAAAATGACATTACAGTACACTCACTCACTATGCTCATTGACGTTTACCTGACTAGCGACATCATACACAGCGGAGTTCCTAAGTTTTCGTTGGGGCTGCATTACAACATAAATTTAAAAAATTATGATTGGTTGATGTCAACTCTCTCTCTGATAGGATCTGAAGGGTATCTTGGTGACTTTTTTTGCCAGTCGGTGTTCTCAGTACTCCTGGCTTCAAGTCTAATGCCCATGGTGATAGTATTGATCTGTCTCTTCTCAATCCCGGCATAACTAATCGAAGTCTCCTGCATTTAACTTTTAACGATGTTCTTGAGCTGGTAAAGATGAAACAGTATGGTTAAAAACTTTTGAGTCCCATATTTTATTAAAACCATTTCACATAGATACTGGAGATTAAGTTCAATTGCATGTGAGAACTTTCCATCCAGGAGAGGGAAAAGGCTATTTTGGATCGAAAAATTCCACTCTGACCTTCTATAGATTTCAATGACAGTCCACCTTCAAAATACTCTAATGATAGGTTCGTCCTTTTTGAAGTTTCATGGAAAATATTTCTCAAGGTGATAAAATCTCTTTTTAAGACAACAGCTAATTCGACCATGATCTAGAAAATAATCCAGGAAATTTCCTCACAGAGAGACCGCATTCGAATCCGCCTTCTCCATAGACACTATATAGTTTTAAGGGCATTCCTACATGTTACTCAACACCAACGACAAATGCAGATAAAATTAAAAGTACTCAAGAAATTCTCCCAATAATATTACAGTGCTGGGAACCAATAGAAGGTTTCCAGTTGTTTGTTTTCGACGGCTTCTTAGCAACCTCCTTTCATGTTTCTGTATTGATGTCTGGAACTTACTAACCTACTAACCTGACGACAGCACTAATTCCCATTGAGGCAGTTATGGAACCAGCAAGCCAGAAAGCGAGCCTCGTCTGTTTAATGCTCCTCTTGACAAACCTCATAGGATGTGAAGGAATAAGTAAGAAGTTGTTATTCGTATCAACCCTAACGGAAGAAGAATGGGTTTTGAATGACGAGCCCTATTCAACATATTCGGATATTTCTCTAGTTCGATGCACTATTCAGTGCATGCGCGTACATCAGTGTCGAGCCTTCAACTATGGCAATGAATCTTGTTTTCTTTTACAACAAGCTGTGTGCGATTCTGAAAATGCTACTCTGAAGCCCAAAAAAGGTTACAGATATTATGACCGCATTGACCTAGATGCAGAGGTAATAATATTATGTCTCCAATTATTATTCAATTATTATTCAGTTTGATCCACGATTCAATATCGTGGTTTCAGTTACCATGGATTTAATGAGTTTTTTAACTCATTAGAGTTAAAAAACTCTAATGACCGACTAACGCAGCAACGTTTTGAAAAGGTCTTTAAAAATTCCTCTCGTCATCGACGGGACTTTGAGCCAGGTCTTCTCCACGCGGGAGAACGGCAATTCGACCAAGAGGGCGAATAATTTGGCCATCATCTAATAAATCTAACTTTACCATGGAGTGAAAACTCAAAATAAACATTCTCGCGTCATTGATGGGATTCAAAACCAGGCCTTTTCCACCTGGTTTGGGGTGATTATAATCACAATGCTCAAAACAAATTGAAACGAGTCTTAGAAATGTTTGGTATTCATTGTGCAGTAAACCAGGAAGAAACTTTAGAAAGTATCAGTCAAAAACAAAAATAGCGAATCAATTGTCTAATCTTTATTTAAATTTATTGAACCCACTCACTTCGGCAAAACCATGTGAAAGTTTCTCCAATCAATTACTCTCCAGCTGAAAGCAAATTTTCACGTCTATCCCAAAACCATTCATATCAGTATAAATTTGTCTCCATGTTTGAGTGAATTAAATGCCATTAGCATTTAATATACGCAATCATGCAATGATTGCAATGACCGTCCTCTCCAATCGGAGTAGAAAAGGCCCTGAATCACGTTAATGACGCGAGCAATGTTTTTCACCATATGACTGATTAGTTAGTCTGAGGAGTGAATAGCAAGGCTCCCCCATTGGAAAGTCGGATTTTTTTGTCCTGTACAATTGGTAGCCATGTATACTATTTACGTTTATCAATGTTAAATCCCAGTTACCACCATTCAGTCAATGCCCACTAATTTATCTACATCTGGTTGGAGTAACATTCCCTGATTCCTGTGATGAATCAGGGAATGTTACCTTCATCATCATCTTTAATAAATATTGAAAACCATTAAAAGCCATTTATTTGCATTGGCCATAAGGTTCGGTGGGGCGTTGAAGCTGACCTTGATGTGTAATCATGCCCAGTGTCAGCTGATTGATTACCTGATTTCGCAGTTTGAACTGCATGCGGACATCAAGTTCTTCTTTAAACTTGGGAAAAGTACTACACAGAAGCTGTATGCATTACGAAAAGTTTATGGATATGATGCTTTGAAGAAAACAGTTTACGAGTGGTTTTAGTTACCATGGATTTAAAAAGGGACAGAAAACACTTTAAGATGAACCTCGCAGTGGAAGCCCTTCGAAATGACGAAAATGTCACGAAAGCGAAGGAATTCGTGCGGAATGACAGCCGGATAACTGGTGTTAAAATTGCTCACGAAGTTGGACTCTCTGTAAGCTCAGTACACGCAATCCTTACACTAGATTTAGGGATGCGTTGCGTGTCTTCAAAGTTTGTTCCACTATTGCTGTCGGACGATCACATGGACTGCAGCAGAACCATCGCAGGCGATTTTTTCAAAAAATCTAAGCGGGATCCGAGCTTCCTAAAAAAATTGGTCTCTGGAAAGGAGAGTTGGGTGTTCGCCTACAACCCTGACACCAAGGTGGGATCATCTGAATGGCACACAAAATCTCCCTACTCCCCAGGAAGTCTCGTACAACAAAATTCAACGTCATCGTTTTTTCGATGATGAGCGGCAGAGTGCATCACGAATTTGTAACTACAGAAGCATCACTGCTGCTTATTACGTTGATTCACCAAACTGCTCATTCATGCGTGAGAATGTGTGGGGAAGACGACCTCAAAACTAGAAGGTTCGTTGAATCCCGCACTATGGCAATGTCCCCAGCAGTACAACGATGGCAGTTCAGCAGTTCTCGGCCAAGAAAAAAATTTACACTAATGCAGCAGCTGCCCTACTCCACCGAACTTGCACCTTCTGGCTGTTGCCTAAACTGAAAATGGAGCTTCGAGGTCGTAATTTCGCTACAGTGGATGACATCAAAGAAAACGTCGAAGAGGCCCAACGTTTACTAAAATAACACGATTTTAAGGAAAAGTTGCAAAGCTTGGGTAGATCGATGGAGCAAATACATGGCCGAAGGAAGGTACTTTGATGATGATTAGGTTAGGAAGCCCAACTAATTCCGCAATGAAATTAAGGGAACTTTTTTATGTACCTCGTATATTTCTTTATTTATAAATGATCTCTGCTCTAATTCCTTTTTTCACTGTTTCAGATTACAAATGCAGTCACTCGACCTCCTTGTTTAGAACACGGAAGATGTCTGCCTAACTGCAGTGAGTAAAATCTTCTTCTTAATCCAATCCGGTTGGGATGGACTGGACCAGGCGGTTACATAGCGATCACGGAAGGGGCCAATATCATTTGTAACGAGTTAACACTAAAAAAAATAAATAAAAGATCCCAAAACTGCCACGAGCCCTAGCCTAACCGAAGCCAGTCAGTCCCTGTATTAATAAAAAAATCAACTGAACTTTTAATAGGATATATCATAACAAAATCCACCAAACTGCTCATTCATTTATGCTGTTTTCCTTGATTTTCTTTAGCTCCAATCATGATTGCAAGTGAGAGTTCTCATTATCCAGATACAAGATTTCATGCTTCTGCAGCAATAGATGGTTTCACAGATAAAGAACATTGCAGGGATAACATCGCACACACATTGCACCAGCTGTACCCCTGGTGGCTGATAGACTTCGGTGATTTCTACCAGATCTTTTCAGTTACCATTTGGAACAGAAGTAAACCGCCATGTAAGTAAGCAATTTCCAGCATACTGAATTATGTTATTCAGCGAAGAATTGTTTGCTACTTTTCTTCGCATTCTTATCCACTCTTCTTATAATCTGCCTTAGCTTGCCCAACCCTAGTGATTTGTTGCAGACTAGTTTGTACTTTTCGGGGTTTCCGAAAAGTAAGGTAACACATTTTTCTTCTTAATAATTGTGAAAGGGAATGAGATGAAACGCGGTGGACAGATAGACCTGTTAATGACATTCAAAAAGACCTCCAGTGCAGTGTTGTGGTACTGTCGCCTCACAGCAGATTCCAGTTGCAAAATGGCGGCTACCGTGCGAGTGTAGTCCAAACCAGGTGTTCGTTTTCGGAAGCAAAAGGGTCTTCACTAAGCGACATTCACGTGAACTGGTTGCTGTGCATGGCGAAAAAGGTGATGACAAAGAAGGGTGTGTTTTTGATGCGATGATTTTAATGCGGGCCGTGTTGACATTGAAGATCGACATCGGGCGGGCAGGCCTCCAGTGAGCAAGACAGAAGGCAACATTTCGCGTATTAAAGGCATCGCTCTTGAAAACAGACAAGTGAAACTGCGTGAAATTGCTCAAACAGTGAACGTGAGTAAGTCGAATGTTCACAAAATTGTTCACCGTGTCCTTGGCTATCGAAAGGTGTGCTGCCGCTGGGTGCTCCGACAATTGTCAAAGGAGGACAAAGCAAAACGTATGGGGATGTGTCTGAAGAACCTGTTGCGATACAGGACGAAGACGAGGATTCTCTCAATCGCATAGTCACAGCAGACAAAACGTGGATTCATCACTTTACCCCGGAGAGCAAACAAGACCACATGACCTGGAAACATCCAAAATCTCCTGTGCACAAAAAATTCAAAACTATTCGCAGTGTCCGAAAAGTCCACAGTGTTCTGGGATCGCCAAGGCGCTCTGTTTGTGGATTTCTTGCCGAAGAGAGAAACAATCAATGCAACTTTGGAAAAACCGAAAGCCAACATTCGACGCTAACAACCAGGATGGATGACAAGCGGCCTGATTTTGTTGCACAACAACGCAACTTGATACACTGCCCACACTACCGGTGAGTGGTTGCACCGTAATCGTTGGGAAACTCTGTCAAAAAATCCCCTAGAGCCCAGACTTAGCGCCTTCAGACTTCCATTTGTTCGGTCCTCTGAAAAAACACCTTTCAGGAAATCATTTCACCACGGATGAGGAAGTTCATCAGGCGGTGCGATGTTGATTACTCCGTGTGGGCACGAACTTCTTCAGTACTGGTATTGATAAACTGATTTATCGTTGGGAAAATTCATCAATAACGCTGGAGACTTTACTGAGAAGAAGTGCATGTTCACTTATTTCTTGGTGAGTAATTTCAACTTCGTATTGTTAAACATCACCGAGAGAGAAAATGTGTCACCTTAATTTTCGGAAACCCCTCATAATTCTAGTATGGTTCTGTGTTCCTTGATAATTCATAGTCATCCGTGCATATTTCTTCTCTGTCACTGGTCTTCTCAGTTCATCTAACATCCATTTAAGTCTAAGCCTTGAACAGTATCTCTCAGTTGGTATAAAAAACTTAGTGGCTTCAGTGATTACTCCCCTCAATGCTTCCCAGTTAGAATTGACTGGTGGTAACATTATCAGTTAGTCCCACTGCACACAATTTAAAAACTGTCTAAGATCATTGTGGTCACCTCTCCGAAAGCAAAGGTGAGTGCAAAGTGGCTACATCTTTAAAAAAATTTCACCACGGTATATTATATGATCATTGCTATGTTGTGGTTCCTTTATCTGGAGATTCTTGATGCATGGACAATCATCGCTAATAATCAGAGAAGAGTATTGTTTTCTCTCGTTGCCTCTCAAACATCATGCTGCGGTAGAAAACAGTCAACCATATATTCCGCAACTATGTGAGTGACCATCCTATACGTTTATCTGAAAAACTAAAATCCTCCCCTTTACATTCTGATTTACTGGCCCACTCTTTCTTATGGTCACACCTAACTGACTCAAATTGGCACTGGTCACCAATGTTAACTGGATTCACTGCCTTAGATCTTATGTGTTTCTTAACCAACAACATAACCTCTCCCCGTCTCCTCATGATGGAACTAAGACTCAAAACATTGTGCACTCGTTTGAACATGTCTCCTGCTGGAATCTGGGCTCTTTTCTTCAGTTTTGATAGAACTAGGACAGCCACAGTCATATCTTGCAAATTCTCTATACAGTTCCTAATTGACAGCTCTTTGTTCAAATATCAATATACTGTTTGCTGTGTAGACACAGTTCCTTCGACCATCGTGTGTGTTCAGTTTCCTGAATATGGTGTGGGTTGTAGTTTATCTTCTCCTATGAATACAGAAACGAGATCCCTGTCTGTTTTTTCTTATTATTGAACGATTCATTATTGACTAATCATAGAGTGTTACTTGTTAAAGATTAATGGTACTCTATCATACTCATTTTGAGCTTATTTGCGGAAAGAATGGTCTCCAAATGGACTCTTTATTCAATGTATACTATTCAGTGTCGAGTTTAGGCTACCAGACTACTTTTATTCTTCTATTTTCTTTTTCGTTCTTATTTTGTAACCTCGTACTCTAGTCCAGGGCGGTTACACGAGGTTGCTCAACAACACGAAAGAATGATGGTAAAAATGACCCACCTCCATTTAGAAAGAAAGAAAACCAGTTAATAAGTACCTGCCCACCTGGACAAATTGGCCAATCACTCAACACGAACAGTATAACACTGCAATACAACATGCACATCAGTACATTGATTGGCCGCTGCAATGTATAGTACTTCACATTTGGAAGTGGTGGACTGGCTTTTATTAGATTGAAACCATCTACAAAATAAAAGAAGTCCCCATTCTGTACTTACCATTTCAAATTCTTCAACCGTTATATCTAAGTGGCACAATGTTTCCAACGTTCCTACAATGGCTGCTGTTCGTTGCTGAAAGAGTAATTTGAAATTCATCAAATTTGTTTATTGTAATCCTAGCTGTTGTTGTTGTCGTGCACCTTTTCTTCTGTATTTGTTTTTGTCAAAGATCGTCCATTAGGAAATGCCCGTTGAGAATCATTTTTAAAATTAAAATAGTTTTTAGTGACTCCTGGCCAAAACGTCAGACACTGCTGTACTGGTACTGCACATAAAGGGTGGAACACGGTAATGGGAATATATAAAAGGTTCCGGACACGCCATTCTCCTGGGATGATCTTTCGCGTGCCTGCCCTTTCAGTGCTCGTCTATTAATAAGAAAACCTGCTAATATCGTGTGGCAACGTGACGCCTTTGACTTAGTAGTGACAAATTGCAATCCTCCGAATCCCTGGAGCAATTTCATTGATATTGATTTTCGCTTTGATAAATCTTTTTTATTGTCTCTCAAGGTCATTCGAAAAAATCGTTCCATTATTTCGATTGTACTCATATTATTCGATTATGGAGAAGCATCTCTTATCTTGAAACTCAGTTGTCAAATAACTGGGGGTCGTGGAAACTCAGAAATTCAAAGAAGTGTGGGTTTTCAGTGAAAATTAATGAAAATTTAATTTTCTCTTTTATCTTCCTGTGGCTAAAATCCCTCGAAATCTGCAAAAATGTCAGACCACAAATTTTATCATCCTAATATTTAGCTCGTATCCGCACTAGCTTTGCAACGTTATTTATGTTAACTTTGATAAGATTTCCAGAATTTCTTTGAAGGTGGGGTTGTCATAACCATCAGTAGCATGAAAGCATTGCCTAAAGCTTGTGGTATTTTTGCTTGCAGTTGTCAATAACATTTTGATCCATAGCCTGGCTCAGAATGGTCGTATTTACTGGAAGGAACTTTGTTTTGATAAAACTCAATAATTCCAGGTAAATAATCCAGAACAAAACAGTGAAATAGGCCTGAGATCTTGATTCGGTTTATCATATCTGGAAACCGAAGTAGTGGGTGGGTGTTTTGCAATTGACTTTCAAATTTCAGCTTTTGCATTCAAGAGTCACCAAAATGGCTGATTATTTGGTTGAAAATTAAATTGAGACTGTTGCGTTTTCCCCATAGCATGACAGAAGCAAATGCATCTACAAAGCACGCTGCAAATAAATGCGAGTCGCATCATTCTCGCTTCAAAGCCCTCTTTTATCATGCGCATCTAAATTTGTACCAATTTGGCTCTCGTGGGTAGCACAGATGGTAGGATCGCTGTCCTCCCCTGATTTCGAGTCCCATCGATGACATGCCTTTTTCACCCTGGCTGATTTATTCGGTATCAGGCGAGGGTAGCATTGTTTTTCATCCCGGAAACTCGGGTTTTAAAGATTAAATTGCTTTGTTCGTAATTTACAAGAAATATTTTTATGTTTTTGCAAGAATTAATTAAATATCCTACAAAGATTCAAAGAAATTAAAATTCAGCAGTATTCTGTACTACAGAATTAATTATAATAATAAATAATTCTTTTTCTTTCCCCCATAGATGCAGATAGGCTTAATAATTTCGAGATCAGAATAGGAAACGTGTCCATCAAGAATTCTGAACAAAATAAACACTTTAAGGATAACCCGTTGTGTGCTGCATTTCCTGGAGTAGGATTCGGAATTGGATCGAGAACTTTCGACTGTGAACCGAACTTTATTGTGGGCCGTTTTGTTTCCATCCAAATTGTGACATCGAAAAAAGAAACGTTACATATTTGCGAGGTCCAAGTTGAAAAATATCCAGTTTGAAAAATCTCTGGATACCACCACAGATACGAGTATTTAGGAAGTCTGCACTTTTCCTCACGTTTGTCTGAAACTATGTATTCACCATATTTCTGCAATAAAGCGGTGTTCATCACCAACGCATCCATTTAATCCTTTGTTTTCATAAAAATAAATCGCCATCCAAGGTGTGACGTTACTCTAAATACAATCATATAGGATAAAAACAACAATTTTGGCTAGATTATTTATTAGTTTGGATAATCGGTATTTTCGGATAATCGAGTCTCCTTTGTAGACAAAAGTCATACTTTAAATGTGGAAAAATAAAGTTACGTTAATTAAAGATAATAAAATGCACGAAAACTCTACAACTTGATGAGATTGGGAAATGATTAGTGATTATACACTACCGGTAAAAAAAATATTTTTATTTTTATTAATAACAAGACATAAAGACAAAACAAGAGATAAACATTGAGAGTGTCTGAGAGCAGAACGTTGAACACAATTGACAACAATAATATGAAATCCAACAGGAAGATATAGATTCAAACATTAAAATCATATGTACAAAAGAGGATTAAGTTAAGTTACCGGTAAAACAAGTAATAATTAATCAGTTAGAGAATAGAAAAATAACAAAACACTTAATAATAATAGATTACAATAATTAGATCAGAGCTAGTCACTTTGCAGTTTAAAAGAAGAGACAAACTTGTGAATGGAGTTCATCAGCGATTGGGAGTTGTCAAAGAAGTCAATGAGAGTGTCATTTTCTGATTGGCTGATTCTGTTCAGTGGACTGAACTTCATAAAGTCCGTGGTGGCAGAGTCAAGGCGAAACGGTGTAAGGTTCCTGACTTGTCTACAAGTCAGGAACTTTTACAGGGTTCCTGAAGGTGATTTTTGCTAAGGATATCAGATGCTTCATAAGTTCCAGTGATTACTTTGGCTAGAAGGGCGATGTCAGCAGTAACTCTTCTGGTGCACAGAGGCCTCATACGAAAGTAATCACCCAGCGATTCATAATACACTGAGTGATAGAATAGACGATTGCGGAACGTGAGGTAACGGACAATTTTTTTGGACTGCTTCAATTTTGTTAATTAAAGTTTTCGTGTGAGGATTCCAGATGGGTGAACTGAATTCAAGGATTGGCAGAACAATAGTTTTATAAAGGATAACCGCATATCTGTAGTTTTTGAACTTGTATGTGTTCTTTGATGAATCCCAGTGTTTTGAATGCTTGGCTGGTGATTTTAAGGACATGAGCATCGAATTTAGCACTGCTGGAGAAGAGAATCTCCAAGTCGTTAACTTGGTCACACCTTTCGATGATCACAGAGTTAATACTATACTCCGTATTCATTAGTTGTGGAGATCTGCAAGATGAGAAAGAGGTTACTTTGCACTTCGAGGGGTTAGCAGACAAGCCATTCAGAGATAGCACAGACAGAATTTATTGAGAGCACATTGAAGCTGTTGAGAATCGGTAATCTCGTTCACTGCTGAGTAGATCTTAAGATCATCTGCATAGAGAGCAACTTGAACATTGGAGGTGTATATGAAAGAAGGAAGATCATTTACGAAAACAATGAAGAGAAGAGGACCTAAGGGAGAGCCTTGTGGTACTCCGCTTAGTGGTATAAAACAGTCTAAGTTCACTTGATCTATGATAACGCTCAAGGAACGATGCGTAATATAGCTGCGTAGCCATGAGAGCAAAGGGTCACGGATACCATATAGCTTAAGTTTTTCCAGAAGTTGTTCGTGCGGGACTTGATCAAATGCCTTGGATATGTCTGTGTAGACTGCATCAACTTGTAGGTGGTTATCAAGAGCTTCCGAGGAGTATTGCCAGAAAGGAAGTAAATTTGTGACTACTGACTTGCCACTGCAGAAACCATGTTGATTCTGATCAATAAAAGGCTTGAAGAATTCGAAGAGATGTTTGTGCACTGCTGTGTCGAAGAGTTTAGCCAGACTGTTTTGCAACGATATGGGTCTGTAATCAGTTACATCGTTTTTATTGCCTTTCTTGAAAACAGGAACTATATTGACCTGCTTAAAGTGCTGTCCGTTTCTAAGGATACTTCCCCAGCCTGAGAGACAAGTTGAAGATCCGCAGTATGAGGTGTTTTAAGGTAGCGACAGTCATTTTCCAAAATAAGCCAGGAATGTTATCTGGACCTCTAGTATAGTAATTTCTCGTGCTTTTTAATGCTGACTTTAAATCTTCATGTGTGATAAAGATGTTGATGAGAATATCATCTTTAACAGGTGTGAAGTCAGGAAATGAGGCAATGTATTCTGGAAAAATGTTTGGCAAACTCTTGAGCAATACTGAATTCGTCCGATAAGAGAATTCCATCTGCATTATGGAGTTTTAACTTTCTACTGGTTATATTCTTGTGTTTCATGGAATTCCAGAATGGTTAAATATCTCTGTGAGTAAGTAGACTATCCTGAACTGACTCTGTATACATATTGTAAGATTTTAATATGAGGGTTTTCACTTCTTTGCGGAGTTGGCTGAATATGTCCTAGTATCGACTGTCACCTGATTGCTTATACTTGTTTCTATACAATTCTTTGGATTTAATTTTATGTATTAATTCGCTGTTGTACCAGTGCGAGTAGCTTGCGATTATATGGGATTGAGGAACAATGTCAGATATATAACTGAGTGGACACAGTTGATCAGGTTATTGGTGAGCACATCGATGCCAATCGCAGTGTCAAAGCGCTGCTTGTCCATGTTGCTGAGAGCTAGGTTGAGCAGAGGCCAGTCGGCTATTCTGAAATTGAATCGCGGAGAACGGGAGCTGCATTTGAAGTTGTGAGAAGTTACAGTGATGTCAAAAGTAATTGGAAAATGATTCGAGTGGAATATAGGATTGTTTTGCAAACCAAGAACCTCAATATCAGTAGAGGAGAATATTAAGTCAAGGTATGCATTTTCTCTGGTTGGAAAATTGCAAACTTGTTGAAGACCATAGATGTGAAGAGAACCCTAGTCTGCAGTGATCGAGAAGAAGATCCTAAATTGGCCAGTTGATAATTAAAGTCACCCAAAACCATTGTCAGCAGATTGAATTAGCGGGAACATAGATTCCTGCTTGCTTTCTAAGTACTGAAGGTCAATATTAGTTAAGGGAGGTGGAAAATAAAGTAATATTAATAAAACTTTTAACTTGCCAAGATGGAGAAGGCAATATAATGATTCAATATTTGTGAAATTTGATGCAATTTCATAGAGTGTGTGGTTATAATGTATAATAGCTACTCCGCCTCCACGAGATCTTCTGTCCTTTCTATGGATTGTATATTGTCCATTTCTAATCTCCTGATCATCAATATCTATGGAGAGCCAGGTTTCAGTGAGCAGGTAAATTATACTCCTGCAATTCTGAAGGTAAACACGGAACAGTTGAGATCTGGGGATTCCGTGACGAGACTCGTCACGGAATCCCCAGAAGAGATTTTGGACCCCCTTGGTGGTCTGTCTGCGAATCGTTTTTTCAGCACTTTTTCCCTTTGTGGTGGAAGGCATACTATTATAAAGGATGAGTAGGCGGGACACCGTGTCTTCAGAGAACGGACATTCACACCGAATCCATATTCTTCTTTAATTAAGTTGATAAGATCTTCAGATTTAGTGGTGGGGCCAAGCCTAGAAACAAAAATTAGGTCTTTAGTGGAAATGCCGGCGCCTCCGTAGCCAGGTGGGAAAGAGCAGCAGTGCATTGCACACGCTTCTTGATTAGACCGGGGTTCGAGCCCGTCACCACCAAATACGGAGGATGCGGGAAGGTCAGGGAATGACCACCGCATATCCCGGAGCAATATGGCCTTAGTTGTTAGTGCTCCCAAATAACAAAATAACGAACTTTAGTGGGAATAATTGTGATATTGTACTTTTGTTTGGGTAACTGATATTTATTTGCGTTAGTTACATTCTGAGTTGGTGCATTTTGGCTGAAAGCTTGAGATATAGAGGCTTTAGCATTTTCTGAGAATTTCTTCTGTTTTGATCTTTGGTATAGCATTTGAGACTGGTAATCAGAAGCAGATTTGCTCACTGTGGCTTCAGCCCTATAGTCGGGTTTGAAGACCTCATTAGATGTGGCAACAGTTATTTTTGCATATGTTGCCTTAACTGATGTTGAAGAGGATTCCCCTTGGTGACTCTGAGCTTGTAAAGTGACAAACACCTTTTCCCACCATTTGCACTACAGTAAAAGGAATTGATAATGCAAGGAAGATCTTTATAGCCCCTAACATAAATAAATCAATTAATTTCTGGAAATCTGGATTACAGACACGATATACTGGGTTTCTTTGACACTTCACGCACAGACTTCATTTACGTAATGCTATTTCTCCAATGCTTCGTTCAATATATAACTTTCCCACTTCCTCAAAATGCTCCAATTTTAATTATTGTCAGTGATGAACTTGGAGGGAGGTCACTTTAAGGATAAATACTTCTCTCCAGAAATTTAGAAATTTTTTTTTTGCTTTTTATTCTCTCCTGAATTAAGTGTTTCTAAAGAGTCTCAGTCTGATCGCTGTCATTGTCAATGGTAGGATAACAGTGTCCCATACTCTACTGAAAAAATACCACTTTTTTTTTGTTTTAAAACAAAAACAAAAAAAAACATTTTCACATTAAGAATTCCCTGAGTGGAAACTCATACACCGACCACTTATTTTATTTATATCTATAAACTGTACATTTTATTGCCGGTTTGATGGACAAAAAAGAAAACCCACTGCCAAGACAAGCTAACTCCACATATTGTGAAAAAAAACTCATAAAATTTTCTCGCTCGATTAACTGAACTCGAATTCAAACCGTTTTCACACATCGTAGGAGAAAGTTAGAAACGTGTAGTGTTGCCTCATGGTCTTAGCTGCCGTGTAAAATGTGAAATCGCTACCTTTCCCCATATCCGGCCCCATAAAAAAAATAGTCCAATATAGCGGCTGCATCTATTTCAAATAAATGTAACTAAGTTATATCCATCGATTGAATGCAGAGTTGAAAATACAGAAAATTAAGCCCGAAATACCTTCATCGATATTATTAATAAATATAAAAAACAACATCGAACCCTGGGGGACCCCGCTAATAACACTACTCCACAAAGATTGTGTAAAGGCATAGCGTGCATAGTGTGAGGGGAAAGGAGCCTCTGGTGGTTCTCACATCTGTGCCAAATTAACTTTGTTGAGACAAACAGTATCACAGTGAAAGCCAGAAAGTTTTGTGTGTTTGTATATGAAGTTCTTTGTTGGGTTCTGTTGTGTGTCCTGGCTTTGGGCCGTAGGGCTCCCGTGAGACCCCAGTTTGCCGTACACACCGCTAGGAGGTAGACAGGCTGCCCATAATTCTCTGTCTGGTCTCCGCCAGGATAGCTTGAGCTTCTTGGACAAAGACCAAGTAAAAAAAAAAAGTTGAAATGAGCAAGAGAAGACAGTCAAGAAGGGAGTGGTGAAGTAGAAAAGATTAGTTGTTGTAGTGAAGGCGGCAGCTATAAGTTCAGTGGGGCTGGAGTTGTTCCACCGGGTGAAGAATTAGGTGGGAGAGAAGCCCCAGGTGGTAGGAGAGAAAGTCATCCAGTAAGATTGCTGGGATTGGTCGTCTTTGGTCTGCTCAGGTCAGACAGCCTTGGAAGCCTACCCAGCAAGCTGCGTTAGCAGTTACACCTGGTGGAACAACAATAAAAATCTCCTCAGCTAAAGATTTACCCAGGTAAATGTTCAGCTGAGGAGATTTTTCTATTGGTGGTAATGAATCCTACCCAACGTATGCTACGTTAGCAAATCCTACCCTACAGGAGAGTTAGCAGGAAGCCATGTCCTGTTGGGTTCTGTCCAGACCGTGGGAGCTATGTCTATGAGGTTGTTGTCAGTTAGAGGATACTGATTCATTTCTGTTTTTTTTTTTTTTTTTCAAATTACACAGGGAAGAGCGTGTCCTATGGAGATGAAGGTTAAACTGAATGGTCAAAAGGCTACCTATCAATTGAGACAGTTGCCTGTACAAAGTGTGATCTTCTTATAGCAAAGAAGTCCTGGGTAAACTTGGTAAAAGCTAGGTATATTTCCTGCACAGTAATGTCCAGATATTCTCTGTCTAGTGGGAGATCATGTATTCTGGAAAATAAACTGCATCTTAAGCCTTCGTAGTCAGGACACATATAAACCATATGATTCCATCCTCTTCCTGGCCACAGGAGCAGTAGTGGTTCTTCTAAATACCCATTAGGGTCAACTTCTGTTTGATAGATTCATGACCGGTAATATGATAGGTAGCATGGAGACCAGAAGAGAAACAAGAGGGTGTTTCGGGTAATAAATTTCTTCGTGATTGGTCCTTTGCTTGTGTCTGTCCCTCTCTGCTGCCAAGTGTGAGTCAGTATAGAGAAGAGGGTTTCATAAGCTTTTCTGTAAGAATCTCGTTTGTGAGTTGATCATATGGTTAAGGATGGTGGCCGGAATCCCCTAGATAGGCGATAGTCTATTCCACGACAGATCATCTCCAGGTCTAAAGGCAGGATCCCAGCCAAAACCTGAAGACCAGGAGTGCTGATTGTGCTGTAAGCCCTTGTCATCATAAGTAACATGCAGTGCTGGATGGTTTCAAGTTTCGGTATATTCCTAACGGTGGTAACTCTGGTAAACCATGCTCCAGCCCTGTAAGTGATTGTGGCATGAGAACAGATTTATAGAAAGGAGAGAAGGTGCGTCTCTTTAGCCGTGTAAGTGCTTTTTGTGCCTTTTTATGTAAAGGCAAATGAAGTTGCATTGAGAAAGTCCAAACGCAATTAATTTAGCAGTTATGAATTTAACAATATATTTAATTGAATCTGCGTGTATTGCCAAGAAACCCATATGTAACCAGATTTCAACCATAGTTCTTTCCTCTGCCAGAGTTCTCATATTTTCAAGTATCAATTAATTTCTGTAAATTCGGATTACAGTTAAGATATTCTGGGTTCCTTTGACACTTCACGCACACAGACCTCATTTACGTAATGCTATTTCTCCAATGCTTCGTTCAATATATATAACTTTCCAACCTCCTCAAAATGATCCCATTTTAATTATTGTCAGGGATGAACTTGGAGGGAGGTCACTTTAAGGATAAATACTTCCCACCACAAATTTAGAAATTTTTTTTTGCTTTTTATTCTCTCCTGAATTAAGTGTTTCTGAAGAGTCTAAGTCCAAACGCTGCCATTGTCAATGGTAGGATAACGGTGTCCCATACTCGACTGAAAAAATACCACTATTTTTTTTTTTTTTGTTTTAAAACAAAAAAAAAAAAAAACATTTTCACATTAAGAATTCCCTGAGTCGAAACTCATACACCGACCACTTATTTTATTTATACTGTAAATTTTATTGCCGGTTTGCTGGAAAAAAACCTGGAATTTCCACAAGTAAAGAAAAACTGCTACCAAGACCGGCTAACTTCACACAGTGTGAAAAAACTCATCAAATTTTCTCGCTCGATTAACGGAACTCGAATTCAAATCGTTTTCACACATTGTGGGAGAAAGTTCTGAACGTGTCGTGTCACCTCATGGGCCTTAGCTGCCAATTAAAATGTGAAATCGCTACCTTTCTCATCTCTGGCCGCCATAGAAAATCGTCCAATATAGTGGCTTCATCTATTTAAAATAAATGTAACTAAGATAAATTCATTCATGGAATGCAGAATTGAAAATACAGAAAATTAAGCCCGATATAAATTCATCGATATTATTCATAAATATAGAAAACAACAATGGGTCCAACATCGAACCCTGGGGGACCCATTAATAACACTAGTCCACGCAATGTGTGTAAAGGCATAGTGTGAGGGAAAAGGTGCCTCTGGTGGTTCCCACATCTGTGCCAAATTAACTCTGTGGAGACAAACAGTATCACAGTGAAAGCCAGAAAGCATTGTGTGTTGTATATGAAGTTCTGTGTTGGGCTCTGTTTCTGTCCTGGGGTTTGACCGTAAGGCCCCTGTAAGACCCCACATTGCCCGCGCACACACCGCTAGGAGGTAGCCAGACTGCCCATAATTCTCTGTCTGGTATCCACCAGGATAGCCTGAGCTTCTTGGACAGAGACCAAGTAAAAAAAAAAAAAGTTGAAATTAGCAAGAGAAGACAGTCAAGAAGGGAGTGGTGAAGAAGAACAGAATAGCTGTTGTAGTGGAGGCGGAAGCTATAAGTTCAATTGAGCTGGAGTTGTTCCACCAGGTGAAGGATTAGTTGGGAGAGAAGCCCCAGGGTGTAGGAGAGAAAGTCAGCCAGCAAGATTGCTCGAGTTGGTCGTCTTTGGTCTGCTCAGTTCAGACAGCCTTGAAATCCTACCCAGCAAGCTGGGTTAGAAGTTACACCTGGGTCCAGCTGAGGAGATTTTTCTGTTGGTCTTAATGAATCCTATCCCACGTATGCTGCGTTAGCAAATCCTACCCTACAGGAGGGTTAACACGAAGTGATGTCTTGTTGGATTGTATCGATGGGTGCCATTTCTATAAAGTTGTTTTCAGTCAGAGGGTACTCATCCATTTCTGTTTTTTCAACTTACAGTGGGAAGACTCTCTTCCCTCTGTAAGTTGAAAAAACAGATATCGTGTCCTATAGAGATGAAGGTTAAGGTGAATGGTCAGAAGGCTACCTATGAATTGAGGCAGTTCCCAGTACAAAGCGTGATCTTCTTACAGCAAACAAGTCCTGGGCAAACTTGGTAAAAGCTAGGTAATATTCCAGCTCAGCGATGTACACATATTCTCTGTCTCGTGGGAGATCATGTATTTTGGAAAATAAACTACACCTTAAGTCTTCGTAGTCAGGACACATATAAACCATATGGTCCCATCCTCTTCCTGGCCACAGGAGCAGTAGGGGTTCTTCTAAATACCCATTCAGGTCAGCTTCTGTTTGATAGATCCATGACCGGTAATATGATAGGTAGCATGGAGACCAGGAGAGAAACAAGGGGGTGTTTCGGGTAATAAATTTCTTTGTGATTGGTCCTTTGCTTGTGTCTGTCCATCTCTCCTGCTAAGTGTGAGTCAGTATAGAGAAGAGGGTTTCATAAGTTTTTCTGTACGAAACTCGTTTGTGAGTTGATCATATGGTTAAGGTTGGTGGCCGGAATCCTCTTGACAGGCGATAGCATATTCCATGACGGATCATCTACAGGTCTAAAGGCAGGACCCCAGCCAAAACCTGAAGACCAGAAGTGATGACTGTGTGGAAGGCCCTTGTCATCATGAGTAACATGCAGTGCTGGATGGTTTCAAGTTTCGATATATTCCTAACGGTGGTAACTGGCAAACCATGCTCCAGCCCTGTAAGTGATTATGGCATGAGAACAGATTTATAGAAAGGATAGAAGGTGCGTCTCTTTAGCCATGTAAGTGCTTTTTGTGCCTTTTTGTGTAAAGGCAATTGAAATTGCATTCAGAAAGTTCAAACACTATTAATTTAGCAATTATGAATTCAACAATATACTTAATTGAATTTGCATGTATTGCCATAACTAATCAGATTTCAACCATAGTTCTTTCCTGTGCGTGAGTTCTCACATTTTCAAGTACTATGAAACTGAAACAATAATGTCTCGCAGCTGGAAGCTTGCCCAACCAGAGTGGTATACAACCTGTGCGAGACATTTCTTTAGATATCTTTGACCATAGCCAATAGCGATGATTATACAGATATTCGAACAACAGCAAGTATGCAGTGCGACATCAATTCTATAAGGTCTTTTAGTTCGTTTTGGCCCAATTGTAACCATTCTTCCAACAAAATATCGCGTCGTTGAGATAAAGTTGTAGGAAGAGGTCTTCGTGCTGAATAGGTCTCTCCAGCGCATCATATTCACTGAGTCACTGAGTGATCACGGAATTATGACCACCCCTATGAAAATTGAATGCGACCCGTTGACCACGTGAAGTACGAGAGTGCTCAGTTAATCGACCTAGGTAGCAACTCCAGGGTTGTCTTAACATAGCCAGCAAGATCATTCGCTTCGTGTGGTTCTCGCCACACTCTCTGCCAAGCATCAGTGCAGAACAAAAGTGTTTCGTGATTCGTCTGCCCACATGACTTCCTTCGTTTGATCCACTGTCCAATCACGATGGTCTCAGCACCAACGCAAGCGAATTTTTTTGTTTTTATCTGAAATAAGTGGCTTGCGAATAGACTGCGGACTGCCAATACCCAATTTCTTCAGTTCCCTGCGCATTTTGAGGTTGAAATTGAGCTTTGTTCAATGGTTTTATGCTTGGTTGAATTCAGATATTATTTACTGCAACCAGATGTTCTATTTTATTTTACAGTTCTCCTCAGAGTACGACGGCTTCGCTCTTGAAGTATGGTTTTCTACCACATTTACACCTTTCAGATGTGGAAGAATCGCTTGCTTTCCAATCATCAAAAACCTTTCAGATGGATACAATTGAGAAACCACTTATGCCTTTCGTTTCTTGATCGTAGTTCCAACTAAAAGTGCATCAAAGATAAGTCCTTTTCTGATAGATCAAGCATTTTCCCCATTCTGGTCTCAGGTTACTGCAGTCGAACAGCCTGTGCAGTCTTTATACTTTATACTCGTATCATCACCCCACGTCAAGTTTTCTTTGTATCTATTGCATTTCTTCTGCATGTCATTGTCTTAATACAAAGGTTCGAAATATTTCGACCAGCGTGTGTGTAATCAACATCCTCCCTAATTTGATAGAAAAGGTCTGAGTTCAATCCTGTCAATGACGCAAAGAATTTTTGTTATTTTCCATAACGCTCAGGAAGGTCCAGTTTAAAGATTTCCTGGTTCCCCCCTCCCCTGGTTCTTCTTCAGCAGACAGACAAAAAAATACACGCAATCACAGACTGAGTATATCGATTCCTCACAGCTTGGTACAGCTATGAGGAATTGCATGCTTTCGAGCTTAACACACAAAGTAACACCTCTGACGTTCTTAAGCAAAGCAAAGTCACACACGAGGAAAGCAAAGATTTTCTCCCCATTAACTGTGGTTTTTCATCCAGAAAACAAGCTAACCGACCAGAGAATTCGCCCAATTTAGAGACGGGCTCGAATATAAGAGATTACCCTCTGGTCCTAATATGAACTGGGATGCTGGAGAGTACTTTCAATTGATTTCATATTTCAACCAGAAAAGGAACAAGATTTCGACCCTTGAAAACTTTCACAGCGGGTTTCTTTAAATCCTCGTCCTCTCCCAAATTCGTTCATTTTAAGTAGTTTTCGTTTCAAGAGGATTCTTTTGTTCTCCAGGACAAAGTTAGTCTTTTTAATTAAGAATTTTTCATTTTTCATAGTGTGAGGGGAAAGTGCAAATGTGCCTCAGGTGGTTTACACATCTGCGCCATATGACCTTTGTGGAGTCAAACAGTATCACTATGAAAGCCAGAAAGTGGTGAGTGTGTTGTATATGAAGTACTGTGCTGGGTTTTGTTTGTGTTTTGGAGTTGGAGCGTAAGGCCACTATGAGACCACACATTGCCCGCACACACCGCTAGGAGGTAGCCCGACCGCACATAATTCTCTGCCTGGTCTCCTCCAGGATAGCCTGAGCTTCTTGGACAGAGACCAAGTAAACAAAAAAAGATTGAAATGAGCAAGAGAAGACAGTCAAGAAGGGAGTGGTGAAGAAGAAAAGAATAGCTGTTGTAGTGAAGGCGACAGCTATAAGTTCAATGGAGTTGTAGTTCTTCCACCAGGTAAAGGATTAGATGGGAGAGAAGCCCCAGGGTGTAGGAGAGAAAGTCACCCAGCAAGATTGCCGGGGTTGATCATCTTTGGTCTACTCAGGTCAGGTCAGATCCTATCCTGCAAGCTGGGTTACCATTTACACCTGGGTAAATGTCCAGATGAGGAGATTTTTCTGTTGGTGGTAATGAATCCTACCCAACGTATGCAGCGTAAGCAAATCCTACCCTACAGGAGGATTAACAGGAAGTGATGTCTTATTGGGTTCTGCCGATGGGTGCTATGGCTATGAGATTGTTTTCAGTTAGAGGATACTCCTCCATTTCTGTTTTTTCGACTTACAGAGGGAAGAGAGTGTCCTATAGAGATGAAGGTTAAGGTGAATGTCAGAAGGCTACCTACCAATTGAGGCAGTTGCCTGTACAAAATGTGTTCTTACAGCAAACACGTCCTGGGCAAAATTGGTTAAATCTAGGTAATATTTCTGCTCAGTGATGTACAGATATTCTCTGTCTCGTGGGAGATCATGTATTTTGGAAAATAAACTGCATCTTAAATCTTCGTAGTGAGGACACGTATAAACTATACGATTCCATCATCTTCCTGGCCACAGGAGCAGTACGGGGTCCTTCTCAATACCCATTATGGTCAGCTTCTGTTTGATAGATCCATGATCGGTAATATGATAGGGAGCCCAGTCAAGAAACAAGAGGGAGTTTTGGGTAATAAATTTCTTCGTGATTGGTCCTTTGTTTATGTCTGTCCATCTCTGCTTCCAAGTGTGAGTCAGTATAGAGAAGAGGGTTTCATAAGCTTTTCTACACGAATCTCATTTGTTAGTTGATCATATGGTTAAGGATGGTGGCGGGAATTCCTCTTGATAGCCGATAGTGTATTCCACGACGGATCATCTCCAGGTCTAAAGGCGGCTTCCTGCTCTTCAGGTACAAAACCTGAATAGCAGGAGTGCTGACTGTGCGGCAGGCCCTTGTCATCATGATTAACATGCAGTGCTGGATGGTTTAAAGTTTCGGTATATTCCTAACAGTGGTAACTCTGGTTAACAATGCTCCAGTACTGTAAGTGATTATGGCATGAGAACAGATTTATAGAAAAGAGAGATAGTGTGTCTCTTTAGCCTTGCGAGTGCTTTTTGTGCCTTTTTGTGTAAAGGCAATTGAAATTGCATTCAGAAAGTCCAAACACAATAATTTAGCAGTTATGAATTTAACAATATACTCAATTGAACCTCCCCGAAATGTTACCACCTTGTCGCGGTGAGGAGGCTTGAGTATCCCTATGATCCAAAGAGCTATGCTGGCGGTAGCTAGACTACCGGTAGGGCCACCCTAGCCAGACAGGTCAAAGGGTAGGGATCAGACGAAGAGGAACATACTGGTCCTGCAGGTTGGGGGTTGTGCGGGAGGCTGGTTCCCTCCCCATGTAAAAAAAATAAATAAAAACCCATAAAGCTCAAAGAGGAAAACCGGACGGACAAAGGGATTCGACTCGGACAGGAAAAAGGAATAACGGAAATTTTAAATATTGTAACATGGAACACAAGAGGAGGATTAGGATATAAAGAAGTCGAACTACTTAAACATTTAAAACAGAAAAAGTAAATATAGCAGTAATAACAGAAACAAAGAAAAAATTAAAAGGTACGAAAGATTATGATTCTTATACAATGATATACAGTGGAGTAGATCAAAAGGAAAGGCTAGTGGAGGGGTAGCAACATTAATAGATCGGAAATGGAAAACCAAAACTAGATATTTATTGGCGAAATTTCAAAATAAATGTGGAACAATAAAAAGAACTCTGGCTAAGAAAACAAGAAAAGAAACACAATTGAAATTTTACAAAGTATTGGCAATACCAACACTTCTTTATGGTTCAGAAACATGGATACCGAAACAAAGAGACATTAATAGAATTCAAGCTGCAGAAATGAAATTTTTAAGATACTTTAAAGGATGTACAAAATTAGATAAAATACCAAACGTAAATATTAGAAAGGAATTAAAGATTAATTCAATTAATGGAAAAATTAGAGAATATAAACAAAGATGGATAGAACATGTAGAAAGAATGGAAGACAATAGATTCCCTAAATTAGCTTATACGTATATAGAGCAAAAGGAAAACGAGACAGAGGAAGACCAAAGAAAAGATGAGCAGACGTCTTCGAGATTGGAACAGGCGAATTGCCTAATCCATGAAGATAAGTTTTTGTTTATTGTACTAGGCTATCCCAGCCAGCTGTCCTGGGAACTCTTGGAGCTGTTTACAATTCTGTACATATACAATTGCACAAAAAATTGGCGTATAATATTCTTAGATTCCTTCGTTGAGGGAATTCGTTCTGAACTTAATATCCATTTCACAATACAATACCATGAAGCTATCTGAACCTATAAAAGTCCAAAATAACGGTTGCGATGCCCTCCAAAGATCCAAGTAACACTTGTAGGTCCGCGACTAAACATCATTAGTAGATGTCCAATCCAGAAAGAAGTTCAAACCAGGAATTGTGGTCACGATGAAGGATTTAACGTTGTTTTCAAACTATCAGTCCCAACAGTACAGCCATTAACAATAAAGAGTAATACTTCAATCAGTTTCCACGTACAGTTGGTACGTGGCAACTTAACAGAAAAGAGTAATACCTCAAACAGTCTCGACGTACTGTGGTGTTATTGGGATTCCAGGGACTGAAACCCACAATAACACCACGGCAGCACAGAATATCCATTGAGGAACGAAGCATAACGCAATCCAGCAAGCTCGTCGTGGTAGTGTGCCCCTTCGCTGGAGCCGCAATTTCTCAGTAATGTAGCCCGACGGAAAAGAGTCAGCGGTGTCCTCAACAACTGCTTTGAACTACCTGATATGACAAGCCATTACTGATGTTGACGTCATTGTACCACAGGTCTTGACAGTGAACGATATGCTCCATGTAGGCGCCATCAGTCTGATGTTGGTAGTACAATGGGTGCGGTATTTTGTGCACATAAACACATATAGGACAGTAGAACCAGACCGGTTTCATCGTGCCTGGGGACGAGCACCAGGTGGCAGCTGCCCAGGTGTTGGCTGCTCCCTGGTGGCGTAGCGACCTAGAGTTTCTACACCATCACAGAGAACAAAGGTGGAGATGGGCTATTGCCTTGGAGCCACCATGACACACACACACACACATTAATAAATGGGAAAAAAATTGCCTTTACCTGAGTAGAGACATCATACACAGCGGAGTTGCCGAGGTTTGGTTGAGGCTGCATCACACAACAAGAGAAAAAAAAAAAATGATTGGTTGGAGTTAACTCTCTCTGATAGCAGAAGGGTATCTTGGTGACAGTTTGGTGGTTGGTGTTCTTAACAATCCTGGCTGCAAGTCAAAACCCCATGGTGATAATATTGATTTATCTCTTGTCAATCTCAGGGTAACTAACCGGAATCCCCTGCATTAAATTTTTAACGATATTCTTGAGCTGGTAAAGATGAAGCAGTGTGACTGCAAACTTTTGAGTCGCCGGAATATTTTATTAAAACTATTTCACAGAGATACTGGAGAGTAGATTCAATTGCATGTGTGAAGGACTTTTCATCCAGGAGAGAAACAGGGCAATGTTGGATCGAAAAATTCCACTCTGACCTTTTATAGATTTCTATGACAATCCCTCCTCCGAAATACTCTAATGATAGGGTAGTCTTTTTTGAATTTTTCGTGGAAAATATTTCTCAAGGTCATAATATCTCTTTGAAAGACAGGATCTAATTCGACCATGATCTAGAAAAGAATCTAGGAAATTTCCTCACAGAGAGACCGCATTCGAATCCACCTTCTCCATAGACACTATATAGTTTTAAGGGCATTCCTACATGTTACTCACCAGCAACGACACATGCAGTTTAACATTAGTATTAGTATTAGTATGACCGCATGGTGCAAGAAAGCCTATGGCTTATGCTGCACAAGCCAAAAAAAAAAAAAAAAACACAATGAAACAATGACAAAAAAAAAACTAATAATTATTAAAAGAAAAGGAAATTAAACCTATCATCCTAAGCGTTTCCCTCCACCCGAAGGTACTATCCAGATGACCTTTAAATTTCCCCAAACTGTCAGCCTCTACCACCCATGTAGGCAACTTATTCCAGTAATTTATAACTCGCTGGCTAAAATAAAACTTCCTGCAGTCCAATCTAAACATTTCCACCCTCTCGTAACTTGAATTTATGTCCCCTAGTTCTAGCATCATTTATAATCTTGAAAATTTCGTCCTCATTCATTTTACTGATGCCTCTCAGACTCTTAAAAAACCTCAATCAAATCTCCTCTAAGGTGTCTAGTTTCCAAACTCTGCAACCCACATATTCGAAGTCTTTCTTCATAAGGACGCCCTTTTGCCGATCTCACCAGGCGAGTTACCCTTCTTTGCACCCTTTCAAGAAGCTCGATGTCTTTCTTTAGGTGCGGTCTCCATACTTGAACACAGTATTCCAAGTGTGGTCTAACAAAAGTCTTATATAATAGGATTATCACGTCCCTACCTCTACTTGAAAAAGTTCGATAGATCATCCATAGGACACCATGGGCCTTCCTTGCAACCTGTTTACAATGCTTAGAGAATTTCATGTTTGGCCGTATCGTAACACCCAACTTCGTTTCCTCCAGTACTGGGTTCAGTTGAACTCCACCAAGTGAATAAGTTATTTTGGGATTACTGTTTCCCAGGTGTAATACCTTACACTTTGTTGGATTAAAGTATAGCTGCCATTTTTCTGACCATTCCTGAAGTCTATCTAGGTCTCTCTGAAGAAGCTCAGCTTGACAGTGATCATGAAATACTCTACCAATTTTAACATCATCTGCAAATTTAGACGTCACGCCATCTATCCCTTCATCGATGTCGTTTATGAAAATTAAAAACAACAGTGGTCCTAATACTGATCCTTGGGGAACCCTGCTTCTTACATCAACCCAATCTGAGAAACAGCCATTTATCACAACCCTCTGCCTCCTGCCCTGAAGCCATCCTGCTGTCCATCTAAGGATTTTCCCAGTGATTCCAACCTGTTCCAACTTATAGAGCAACCGCTCATGTGGGACTGAGTCAAAAGCTTTGCTGAAATCTAAATAAACAATGTCGAAATTATTCTCAAAATCCAGCTCATGAGTGACCCTTTCGAAATAGCGAACCAGATCTGTTAAACATGATTTTCCCTTTACAAAACCATGTTGAGTATCCTTGAGAATTTCAATTAGATCCAAATGATCCTGAATTCCACCCTTGATCATTGCATCCATGATTTTTCCTACTACTGAAGTAGACTGATAGGTCGATAATTTCCCACTTCACTCTTAGAACCACCCTTATGTATGGGAGATATATTGGCACTTTTCCAATCCAAGGGAATCTCCCCAGAGTCTAGTGATGCTCGCATAATTAGCCTCAACGGTCCAATGCACTCACTTGCCGCCTCCCTTAAGATAATAGGGTATATTCCATCAACTCCAGGAGCCTTACTGGTCTGTAGGCTCGAAAGTTTTTTCATTAAATAATCTTGCGAAATTTCAATATCATTAATTACATCTTTTTTAACTTCGCTCCCACAATTTCCCATTGCCAAAAAAGGCTTTTCATTTGTAAATATCGATGCAAAATAACTGTTGAGTTCATCTGCAACGGCAGCTGGTGTATTTAATACTATCCCCTTTCCCTTACGTAAAGGTCCGATCTGGTTTGTCCTGCTCTTCTTGGCATTTATATATGTGAAGAATTCTTTATCCCCCCTCTTTGCTCTGTTTGCTAGTGATTTCTCATAAACTGCCTTTGCCTGTCGAACCTTTTCTGTGGCTCTATTACAGATCATCTTGTAGCTGTTATAGGCTTCAGTACTTTTTATTGTTCTGTAACCTTTCCATGCCACACTTAGTGAAGTTGCCACATTACTATTTATCCAACTTGAAGCCCTCCTCGTGGAGTATTTTTTTAATGGTAAATACGCATTCAAGAAGACATCTGTGATTAATGTTTTAAAAGCATACCACAGTTCAAATGTATTCATTCTCTGCGCGATATCTACCCAGTTAATAGCGGCCATGGAGTACCTTAAGGCGTCGTAATTTCCTTTTCTGAAATTAAAACCACTTACTTTGCCTTTTACTGCTGCTACCTCTCTTACTCTTCATCATCCACCGTAGAACTCCGTGATCACTTCCTGCTACTGGTTCCTCTACTGTCAGCCCTGTTATGTCATCTGACTCATGGGTGATGATGAGGTCTAGGATATTCTTTTCTCGAGTACTTTCCCTGACATGTTGATACAAATAACAGTTATCTAGTTGATTTAAAAATTTTGTTCCCCATGTCGAGTTTCCTTCCCATTTACTCCAATCAATTAGAGGCAAATTGAAATCACCCATAATAAGGCATTGACGCTTACTTGCCCATTCCATTTGCATGTAGAGGCTTTTGTCATAGTCTTCACAATCACCTGGTCTGTAGATTACTCCTACTCGCATTATACCTTTGTTTCCAACTATCTCACACTATACAGACTCTATATTAGCGTGTGAAACGTCTGAATCCGGGAAAGCTATCGTGGCACTCAGGCTGCTTCTGATAAGAAGCATTACCCCATCACCCCTTCTATCTACCCTATCCTTCCTAAATACTGTTCTTGTATATTTAACAACCCTAACACACCTCTTGAAGTTTTTCAGGCTCTTTTCCCTGGCAATTAGCTATCCGCTCACTTGAAACTTTTCTGTCCCCAGAACTTCTAGATAATATGTCCATTTGGGGGTAACAGATAAGAACTCTTGAGGTATGTGCAAGAGTTACTTTGACCAATATTATCAGATAAACGCGTGTCAGTATTACCCACATCCCCCCTAACTAGCAGTTTCCCTGAACCTTTAAGGTATCCTCAATAATCCACAAGGCTCTTAACATATAATCCCTCCTATCGTGTCTTGGCAGAATTGTAGACACAGAGACATTATGGCCTAGCTCGCGACATTTCCTCAGCATGGTCCTGTATTTTTCCAACAAATCGTCAGATTGTACGTTTAATGTCATTAGTCCCCACATGAATAATCATATTCTGTTTACCCCCCTTAAAATCTGACAATCTGTTGATGACATCATTAATAGTTACTCCCGGCAGACATACCCTGGTTCTACTCTACCTATCCTTATTACAAAAAATATTTCCCGTTTCCCTGACAATAGTCTCCTACAATAGAAGTACTCAAGGAAATTCTCCCAAAATATTACAGTGCTGGGAACCAATAGAAGGTGCCCAGTTGTTTGTTTTCAACGGCTTCTTAGCAACCTCCTTTCATGTGTCTGTGTTGATGTCTGGAACTTACTAACCTGACGACAGCACTAATTCCCATTGAGGCAGTTATGGAACCAGCAAGCCCGAAAGTGAGCTTCGTCTGTTTAATGGTCCTCTTCACAAACTTCATAGGATGTGAAGAAATAAGTAAGAAGTTGTTATTCGTATCAACCCTAACGGAAGAAGAATGGGTTTTGAATGACGAGCCCTATTCAACATATTCGGATATTTCTCTAGTTCAATGCACTGTTCAGTGCATGCGCGAACATCAATGTCGAGCCTTCAACTATGGTAATGAATCTTGTTTTCTTTTACAGCAAGCTGTGTGCGATTCTGAAAATGCTACTCTGAAGCCCAAAAAAGGGTACAGATATTATGATCGTGTTGACTTAGATGCAGAGGTAATAATATGTTAGGTCTCCAATTATTATGTTGTATAATAAGATTGTCTCCTTAATCCTATCTTTAAAAGAGATGTTTATTTACATTGGTTAACTAATAATTTAAAACTTTTTTCAAATAAATATAATATGCATATGCTTTTCCCATTAGAGTAAAAAATTGGCCCACTGGAAAGAAACACGGGATTATCCCAAAACTCCCATTCAGTTATAACTGCTGAGCGATTTAATTTCTTTGTTGTTGTCGTTGTTGTGGGATGGTCAAGTCGTGACTTAGGAGCATCAGAGACAAATACCATATTGCTCCGTGTATATTATCTATAAATTGTTATGTTCTGTGGTCGATTTTCTGGTTACTGGATGAAAAACCGGCATTTCCGGGAGAAAAATACATGCTACACTTGCCTGAGGACCGATTAACGCAGCAAAGTTGTGAAAATTCCCTCAAAAATTCCTCTAGTCATCGACGGAACTTGGAGCCAGGTCTTTTCCACCTGGGACCACGGCAATTCTACCACGAGGGCGAATAATTTGGACGGGAACCCCAGGTTTCAGGAGAAAAAAAAACTTGCTCTCCTCACCTGAGACGCTAACTGTGCCATGCAGCGAAAACCAACAAAAACTTCTCGCTTCATTAATGGGATTCAAAACCAGGCCTTTTCCACTTGGTGTGTGGTGATTATAACCGCAATGCTCAAGGCAAACTGAAACGAGTCTTAGGAATGTTTGGTATTCATTGTGGAGTAAATAAGAAAGAAACTTTATAAAGTGTCAGTCAAACACAAAAAAATAGCCAATCATTTGACTAATTTTTTTTAAATTTAATGAAACCACCCACTTCCCCAACACCACATGGAAGTTTCTCCAATCAATTATTCGTACATCTATCCCTAAACCACTAACTGAAATTAAATGCCATTAGCATTTAATATACGCAATCATTTAACACATTAAACATTTCAGTCTGGTCTTCTCAGTGGTGTCTGGTTTCCAGATGCTGCAGTTTGCAGTACTGAAGTATTGTCTACAATGATTGTAATGACGGTCCTCCCCATCCGGAGTAGAAAAGGCCGGGGTTCGAACCTCATTAATGAGGCGAGCAACTTTCATGGACTTTTTTCACCCTGTCACTGATTTAATTAGTCTCAGGAGTGAACAGCAGGGTTACCCCAACGGAAAGTCGGATTTTTTGTCCTGTACAATTGGTAGCCATGTATACTATTTACGTTTATCAATGTTAAATCTCAGTTACCACCATTCAGTCAATGCCCACTAATTTATCCACATCTGGTTGGAGTAACATTCCCTGATTCCTGTGATGAATCACTCTGTCATCAGCAAACTTATACATAAAATTGATATGCGTTCATCAATATCTTTAATAAATATTGAAAACCATGAAAAGCCGTTTATTTCGCAATGGCCATAAGGTTCGGTGGTTGTTGAAGTTGACCGTGGTGTGTAATCATGCCTAATGGGAACTGGCTCGATAACTTCACTTGAGTGTCACAGCTGATCGATTGCCTAACGTCGCAGTTTGAACTGCATGCGGACATCAAGTTCTTCTTTAAACTTGGGAAAAGTACTACACAGACGCTGCATGCATACGAAAAATTTATGGATAGGATTCTTTGAAGAAAACAACAGTTTACGAGTGGTTTAATCGGTTTAAAAAGGGAAAGGAAACAGTTTAAGATGAACCTCGCAGTAGACGCCCTTCGAAATGACGTAAACACAGACGGATGACTTGTGTTGAGATTGCTCATAAAGTTGAACTGTCTGTAAGCTCAGTACACACAATCCTAACAAGATTTAGTATTGCGTTGCGTGCATTCAAAATTTGTTCCACTGTTGCTGGCGGACGATCAAATGGACTGCAGGAGAACCATCGCAGGCAATTTTTTCAAAAAATCGAAATAGGATCCCAGCTTCCTAAGAAAAGTGGTCAATGGGAATGCGAGTTGAGTGTTCGGCTACAACTCTGAGATGATTCCATTCCAAGGAGGAATCATCTGAATGGCACACAAAATTTCCCTTCTCCCCTGGAAGTCCCGTACAACAAATTCCAACGCCAATGTATTGTTCATAATTTTTTCGATGATAAGCAGCAACAGAGTACACCACGAATTTGTAACTAGATGAGGGTTTGACATGTTTGCGTAAGAATGTGTGGCGAAAACGATTCCAAAAATGGAAGGTTCGTTGGATCCCGCACTATGGCAATGTCCCCAGAAGCACGGAGATGGCAGTTCAGCAGTTCTTGGCAAGAAAAAAATTTACACTCATGCTGCAGCTTCCCTACTCCACCAAATTTGTACCTTTTGGCTGTTGCCTAAACTGAAAATGGGGCCTCGAGGTCGTAGTTTCGCTACAGTGGGTGACATCAAAGAAAACGTCGAATAACCCCAACGTTTACTAAAATAACATGATTTTAAAGAAGAGTTGCAAAGCTCAGGCAGATCGATGGAGCAAATGCATGGCAGAAGGAAGGTACTTTGAAGGTGATTAGGTTAGGAAGCCCAACTAATCCCGCAATGAAACTTTTTTATGTACCTCGTATATTTCTTTATTTATAAATGATCCCTGCTCTAATTCCTATTCACTGTTTCAGATTACAAATGCAGTCACTCGACCTCCTTGTTTAGAACACGGAAGATGTCTGCCTAACTGCAGTGAGTAAAATCTTCTTCTTAATCCAATCCGGAAGGAATGGACTGGACCAGGCGGTTACATAGCGATCATGGGAGGTGCCAATATCATTTGTAACGAGTTAACACTAAAAAAAATAAATAAAAGATCCCAAAACTGCCACGAGCCCTAGCCTAACCGCAGCCAGTCAGTCCCTGTATTAATAAAAATATCAACTGAACTTTTAATAGGATATATCATAACAAAATCCACCAAACTGCTCATTCATTTATGCTGTTTTTCTCATTTTCTTTAGCTCCAATCATGATCGCAAGTGAGAGTTCTCATTTTCCAGATACAAAATTTCATGCTTCTGCAGCAATAGATGGTTTCACAGATAAAGAACATTGCAGGGATGACATCACGCACACATTGAACCAGCTGTACCCCTGGTGGCAGATAGACTTCGGTGATTTCTACCAGATCTTTTCAGTTACCATTTGGAACAGAAGTAAACCGCCATGTAAGTAAGCAATTTACAGCATACTAAATTATGCTTTTCAGCGAAGAATTGTTTGCTACTTTTCTTCACATTCTTTGCCAGTCTTCTTATAATCTGCCTTAGCTTGCCTAACCCTAGTGATTTGTTGCAGATTAGTTTCTACTTTTCGGGGTTACCGAAAAGTAAGGTAACACATTTTTCTTCTTAATAATGGTGAAAGGGAATGAGATAGACAGATATGAGATGGACAGATAGACCCGTTAATGATGTTCAAAAAGACCTCCAGTGCAGTGTTGTGGTACTGTCGCCTCACAGCAGATTCCAGTTGCAAAATGGCGGCTACAGTGCGAGTGTAGTCCAAAACAGGTGTTCGTTTTCGGAAGCAAAAGGGTCTTCACCAAGTGACATTCAACGTGAACGTGTTGCTGAGTATGGCGAAAAGGTGATGACAAAGACGGGTATGTTTTTGATGCAATGATTTTAATGAGGGCCGTGTTGACATTGAAGATCGACATGGCGCAGGCAGGCCTCCATCGATCAAGACAGAAGACAACATTTCGCTCATCTTAATGCGCGAAATGTTGTCTTCAAGAACGATGCCTAAGGGCATCGTTCTTGAAAACAGGCGAGTGAAATTGCACAAATAGCGAACTTGAAGAAGTTGACTGTTTACGATGTCCTTGTCTTTCGAAAGGTGTGCTGCCGCTGGGTGCCCCGACAATTGTCAGAGGAGGACAAAGAAAAACGCATGAGGATGTGTGTGGAGAACCTGTTGCGGTACAGAACGAAAAAGAGGATTTTCTCACTCGCATATTCACAACAGACTAAACGGTGGGTTCATCACTTTACCCCGGAGAGCAAACAAGACTCCATGACCCAAAAAAATACCAAACTATTGTTTTTAGTCCACCCGAATAATTAAATTCATCTGCCGCGCTGTGTGTCATGTGTCTGTTAATTGCGTGTGTTCTACTGTCGATTTTTCTGTTTTGCTGGACGAAAAACCCCAGATTCTGGGGGAAAAACCTTGCTATCTACGCCTGAGACCGACTACTCAGCCACGGAGTGAAAATAGCCATTTAAAGTATCTCACGTCATCGACGGGATTCGAACCCAGTCTTTTCCACCCGGTGTGGGGAGGACGGTGACGATATCGCTGTGCTACCGCACAGACACTCCATGATCTGGAAACAACAACAATCTCCTGTGCGCAAAAAATTCAAAACTGTTTCCAGTGTCCGAAAAGTCATCCCCACAGCGTTTTGAGATCGCCAAGGCGTTCTGTTGGTGGATTTCTTGCCGAAAAGAGGAACAATCAATGCAACTTTGGAAAAACTAAAAGCCAAAATTCGACGCTAACGACCATGTCGCCTGAGAGGCGGCGTGATTTTGTTTCACGACACGCAACTCGACTCACTGCCCACACCACTCGTGAGTGGTTGCACCGTAATCGTTGATAAACTCTATCACATTCCCCCTAAACCCAAGACTTCCACTTGTTCAGCCCTCTGAAAAAACACCTTTCAGGAAAGCATTTCACCACGGATGAGGAAGTTCATCAGGCGATGCGATGTTCTTTACTGCGCATGGGCACGACTTCTTCAGTATTGGTATTGATAAACTGATCCATCGTTGGGATGAGTGCATCAATACAACTGGAGACTTTGTGGAGAAGTAGTGCATGTTCACTTATTTCTTGGTGAGTAATTTCAACTTCGTATTAATAAACATCATCGAGAGAAAAATGTGTTACCTTAATTTTCGGAAACCCCTCATAATTCTAGTATGGTTCTGTGTTCCTTGATAATTCATAGTCATCCGTGCATATTTCTTCTCTGTCACTGGACTTCTCAGTTCATCTAACATCCATTTAAGTCTACGCCTTGATCAGTATCTCTCAGTTGGTATAAAAAACGTAGTCGCTTCAATGATTACTCCCCTCAATGCTTCCCAGTTAGAATTGACTGATGGTAACATTATCAGTTAGTCCCACTGCACACGATTCAAAAACTGTCTAAGATCATTCTGGTGACCTCTACGAAAGCAAAGGTCAGTGCAAAGATTTTTTTTTTTAAGTAAACCCCAAACACAATAGGTATTAGAACCAACAGTACTTAGTACCGTGCTTGGGTTGGAGGTTGAGAAGACAAAAGAAGATATTTGTTGACATTGGACTTGAACTTCTGTAGACTGTAATTTTCAAGAAATACGTATGAAGGAAGGTTGTTCCAGAAAATGGCAATTGAATGAATAAATGAGGAAGATGAAAAGTTGGTTCTGTGGGTTTGAAGTTGGACAGCAAATGGATGTTGGCTGGTGTTCGGACTGTTTTGAAAGAGAGAACGGGAATTATAGACGCCAATTCAGAAGAACAGTGCCCATGGAAGTATCTGTAGAAGAGGCATGCAGCAGAAACAGTACGTCTAGGAGACAGCGAGTGGAGAGACTCTGTTAGAGATGAATCATTAATTAACCTAACTGCCCTCTTCTGAATGGAATCAAGAAGCCTGAGAGAGGTTTTGGGGGCACCACCCCAGATGTGGGAACAATATTCCATGGCTGGGCGGTTTGCGATTTATACAGAGTGAGCAGCTGTTTGGAAGAAAAGTAACGCCGAGAGCGAAAGAGAAAACCAAGTTTTTTAGATGCAGAAGAAGCAATATTTGTAATGTGCTTGTGCCAAGACAGATTAGAAGTCAGGGTAATCCCCAAAAGAGATATATCATTTTGCCTAGAAATCGGAGTGTCACTAAAGATAAGCATAGGAGCAGAAGAATCCTTTTTGCGAGATATAAGACAAGACTGAGTTTTAGAAGGGTTGAAATCAACTAAGTTGTCTTTGCCCCACTGGAGAATTACCTGGAGATCGGCATTTAAGTAATTGGTAGCAGATTTTCGAGAAGTTGGAGCTGATTGAGCAGGGCAAGGTTTCTTAAAACGGAAAGTAGAATGCAATGTGCTATCATCGGCAAAACTATGGATAGGATTTCCAGTCAATGGAAGAAGGTCATTAATATACAAGAGGAAAAGAGAGGGGGAAAGACAGGCATTAGCGGAGAAGTTAGAAGACAGAGAGCCATCTACCATCACCCTCAATGAGTGATCAGAGAGAAAACTGGATAACCAATTACAAAAAACAGTTGGAAAACCATAAGATGGAGGCTTGTTTACAAGACTTTTATGCCAAACACGATCAACAGCCTTTGAGATGTCAAGAGCAACTACTTGTGTTTCACCCAACCTTTTCATTGAATTAGTCCATAAATGGGTAACATAAGCCAGAATATCACCAGTGGATCGACACTGACGGAATCCATATTGGCGATCGTTGATCAGACGGAAAGTTTCTAGGTAGTTTAAGAGTTGGCGGTTAAATGATTTCTCCATTACTTTAGCAAATTTCCAACCTTTGGAAACATTTGGAATAAGAAAGTGAAAAAAGGCGGCAAAGAATAGGAGTACGTTCAGGAGCACAGGTTTTGAGATCAAGTGGAGAAATACCATCGGGACCTGGAGCTTTCTTAGCATCAAGATTCGTCAAAATCCTTCTGACATCCTTTTGACGGAAGACCACAGGAGGCATTGAATGGAGCGTGTTAGGAATGGTGGGAGGTGTTTTACCAAGATCTTTAATGCATGAGTTGGAAGAAAAATGGGATGCTAGAAAGTCAGCTTTATCCTTGCTGAAGTGACAACAGAACCATCTGGTTTGGACAGAGGTGAGAGCAGAGATGGGCAAAATTTGCGGCCAATAGCTTTGGCAAGAAACCAGAATGCTCGGCTACAAATGGGGAAAGAAGCAAGTTTTCTACTCTTAGCCTGTTCAACCTCTAGTTTGGACTGTTTAATAACTGCTTTACAATTGTTGCGAGCTTTCGTGTAGGCAGAAAATGAAACTGAAGAATTAGAAACAAGCCAATTGCGATATGCAACATTCTTCTTTTGAACAGCCTTAGCACATTTATTAGAAAACCAAGATTTAGATAAAGCACGAGATTTTAAAGTGGAGTGTGGGATAAAGGATTCCATTCCTGAAAGAATAATTTCACTGACACGATCTGAGCAAACGTTGACATCAGAAGTTTTGAAACAGTAATCCGACCAAGGAAAAAGAAGAAAAGAAGTCTCGCAGGTCATCCTACTTTGCATTCTTGTAATGCCAAACAACACGAGGTTGGGAATAGTCATGAGATAAAGACTCCAATTGAGAAGAGACAATCACCAAGTTGTGATCTGAGATGCCTAAAGGACCTTTCACTTCGACCGTGTACTTAGAAGGGTTGTTTGTACGAAAAATATCAAGCGTGTTGGATGTATGGTTAGGATTGTCCGGTGTTCTTGTAGGTAAATGAACAATCTGTGCAAGGTCATTAGTAATTGCAAAAGCCTCAGCATCTGGACCAGCTGGGTCGGTGTGACTAGAAAACGGAAACCAGTTGGAGTTGTGAACATTAAAATCACCAAGGAAAATTACCTCACTGTTTGGAAAGTTGGACCAGAGAAAGTCATGTTGCAAAGAGAGGAAGTCAAAGAGCTCAAAGTGATTAGTGGACTTGGGAGAACGGTAAAGACAACAGATGAATTTGACAGACTGAGATAGAGAGATTTTAAGCCAGAGAAGATCAAAGAGAGGAGTTTCAAAATTGCCAAGTCTCTGAGAGGGAATATCAGAACGGACATATGCACAAGTACCACCTTTGAGACGAAAGGAATCATACAGCAAATAATTTGGACATCTGAGATGAGCAGTAGTTGAATCAACCGATAACAGAGATTCTGTCAGAAAAAGTATAATGGGTTTGGCAGACTGCAAGTGGAAATGGACATCGTTGAGATTAGAACTGAGACCACGTATATTTGTGAAATGAATTAGGAAGTCCTTGGGAGGTTTAGATCTTTTCGCAGATAAGCTTGCTCTATTAGTTTGACAATTCATGGTGTATTCAATAGTAAGAAAAGGTGGGGGGACAAGCTGTATGAAGTAATGAAATTTGGATATGGCGTACACATGGTAAGAATATACCCAGATCCTTGACATAACGTGGCCTCGACACTGCTCCCCGCATACACACTCCCTCCAGTCACTATCTGGCAGAGTAGAAGTAGGAAGATTGTACACTAGCTGATCCGGAAGCCTCCTAGAGAGTTACCAATAGGTTCGGTCCGGTGTACTAACTAGCGGCCGGCCTGTGAACACCGTTTTAGAGCTGTATCCTCGAAATGTAAGGAATATTGGATCTCGCCACGATGTTCATCATAACCTCAAAAGTCATCAATCATAGTGCATGATAGAAGAGATGGGGAAGGGTTGAACGGAACTTAGCTCTGGAGACTAAACATGGGTTCTACCACTTCAAGCCTCCAATAAGCAAAGTGGTGGTATTGCAGCGGTTGATGAGAGTCATCTACCACCTAGTACAGCCTGGTAACAAAGACGGGCGGCATGCCTCCGTGTGGTGTGGGCGCCACACCTCGAACCCTACTTACGTTGGTTCACACCTGGGTGGTCACTCACCATGTACTTGTGCATGGAGGTTATACCCAGGATTACTAACAGTCGCACAATCTTGAAGGTGCAAGCAGAGGATTTGGCTGTCACAGACAGTCCGAACTTCGCCAAAATTGGGTCCACTTGACTTGTGTGTCACCCGAATATCAGTTCCATCAGCGTTTTAGATTCCCAGGTAGGAAGTACAGCTTGTCTGGCATATCTGAGAGGATGTCTGTGACAACCTCAAGGACCAGTGGCTACATCTTTAAAAAAATCGCACATCGGTATACGATCATCGCTAATAATCAGAGAAGAGTATTGTTTTCTTTCGTTGCCTCTCAGACATCATTCTGGGGTAGAAAACAGTCAACCATATGTTCTGCAACTATGTGAGTGACCATCCTATATGTTCCATATCTGAAAAGTTAAAACCTTCCCATTAGAAGACATTCTGATTTACTGGCCCACTATTTCTTATGGTCACACTTAACTGACTCAAATTGGCACTAGTCTCCATTGTTAACTGGATGCACTGCCTTAGATCTTATGCGTTTCTTAATCAACAACATAACCTCTCCCCGTCTCCTAGACTACTTCACAATTATTCATCAATCATGGTTGAACTAAGACTCAACACATTGTGCTATTATCTAAGTACTCGTTTGAAAATTTCTCCTACTGCAATCTGGGTTCTTTTCCTCAGTTATGGCAGAACTAGGACAGTCACAGTCATTATGATGTCGTCTCTTGCAAATTCTTGATAGAGTTCTTAATTGACAGCTCTTTGTTCAAATATCAATATCAACGTGTTGTCTGCTGTGTAGGCACAATTCCTTCGACCATTGCTCTGTCTGTGTTCAATTTCCTGAATATGGTGTGGGTTGCAGTTTATCTTCTCCTATCAATACAGGAACGAGATCCCTGTCTGTTTTTTCTTATTATTGGACTATTAATTATTGACTAATCATAGAGCGTTACTTGTTAAAGATTAGTGGTACTCTACCATACTCACTTCGAGCTTCTTTGCGGAACGAATGGTCTTCAAATGGACTCTTTATTCGATGTATACTATTCAGTGTCGAGTTTAGGCTACCCGACTACTTTTATTCTGTATTTTCTTTTTCGTTCTTATTTTGTAACCTCGTACCCTAGTCCAGGGCGGTTTCGTGTTGTCAAGGTTGCTCAACAACATGAAAGAATGATGGTTAAAATGACCCACCTCCATTTAGAAAGGAAGGAAACCAGTTAATAAGTACCTGCCCACCTGGACAAATTGGCCAATCACTCAACACGAACAGCATAACACTGCAATACAACATGCACATCACTACATTGATTGGCCACTGCAATGTATAGTACTTCACATTTGGAAGTGGTGGACTGGCTTTTATTAGACTGAAACCATCTACAAAATAAAAAAAGTCCTTTCTGTACACATTGTACTTACCATTTCAAATTCTTCAACCGTTATATCTAAGTGGCACAACGTTTCCAACGTTCCTACAATGGCTGCTGTTCGTTGTTGAAAGAGTAATTTGAAATTCATGAAATTTGTTTACTCTACTCCTAGATGTTGTTGTTTTCGTGCAACTTTTCTTCTGTATTTGTTTTTGTCAAAGATCGTCCATTAGTAGGAAATGCCCGTTGAGAATCCTTTTTAAAACTAAAATAGTTTTTAGTGACTCCTGGCCAAAACGTCAGACACTGCTGTGCTGGTACTGCACATATAGGATGGAACACACTAATGGGAATATATAAAAGGTTCCGGACACGCCATTCTCTTGGGATGATCTTTCGCGTGCCCGCCCTGTCAGTGCTCGTCTATTAATAAGGAAACCTGCTGATATCGTGTGGCAACGTGACGCCCTTGACTTAGTAGTGACAAATTGCAACCTTCGAATCGCTGGAACAATTTCATTGATATTGATTTTCGCTTTGATAAATCTTTTTTATTGTCTCTTAAGATCATTCGAAAAAATCGTTCCATTATTTCGATTGTACTCATCATTCGTTTATGGAGAAGCATCTCTTATCTTGAAACTTAGTTGTCGAGTAATTGGGGGTCGTGGAAGCTCAGAAATTCAAAGTGTGGTTTTTCAGTGAATAATGAAATTTATTTATGTTTAAAACTACAATTATATAATTTCTTCTTTTTTCTTGTCTGTTCTCTTCCTGTGGCTAAAGTCCCTCAAAAATTTGGGTTAGGAAGAGAATATGAGAAAAAAACAGTGAAGCAGACCTGAGATCTTGATTCGGTTTATCATATCTGCAAACCGAAGTAGTGGGTGGGTGTTTTGCAATCGGCCAAATTTCAGCCTCCGCATTCAACAGTCACCATAATGGCTGATTATTTAGTTGAAAATTGTATTGAGGCTGTTGAGTTTTCCCCCTAGCACTTGGACAGAAGTAAATGCATCTACACACGCTGCAAATAAATGCGAGTCGCATCATTCTCGCTTCAAAGTCCTCTTTCACCAAGTGCATCCAAATTTGTACCACTTTCTCTCTTGTGGGTAACACAGATGGTAGGATTGCTATCCGCCCCACACCGGGTGGTAAACCTGATTTCGAGTCCCATCGATGACATGAGGAAATTTTACCGGCCTTTTTCATCCTGGTTGATTGAGTCGGTATCAGGCGAGGGTAGCATTGTTTTTCATCCAGGAAACTCTGGTTTGAAAGGTTAAATTGCTTTGTTCGTAATTTAGAAGAAATATTAGGAAGCCTTCCCTCGCCAGGTTCGTAAATTAGCTTTTCCCCCTCATTACTGATTGGGAAAATCATCCGAATGATATAACCGAGTTATTCCATAAGATTACAAATACCTTAAAAGTTTCAAAATATTTGTATGTTTTTACATGAATTAGTTAAATATTTTTTATTATGTACTACAGAATTAATTATAATAATAAATAATTCTTTTTCTTTCCCCCACAGATGCAGATAGGCTTAATAATTTCGAGATCAGAATAGGAAACGTGTCCATCAAGTCTTCTGAACAGAATAAACACTTTAAGGATAACCCTTTGTGTGCTGCATTTCCTGGAGTAGGATTTGGAATTGGATCGAGAACTTTCGACTGTGAACCGAACTTTATTGTGGGCCGTTTTGTTTCCATCCAAATTGTGACATCGAAAAAAGAAATGTTACATGTGTGCGAGGTCCAAGTTGAAAAATATCCAGTGTAAAAAATCTGCAGATACCACCTAAGATACAAGTATTTATGAAGTCTGCACTATTTCCTCACGTTTGCTAAAACCTATGTATTTTCCACATTTCTGCAATAAAGTGGTGTTCATCACCAACGCATCCATTTAATCCTTTGTTTTCATAAAAATAAATCTCCATCCAAGGTGTGAGGTTACTCTAAATACAATCATAGAGAATAAAAACAATAATTTCTGTTAGATTATTTATTAGTTCGGATAATCGATATTTTCGGATAATCGAGTCACCTTGAAGACAAAAGTGGTACTTTAAATGTGGAAAATAAAGTTAAGTTAATTAACGATAATAAAATGCACGAAAAGACTGCAACCTGATGAGATTGCGAAAAGTTTAGTGATTATACACTACCGGCAAAAAAATATGGAAACACCTTTTTCCTATTTGTACTACAGTAAAAGGAATTGATAATGCAAAGATCTTTATAGCACCTAACATAAAGAAATCAATTAATTTCTGTAAATTCGGATTACAGTCACGATATACTGGGTTCCTTTGACACTTCACGCGCACAGACTTCATTTACGTAATGCTATTTCTCCAATGCTTCGTTCATTTATATAACTTTCCCACCTCCTCAAAATGATCCCATTTTAATTATTGTCAGTGATGAACTTGGAGGGAGATGCGATAAATACTCCAGAAATTTAGAATTTTTTTTTTATTTTTATTCTCTCCTGAATTAAGTGTTTCTAAAGAGTCTAAGTCCAATCGCTGTCATTGTCAATGGTAGGATAACAGTGTCCTATACTCGACTGAAAAAAATACCACTATTTTTTTGTTTTAAAACAAAAAAAAAAAAAAAAAAAACATTTTCACATTAAGAATTCCCTGAGACGAAACTCATACACCGACCACTTATTTTATTTATATCTATAAACTATATATTTTATTGCCGGTTTACTGGAGAAAAAAACCCCGAATTTCCAGGAATAAAGAAAAACTGCTGCCAAGACCGGTTAACTCCACACAGTGTGAAAAAACTCATCAAATTTTCTCGCTCAATTAACTGAACTCGAATTAACTGAACCCGTTTTCATCACACATTGTGGGAGAAAGTTACAAATGTGTAGTGTCACCTCATGACCTTAGCTGCCAATTAAAATGTGAAATCGCTACCTTTCTCATCTCTGGCCGCCATAGAAAATAGTCCAATGCAGTGGCGCCATCTATTTAAAATAAATGTAACTAAGATATATTCATTGAATGCAGAATTGAAAATACAGAAAATTAAGCCCGTTTTCCCTTCATCAATATAATAATATAATAATATTGTTTTCTATATTTATCAATAGATAAATATAGAAAACAACAATGGGCCCAACATCGAACCCTGGAGGACCCCATTAATAACACTAGTCCACGAAGTTTGTGTAATGGCATAGCGTGAGGGGAAAGGTGCCCCAATGGTTCCCACATCTGTGCCAAATTAACTTTGTGGAGACAAACAGTATCACTGTGAAAGCCAGAAAGTGTTGTGCGTTGTATACGAAGTACTGTGTTGGGTTCTGTTGCGTGTGCTGAATTTTGGCCCCCTGTGAAACCCCAAATTTCCCGTACACACCGCTAGGAGGGAGCCAGCCTACCCATAATTCTCTGTCTGGTCTCCGCCTGGATAGCCTGAGCTTCTTGGACAGAGACCAAGTAAAAAAAAAATGAAATGAGCAAGAGAAGACAGTCAAGAAGGGAGTGGTGAAGAAGTTGAAGCTGTTCCACCAGGGAAAGGATTAGGTGAAGGAGAAGTCCCAAGGTGTAGGAGAAAAAGTCACCCAGCAAGATTGCTGGGGTTGATCATCTTTGGTCTGCTCAGATTAGACAGACTTGGAATCCCCAGCAAGCTGGGTTAGCAGTTACACCTGGGTCCAGCTGAGGAGATTTTTCTGTTGGTGGTAATGAATCCTACCAAACGTATTCTGCGTTAGCAAATCCTATCCTACTAGAGGGTTAGCAGGAAGTGATGTCTTGTTGGGTTGTGTCGAGATCGTGGGTGGCATGTCTATGAGGTTGTTTTCAGTTAGGGGTACTCATCCATTTCTGTTTTTTCAACTTTCAGAGGGAAGACAGTGTTCTATAGATATGAAGGTTAAGGTGAATGGTCAAACGGCTACCTATCAATTGAGGCAGTTGCCTGTACAAAGTATGATCGTTTTACAGCAAACAAGTCCTGGGCAAACTTGGTTAAAGCTAGGTAATATTTCTGCTCAGTGATGTACAGATATTCCTCATAGCTTGGTACAGCTATGAGGAATTGCTTTTACTTTCGGGCTTAACACATAAATTAACACCTTTGATATTCTTAAGCAAATGCTGCTATGACTTCTTAACACCAACCAGTCCTTTTGGTTAATGTCAATCTTCTGTTCTGAGTACTTCTGGCCCAGAGTCAAGTCCCAATACTGATAATATTGATCTGTCTCCTCTCGCTCTCTGAGTTCTTGACTGTATCAAACTTTTAATGATCTCGTTCTTGATCTGATAAAGATGAAATACCATGGGTGAAAAAATTTTGAGTTCCCATGAAATTTAAAAAAAAAAAAAATTAGGGTTACCAGAGGACAACATCATAGTCTTTGAGTAATTACATCCACAAACTGCTTTGTTCGCTGGTCGGATCACTTCTTTTGCTGGAGGGAAAACTCAATATTCACAGAGAAAAGCCTGCCTTTCCTCGTCTGAGACCTACTAACTCGGCCACCAAATGAATGAAAACAGCTCATTAACGAGATTCGAACCCAAATGTTTTCCGTCCAGCGTGGGGATTATATGGTGAATATAAACACTGGTATACGCAAGAACTTCCAAATGGTTTTGTCCTGGCGGATTTTTCTATCTTTGCTATTTCTTTAGCACAGAGATTATAATCATCGCCTCCTCAGAATGGGTGGACAAGACACGAGTTCGAATCTTGTCCTTGACGCATGAATTAGTTGGTCACATGTTAGAAAAGAAAGACTTTTCTCCCCAAAAACTTTTGTTTTCTTTTCATACAGAAAACAGCCAAACCGACCAGAGAATTCGTGCAATTTACAGACGGGCACGGGCTGGTCCTAATATGAACCGGGACGTTGGATTTCAGCCAGGAGAGAGACAAGATTTCGACCCTCGAAAACTTTGACCTGCGGGTTTCTTTAAATCCCCATCCTCTCCCAAATTATTTCATCTTAAGTAGTTTACGTTTCCAGGGGGGATTCTTTTGTTCTCGAGGATAAAATTATTCTTTTTAATTAAGAATGTTTCATTAATTAATGAATTTTTCATGGTAAATATCTCAGGATGATAAAATCGCTTTGTAATTTTATCTGAGATACATGAGGCTGAATTAACTAGCTATGATAAGTTAATTCAGCCACAATCTAGAAAAAAGTCTGTGAAAACTTCCTCAAGGCAAGACTAGGTCCAAGACCTTCTCCACAGGACAGTGATTATAACCACTATACAGTCGTCAGGACATTCATATTACATACTAGCAACGATTCAGTTTAAATGAGTACACGAGAAAACCTTGAACTTACTAGAGCGCTCTCTGTATCCAATGGAATGTTCTCAGATGTTTGTTTTCTGCAGCTTCTTAGCAACCTTCTTTCGTGTTTCTGTGCGGATCTCCAGAACTCAATTAACCTGACGACAGCACAACATTTGTGTTTAGAAACTCCACTCAGGCAGATATGGAACCTGCAAGCCAAGAAATGAGCTTAATTTGTTTAGTGTTCTTAATTAACATTCCATTCTTGATCAACTTCATAGGATGTAAGGAAATGAGTGTGAAATCGTTAATGGTTTCATGTCTAACTCAAAAAGAATGGGTATTGAATGACAAGCCCTATTCAACATATTCCAATATTTCTATAGAAGAATGCACTTTTCGGTGCATGCACGAAGACAAGTGTCGAGCCTTCAACTATGGTGACCAATCTTGTTCTTTTTTACAGCAAGCTGTGTGCGATTCTTCCAATGCTACTTTGAAGCCCAGAAAAGGCTACAGATATTATGATCGCATTGACCAAAGCATTGAGGTAATAATTATCTGCAATTACGTTTCAGTTTCTTATAAATAAGAAAAAATCTCTGTAATCCTGTCTTTATAACAGATGTTTTCTTGGAGATTTATTTGTATTAATTGCTCAAGTAATTTTGATAGTACTCTTACTCCGCGACAAAAATTCTACATGCCTAGGATTCTGGGAATCGTGTGCATTACCAGAATCTTATGCAAGTTCATTTATCAACTGTTATTGAGGATATTGTTGTTTTTCTTATAGTTGGATTTTAGGAGGATCAGCAACTAAGGCCATATTACTCCACGTATACTATTTGTAATTTACGCGCGTTCTGTAGTCGATTTTCTTTTTGCTGGATGAAAATTCTTGGTACGATGTTCTATGCCTTTAAACTATTAGTGGGCTCCACTGATGAAGAGAAAAGATTTGGGTTCAATGAAATTCTAAGTTATTATAGTTTATCCCTAAGATTTTCAATTGAACAGAAGTCAGAAGAGGCAAAGTTTCTACACTTAACCTGTTCTAAATCTAATTTTGATGTCACAGCTGTTTTACCACTGTTGTGAGGTTTGGTGTAGGCAGAAAATAAATCAAGATATTTCGATACAAGCCAATTGCGATACGTTCGTTCTTATGTTGAACATCCTTAGCAGATTTAGTGGAAAAACCAAAGTTTAGATAAGGGACGAAATTTTAGGGTGGAATATGAAATAAAGCATTTCATCCCTACAAGAATAATTTCACTGACACCGTCTGAGCCAACAATGCGATCAGAAGTTTTAAAACAGTAATCGAGCCAAGGAAAAGAATTGAAATCTAGCAGGCGCGTTGTCCTGGTGGAACTAGACTCCTTTGCTGAGTTTTCCTTGACGGTTTTCTTTGATGTTTTAATGAAAACACCTCACAAGGACTACGTAGCACGGCTTTCTTCCTGTAAACTCGGTTTTTCGTTCGAAACTGCAGGTGGACTGAGATCAGAACATACGCAATTTGCATATCTTATTCTGGGTAGATGAGGTAATTCTCAGGTTGCCCTAATATGATAGTTTTTGTGTCTGTTAATCTATTAGAGTGCGAATCCCGTCAAGCTTGCTGTTTTCGGACTCACCTAACATTGCCTCGAAGCCATCAGCAATTCTTCCTCCCCTTCCATTTCAGTGTACTTCTGTAATAATTGTCTCTCCTGTTAAAAGTGCAGACCATGTTGGGAAAAATTTTACCCCATGAGTTCTCACAATCTATCCCATGAACCTTTCACGGTCTTTCCAGAGACAATGTGATGGACAAGACTCTCATCACGCACTTCCCTCTTATCGTGTCTAAAGAGAATTTGAGAGTGCAAACACTCCCAAATTTAATCCTAACTCGCAGCTTTTTCTTAACATTGCCCTGTACTTTTTAATTAAATCCTCAAATCTCATGGTCTTAATATCATTACATCTTCGTGTTCTTTAAAGATGATATGTGGTGTTCATTATCATCAATATTTGCCACTTGCAGAAATATCCTGATCCTATTCCACCTATCTTATTTTACAATACATATTTTCTGTTTCCTTGACATTTAGTAACTTGCTATGCAACAGTGACTTCTTCTCCAAGTCTGCATCTTTGGTGGCCATTATATATCATGTTGTACTGCTATTGCAATAAAAATTTATTTATTGATTTATCAGAGTAGTACCACATAAATTTTGATGGGATATTATGTAATTTTTTTATTTATTTTTCAATTGTGTTCATTCTAAGTACCTTTCACTATTTCAGGTTACAAGTACTGTGACTCGACCGCCTTGTTTCGAATATGGAAGATGTCTACCCAATTGCAGTGAGTGGAATCGTTTTCTTGATAATAAATCAATTGAAAAGTTTCATGATAAGTGACTCGCGATAACACACTCTGCTCTCCTATTAATGGGTTGTTTTTTTGTTTTTTTTTTTTCAGCTCCAATTGTGGTCGCGAGCCAAAGTTCTGATTACCCACTTAAAGAATATCCCGCCTCTACAGCAATAGACGGTATCAAGGAACAAAATCAATGTAAGAGCCACTTCTCACATACAAACAATCAAAGTCTTCCCTGGTGGCAGGTAGATCTTGGTGATTTCTACAAGATTGTTTCAGTTACCATCTGGAACAGAAGTCTCCCGAAGTGTAAGTATGCATTTATAAGTAAAACCAAACAACATTATGCTCCTATGATTAAGTCTCTAGAATCTTTCATTATCTTGTCCTAACTGGAAGACTTCTTTGAATTGTACACTTTTCAATATTACTATTAATATGAGTACTGGGAAATAATGCAAGGAACCAAATTTGATCAGTATCACCACAAAAAAATACACACCTCCTCTGTACGACTTCTCTAAGAATTGTTTAATCCTTCCTGAAATTTGTTCAAGCTACTCGCTTGAGCCATACCAGATGGAATCTTGTTCCAACAATCAATTACGGTTCAGTTGAAAGCAAATTTTCGCACATTTGTCTCTTGTGACCATCCTATTGAATTTAACTTCGTGTCCCATTATGTGTGCTGCCCGAGTACAAGCTAGGATGCCATCAGCATTTAATGTACTTTTAAAGCCTTGAAACTTCAATTAGATATTCTTGCAGTTGCCTACTTTCCAGGCACTGCGATATGCAGAACAAGAAAGGCTTTCTGTAGTAAGAGATTTTTCTTTTGTAGCCCTAACTAATATTGTTCTTCTCTGCATCAATCCCATTCCAACAATTACAGTTCCTTCTTAAAATATGGCCTTCCAAATGATCATCAATTATTGGAGAATATAACATTGATTTGGCTGTTTGTTCCCAAGCTGTTATTAGGGAAACCAAAAGGTGGAAAGTTCTAGATGGTTGAACCACGAATAACCACCGATGCATTACATAAGAATCAAGCAACTGTATTACTCCAACTCAGGTGTTGGAGTAAGCACTAGAAGATAGATTGCAGGAATGGAAGAGTTGCATGTCGGGTGAGAAGTCACAAATTATTGTTGAAATTTTGTTTAGAGCTTCATGTGCCACAATGCGGAGGTGCCGAAAATTTGAAAGGACTGTGCCATAGTGAAACCGGTGTTGCCGAACTTTGGAAGGGACCGCCTAACAATAAATCAATAAATAATTGTGCCATGGTGGAATCCTGCTCTGACGGAGCCAAGGAGGCAGGTAATGGGAACTAGATGATCATTTTAGAGCTCTAGAAGGTTGAGGCACAGACATTAAGAAGATATGTAGAAATTAAGAAGAGATATATTAACATGATAAATAATGTTATGAGAAATTCTTGCCAAGATTTTTCTGAAAATAAATGTTCTAGAGATCCTTGGTTCTAGATATTACAAAACGATTTTGATAAAATGAAGGTGGAGAAAGTTCACCACCTTGTGTAAAAAGATGCTCTTTATGGGTGATTGGATGGCTGGCTGGCGGGGATGACTTCATGAAATTTTTGGTTTCCCTTTGTTTCCTGAAATCAGGGATTGTATGGATGATTTGGCACAAAACTCTTGCAAGTAATTAAATTTCACATGAGTACACTGTGATCGCTGCCACCAAGTGGGTGGCAGCGATACAACTGTCCATTGCATGATGATTTTAAAGATACATTTAAACAAAAAGTTGGCACTGACACCATTAAGGTTCATAGGCCCTTTAAAGAAAAAGAGTTGTGTATTGCATTCCTCGACTTTATAAATACATGTGTTGTGTACATATGTGAAGAGTTATTTGATTTCTTGGAGTTATATTGAAGTACGGTTTTAAATTGAAGAATTTTTTTTTGAATGTGTTTATTATTTTGGTGGTGGATGTGGCTAAGTGATTGATGTTGTAGTTGTTGTAATAGGGTTTTAGGAGCATCAGCAACTAAAGGCTGAAATAGGAGCATCAGCAACAGCAGCTAAAACATCAGCAACTAAATTGCTTCGTACGTACTCTCTGTAAATTGCGTGTATTCTCTGGTAGATTTTCTGTTTGCTGGACAAAAAACCCGAGTTTCCGGTAGATAAAACCATGTTACCCTCACCGAGACCGACTAATGGAGCTCGATAGGACTGGAACTCAGGTCTTTTCCAGCCGGTGTGGGGAGGATGGTGATTACAACTGTTCTGTCCACGAGGGCAAGTGGTTGATAGGCCTAAAATAATGTAAGGTACCCTTTAGTGTGGATGAGCGAAAGCTCTGGAAGCATTATTGTCTGTGTAATTTTAATAAGATGATGATGATAACAATGTTATTATTTACCTTTTCTTTTGTATTTTTATATTTATCAAAGTTCAACCACTATTAGGAAATGATCATTGAGAATATTGTTTTAAAAAAAAAGTTTTTTTCATTGGATATTTTCAATTTGTCCTAACTTTTGATTCATTCAGTATAATGCATTAGAGATTTGATCATAATTGTAAATAACTTGGCTCTTTTCTCTCCCACAGTTACCAACAGGCTTCATAATTTTGAGATCAGAGCAGGAAACGTGTCGATTAAGGATGCCAACCAGAAGACACCATTTAAGGACAACCCTTTGTGTGATGCATTTCCTGGAAAAGGATTCGGAATTGGATCCATTGCTTTCAAGTGTAAGCCGAAATTTATTATCGGCCGTTTCGTTTCCATCCAGATTGTGGCACCAGAACCAGAAATGTTACATATGTGCGAGGTTGAAGTTGAAAAATATGCGGTTTAAATATTTTAGTAACTGAATGACACAATAATTATTCGCATCTCCAACAACTTGCCGAAGAAAGTCAACATTTGGCTTTTATATTAATTCAAGAAAGTTAGCACCTCTTTCTTCACCATTGTTTTGAAAAATGTCTATGAACCAACACATTTGTTGCAATGAAATCATATTAAACAACACCTGTCCGCATTATTCGTTTTGTCTTTCTTTAAATTTTGTTAATCCAAACAGTTTCAATTCTTCGCTCTTTAGGACGGCCCCTGATCCGTTTTGAGTGTATTCTTCAATTTGACGCCAACCCAGTAGTAACTCTTAGCACAATAAATAAATTACAGCATGACAGCAGAAACTGCCAATGATGCTCTGTTTATAAAGCTCTTCTATCACTTCATATTTCGGTTTTGCAATTCGCTGAATAAATTGAGATCCAAATCTGTAAGAAGTCATTAACTGTAATTTAAATTTGCTTTATTGTTAACGGTTATATACAGCGATTTGAGGTGACAATTTCTGTTAGATTTTTGATTAGTTAGGATAATCGATATTTTCACATAACTGATGTCACAGTGTGGGCATACTTAAAATGCAAGAAAATAACATTTCATTAATTATTGATAATAAAATGCACCAACATGGTGAAAGGAATCAATGATCCAAAGACGAAAACTTTCTAGCACCTTATAAAAAAAATAATAATAATAAAATAAAATATAACGTGTAATTTAACCATCGCCCAGTTCATCTACGGTCTAGTGAGTAGCATAGTTTTTATTTTGAATCCTTTCAATGATTGGAAGAACTTTGATGATTTATTTCATACTGTGGCCATCTTAATCAGTCTCAAACAGGTAGCATTTTATTCTTGTAAATTTTGGTTTTTGTTTGTCAAAGCCAAGCGAGGAATACTTGCAGTTACAAACCCAATATACTGATGCCTCAAAGCCTTAACTACTTTGGTGTTTCACACACAGACTTCACTGGCGTACTACTCGTTCTGTAATTATTAAATTTCTATAAATTTCCACCTTCCCAAAATGAACCCATTTAATTACAGTCAGAGATATTCGCAGGTACAGGACCTAGAGGATACGATCCCCCTTTCAGTTGAGTAACTGAAACAACCACTTGGTGCAGATAAGTGAAAACTTTAAATTATTAATTTATCATTTTAATTATTTTAAAATAATTAATGTTTTTATCATCCTTAAACTATACACAATTTCTCCCTTTATTTAATTAAGTGAATTATTTTAATGATTCTAAAATTGTATTGGCTTTGAAAATTAATAAAAATTTAAGGGAAAAAACAAAATCCAATAATAAGCTGGTTAGGGAAATTCCTTGAGAATTAGGTGCACTAAAAACTCGCTCTCTGATCCAAGCATGACTTAAGATAAAAAGGGAACAAGTACTTTTATTCAACCTTGATTTGTGACACATATAAACCGAGCTATGTCCTCTACATTTCTCTATCTATCTCAGCGTCCTTCCTTTTCAAATTCTTCCTCTACTTTCACTTCAGGTAACAGTTTCCATAGTGTTTCCAATCAACATCGACCTTGAACTACCACGAATGACCTATATTCACACTCGCAGCTACATCTGTTACCCTACATTCGAGGCCCTGCGACCGTATATGCCTCCGATGTCCTCTGAAATGGGGTCATCGTACAGACGATCGACGGCAATAGAACCCACAACGACCTTGTAGAGCGACATAAACAGAGTTTTGTCTTGTCTGTGTGTAATGTCACACCGAGGCCTTGACACACAGCGGTATAACCTAGACAGCGTATCCTAGCAACCGTTCAATACCAGTGACCATATCTGTGTTCCAGAACAATCGGATACTATAATTAAAAAAGAAATAAAGGACAAATTTTGCTTTAAACATCAAAGTTATTAGTATGAGATTTTGGAGATTGTGTTGCTGGTTAGTACTGCAAACAGATTTAATTTTTTTCAATGTCCGGTAGATTAACAATTTCTAATTTCAATTTCTTCAGCACGCAGCTCCGTATTTCTCCAAATTTTGGATTAAATCTTGCACTCCCTCTCCCTAGAAAAAATGAAAAAAAAAATATTTTTTTATTAATTATTTCCCCTTCCTTTATTATACAAAAATAAGTATGCAAAACAGCAATTTGTTTTAAAATTCAAAAGTTTCTCTTTAAAATTAAATTAAATTTAAATAGAGTTCTGCTGCCATGGGTTGGGCTCGTAGTAACAGGATGGTACAGCTTCAGAAATCCATGGCGTTGGTTGTTGTTGTTGTAGGGTTTTAAGCAACAGCGATTTAGACCATATTGCGCTTTATATACCATTTCTATAAATTGTGTGCTCTATAGTAGATTTTCTGTGTGCTGGACAAAAAACTTGGGAGAAAAACCATGCACCATCGCCAAAGAACGACTAACTCAGCCATGTGAAAGAGGCCCATAAAAATTCCTTGTTTCATTGACAGTATTCGAAGGTGTGGGGAGGATGGTAGTAATACCAACCGTGCTATCCACAAGGGCCAGAAGTCCATGGCGCAGTTGCGATCACCAATTATAACTTTATATTCAAGTGTCCATCAGTGAAAATTCTACATCAAAAACGCACCTTCCACTTAATTTGATAAACACATTTGTCTGTCTTTATTATGACCTTCATAGTATTTTTTTTTATTTGGATAGTTGAAAGAAATCTTTTATTTATTTCAAATTCGGGCCAAACCGTTGAACAAAAAATTGCAAGTAGGGAGAATATTTCTCATGGATAATATCATTGAGATAATCAAAAGCATCTCTGTCCAAGCCCTCGTGGGTAGCAGGGTTGGTAGGATTGCCGTTCTCCCCACATCGGGTCGAAAAGATCCGAGTTCGAGTCCCGTCGATGAAGGAAAGAGTTTTTGATGGGCTTTTTCACAACGTGGCTGAGTTAGTCAGTCTTAGGAGCGGGTAGTATGGTTTTTCCTCAGTTCTCGCCCCCATACTACGGAAGTCTGTTTCCCACACTCAACAAAAAAAAAAAAAAAAAAAAAGCTTGCTGTGCACCAAATTCAGAGATTCAAAACACCATGTTTCCGTGCAGAGATAATCGACTGTATTTACAAACCTGGGGTCCAATGCTCTTGATTATTATCACAACCGGGTTTATCTACACATACCACATATATCTGTGTATACGCGCCTGTACCCTCTCTCCCCCCTCACCCTAATATAAAATTCCAACAGTGAACTGTGATTCTTCGTCCTTGATTTCAATAATAATCATAACCTAATGGAAAATTTCCAGAAGATGCTAAAATTCTCTGTCTCAAACAAAAATTTCCATGACAGTTATTTAAAAAAAAAGATAAAATATGAAATAAAAACAAATATTTTGATAATAATTATTATTGTTTTTATTATTAATCATATAATCATTTATAAAATCATTTTGGAGTCTGCGTTGTTGTGAGTACTTCAAAACAAAAATTGTAAATAATAATAAAAAAAAAAAAAAAAACAGCAATCAGGAAGAACAGAAAACGGAAGTGATCATAAGAACCCCTCTCCTGCTTAGCATATCCGAGGGTCAACATCGGCCATCACACAAATCGCGTGACACCAGAGAGTCAAGGCAAATAACCCCATTGACCTGAAAACCTCAATACCATCTCGTGGCCACTTTCCCATTACCATTCCATCTGCGTTGGACAACAACAACAACCTGCGGAAAGACATCAAGCAGCGTCTGTAACGATCGAAGCCCAATTATCCGTCTCCGTTATATTACACCAGGTAGGTGATATTTAAATATTTAAAGTTAATTAAATAAATGTATTAACGGCTCCAGAAATATGCAACTAACTCGTTGCTACGGCAACGCTGCCATAGCAACCGATACTGTGGTTGCTTTTCGTAAATAAATATCTGTCAGGTTTTTTTAAGGAATTACAGAAACATAATAAAATATTAAGATATTAGTGGGTGGATGTTAATACATAATGACGTCACTTTAAATATTGAAATTAATGTTCTGTGCGCGTAATACTAAATACCTCTGACAGATGGCGCTACTTTGCATGTTTGTTTACTGTATAGGAGTTGCCACTTCATGTGTGGTTATCTAGTATCTGACTATAATCAATGCATTTAGGAATTGATACTGTGTGCTTATAGTTCATATAATGTTTGGATTAAAAGAGGTGGATGGACCCGTTCATTTTATTTTGAAAACAAAGGTTGGTTTTCCACCTCTTTTTTTTGTTATTATTTTGAAAGAAAACAAAATTTATTTCATATATAATCCAACTGATTCAGAGAAATCAGTAGATTATATGAAAATCGAAATTGGTATTATCTAAATTATTCTATAAAAATTAAATTTTATTTTGCTGCTTGTTTAAACACAACTTAAACGGGTTTTAACCGGATCTCAAGCTCGTAATCTTTGATTACTTGCGTAGATAATTATAGATAATTAGTAGTAAAAAAAAATCACACCATTCCCTCCAAATGCCTGTCCAGCCCCTCTTAAATTTATTCAACCTATCAACCTCCACACCGACAGATGGAAACTTGTTCCAGAAATTAACCACCCGCTGGCTAAAGGCAAATTTCCGCACATCTAATCTACATCTGTCTTTTCTTAATTTGAATTTGTGCCCCCTTAGGTTCGCAATCTGAACAAGTGGAAGAATCCCATCAGAATTCAGCGTGCTCAACCCATTCAAGGCCTTATATACCTCAATCAGATCACCGCGCAGGTGCCTAGTCTCCAGCCACTGCAATTTGCAGAACTTAAGCCTCTCTTGGTAAGAGGATCCCTTCATTCCCCTCACCAATCTTGTTGCCCTTCTCTGTACACGCTAAAGCAAATCTACATCCTTCCTAAAATGAGGCCTCCAGACCTGTACGCAGTACTCAAGGCGTGGCCTGACCATTGCCTTATACAGAGGGACAATCACCTACTTTTCTCTGCTAGCAAAATTCCTATATATCATTGACAAAACCCCATGACCTGCCCTGGCAGCCTGTTTGCATTGCTCAGAAAACTTCATATCTGACTGCACAATTACTCCCAGGTCTTTTTCATTCTATACCACACAGTTGGTACGTTTCTCTGGGGTTACTTCTGCCCATAAGCAGTACTATATTATCTATACTCTCTCTATATTATCTATACTATAATATAGATAATTAGTATAGATAATATAGATAATTAGTATAGATAATATAGATAATTAGTATAGATAAGATAATATAGATAATTAGTATAGATAAGATAATATAGATAATTAGTATAGATAATATAGATAATTAGTATAGATAATGTAGATAATTATATTTACTAGATATTACTAGTTTAGATAATTATATTATAATCAACTATTAAATAATTATTGACGAGGAGATGATGAATTTGTTTACAAAAATGGCCCTTTTTCTCGCTTTTATTTATGACAATAGCTATTTTAAAAATAGGTTCGATCCTTCACTCCCAATTGTCTCCCTAGCATTCTTAGCATGAGCATTAGTAGAGGCAATATTTTGCAACAAAGCAAGCTTACATAGCATCAGCCAAAAAAAAAAAAAAAATAATAATAATAATAGCCCTACTGTTTCAACCACCCATTCACTCCAAAAGTTTGTTTAGTTCACCTTTGAATTTATTTAAGCTGTCAACTTCGACAATTTGATCCAGCAATCAACCACCCTCTGTCTAAAGGCAAATTTCCGCACAATCCATCCTACAACTGTCCTTCTTCAATTTGAATTTATGCCCCCTCAGGTGCAGAATCTGACCAAGGGGAAGAATCCCATCAGTATTGAGCTCGCTCAAACCATTAAAATCCTTATACACCTCAATGAGATCACCTCTTTTCAAGAGGTGATCTCTTGTAAAGGATCAGCAACCTATTCATGTTTTAAAGCCTCATAATCATTTTCGGTGAGATTATGCTCAGCTTACATACTTTTTGCTATCTAATCCGAAGCTTATTTCCATTTTAGATAGCGCAGATGAGATTATACGAACAAACAGTTATTAATGAGGTAAACAAGCGATAAACCATATGCAATGCAATCTTCAATTTGGTTGAAGAGATTAGTTTCATTAGATTAGCATATTTTCCATTTCCATTCTCTCCAATATGTCTTCACAACATTTGGAAATATTTCTTATTAAAATTCTGTTTAGGCAGTCTTTCATAATGAAATATATTATGTTCTACAACCACTGAACAAAAAATTAGAAACCTTTATTACATATCCAGTATGGCCAGCGAAGACGCCAAACAACATTACAAAACATTACACCAAGGAAGTGAAGTTCCAGGTGCCTTATATTAGACATATATCCATGACCATGGACTTTGTCTGGGCTAATAAGACAGCGGTTATAATCACCGTTCTCCTTACACTCGGATGAAAAGGATCCAATTCGAATCCTGTCAATAACGCGAGGGACATTTATGTAATTTCTTTTTCATTATGTGGTTGAATTAGTCCGTTTCAGAGGCAGAAAAGAAATATTTTTCCCTCTGGAAAGTCAAGTTTTTTTCATCCAGCAAAAGAGGCAATCGACCAAAGACACGCAATTTATGGACATTCGACACATGGGAAGATAAATGGGCTATCTGGTGGCCGTAATGTAACAATTTTGTTTTAACCATGCACTTTAACCAGTGATCGACCAGCGCTGTTTTCCAAACTACTCCAACGAATCCCTCCTGCTTGGGCTTTTGCAGGAGGCGCTGGCTCAAATACCCATGTTTACGTGAGACTGTGTTACAGCCATCCATCGTCAACAACAACTAGAGTTTGCATCGGTGTCATTGGACGACTGGGAAAAGTGTCTTTTCCAATGAATCACATTGTTTACTATGCCGTGTACACAGTAGATAGTTCCCACTTCGAACAAACTACGGAGAAGAACCGCTCCGATGTCCAGCTTCAATGAAAACAGGTAGTAGTGGCAGTGTTTTTGATATGGGTAATGTTTTCCTGGGAATTTCTTGAAGACTTCATACTGTTAAACTGCTCTCGTGGGTAGTATAGTGGGTTAATCACCATCCTCCTGATACTGGTGGAAAAGATTTCGAATTCCTTCAATGACACTAGGAATTTTTAATGGCCTTTTTTGCAAAGTGGCTGAGTTAGTCTGTCTCAGGCTAGAGTAGCATGGTTTTTTTCCTCCCGTAAAATCAAAATTTTCGTCCTGAAAACTGCAAATCAACCACAGAACACACACAGTTTACAGATTTATGTAACTACACTTAGTGATCATTGAACTGTGACAACTCCATCCATCATGGACTATGCCACATAGCTCAGCTCGCAATATAAAGTCAAACAGCTTCTTATGCTGAGAGCAGTGATAATTGCATCTAGTCGTGCAAATCAAAGTGATAAAGCAGCAGCTGTGAGAAGTAGCAAAGATATCACGGAGTTTCAAAAGGGCATGATTGTGAGAACTCGTGAGTGGGGTGACTCCATATTGGAAACGGCAGGTCTTGTCGGTTGTCACGGCCTACTCTAATTAAGGTGTAAAAATAATAGCGTTGAAGCCAATAGAACTGAAAAGGATTATGCAAGGTGGATGTTCCTGGTGAGAGATGGGTGAAGCATGTTGTACAAGCTCAACGATAGGTTATAGACAGTTGATATCGCAGTACAATAGGAGGTTGTTATTGGTGGTGTTGTAATAGGGTTTTATAAGCATCGGCGACTAAGTTTCCATGCTACCCTCACCTGAGAAGACCGACTAACTCAGCCACGTTAGTGACGTCAGTGAAAAGGGCCCTTAAAATTTATTCCTGTCATCGACGGGACTAGAACTCAAGTTATCCTACCAACTGTGCTATCCACGAGTGTTACAATATGGGGAATGGAAGAACAATATGCAAAATGACGATGCGCCGCACATTCAGACGTTGGTGCTTCACAGCAGACCACCCAAGAGACTCCCTCTCCTCACCGCTGACCATTGTCGACGGTGATTGCCGTGGTGTCATCAGCACGCTGGTTGGACAGTGGAAGACTGGAAACGAGTGCGCTGGTTGGACAAGTCCAAATACCTGATGCAACACGCCGACGGACGCACCTCTGAGTGTGGTATAAGCACTTTTGCACAATGTGACTGAGTTAGCCGGTCTTTGGCAAGGGTAGCATAGTTTTTTCTTTCGGAAACTAGGGTTTTTCGTCCAGCAAACAGAAAATCGACGACAGAAACAAGCAATTTATAGACAATATATACACAGTAATAAGGCCTTAGTCATTGATGCTCCTAAATCCGTACTACAAGAATAAGTGGAGCAAGCACCACGGGTTCATGAACCCATCGTGCATTTTTCCCACTATCCAGGCAGATAGCGTTGGTTTTTTAACACAGGTATGTTTAACTGGCAAGAACTAGGACTCCTGGTGCGTATAGACCAACGGTCCTACTTCTTAAACGTTGCACTGATGCCGCGTAGGGGTCTTAGGAGACCATGTGCATTCTGCCATGTTGCCTTTTTTTCCCATGATCATCCAAGGCAATAATGCGCCTCATTGTGCGCGAGTGGTTCGAGAACACAGAGAAGATATCACCCATCTTACCTGGCCTGCAAATTCGCTTCACCTCAATCCAATTGAACACCTGTGGGATGTTTTGGAATGGAAAGTGAAGTGTATGGACGATCATCATTTATTCTGACACCGTGCAAAACCTTGCAAGCAGCAAGGCAGCAGGTCCCTACAGACGTTTTCAAAATTCTAGTAAATGCACAAGAGAACAGTGACTGTTATCCATGGGAACGGTGGCTAAAAGCGGTATTAGGTAGGTGGTCATAATTCAGTGGTCATTGAGTGTATGTGGCACAATATGGTCTAAGTCATTAAAGCGCATTCAATCCTATAACAGCCAACCAACCACTGTTAGAGTGCACACTCTCTGTGCTAAAAACTATCGATCCATTGTGGTTGATCAGGTACACTCCTTCATGGTGGCTGCCTTCCCAGAAGGCCCAGATATGTTCCAGCAGGATAATGCGCCGTTCTGCTTGCCGGTATTGTTCGAGAGTGGTTCGCCGATGGACTTCTAGGTGTTACCTTGGCAGCCGAATTCTCCAGATATAAAAACCCCATATCACATTTGTGGAATTACGTGGATCGATAGATCCAACGATTGAGTTTTCCACCTAGGACTACCTCCGATCTATAGACGCAATCCTGGTGACATGGTACAATGTATCAAGTCGCCATGAAATCTAAGGCTTGTGAACCTTGCCGGAGGTTCAGAACCCTTAGACTCCATGACTCGCCGTGTGGTGGCTGCAGTGATGGCAAGAGGAGATCATACATTATGACCTCTGTAATGTAAAACTGCAAAAATCTTTCTGTGATCTCTGAAAAAACTCGATCTGTGCCATTGTATCCTGTGAACCACGAATCTTGTAATCTAGAGGTATAGAGAACTGGTTCACATGTCATCTGTTCGTGGATTTTATTTTATTTATTAATTTTGTTATTTTTCATTATCATTATTTATCTTGTTATCTTATTTTATTATATTACTATCCATGTCAAACCCCTGGCACCATGCAGTGATGGGTGCATTGCATCGTGTCCTTATGTACAATAAAGATTAATTAATAACTATTATGTAGGAGATCATAATGCTTTGACTGTACAGTGCATGTCTGAATGTCTGCGCAGGAAGCACAGTAGTATCGTCACCATCCTCCCAAAACTGGGTGGAAAAGGCAAAGGGTTCGAATCCGTCAATGACGCCAGGAACTTTTATGGGATTTTTCTGATTTAGTCGATGTCAGGCGTAGATAGCAAGGTTTTTTTCCTGAAACCCCCTTCGTCTAGCAAAGAAGGCAAACCGACCAGAGAATATACGCAATTTAAAGACATAATATGCATGGGTGGTTGAAAGAAAATTTCTAGCCTTAATATAATAGTTTAGTTTAGTTTTTTTATGTATGTCTGAGTGAAGGTATATCCAGATTTCACCATTCTTCTTCCATCAGGATATTTGTCAGCTACAGTTCTGTGATCAACAGAGAACTGCGAAGTCTAAAGACCCTTTTCAACGTATCCCAGATATTCCCAACCGGATTCAGATCTGGATTATTAAGCAGCCAGAGCAGATATTGAAAATCTTGGGAATATTCCTCGAACCATTTAGATGCAATTTTTGCAATGTGGATAGCTCGCTGTCGTTGAAAAAATCCATAGGAATCACTGTAGGTAAAGAGGAAACACTGTAGGGCGAAGTTGGTACCATACGACAGGAAGATAATCCTTGGTGGAAAGACCACCTTCTAACGGAATAAGAGGACTCAGTCCGTGCCACAAGAACATATTTTGCTATGATACCACCTACCTCCAGCCGCTTGAGTGAGCCAACATGGTTCGGACAGTTGGTGGGATCAACATCCTCACCACAGCGGGTAAAAAAGACATGAGTTCGAGTCCCATAGATTACGATTGAAATTTTTATGAACCTTTTAGATAAGGTGGCTGAGTTAGTCAGTCTCATGTGAGGTTATCTTGGTTTTTTCTCCCGGAAATTATGGCTTTTCATCCAGCAAACAAAATCTATTACAACAACAGTAAATTTCCTTAAAAAAAAGCACATCCTACAGTTACTCGACATAAAAAGAAATTTAGTTAATACCTAAGTTGACAATAGTTAGTTAACCTAACTTTAGTTAATACTTAAGTTGTTGCCAACAGCAAATCTTCCACAATTTGTTCAACTGTGCAATTAAAATCGTATTCTCTGCTTTCAAAACCTGCAATTATTTTTATTATATCTTTAGCAGTGGACTTGTATAAATTGCAAAAGAAAGATTATTTTATTTGGGACAGGCTGTTGGAAATTGAATTCTTTAAATTAATTAATTTAAATTAAAGAAATATGAACACGATAATTTTATTTAAAATTGCTGCATTTATAACTTTTGGTTATTTGCCTTTTTAAATAACAGATGGCGCTCACATACGTACGTCTCTTCAGTGTGTATCAGATATTTGGAAATCTTTCATATATGAACAAATTCGATATAAAGAAGTCTCAACAAATTATGGGATCTCTGGGAAGGGGAGGGTAATAAATAAAAGGGCCTTTATCATATCTTTATATGTTTATTATTATTCTTTGTATTATATGTATTCCTTCAATATTTTTTCTATTTATTATCTTATTATTTATCGTTGTATTTGGCTATCTCAGGTGAGGGTAGCATCGGTTTTTCTTCCTGAAACTCGGGTTTTTCGTCCAGGAATAAGGCGGGGTTATATCTTTCAGATAAGGATAAGGAAGAGTTATATCTTTCAGCTATAACTCCTCCTTATCCCTTACAAACTGTCAAATAAGAAGTAACACTACAAAGTAGATGCCCTTTACTATTCGTCTAACCCTTCAGTTTTATGAATATTCAAATTTCTTTGTTCACGGTATTTTTTGTTGTACTGTATGTCTTTTTTTTCTTTTTTTTTCTTGTGTTTATTTATTCACTCAATCGTAAAACCGAAACTTTTAGGACTTCAGGTATTCTCAGGTATTCCTATAAGTATTAAAAAAAAAAATGAGTGGCGCAGGATAATTAATAGCCGGATTTGGAAGATTAACCTGCATTTAAAAATAGTTTATTGTTATCATAGCAACAGTAGCTATAAAATAAGTGCCGCTGTGTGGTTACACCACAAGAGATATAAGAGTGTAGGAAACGTCCCAAATGATAGCATAGATTACATTGATTAAATTATATAATCTACAAAATATTTTGAAAGTTCGAGAAAATCAATATATGATCAATATAATCTCCAACTGATTGTCCTATTTTTTTTTAAATACAATTTCCCAATATGTTTTGATGGGTTTGGACTTCCTAATCTCGTTTTAATCAGATATTCTTGTATGGTTTCTGCGATGTGTAACATAGATGTACTCCAATATTTTTGTACCCTAAGGTTAATTTTGCCTACAGTGAGGCGGGGAAGGGGGATTAAGCACCAATGAAACCATGAAGGCATATACAGTGAGTGGACAGAAATCATGGGACACCTACCTAGTAACGGGTAGACCCACCTTTCGCCCAGATATGGGCAGTCATACAGTGAGGCATTGAGTTCACGAAAGCATTCCACAGGTATATCCATCCATGCTTGCTGTACCGCTGTTCATAATTCCGTCACATCCATGGGTGGAGGATCCAAAGCTCGAACGGATCTTTCCACAGCATCCCAAAGATGCTGTGTAAAATCCATTACCTCCCCAAAGGACTTGAACATCACTTCATTGACACGGAAGACGAGTAAAGAGCGCTTTCCCAGTATGCACAGGACCCCTTCACAAGGAGAAAGGTGTTAATTGCCATACATCGAGACTGATAGTACAGTATCATAAACAAATCGCATAACACAGAGAAACCACAGAGACAACTCCTGTAAAAGAAAACTTTGGAAGAAAAGAGAATGAACGGAAAAGAAAGGGGAAAAGGGATAACGAAAGTGTCCCAACCTGAATTAAGTGGACAGGAATAGAGAGAACAAACCGCAACCTAGCTGCGAAAGCCTTACGGCAGCCTGAAGAGGACACCCTAGCCCCCTTCACCTTTAAACCCTACTTCCCGGGGGGACGATTCTCTCGTCTCCCCACCCTAATTTCTACTCTGGTGGGACATAGGCATGCCCCACTGAAACTTAGGGCTGTCTTCCCTATTTGTCCCATACTTCTGTCTTTCCCCCCCCCCACAGTCTTCAGACTCTCCCCCTCTCTACCTTCACGCTAGCGAAGCCCACCCCCACACACCTAAATTTAAACACATCCAAAATATCTTCGCCCACGTCCTGGCCTATCAACTCAAGCGACATCAACCTTCACGATTGACTCTGGTAAGTGTATGCACGTTGTGTGTGTATATGTGTGTATGTGTATGTATATATATGTGTATATATGTATGTGTATAAACAATATAAGAATACTTTCTTTTTTTTTCTTTAGGTCCTAGCCACTGAAATCTCAGGAAATTAGGGGGCAGGACCTGCCAGAGTGAAACTAAAACTATTGGGTTCCTGGTCTGCCTCCACAGGGCGAAGTTGGGGCAACGTTGGGCCTCAGATGGGGTCCTGCGGCTAAACGACAAGATGAACAACGGTACACGACACTACACATATACAATATCCATGCAATTTTAAATCTCTGTCATTTCCAGCGAACTGGTACACTCACAATGAAAAGTATGCGGAGATGGGGGAAAACCCTGGTGCCGTCTGACACTAAATACACCTTACAGCTTACCTAAACATGTTTAGGTATATACCGTATATCTATACCTTGTGTTGCAACAGCAACTCCAATCTGCGACGTCTCAACCACGGAACTTACAGGAGTTAAAGGATCTGGTGCTTACGTGTTGTTACCAGATACCACAAGACACATTTAGAAATCTTGTAGCGTCCATGCCTCGCCGGGTACGAGCTGTTTTGGATGCACGTGGAGGATCAACATCATATTAGGTAGGTGGTCATAATGTTTTGGCTCATCGGTGCATAAACCTAATTTAAAGAACTAATTTTGGATAGATAAATATCTCGGGGTTTTTCGACCAGCAAAACAGGAAAATCTTTGTGCGCTTGCAGTTTTATAAAAATCGAAATTGGCTCTCTGACTTTCATTTGTTTACATTGAAGGAACTGAGTTGTAACCACTAACCCTATCTTTTTGTTATTATATTTATAGATGTAAATAAATTCAATTGTTTGTACTTAATATTCATTGAAATGTGCTTCAATTCAATACACAATTCAGAGGAGAAGGGTTGCATGCTACATACTCTAACCTCCAAAAATTATCTGAACGCAACGTCGGTTTCACATCTTCGTTACTGCCACTCAGTTCAGTTACATGTGGGTCCATCCTCCATTCCTCCTGCAGATCAGTAACTAGCTGAGCTATAATAAAAGACAAAAGATTATCGCGAATTATGAAGTAGAAACCCGATCAGTTGAGCTCTCTCAAAAAAGGAAGTATTTGGCTGGCCCTTACTCGCCGTTCCAGTTCTTCATAGGTGTTCCATAAAGTTGAAATCAGAACTGTGCTCTGCGCTTGCCATTCCAACTTTTATACATCCATGTCCATGAAGTATTCTAGAACAACACCGGGTGGAATGGCATGAGACATTATCCTATTGAACAAACATGAGTGAGGGGATGGTGCAATGCACTAAGAAATCAGGGATTCCCTGATACCTTTCGAAGAATAATGTGTATTTTATGATTAAGCTCCATGTGTTCACCTCTTCTGTTTCTTTGATTTAATCTTAGACAATTAATTTTAAACTTATTTGTCTTTAGAATTTTATACTTTTTAATTGTTACGTGGCCATCCCAGTGGTATCTTAAGAAAACATTTTGTGAAAAATGCGAAATGTAGTTTAAAACTTACGCAAGGAAGACAAATAAAATGGGTGTCATGGTGTTAGCCCACATATTAATTTGATAACACACATTGTTAAAACGTGACGCAAATTTTCAAAAGGAATGATTTCATAAAGTTTGGTAATGTTCTCTTTAAGTTCCTCAATTGAACGTTGATTGCTTTCAAGAGTATGCTCTTTAAGATAATTCCAGAAGAAATAATCTTACAAACTCAAATCAGAATGTCCCAACACCGAGCAAACATGTTGTCTAAACTCTGACGGAATCCTCTCTGTTGCAATACGGCAATGAAGACTTCCAGCCAGATGTTGCCCCATCTGGCTGGAAGTTTTCCAGGTGAAGGAAGAAACTTTGAAAAAAAAATTTAATAACAGTTATTAAAATTTCGATTCAGCACTTTTGCGAGAAAAACTGATCCAAACATTCGTGACTAGGGTTCACACATTGATTTTAAAGAACGTAGGGACACATCAGAATGAGTACATATCTTTATCTGGTTATTTCGACAAGTGGACAGTATTGATGCAATAAGAAGGTAATTTTATTTTGCGTGCTCTTTAACATGATTCATATGACAAACACTTCATCTCATATGAATCATATGAGAAGATGAAATGATTTCCAAAGATCTGAAACTTGTCTCTGGCACTTATACGTATTCTGAGGTAAAGACAGTTGCATTTACACTTCGAGGCTTGGCACAGTTGCTGTTTCACGAAATTGCTTCATAATTTTTCAAAAGAAAGATTTCGCGTGTACATATTGTTTCTATATAACGTTTGATCGAAAAGTAATTTCAAAAAAGAAAACAACACTGGTGCGAGGTTATCACTAACCTGGTTAGCCGTTTATTGTTGATATTCAACCAGCTAGACACTCCTTGATGTCTGTTATGTAACTTTGAGCTACATTTCTTATTTAAATGATCTATAATTAATTTTACTAATACTAATTAAAGCTTTGGTTTTTCTGAGTTTTGAATCAGTCTGTACTTATAGATGGTTGTTTTAAACAAAACCACGAACATTGAGGTCTATCTAGACGTCCTGAACAATAGTGGTTGGGCAGCGTCGAGGAAGGTCGATACCTGTATCGGCAACACAACGCTCCACAGTATACTGCTGGCCAAGTAACAGACTGTTTCGAGGACCAGAGCAACGAAAAGTTGGACTGGCCAGTCCAGGGACCCTGCTTCCAGTCCTATAAAGAACCTCTGTATAGGACTGGATACAGATATCGAAGACATTTACAAAAAAACTGGAGGAGAGTGTTTCACGGAGACTATAAGCTGTCATAAAGGCTAGAGATTTGATTTGATATTAGATTTAGTGTAAATAAAGGTTATTTGTAGATATGCTGGTATGGCAGTGTATATGTCCTCTTTTGTTTTGTATGAGATTTTCAAATTAACTTTAAACACCAAATTAACTCCTAACCCATGGGAAATTAAGTTTAAAGTAGAATATAAATGTAGGTTAAAGTAGGATATATAAATCAGTGCTCACTTTGAAAAGTGAGCACTGGTTTCAATTGCGTATGACCAAATATCGCCCCTGCTCTTATTTCACGCTATTTTATTTTGAATTTTTTGCGGTTAAGCTCAATGGCTTGACTTTATATGAAAATGTGTCTAATTTCCCCATACTGTTCGTAATAATCATTTCAGAGGTTAGCAGCAACATCTGAAAATTATTGTTTTCAACAACCTGATGGGGATTCTACCACCTAAGAAAAAAATGTAAAAGTTATTTTATTGAACATAGCCAGGGGCTCAAAATATTAAGAGAAGTATTTTCCGAATATTTCTCAGAAGAGTGTGCTTATGAATGGAAGATGCTCCACCTACACGTACAAAGGAAAAGTGTCTCAGATGTTGTTAGTCCTACCAAGGGAAAAAATTATAACCCTCCATCTAGATCTCGGTACTCCTCCCCCTCCCTAAATTGACCAGTTGCCAACATTTGCAGTCAGCACCTTCTAAGCCATTCTTTATATAGACGTTGATCCCCTCACAAATATTTCACCCTGCTTAAAAATTCCTTCTGTTATTGAGGGAACCTAGACCAGAGCCCTTTTTCCACCTGACTGGAGGAGACGGTGCTTATATGCACTGTATTACCTACGATGGCACCGTATAGAGGAATAATTACATCCTGATAAACTCATGTTTGACTATATCTTAACTCCTAAATGTTTTTCGCCGTGAACCACCTTTAACTACTTCCTTTAGTCTGTAAGTTGTTCCCTGGGTTTCTCTTCCCAAGATGTAAAACCTTACATTATTAGCGTTAAACCTTAGTTGCCAATTTTCAGACCATGTCATCAAGCTTAAATCATTTTCTTTTCGTTTACTGCCCTCTCCACCCTTCAAACTGTCAGAAAAATTCAGCTCCATCTGTACGTCATCAACTTCATCATTAATCAAAATTAGAAACAAAATCCCAGCACAGATCCCTCAGATCCAAGGTTCTTATAGTTCATGATAATAGCATAAATTCCCTTATTCTGCTAAGATCCACCGATGCATTGCATGATCTGGCGTTCCCTAATAACTCCATACAAATGAACAGTCGGTTCTGTAAATGCGGTGAATGATTTTTGTCTCGCAGGTCATGCTTTATCTTAACCAAACTCTCATGCAAATCTAAACATATACTGAACTACAATCATCTGATTAATCAACTGAAGATGTGAATGGCCAGCATGGAATTTCTGATCACTGCACTTTCAATTTAAGCCTCAGAAGTACTTTCAAATATGATTAGATGAAACAATTTCCTTTATTTTTCGTATTTCGTTGTAATCAAGTGTACTTTAGTCGTGTTTTAGTGTCATATTTCTGCTATGTTTTGAATGTATTGTATACCTGCCAGATGATAGCTATTAAGGGGTGCAACTAATATTGGTTCAAACTTGATAGCAAATAAATAAAAATAAATAAATTGAACTGTTTTCTGAAGTGAACATTTCATCGAATTCGTTGTAGTTCATTTATTCTTTAATAGATGGCGCTGTTGTTAATTATTACATATGATTTTCTCCCAAACAATCGAGGCTATATCATCTCCCACAACCTCTTGATGACCGTAAATGATGAATCTTTCAAGTATCTCTCCTGACTTACCAGCGACTGTGTTCATGGATCCAATTGCACATTGAAAAAAATTCATTCGAGAACCCCCCCCCCCCTCTGCACCCGAGAACCACTTAAAACAACCGAAAGAGAATCTTTAAATACCTTCAACTGAACAAACGAACGGAACAGACTTTTCCAATTTGATGGTGAGGTACAAAACGTTGTCGCAAATTTTTGTCATGGCCCTAAGGAAATGTGCTTTTTCACAGATATTCATGTTTAGTATGTTAACTAGTTTTGATGCATGGTGAAGGTACATTGCATAATCTGGAAATGCTAGTTATATGCAGTACAGGCAACAGACAGTGACATTCCACCAAGTCGTATACAGAATGAATTATTCATATACCACTCCTCTCCACCCACAACTATCAATATCACTTCGGCGTGTTTTTGAAACCTAATCAGGCCAAGAGACAATGGAAGTCTCCCGTTCTGCTTTATCACTGTCTGTTGAGGAGCATTGGAGCGTACGAATATACACACTAAACAATGACAGAGAAATCTGTAGCATCATCATTAGTAATTTCCTTCCATTTTCCCTCACCTCTCTTGGCCTTTACTCAGATCGGAGGTTACACCAGACAGACCTATTGCCATGAAGATCAAGTATGTGTTTGTTTAAAGCCCAATGGGAGCTAGCAACGAGTCTTCCAGTCTACTGCATGTGCTGTTAACTTTTCATAATGTAATATGACCCGTATTCTCTGCAGACTCGCATGTCAGATATTTTCCCTGCAGATAATTTTTCAAAGTGTACATTATCACTGGACACAACGGCAATAGAGCGTGTGTGGGAGTAGTTGCCTAGCAACCGTTGCTAGGTTTCTGAACTATGTCCACCAATACACGAAACAAGCCACACTCCAAGCACGTGCACAACTACCTTCCCCTCCCCGATAAAAGTGCACGATAATACCATGTTGCATTTTGACACCCACACTAGAAAAGTCGATCTGTCCGTCTCATCTTGAGGGCGTTATTTCTAGAAAGATCATCAACAGCGTAACAGGCCAACAGAAGAGATCCAAACACCGTTGCTAGGCAACAGGCGTCCAGTCTGAATAATCCAAACAGACGTGTTCTCCTTTGCTGTTTACAATGACGTCAAGAAGCCCATCTGTGTCAACACCACAAGAAAGGAAAAGATCCATACCAGTCGACCCTGAGCCTGATACAGACATAGCAAGGGGCACGTATACACCCACTATCAATTATTTGACGCACGCATTTTAGCAACGAAAGACAAAACGTGACATCCAGTAAGGCTGGAGTTAACACAACTACTATGATGTTGGAGCAGTTGTATTTTAGCCACATGCAGGTGGAAAAACTGGAAAAAAAAAATCGCCATAGTCCTATAACCTATTATTTTTCACTCTCCTCACAGAGTTTTAATTATCTTAATTAATATTCTTTGTGATATTAAAAACAGAAGAGCTTTTTTTGCATTCATAAAATAAATAAGTATTATTTAGGATATTTATTCATTTTTTTTGCACAAATTTGAAATGGAAAGGCAACTTTTATGAAGGTGACGCTGTATAGAATTATAGAAATATTTTGAAATAAAATGCAGCTACAAAAAGTTCTTCATTTGTCTTTAATTTTCGTACTTCCTCTCATCAGGTCCGTTGTTTGACCTCGGACCTCATTAGTACTAAATGGCATGATCACATCATTAAAATAATCTCTCACCAAGGCACTTCCTGTTGTCTTACACAAGACATTTTCATCCCTCTAACATCTGCTGATCGCGTGTTAAGAAACAATGCTATCTCATTCCTGCTGCTTCATTTAGAAATTTCGTAAGAATTTTGAAAAGATACGAAATCAGAGTCGATTAAATTTATCAAAATTTAGCTACTTTCATGATCACTTTGTAATATTTTCCAATTGGAAAATTTCGAAAGAATTTCCAATATACTCGAATAAAGCGACACCTACTGGTCTTGCTTCTAACATCGTCTGATTTAATTAATGACGGCTTCATAATAATCGATAAAAATTATAAATAAAATTTCCGATATTAAAATTAAGTAATAATTAATTTTTAAAATATGATAATTATATTCGCTTAACAAAAATTAAAGCTAGGCACTGTTAAAGATTACTTCACAATGCTTATCACAAAAAATCACAATTCCAACAGCTTTATTTAGACTATTATACAACGCCTATGACGCTTTATGACGTAATATGACGTCATGAGCCATTACAATGGCATATCTCACCAGCTGTGAATAGTCGATTGCTTTCAAGTAAAAACTCAAATAAAATAAAAGAATTTTGTTTCAATCAAATTTAATCAACTACAGAAGCAAAATTATGAGAAAAGTAACAGCGACACCTACCCTGTCTTGCTGTTGCTGTCGTCATAATTTTAAATTAAATATTAATGAAAATACTTTTAATGAAATATGAATGTTTTTTCTTGCTACTGAACAGGAGCAATCCAAGTTGAGAAATATGTTAAAAAACAAGCTCTATTTTATTACAAAATAAATAACATCCTTTCTGCAATTCACTTCTTTCCGGAAATTACATAATCACCAGTTTTAAAGCTTACGTAACCTAATTACAACCGATAAAACAGTGTTTTCAGCAAACCTTGAGTTTGGCCTTCCTCTACTTACCAATTCGAATACGTATAAAATAAAGGACAATGTTTATTACTGGACTTAGCTGACCTGATTTAATTAATAATCGTAATTAATATTTATAAAGTTTTATGATTAATTTCGCATCTTTTATAAAAAAGTAACAAAATTATTTGTTATCAATTAATGATAATTAATAGTACCTTATAATTATATATAAATTATAATTAGTTATAAATTAATAACTATAAAATTGGCACATTTTTACAGGGTACGTACAAGTAGTAGGCCCCCAAAACCTCTCTCTCAGTCTTCTAGATTCCATTCAGAAGAGGTTAATTAATGACTAATCTCGAACAGAGTCTTTCTGTCTCGTAGACGTTCTGTTTCTGCTTCATGTCTCTTCTATAGATACTTCCACGGGCACTGTTCTTCTGAATTGGCTTCTATAATTCCCGCTCTCTTTCAAAGCACTCGAACACGTGCAGCAACTCGTCAACATCCTTTTACTGTCCAACTTCAAACTCACAGAACCAACTTTTCTTCTTCCTCATTTATTCATTCAACTTCCGTTGTCTGGAACAACCTTCCTTCATATGTATTTCCTGAAAATTACAATCTACAGAAGTTGAAATCTAATGTCAACAAATATCTTCTTTCATCTTCTCAATCTCCAACCCAGGCACGGTACTATTATATCTTTATTGCAATCAGCGAAGAATTTTACATGGATGCCTGATGTAATACCCATAACAGCAACAATGCTTGGAGTTTAACATAAAAAGGAACCAAAACTAGTTGTTGAAGCTAAGTTCTAAGGTTCTAATAACTCTCGTGGTTGGGGGTTTCATTAAAAAAAAAATCTAACAGTTCTGTTGATGAGAAATATAGGCTAATAAAAGAAATATAGGCTATAAAAGTATGCTGATAACATACTTTTAGATCCCATTCTTGTAGATTAAAAAAAAAACCTTTGTTTCTACTAATTGGTTCTTGGGTTCTACTCCTTGACTCTTTGGTTCTACTACTACTACTACTACTACTACTGCATTATTGATTGAATTCTGGATCTTTGTTAAGAAAGTGGTGTAATTTAAAAATATACAGTATTATGGTTTTCTTTAAAAATATATTACGATCAAAATGAGTGACAGATTGCTAGAGATCTTAGTCGCTTCCTCCCTCGTGAATGTGACCTGCAACATCGTCTACCAATCTGGAAGAAAGCATAAAATCGCAGTAATTAGAATATTTTAAAGAATCTTTTTGAATATACTTTTATTGAAATTTGGTTATTGTAATTTTAAAATATATTACGTAAAATGTAATAAACATGTATTTTTAGGACACGTATTTTGAAAAACTTTTTACATTTTACATTTCAGAGATTATAGTAATTTCAAAACGTTTAGAAGTTTAGTTTAATCAGGAAATATAAAACATTGAGGATTTCCGCAATTATTCCAATCCACAATCATTTCCCGGTTTCGAGATACCCGGTGCCTCCCCATTAAAACAAAAGGACAATACATATTTTTTACCATCACGTGAGTACTATTTTGCTGAATGACGTTAACAAGTAGTTGTGTAACAACCACAAATAGTAAGAAATGAGGCTTTTTGACTCACATCTCCTCTTAGGTGTTTGAGGGATGATATAATGCAGTGTCTAAGAAACAGTGACTTCTTTTCGGTGAATAAAAGCCACTAAATGCGGTCGCTTTGTCCTGCTAGCAAACTTTATAGCGTGATTAATGTTTAATGACCACCTATAAAGATAAGACGTTTCATTGCGTGAGGATAATTTTACATACGGAAGAACTGATTAAATTTTGCCCCTTTCCTCGCCCTTTCTTTCCTAGAAATTCGATGAAAAGGCTTAGCTAGCACCTGACAATGAAGTATTGTCTCAATGTGTAATTAGTAGGATGTGGTCCTGTTCCTCCTACTTTCAGAAGGATTGGCTTTCAACAACTCTTTCAAACGACTACAGATAAAACTTGTGACCTTCAAAATAAAGTACCTCTATAATTAGTTATTCAACATCTATTCATAACATAAGACTATATTAGGATTTTTGGTTAGGGCCACCATGAATTTGGATTTATGGTGGCGCTAAATACGATCAAAGTGAGTGACAGATTGCCGATCTTAGTCGCTATGAATGTGATATGCAACATTCTCTACCAGTCTGAAATAACGCCTTAAGGAAGCACCTAAAATAAAAGTAGTTAGAATCTAAATTTAAGAATCATTTTTGAATACACTTTTATCGAAATTTGTTTATAAAACATCTTATCCTTAATTTGTAGTGTTTAAACATAACTGGTTATGACATGTTCATTTGGTTACCGAGAAAGTGATACTGGAGATTAAATGAAAAGAATCAAAAAAACAACATTGCTCCAAGCCATGACAGCCTATCAGTCGTTCCAAGAAATTTTTCCATCTCCTTACATCCACGTCACGTCGTACATCAAATCCTCTCTCAGGGAATTTACTTCCCTCATGACGCACATTGTTCCCATTTTATGGGAGGAACGTGCTTTCTTTAAAGACCTGGTTCTCAAACAAACTGGTATACTTGTGTTTTTTTTTTTTTTTTTAAATCTGAAACTGAAACATTATGGTACGTGATCTCGTTGACCTGAATCCATTTTTCCCTTTAGGAACCCTCATTTCCTTTAAGTTTAAATCAGTCATCTTCCATTAGAGTTAAGTACCTTTTCGATTACATTTAACTATGTAAATTGTTTCCATTTCTTAAGAGATCCTTCTTGTACGAAGTTACGTAAACACTCGAACTGTGAAATCACTTCTTACATTGTGTCGACAGTGGCAATGGCTTTGCAATTCATCCGAAAAATTTAAGACCTAATTTGATTCAGGTAAACGGGTAGTGCAGGTAGAATATAGCACTATGTAATTCTCCAAGGAAAAACAAAATTGTTAAAAAAATATCAATATCATATTACGAAACAAATCAATACGAGTTTTACACAAAAAATAGCTCTCGTGAGTAGGACGGTTAGTATAATCAAAAGGTACTAGAACCTATAATACTTAGTACCGTGAGTGGGTTGAAGGTTGAGCTGACAGAAGATGATTTGACATTACACTTGAATTTCTGTAGATGACTTTCGGGAAATATGTGTGAAAGAAGTTTGCTCCAGAAAACAGAAGTAGAAGAGATAAATAAAGAAGAAAAGAAGTTGGTTGGTTTTGGGGTTTGAAATTGGACAGTAAACGGATGTTGACTTGTCTGAGACACGTGTTCCAACTGTTTTGAACAATGCAATTACAGATGCAAATTCATAAGTATAGTGTCAATTGAAGTATCTATAGAAAAACATGTGAACGTCTAGGCAGAGAGACTTCATAAAAGACAGGTCATTAATTAACCCGACTGCCGTCTTTTGAAGGGAGTCCAGAACCATGAGAGAGATTTTGAGGCACCACTCCCGATGTGGGAACAATGTTCCATGATAGGGTGGATTTCAGATTTGAGTCATCAGAGTCATTAGCTGTATTGAAGTCCTCTCTTTTCCTTTGAGAACGGAAATCTCTACCTGTTTTACGACATTGTAGTCGCTACCTGTTATTGATTAGAAATCTTAATAAAAACCAGGTCGAGGAGGAGACCCCTCTTGTACTTTCTTTGATATATTTGAATAAATAACAATCAACTAGATAGCTCATAAATCTCTTTCCACATGGCATATTACAAATCCGAGATTTTCGATTTACAAGAGAGAGAGAGAGAGAGAGGTTGAACTCACCATTAATAATGAGGCACACTTGGCTGCCGATTCAATTTGCCTACAGATATTTGTCATATTCTTCATTATAGTTTGATTTGTAATATCATCTTCCCAAGTATCATCTTCCCTTTACAGCAAGGCATCTTGCACCACACAGATGCAACCTCCATACGAACTTGATCTGACTCTGGGTACAGTCTGTTCACTTTTACAGAGCTTTTGATAAAAAGCATGGATCAAAAGCACAAATTCGTTTAATTTCTTTACAGTACTCCCGACATTATTATATAGACAAATTAAATCCTTATCTTTTGGCTTTTTATAAACCTGGATATCCTTTATACCTTCATGGGCACCACAGAAACTGCCTTCCATATAATAATAATCTTCTCTGCACCTGGTGGAAAAATCCCGAGTTCATCAATGACGCTAGGAATTTTTCACAACGCGACTGAGTTAGTCGGTCTCAGACGAGGGTTGCATGATTTATTCTCTGGGAAACTAGGATTTTTCGTCCAGCAGACAGGTAAATCAACCACAAAACACACACAGTTTACAGGCATAATATAGAGGGCCCAATATGGTCTAAGTCGCTAATGCATCCAAAACCTTATACCCTGATCGGTAGCACAGTTGGTAGAATCGCCTTTTCCCAAAACCGGTTATAAAAGGCCTGCGAGCAGAAGGATGATTTTGTCCTATCTCACTAATTCATGTCATTCCAGTGACTCCAATCCTTCCGAATTAATAGTTTCTCTGAATTATAAGACACCCTCAATGACATTAGCAAAAACCGTTGCACTTCCTCTATTCAATTCTTTACAAAACTAATGTCCTCTATTAACTAGGGCAGGCCACGCTGCGAAAAATTTTCCCTCCACAAGCCTTGCACACTCCCTCAAGTCTAGAGTTAATCCACAAAGTTTTCTTCATATATTCCCTTTTTCCAACCACATTTTTCCAGCAGGACGACCTCCTTTTGGTACCAAAGCACTGCACTGAAAGATCCAATCCTGGGGACAATTTTGAAATGTCATAATTCAGAGCGCCTGAAGAATTTTATACGAGTTATTGTCCGTATTCACGTTACTTATTTTTTTATAAACAAAGTTAGACCTCAAACTTATTATACCAGAGTGTAACATAATTTCTTGGGCTTATTCTAACAGTTTATTTCAGCACAGTTAAACTTTTGATGTCATGTTTGTTCCTTTTTGATGCTGAGGTACATGTGACCAGTGATTAGTTGTGATGAACTCGGCGAAGAAGAAGAACGGCTTGTACATGATATGGTTTTTATGAGCCCATAATAATTAATTTTACCAATTGTTCTTACTGAATAGTCGAAAAGTAACTCCACCACCAAGGTTACACTGAAAACAATTTTGTTGAAAAACTAATTGAACCAAAAAAAGCGGTTAAGGCTGTTCCCACAGAAGTGTTGCTATAGGGGTTCGTTAGAGAATCAGTCTTCTCAATTAGTGTTACACTGCTCGATGAAATTAGCAGAACAAAACGTTCCTCATGAATATTTTATTGTGACCAGTGTTGCCAAGGCAATATTTAACACAATAGGTAGCCTAGCATTCAAATTCTGAGCATCCAATAGAAATCGATCTACTACCTTACAGAGCCGTACATTACGCAAACGACTGCCCTGGACACCACGATCACGACACTTAAAATCCGATTGAACATGTGTCGGATGACATTGGGTGTCTCATTGCACGACGACAGCCAACTCCTCAGTCCCTTATTCAGTTAAAGTCTGCACTGTTGGAAGAATGGAAGAATCTATAAACTACTCCTGGATTTCTGTTTCCTACTGTAATAATTTGCATTTGGTAGCATTAAACTTTAACTGCTATTCTGAAGGCCATACTTGTTGCTTCAATATGATTCTAAATCATTTTGAAGCGGCATAACCTGGTTCTTATCGTTAACCATCCTCCCAACCTTTTAATTCATCAGCAAACTTTGACAGAGTCCTCTGTATCACGTGGCAAGATAAGCAAGAAGAGAAGTCGAGCACTGATCCTTGAAAGTTATGACTATTTATGACTATTCTCTCTCCATCTACTCCAGCCCACTATGAAGAATACCTATTTATGATCTCTCTCTCTCTCTCTCTTTCTCTCTCTCTCTCTCTCTCTCTCTCTCTCTTCTCTCTCTCTCTCTCTCTCTCTCTCTCTCTCTCTCTCTCTCTCTCTCTCTCTAGTCCTTCAAGTAATCCGTAATATCAAGAACATCAACCAATTCTCTGTTTGTTTCTCTAGTTCAATCTTTGCGACTAGATAGTGATCATAATCACAGTCCTTCCACGAGGATGGTAAGGGTCCATATTGGAATCCCGTCAATGAGACGCGGAACTTTTATAGGGTTTTCTTTTACACCATGGTCAAGTTAGTCGAACTGGGACGAGAGTAGCAGGGTTTTCTTTTCTTTTCTGGGAATTCGTGCTTTTTCTTCCAGAAAAAATGTGCAATTTACAGCTACAATATTTGTTTTGCTTGTCTAGCTGATTTCCACGAACTATTCAGAAAGGTCCTGCGAACTCGTTTCATCGTTCCTTCATTTTCTCTCTTTCCTATTTTTCTCTTATCGCGAATGCAACCTGTTTCCGCAAGCGATATGTGCCCCTTGTCAATGAATTGCCTTGTTGGTGCTTACGTTGAATTGACGTTTCACTTAAACTGTAACGCAATTTGCTTTTTCGACTTTCATTAAATGTTATATATCTTCGGGTTTTCTTTTTTTTTTTTTTTTTTGCTTGTTCATCATAATGATGCCCATAGATCTATTGTTCTTGTTTGGAATTTGCTCCAAAGAAAGAAAATCCATGAAGCATCACCATATTTTGACTGCATATTTAGCTGGATGAAAAAGCTGTTTCTGAGGAAAAAAAACCATATTCTGCCAGAGCACAATATTCATGGTACTGGGTTAAAAGTCTTGTTAAATAAAAACAAATTGTTTAAATCATTCTTCTCATTCTGTCCTCCTACGACAATCATATACAACAGCATTGGTTACCCACGATCTTCTCCCTCCCATTTTATCTCTAAAATTATCTTTCTCTAACAGAACTTATGCGCATCACCAGTGTATGTGGGACTCTTCCCAAGTCTAATGATCTCCTTATTCCTTGGAAAGGTTCTATCAGTCCCTGGTGTTTTATTCACTTTTACGGGGAAAGCTTCTCAATTCAATACCCAATGGGTTAATATCTTCTTAAGCACTTAGCTTTTGTATTTGTTGAGAAATGGCTACTAGCATTCTTTTACCGATTCTTTATAATATCCAAGGAACCGTTAGTGGTAACCAGCAGTTCTGTCTCACGTTGTGCTATCTGTAACATGTTGATACACCGATGAGCCAAAACATTATGACCAGCGAATCGTTCTGCAAATCGAAGCAATGCAGGTGAACTACGTTGCGTGCGGGGACACGGTACAAAAAACACCTGACACTGAGCTCCGTTAGGGGACTTAAGGAGGCAGCGGGCTTAAACGAGTTTGACAAAGGCCAAATTGTAATGGTCAGATGACTGGGTCAGAGCATATCCAAAACGGCACGGCTGGTGGGATGCTCACGGTCAGCCGTTATTAGTACCTACCGAAAGTGGTCCCAGGAGGGGATACCTACGAACCGCCGGGAGGTGTTGGAAGACCACGGCTCATCGATGCTCGAGGTGAGCGAAGGCTCTCCCGGATGGTACGCGGCAACAGAAGGACGACTGTGGCGCAACTCGCCGGTAATTGGAATGCTGGTGATGGGAGTAATGTGTCACACCACACAGTACATCGAACCCTGCTGAAAATGGGGCTGCGTAGCCGCAGGTCACTCCGAGTGCCCAGGCCTTACCACGGTTCACCGGCGACGGCGCCTAAAATGGGCACGCGAACATCGAAACTAGACCTTGAGTGATTGGAAGAAGGTCGTCTAGTCCGATGAATCACGTTTCCTGTTGCACCATGTGGACGGCCGGGTACATGTGCGTCGTTTACCTGGGAAAGTGATGGCACCTGGATGCACCATGGGACGAAAACAAGCCGGTGGCGGTGTCATGCGTTGGACGATGTTCTGCTGGGATACCCTGGGTCCAGTCATCGATGTGCCGGGTACTCTGGCGTGTACCACCTAATGTGAATATTCCAAATGTTAAAACCTAGGCGTATGTGGATGACCTGGTTGTGATGCTGCAGGCTGACAGCCGGGCACGACTGGAGACCATAGCAAACTGGGCCACTAGCGATCTGCAAAAATGGGCTAGCGCAAATCTCCTTACTATCTCCTCAGATAAAACAAGTTCACTACTTCTCAAAGGATTTCTTTACCCTAGAAGACCTCTGCAGATTAAGATAAACGGGAAATCATATACTTGTTAACAGAAATAAAATATCTCGGAGTGATACTTGACAGAAACCTTAGCGTCACGCCACATCTCTACTACCTGAGAACAAAAATAAAAAGATATGCGAGCTTACTGGCCAGAGTCACTAGGAAAGATTGGGGCCTGAAGAAGAGGGCCCTTGGCGTCCTCTATAAGGCATTCTTTATCCCAGCACTAGCCTATCCAGCTGAGGCCTGGTACACAAAGACTAGCACAGCTGTCAACAAGAAAAAACTGGAGATGACACACCGATCGACTGATAACGACAAGAGCTTGCTGTACTGTGAGTACTCATGCGCTCCAGGTTCTGGCAGGATGCCTTCCCCTGGACTTGGAGATCCCGCGCTGGAGGTTGCTGTACCAACATTCCAAAGGAAAAATAGTCTCCCATATTCACCCAGCGAACTCCAAAACTGTGGAGAACATTCAGATTGTACAACATATGAGATCACTATGACAAAATCGCTGGAACCTCACTAACAAAGTCTCCATTACTAAGAGGTTTATACCGGAAGTCGAACAAGTTTATCCACTCTCCCCGGCCTGGGTTTCGCCTGGACTCCAAACCACCTACCTGTTGACTGGACATGGCTCATTTAGAAAGAGATTATATTACTTTGGAATCTCAGCTACTCCGCAGTTCTCCTGTGGACAGGTGGTGTCCTGGGAGCACCTGGTCTACGAGAGGGACCACTACGAGGACCTCAGATGGCAACTATACACCAAGATTCACTCCCTTCTTCGAAACCAGGAGGACATCGTTCGGCAAGAGGACCCCAGATGTCAACTATACACCAAGGTTCACTCGCTTCTTCGAAACCAGGAGGACATCGTTCTGCAAGAGGAAGAGACCTACAAAGCTTTAACACTTTTTGCACCAAATCTGTTTACAAGACAACGGACCCTACCCTCTCCTTGAGTGGAGGTGTCCCAAAAGTTCACAAATCCACGAATAGGACAATCAGTCACAAGACAACAACCATCCCTCAATGGCTCAGAGTAACAGAAACACAACTAAGACCTGACTAAATTCGGAGAAACACCTCTCTAAGTAACAACAGAAATAATGCCAGAAATATACTCGGGATATTTTGCACAGGATCGGGTACTGACCAAAGAAAAATTACACACAACACAAAATCACTGGAATGATCCCCAACCTGTGAGGCAACCAGGATCTGGTTGGTCCACCTTAGTGACAACTAATCTTATACAACCTACATACTCCAAAACAGGGATGAGACTAGTATACTAGTTTGAAAAGAAACCCATTGAAAAAAATCAGGCAGTTGGTCTCCCTCTTGACCTCCTAAGCGAATGACAACAGGAATGGATTCCCAAACTGAGAGGCAGCCGGGTGTGTTAAGGTTGACCTTCTAAGCAAGAACAAACTGCTATGATATAACTGGACCAAAACATGGAAGAGACTTTCTTACCACAGACAAAGAAAACACACCAATAAAGACTGGAGGTAGGACATATCAGTGTCCTCCACTGTGACAGTTATTGTGACTCAACTCACCAAGACACCACAGAAGACCAGAAGAACCTCATTTCGCCTTGTTGGGCACCTGGACTAAAGGACATCGAAGGTAGTCATATGACTCATCATACAGTGTTTCTCTTTTGAACGGTGCTTTCTTTCCCTTCGTGTTGGGAGAAGAGAGCTTCCCCCCACTCCTCCCCTTCCCCAAATCTCTTCCCTCTGGTGGGGCACGGGCCTGCTCCACTGCAATCGCAGGGCCATCCGTTCTATCGGTCCCTTACTTCCTTTTCTTCCCTCCAGTCTTTAGCTTCTCCCCCTTTACTGTTGACTTTCGCAGCGTTTTCAGCCCTACGCGACCAAATTTAACTACATCAAACTTTCTTGCCCGACCCGTTTAGGCATACAGAAAATATTATTTCAATACAGCCCCTTGCAAGTTTCTTCTAACTTATCCTAACAGACGCTAATGACTAACCGCAAGCATGTTTTTTTAAGGTCCTGGCCACTTACAACATGACCCATATACTTTTAAATCCCTGGCTTGTCCGATACAAGTACATACGCGGAGATGGGAGAAATCCCAGGAGCTGTTAGAGCCAAATATACCTATAGCTAAATACCTAAACATCATTGCTGACCAGGTACACCCTTTCGTGGCAACGGTCTTCCCCTCTGGCGGTGCCGTCTTCCAGCAGGGTAATGCACCATGCCACACCACACGGATTGTTCGAGACCGGTTCGCGGAACATAAGGGAGATTCCAGGTATTGCCCTGGCCTCCAAATTCTGCAGACATCAATCCCATGGCGCATCTATGGTTTGTGTTGGAACAGCAACTCCGATCTGCGGCGTCTCAACCACGGACCTTACAGGAGTTAAAGCATCTGCTGGTTACCGGTTGGTACCAGATACCACAAGACACATTTAGAAATCTTGTAGCGTCCATGCTTCGCCGAGTACGAGCAGTTTTGACTGCACTTGGAGGACCAACATCATATTAGGTAGGGGGTCATAATGTTTTAGCTCATCGGTGTATAATCTAGTTTGACTGCTGCTTTGAAGGAGTCACTAAATACAAGCCCTCGTAAGTAGCACAGTTGGTAGGATCGCTGTCCTCCCTAGATGGGATGGCAAAGACCTGAGTTCGAATCTGGTCGATGACGGGAGGAATTTTTATGGACCTTTTTCGCAACGTGGCTGAGTTAGTCGGTCTCAGGCAAAGGTAGCATGGTTTTTTCTCCCGGAAACTCGGGTTTTTTTTTTGTCCAGCAAACAGAAATTCGACACAGAACACAAGCAATTTACAGACAATATGCATGGAACAATATGGCCTTAGTCGCCGATGCTCCTAAAACCTAACTACAACAACAGACTAAATGCAAGTTCAACTCATTTATAGAAAATTAGTCAGCAAAGGTCTTAACAGTGTGAGGTTAATAAACCGAGAGTACAAATATGAATTTTATTAATAAAATATTTTAATAAATAAAGTGAAAAAAGTAAATATCCAATCCAAGTTTATTAATATAAGAATTCCCTGAATGGTGTTCATAAACAGCGTAAAGGAATAAAGAATTATAATATTGAGCAGACAAAATTAATAATATTTTCTTGATAAAATACAGCATTGCACAATGATGGTGTTGGCTGCGTGGTCACCAACGTGATTATCTAGCGATACAGAATCTCAGCATTAAAAACGCAACTAAGGTGTATGGAAAATGAAAGTTCTTGCCAAGACCAAATGCGACTACACTACATGATAGTTCCAGACTTCGTTTATACTCTCTGACCTAATGAACGTTAAAGATTTATTTGTGTTTAGCCGACGATTCTTCAACTCAGCAGGCTTCCAAGAATTTTCGGGGTGCAACGATGTGGTCTAATGAACCTAGACAAGAAATGGTCTAATTTGTACTGTCTAACCCCTTACATCCGCATGCTAAAATCCCCTGCTAGGAGAGATTGCGGGGAATTGTGCAAGAGTGCCTTTGAACGGTTTCCACACAAAGAAATGCTTGCAATTGGCTGCCTTACTCTTGTTCGTATTGTGAGTGCATAATATGGTTTAATGGGGAGGTACAAGTATTTTGAGAAAAGAAAAGATAAGCAAATCAGAATGTCTTCTACAATCGATCAACTTGTAGAATTCCTAAAAATGAATTTCAATTTCCTCAAGGTAATCAAATTTATGGTTCTCTGTTTCACCATATTAGTGACTCAACATGAAGGCAAGTTCGTAGTGAGAGAAGGCGATAAATGCTTAGCTGTTTATATTGACTACAATTCACTAAGATAGTAAAATCAATACGATAAACCACATTTCTGTGATTGATTTGACGGGCAAAACATCTTTAAATTCTGATAACCTCGTTGACTTTCCGATAAGCCTCGTCCATAAACCTAAAACAGCCATAAATAAACATTTAAAAGGACAAACATGACCCACACTAAGGTCCTTGCCCTCGACCTGACGTAACTTAGTGTCAATAAATACACGCCTCCCATCAGCCCCTTTTTCTCAAAATAAAGATCACAGAAGAATCATCGATAGGAAGGAAGGAAGGAAAAGAAATAACACCACGCCAAAATACCACTTATAGTTATTTCCACGAGATATTGCACAATGGTTCAGTTTAATCCTATAACAACTCATTTCCAATGGGTGCAATTTTCCAAAACAAAAAGCGCTTTGTTTTCTTTAATGTGAATTAATTAATTCAATAGCTAGGGAGTAAAGTAAAAGAATATCTCATTGAAAATTGCACCCATTCTGATATTTATCTTCGTGCATGTCCATCTGGGTATTTCCCTGTTCCTCCAATTTCTTCTGAGACTGAAACTGTAAGCTAGGTTTAATTGTTTCTTAACCACAAGATAAGAATGGGGACTCGTTTTCCTTCCATGGAATCCGTAAGCAGTCCCAGGAAGGCAAAATACTTACCCCAAGCAATTACCCTTTGTGTCCTGTTCGGTCAGATGGAAGGAGATGAAAGAGCGTGTGACACTTTGGGGTTACACTTGGCCAGCTTCCCAGAAAAGTTAAAAACGTTAGCTTTTTTTTTTTTTCCCAGAGGGTTGCAGTGAGTGGTACCAATCAACTTGAAATTTCACTGGTAAAATGTAATATTTCTTATTAATTATTTATTACTGTAAGTTTGGTACTTGTTATTATTTTGTTTCGATTATAATCATGAATTGAAAGTATGTGGAAGAAAATAACCCAGTACACCACCAAGATATTGATAGTAACTGATAAATTTTATTCTTTATATAATTAATAACATTATTACTCAAGAATTTGCATAATTCAATGGATATACTTGATGGATTTAACTCATCAAAAATCCATCAAACCCTGGCCATTTCCACATAGCGAGCCCTCTCAAGTAGCAGAGTGTAATAATCACCATCACCCCAAACTATGTGGAAATGGCCAGGGTTTGAATATTGTCAATAACAGGAGGAATTCATAAGGGTTTTTGCACACCATGGCCGAATTAGTCGGTCTCGACAAGAGCACCATGGTGTTTCTCCAAAAAACTCAGTAATTTTTTTTTTTTTTTCCATTCAGTGATAATAAATTCACTTTTTATCTCACATATGGTGTAAATAAGTCACAACTGGGTTGCGAGCTCTTATATTTTGGGTACTTACCTAACCCCCCACTGAAGAAAGGCCAGATAGCTTCAAACCGGTGCCATCTGGGTAGTAGTAGTAGTAGTAGTAGTAGTGGCACTTGATGCAAGAAAGCAAGTGTAGGAGCTTATGCAGCATCAGCCAAAAAAAAAAAAAAAAAAATCACACCATACCCTCCAATTGCCTGTCCAGTTCCTCCTTAAATTTATTTAACCTATCAACTTCCACAACGACAGATGGAAGTTTGTTCCAGCAATTAACCACCCGCTGGCTAAAGGCAAATTTCCGCACATCTATTCTACATCTATCCTTTCTTAATTTGAACTTATGTCCCCGTAGGTTCGTATTCTGAACAAGTGGGAGGATCCCATCAGAATTCAGCGTGCTCAACCCATTCAAGGCCTTATAGACCTCAATCAGATCACCGCGCAGGTGCCTAGTCTCCAGCCACTGCAATTTGCAGAACTTAAGCCTCTCTTGGTAAGAGGATCCCTTCATTCCCCTCACCAATCTTGTTGCCCTTCTCTGTACACGCTCAAGTAAATCTACATCCTTCCTAAAATGAGGCCTCCAGACCTGTACGCAGTACTCAAGGCGTGGCCTGACCATTGCCTTATACAGAGGGACAATCACCTCCTTTTCCCTGCTAGCAAAATTCCTATATATCATTGACAAAACCCCATGACCTGCCCTAGCAGCCTGTCTGCATTGCTCAGAAAACTTCATATCTGACTGCACAATTACTCCCAGGTCTTTTTCATTTTCTACCACCTTAAGTGTAGTACCACACAGTTGGTACGTTTCTCTGGGGTTACTTCTACCCATATGCAGTACTTTGCATTTGTCAAGGTTAAACTTCAGTTGCCACTTCTTAGCCCATCTGCCCAAATTATCTAGATCCTGTTGCAGTAGCACACTGCCATTACTGTCATTAACAACCCTGCCAACCTTCGTGTCATCTGCAAACTTTGACATTAAGCCTGATATACCTTCATCAATATCATTGATAAATATACAAAACAACAGTGGACCCAACACCGAACCCTGTGGGACTCCACTAATAACATTAGTCCACGAAGAGCAGCACCCATTGATTACCACCCTCTGTCTTCTCCCACTTAACCATCCTTTTATCCATTGTAGCAACTTACCCTTAATACCATTCTGCTCCAATTTGTACAGTAGTCTTCCATGCGCAACAGTGTCAAAAGCTTTCCTGAAATCCAAGTATATGATATCGAAATTATTTTTTGCATCCAGTTTCTTTGTGACCACATCATAATAACCAATCAAATTTGTCAGACAAGACTTTCCCTTAACAAACCGATGCTGTGTCTGAATTATTGCTGCAGTCTTGTCTAGATGATCCTGCAATGCATCTTTAACCAGTGACTCCATTATTTTACCCGGAACAGAAGTTAAACTAACTGGTCTGTAATTATTCGTGTCACCCTTCGAACCTCCTTTGTGAATTGGGGATACATTTGCACATCTCCAGGGTGGTAGTACTTAACCGAGAATAAGTGACAATGAACTTCTCTAACGGGGAAGTATTACTTTTTCGAAGTATGGGAAGAAAGTAATTTATTGTGAAGGATTTCCGAAGTACCAAACTTTCAAGCCAAACCGAAGTACCAACTTTCAAGCCAAACTTCGGTTTGGCTTGAAATTCAGCTGTGAACTAATGATGCTTTTGCACAAAATAATACCATAATCTGAATTTCTCATAGCTTGAGGCTTTTAAGCCAAGAAATTCTTTAGTCCGAGATTGAACTTTCACTGCCTGAATGGATGGATTCAGGCAGTAGATGATCTAAAACTTTTGGCGCCGTTACTAATAAACATTTTCGATCAATGGCTTCTGATGCCATAATATACAGAGATCAATTCTTTGAATTCAAATCACTCTATGTCCCTCTATTGCAGTTCAATGAAGCCCTACTATTGCAGCTCTTTGTCCTTCATTGCATTATTATATGTCAAGTACGGCATTTCGTTACCTGTATTTCAAGCAAGGTCAGTATAGATTTTCATTTTACTCAATTTTATGTTTCATTTTCATTGCATTTGGTAATTCTGCCCTATATTTCAAAATTTATATGGTAATGGTTGCAACTGTGGATAACACCTTGTTTGTTCCTTTTATTAATGGATCACTGAGCATCGACTGGCAAGTTCGCAGGCATCCCAGAACTACTGTGTTCTCCTATTTCGGTCAACACTAGGGTGTGTTTCATGTAAATTGAGAAACTGAGTAAGGTGTTGACGTATTCTCCACTAACTCGGATATTTCACATACCAAATGTACAAATCCGAAAGTAAAGTTTTATATGGAGACTTTCATAGCAATCATGGATGCATGGGTTTGTGAATTGCAACAAACTTTCTAGCTTCCCCCGATGTTAGCAGAGAGTTCGAAGAAATACGCGTCACATTCGTTAAAAACAATCTTAATAAGGAACTTCAAGAAATATTGCAAAACTCTGTTTACAGGTCAATTGTATTGATCAATTAGAGGTTCTTCAAGTACTGCTCAGCACAAATAAGATCATTATTACCCAACGAACCATGGGCATAACAATCTCGAATATTGCGACACAAAAGGAAATTGTAATAAAACTTTTTTTTATGTTGAGACACATCAAAAATTTTCAACACAACAGTGACTTAGCAATGTTTAGCAAAAATAGAGATGTGGAATCAGTTTTCCACCTAAGTTCCCTTTCGTTAGTTATCTCGATGGATAGTCATTTAATAAATCAACAAGATAACAAGTAAGTTACAAACAAACAAAGCTCCATAAATAATAAAAGAACGATTGTATGTTTTCCAATCGTTCTTATGTTTCGCAACTTATGTTTTTCTGTGTTCAAATTTATATCGTATAAGTTCATTGGTCGTTGGCTGTTTCAGAATTGTTGTAGCATTTCTTCAAAATATTTTTCTATAACCTCTATCTTCGCAAGCCCTCAGAAGATTAATATCCTCGTCGACAAATTTGAGTGTATTAGCTGGTAACACGTTACTTACCAAAACAGCATGGCTGATCAAGGGAAGGACGTATCTGCGCTATCTTTTGGTCTTTAATTCTTCTGTTAGTCTTAGGTTGCTTGATGAGTCCATATATGGATGTCTGAAGCACCAAGCCTTCCGGTTATAAGTCCCTGGAGTTGTTTCCGAGAGTAACAGTAAGGCTGTATTGGATATGGTGAGGGGTTTCCATTCGATTAAACCATCTGAGTATCCAGTACTCCAGTTCGATGTGCTGTTTCAGATACGTTGGTGGGATATTGATATGGGTCACAAAGAGCAACCAGGGTGATGCAAGTCTGTACACATTTTGCGACTAGTTTTATATTGCGAAAAACAACCAGTACTTGTCGAGAAATCCAAAGGGCAGCAAGAGATTTAAATTTTGCTTCTCTAAAATTATGTTGAAAGGAAAGGTTTCTGTCCCACACCAAGCTGAGGTCTCTGTGAAAATCGACGTTCCTAATTGAGACGCCACCAATAGTAAACAAACAATAGAGGGATCTTCCTCCTCCTTTTAGTGAAGGTCATCTGCACGATTTCCTGCCCGACTGACTGATTGTAAGTAGCTGTCGATATCGAATATTTGTTTCATCGCATTCTGATAGACTGTAGGAGCTTCTTCAGATTTGTCACAGATGAAAAAAAAATTAAAACAACGCTTCCAACGCTGCAGGAAAAAGGGCAGCAGACAACATCCCCCCCCCCCCCCGTTGAGCTCCTCTGAAAATGGTACAGCAGCTAAGAATTGTTGACGAGTGACAAGGAGAGCCTCTCTTGTAAGATCTTTCTGAGCACTGCGAGAACAGAGTCTATTTTGAAGTAATTCTCTGATATTGTTGACAAAGCAGGCCAGAGATTTTATCACATGCAGACTTTATATCAAGGAAGACTATATTTAATTGGGCTTTTTTGTTAAGGACTATCTCTATGTGGCAGAGCGTTTCAAGAAGATTGGTAATAGTAGATCCTCCAAGGATCAGTGAGCGATCAACTATTACCAATCTTCAGTCACTTTTCCTTCAGTTCTGTTGTTAATCTCCGAGGAAGCTACAGAACATGCACACTGTCCATAAGTGCCACTCTTCAATAACAAATAGCATGGTTTGCACCAACATAACCTTGCACACACTTTCAATTTCTTCAATAATAATGCGACAGTTTTCTGGTATGAGTGTTTCCACCTCTACCATTACTTGTTAATGACTGCTTTTTTTAGTAACCTCAGCAGATGGTATCATGTGGAAACTCCATGTTGCCAACAGACTTCGATAAATAATCTGAAACATGATTATAATTTTGTTTTTGCAAAATATGTATCTTATGTTGGTTTTTTGGTTTAATTTGAATGATCTTTGCATTCATATAAGTTTAATACTATTAATCTGATGACAACACTTGGAGGGAGGCAGAAAAGCAAACTTCTGAGGGTTGTTGGTTGAACCAACAGTAGTCAAATCATCCCTGGTTGCCCCACAGTTTAGTAAAATATAAATAAAACATAATATATAAAATGAAACATAAAATGCAAATATAAAAGCATTACAAAATAATGAAAGCTGTCTTGTTATGCAACCATTCAACGTACCAATAATAAAGGGGACAACTAGAAGGGATGCTAAAGTATTTCAGCTCCTTTGTGGTGAATACTTCCGCTGTGGTGCGCACCTGAATAAGCAGGCGTATACTTTAAAAGACCCCTCGAGGTAAGAGAATCACCCACATCGAGATCTCTGTTTCCTGTTAGTTCAGCCCTCAGTAAAGGCCGGACACATGAATAAAAAGTTTTTATGTCTACACCCAACAATTGGGTACTTCCTCAATTCGTAAAGGGATTGCGCCAACCTCCCCACTAATTTTCCAACATGAAAATGGAGCTTGGGAAAAGTCAAATAGAATAGGAAACTATTGTATATGTATGAGTTTGGCAGAACAGTGAGTAAACAGTTCCACATGGTCTCAAACGGTATGGAGTAAGGTAAACTGGAATTCTACTTCCGCTACTCTGAATGACAGGACTTAAAAGTAGTGTTGGATGTTGACCAGAAAGAAGGGGATTGTAATAGCGAAGGAGAAAAGAAGAGCACTCATCGCACACTGAGTAGCCACTTTATTAGGTACACGCTACTTAAGAGTAGGTCCAGCTCAACTGTCCGAACAACCCGAATTCTTCGTGACATGGACCCAACGAAGTGTTGAAAGCATACACAGGGATTTTAATCCATGTGAATTCAATTGCTTCCCACAGTTGTTGCAAATTGAATGGTTGTGGATCTCCGCTCCAAAGAGTTCATTGTACCTCATCCCACAAGTGCTCAATTGGAATAATGACTGGGGAAACCAGTACAGTAGGTTAAATTCACTTTCATGTTTCTGGAATGAGTTCTGTACAATTCTGTCCTCGTGACAGTTCACATTATTCAGTTGAAAATACGTAATCACAGAAATTCATATCACCATGAAATTCATTTGGAATCTAGTTTTGGATTCACGGTTATTCAAATTTGCAAACTAAAACGAAATTGAACAGTTTGCTTATGCTGACATCAATGATCTTCAGATCACATCACTATCTCTGGGCTATTTGATTCTCTGTGATGGAGCACTTTGTTTGCTCAGTTCGCTGAGTTCAAATTATTTCTAGTACTCAGAATATCTGTCGCTCTATCTCACGAGGATGCGCTCAAATTCTGTTCTTGGCCCACTCGTCTGGGATTTTGTCCTGGGTGAGTGGCTGCTTCGCTCTATTCCTAATACTTCAACAGTTGCTTACTAGACGATCTTACTCTTTTGGTTTATGGGAATTCATGTTCCTCACCAAAAATATCTGCTAACAAAATTATGATCGATTTATGTTCTTGGGATACCTCTAATAAACTTTCCATTTCCTCAGAGAAAAACAAAGCTGCTATTACTCAAAGGTACTCTATTACCTCCTCTTGTATGGCTTTATGAATATTCCCTCTCCATGGATAATTCTCAATTTCTGAGCATCATATTAGACCATAAACTTTTCCAAAAATATATTGCGTACCTGCATGATAACATTATAAATTTTAAAGATTGTCTGTCTCGCTAACCAACTTGGGGTCTTAATCATCATACTCTCCATCTCTTAAAAAAAGTTGTGTTTCTTCCTCTCTGTTTGTATGGTGCTGGCCCTTTGTTTTGGTACCTTAAAAAGGCTCACCTTTAGAAAAATTATCATCTATTCAGCGATGCATGCTTTTAGTGATGCATCGAACATGTACAGTTCCAATAGCTGCGCTTCAGGCCATAAATGGCTGTATTCTAAATAATCTTCAGTGGATTTCGTTTCCATCTTCGACGCTCAAGAACAATTATTTTTTTTTAATACACTTTAAATACTCAGTGTGACCCAAAAACTGAAAAGAAACGCTGCTGGAATTGCATTGTCCAACTTTAGCAGGATCTATGGTCCACTACTTCCAAAGGTCTGTTCCCACCAAAATTTATTTAATTGGTTACGTTTGCTTTGCAAAAAAACATGCTACAATGGTCTTATGGTCTTATTCAAGTTTAAACACACTTCGCTTGTTAACTGGACATGGCTCACTTTTAAATAAACTTTAATCTAACTAATTCACCTTTTGTTTCTGCAGTTAATTAGAGTATTGGGAGCATGTCTTCTTTAATTGTCCACTTTAGAGTGATCTTCGTCAGCGTCTTCATATCTCTTCCACTTAATTCGCTCCTAGTAACGAATCTTCCTTCTGAGAACAAAGAAAATATTTAACCTTCTTCAGGACTTTGCTTGCAAGACATTTATTTACCGCCTTAAACACTTTCTGGAGACTCCACTGATTCCTCTGCTCCAGCTTCCATCTCCCCTGAAAGTTTGAGCTGAAAAAATTACCTAGGCTACAAGCCTACACTGCCATCTCCTGCCTAACTACAGTTCCATCTGCTGAATTCTATTGAACCCCTTCTAGACCTTCTCTCCATCATCGTCACTACTGGCCTCAAACTGGCTCTGAGGTAAGATTCTTGCTGACACAAGCTTGCATGTGTGGGATTTCTCCTCATCTTTTTCTTTTTCGAACCTTCTCATTTCATTTTCGTCTATCCTATCAGGTGCGTGCTAGAGGATGATTGAGTGAGTGAGTCTGTGTGTGTTCTGCCTTCAGCATACACACAGAAGAAATATGATCCCTCTCCAGAAACCTGATGCTCGGTTTGGGCGTTCAGACCCAAATTGTAAAGGTGGGCTATGGTACAGACGTAGTTCAGTCCCATCTCCCCGCTGTGTAGTAGGACACTAGACATGCTTTTCAGGTGATTGCTTCTTGGTGACAAAGTGGCCAGAAACTAAATTTCTAGAGCCTCCCTGTGTAATGAAGTTTGGCGGTAGCATCATGATGGTCTTGGGCTTAGCTTTGACCATTGGTTGTTCTGGACAAAAAAAAAAGGCTAAAGGTTTGAGTACGTTTTATTCGTTTACCTGAAAATAAACGTAGATATGCAAATATTAATGGTAGGGCAATGTACATGCTCATATAGTTGACTCGTCTAGCACCAACTGTCATGCTACATTCAAAGTTATTTCGATCTTTCGTCTTGGCCATTCCCGCACACATACAGTGTCTCTACTTCCATGTTCACCAGTTTTATATCGATTAACAAGAATACTTGGTAGTATTCCTGTAAGTAAGGATATATTTATCTCAAACCCATGGATCGATGGTAGTGTTTGCGCTCGTGATTGAAGCTGAGAACTATACCATCGGGAGCTTATACTCCTATAAGGGTCACCCACGATGGACAGATCAAAGCTAAGCCAACAGAACTAAATCGATCGAAAATCTTCCAGTCTGCACTGGATCATATTTATCTGGCAAATGGAACTTCAAAAGAATAACAACCTGTTGCCATTCCTCTTCTGAAGGGATCTATGTCGTTATCTCATGCCCATTCTACCGTCACGGAGTATGTGCTTTTCATTCTACTTTTATCTGGTACCGCAATATATCTGTCATGCAATGTTTGGAATCAGATGGATAAAAAACTTTCATTGCATTATCTGTGGTAAATTGCTTTATCTAGGTTGGCACAGTGACCCCAGTCTCAGTGGTCATTCTAAATACCAACCCCTTAACGATAGCTTTCTAATTCTTCTCTCTTCGCCACTCCTCCTTAGATTACTGCTTCCATTTCCGGGACGGCCCACAGCAGCTTTCCATCCGAAAACACTGTTTTTAAGGACAGCTAATCGTTTTGGTAGTAAAAGTTCCATTTGTAGAGCAGCATATCTCTGTTATTAGTCCAATCGAATATTGGACAGTGATATAAGGAGTCACATGACGTTGTTTTTCAGGTTCTCTTGACTGTCCTTTAACTGTTCTGAGTGGGAGCATTGCTGTTAACCTTCACCGCTCAACCCTGTCTTCAACTATTGTTAGTTAAGAACTCCCCATCCGTGGGAACGCGAACGCGCGAGTGTTGTAATATAAACCGTGTGTAGGCAGCGTAGTTCCGGCTTTTTCGTTGTCTGTGCCTACCATGAGAGTGAGAACCACAGATGATAAGTACCAACCTGGCGAAGCAGCAAGAATAGAAGCAGACAGACAATGCGACACTGATACACCTGTGTTTGGAGAGGATTAATTACAAACCCGTTCCTTCATCACTCACCTGATCGTCACCGACACAAAGAGTACTGTCGGCAACTCTCTCCTTTTATCTATGACTCTTTCTCTCCATCTTCTCCATTAATTGGAACTTGAGGTCTGATAACACCGCTATCGACAACCCAGTTAAAGTATTTATTTGACGAGTTTGTGTTATCTTTTAGTAGCCCCAATACTTTTGATAACGTGGTGTAGATATTTTTATATTTTCGCGATAAAAGTTTAATTTTCTGGCTTTCTAACAATAAGCGTTAAGGACTTGGATAAGGGGCTATGATCCTATTAAGCATCATTAAACTACTGTGCATTAACAACAGTGTTTTTCCTCCATTAATTAAGTACAGGGAGTCTTTTAAAATGAAAAATCTACCTCTGGGTTGATAACCCTTGAAGTAGTTGCACCCTACATCGAAACATGGCTGTAACGGAGATGATGTCATCATATGAAGATAAATTATGTAATGTCATCAAACTGTCACAACTCATTGCTCATAAATTTCTTCATTGATTTATATAATCATTCAAATCAACCCAGAGGGCTCATTTGAATTTCATTTGAACCCACTTGCGATGTAACAGGAAAAGAAATTTTCGCCTTTAAACACCTGATTGGCAAACACATGAAGCGCATTTAGATTAAAGGGACTTTCAATAAATTTAATCTCTTGACCAGGAGAAATTGTTCCAACAGTAGTTTCAAATTCTGTCCTGATGTCCAAATATTGTAGAGAGTCATACAAAACATGGCTCCAACTCTCGGCCTCTCCGCAAAAACAGAGGTGTATTGCTCAAGCAGGATTTAAACAGTTTATAATTTAATGAACCATGTCCTGTAAGAATATAAGAGCTGAACATGCTCATATAGAACCACTTATCCCATCCCTTTCCACCTCTGCTGTTTTTAATTCAATCCCACTAAGTGTATAATTTATTTTAGGTTTGCTATTCTTCAAGCGTAAGACCTCGCATTTAGCAGCATTAACACATAGCTGCCACTTCTCCGACCATCTTTGAAGTCTGTTCAAGTCATCTTGAAGGAGCGCTGCTTGGCGGTGATCATTAATGACTTTGCCAATCTTTACGTCATCTACAAATTTTGACATCACGCCTTCTCGCTTCGTCGATATCGTCTGTGGAGAGCATCATCTAGCAGATGATGTTCTCCACAGACCCTACATTAGTTTGGAGCTGTGCAGCTAGTTCTTTGACGCTAATACAGCGATCTTTCAGGATTAATGCCTCGATTTTTGCCTTCAATTTTTATAGACCTGGGTAGCCTTCTCCATAAACAGCAACCACTTCTTCGTGGATTGTTTCGGGTGTTTTCCCTTTCAGAAAGAGGAACCGAATCATCACTGATCTGTATTCCAGTTTATGCATAGTGACATTCACAGCTGGAAAAAAAAAAAGAATTGTCAGATTGGAACTAAAATTTGTACGGTTGCTGTAGAGATTTCAAGGGATCAAACAAAAGACACTTTTATCTTTCTATCACAACTACTTCTGGGTGAATACAAATCTTGTTTTAAACCCCCCCCCCACCTTAAAATTAAAGATAAAAAAAGTCGGGGAAATGCAATATAGTATGGTAAACTAGAAGAAGAAGCTTTCCTACAGTCTGCCAGAGACGAATATTGCCTTGCCAAACAGTATCCTTGAAATACCCAAAAGTAGCAGGACTGAGATCTGAACTGCGAAGTAGCCATGTATTGGCAAAATGCCAGTACATGATGCTAACAAACGTGGTCTGATGTTTTACCAGCAGCTATGTGTGGTGGAATTCGATCCTGGACAAAAACAGTTGTGTCGAAATATCCTGTCTCTCTCTCGGACAGGAATGAATCATACGAGGTCGGAGAAAATCACAATAGCATTCTGAATGGTGCGCATTCTGAGGTTAGCGATAGTCCCCATACCCGATGAGTGTTCACAGCGCGAAATTAATCACATCGGACGATTCAAAGGCCACGTTATCCATCACAGCAGAAACCACTTAACTCCACGTAATCCTAACAACACTAATGCATTATTAGAAAAACCTGGAGAAACCATGGCATGCGGGATCGAACCACTTTTCAAACTATTGCCCATGAAATATCCAGTTGTCAAGACAAAGCATGATACCATCTACCACAGCAACAATGATTTCGTTAACAAGCTATTGCAACAGGGCTATACCCTCAGCCAGCAACTATGTGGCAAACCATTAAAAGATTCGTGGTTAGTCCAGGAATCTATCAATAGTTATTCACTACAGTCCACCAAAGTGAAGCACTTTAACCACAACCATCCTGTATAACAGTAAAAGTTAAATATGATCCAAAGAGTTATGAGATTCCTATTCCAAGTTAACGAGACCATATCATTTAAATAAAATAAATTAAACAGATGACAATATTAAAATCATATTAGATAGAATTAAAATGAAACGATAATGGGTTTATTGTTACTTTTAGTCTTTTGTGCGACTGGATCTGACAACCTTTCTTTCAATCAAAAAGAAAAGAAGATAAAAGTGTTTGTTTATTCTATCTTCCGCTGCTCAAAGACCGTATGTGCTGAGAACGTGTGCCAAAGCACGTCCGACGTCACGTGTCGCTGATTCACGATTCGTAAACTATCTTGAGAAGTACGGGTGTAGTTTCGGACAATTTGTTCCTCCTTCTAACAAACCGCAAGTTACCATAATTCGTTCTATCTCTTCTCTTATTTTTGGTGATTGAGCAACTGCTTCTTGTTCTGGATATTGACGCACAACTGCACTCAGGTAAAGAAAGGATGTTATTAACAAAAAGAACAAAATATAGAGAGAAACAAGAAGAAGAAGAAGAAGAAGAAGAAAGAAAGAAGAGAGGTGTTCTAATGCTTCTGCTTATTCAGTATTCCATCGCATCCCCATTAAAGACTCTTCTTTCCATAATTTTGCCATTTCTGGACATATTTCTCTGTCCCATTTTCTTTGTCTTTCCACTGCCTTTTTTTATTTTTTGTTGGTTCTCCAAATATCTTTAAAATTTTAGTTTTGGAAACAAAAATAAATCAGGGACCAGAGACGAGATTCAGTTCTTGAGTTTAAAAAGTAGGAACAGCCATCTTGGCTAAAAATTGCATATAGGAGAACGTGTGAGTTGGCTCATTATCACAATGCGGCAACCAATGCAATGTGTGCCTTGAAATGCAATGAAACACTACCACTACAAATGGAAATTGTCAAGGACATCGTATTGATTCATCTGAGAAAGACAGCTTTCGATGCAAAAGCTTGTTGGGCTTCTTCTTCTTGTTATTATAGGATTTTAGAAGCATCAGCAACTTGGAAAATATTGCTCCCTGTATATTGTCTGTAAATTGCATGTGTTCTGTGGTCGAGTTTCTGTTTCCTGGACGAAAAACCCGAGTTTCTGGGATAAAAAAACCATGCTACCCTCTCCTGAGATCGGCCAAGTCAGCCACATTGTGAAAAAGGCCCATAAAAATTCCTCACGTCATCGACTGGACTCGAGTATTTTCCATCTGGTGTGGGGGAGGATGGCGATTCTACCAACTGTGCTACCCACGAAGTCATGCAAAAGTCATCTTTTTTTTTTTTTTTTTTTTTGAGTTACACTCGAAATTTTTCAATGGAAGTGAATGTGTATCTCTATTCCAATAAGTGAGCTCCTCCTGGTGTCCTCGTGGTTAACACAGTTGATAGGATCGCCATCCTCCTACATCGGGTGGAAAATACCTGAGTTTGAGTCCTGTCAATGATGCGAGGAATTTTAATGCGCCTTTTTCACAACGTTGATAAGTTAGTCGGTCTCAGGTGAGGGCAGCATGATGTTTTCTCCCGGAAACTCTGGTTTTTTGTCCAGCAAACAGAAAATCGACCACAGAACACACGCAAATTACAGACAATATACACGGAGCAAAATATACACGGTTCGTTCTCCACGCGTTCGCGACCTTCCTTGAATAATTTGCATCCATTCCAGCACTAAAAGACCCTGATAAGGAGTTCCTGTATTCCAAAAGTAACTGATAAATTTCCGGTTCCTTCACATTTTTCTTGCCCACAGTTGGGAGGGTCGCTGTCCTCCCCACACTAGGTGGTAAAGACATGATTTCGAGTCCTTTCGATGAAGTGAGGAATTTTAATGGGCCTTTTTCACAAGGTGGCCAAGTTAGCCGGTCTCAGCAGCATAATTTTTGTTTTTCATCTAATAAAAGAAAAATGGACTTCAAAACACGCGCAATTTACAGACAATATACACGGATCAATACGTCCTTAGTCTCTGATGCTCCTAAAACCCCAATACAACAACTCCTTCCTTAAAAGAGAAATAATAAGGCACTGACCCACAAAAACTAAAAACGTGCAGAAGCCTTCTTATTTCATAACCTGTTGCTATTGACAACCAAAGATCGATTTTGAGTTGCTATTAGCAAGCAAAGATCGATTCAATACCCTGGACCAGGGTAAATTTAAATTGACTTTTTATAATTAATTTTTTTTTAAACTACATTCTATTTATATTTAAAATTGTAAATTAGATTTTGTTTATTTTCCCACAGTTGAGCGTGCAGATTTAAAATTCCAGTTGCGTATTAATGCCTTATAAGTCCACCTTTTGTTTTTAACTCCCACTTGTGCACCTTAACCTTCCAAGACTCCTAGATAAAGGTGGAGCTGAGCCTTGAGGCCTACGCTGCATTCAATACACCCCCAGTCGCCATACAGTCTGATCGCAGCAGCTTTGCATCAAATATCAATTGTTTCCTTCTGTTTGGACCACACTACTCTGCCCTCCCGCCCTTTGCGTGTCCTCTCCTAGCATTGGCTATTCACCTCCGACACGAACGTGACACAGACTACGTGCTAGTCCATTTTAAACGACTCGCCTGCACCGTGTGGGGGAGGCGGACCATCACGAGTGATATAAAAGCCACTTAGAGGGGGAAGGCATTGTTTCGAAGAGAAACGTTCCAGCAGCATCTGACTTCTGAGAAGAAGCGGTTTTTTAACTGATAAACGTTAGACAAGAGTGGTGGAAGGAGTTGCCGCGTTCACTGATCCCATCTTCCTGGTTTTTCTGCTAGCGTTCTGCTGTAGTCTGCAGGTAAGTTGTGCAACACTGCATAGAACGGTAAACATCTTTGTTTACAGTTTGATCGATACAGTTCATTGTTTACCATACCTTTTTTTAAAGAGTGTATAAATTCAAATATTTTTTGCATAATAAATAAGCTAGTAATATTAAATATGATAATAGAAAGACAGGAAGAGAATAAAAAGTGGACGAGCCGGGTGCCTTATTAGAGTCCCGGATGTTTACCCAATGCCTCTTCCCTAGAGGTCAGCAGGTTCTAGAATAAATGCAGCATGCACTTAAAGAAACTAGGGGGGGGCAACCATTTCCTGTAAGGACACAAATAAGAAAACATACTAAAGCTGCTTCAGATGAATACCGCATTGCAGCAACTGCAAGGATACAACTGACGAACCTACGTTAATTACAGCACTGCTTGAATGCTGACTATTAAACTTAAAATCTACATTTCGTTATTGTTGAAAAGGACCAATTCTTTTGTTTAAAAGACATGAGGGAAGGCAGATTAATGACCCCACTTCTGAAACGAACATAAACCGAATTTATTCCCCCCCCCCTCTCTTATTTTTTCAGTTCAAATAAAATCAGTTTACGTTCGTTTCAGTATACACCGTTTTTAGAGTAAACCGAGGATGGGGAATAACTTTCCCATAATCGAAAATTCGTTGATTCTAACGCAGGAATAGCAGTTTTTAAGGATTACTTTTTAATGCGTCAATCAGCAGTTCTTGAGGAGTACAATGAAGAGTTCTTACGCCACTTCAGCTATTATAAACTCAACTTACGTCCCTCCCTCCCCCGTGAACTCCTCTACGCCATTACCCAAGAGGAGGTCACGAAATGCGTAGCCTGCATGTTTTAATATTACCGCCGATACTATTTTAGGATATCCTCTCTACTACACAGCTTATAACCTCACATGTGGGATATACATCATCCAGTTAAATACAGCTTCCTAGCAACCCTCCTTCATTTTATTTTTAAGGAAACTCCTGTAGGAGACGGAAGATCAAACTCCACTAACAATAGCAAATCTGGGTTGGTTCATATTTATAAAGTGATGGGATTATATTTGGAATGGGAAAAACAGGAAAGGACTTTCAGTCCGCGCACAACGTTCCCACGTGGTGCGTCTGCGAGTCTGTTGTTAGCTTCCATCTTGTTCAAATGCGCGAGCACTGACAGCTGCCCGAGTGCCAGATGCTAGGCAGAGCGTGTTATCGATAGGAGATGCGCTGTGTCAGTATACAGTAAAATTGCCTTCTGATTTCATGAAAATGTTGTGCCCTTTTAGGGCCGGACCTGGAAAGAGAGTTTGCTGATCAAGATTCCTCAACAACGTAAGTACAATTATTTTTGTATTAAGGAATTATAAAGACAGAACTTTGATTGGAAAGTCATGGAACACTTAAGGCTTAATCAAAAGCAGTGGCGTATCATCGTAGGGAGGGCATATGGCCCCTCTTCCCATCCCTGATCAAAAGGTTACTCCGAAATCGGGGGCTGTCGGCTTAAAACTTGGATTTCTTATTTGTGGTGTAATACGAGCTCGAACTCGAGAGGTTTCGTACCGCAACATCACGCCAGACCACAGATAATGGCGCATGCGCTCTTTGATCGTTACTTTTGTTGCCGCAATGTTATAAATGAAATTGGATTTTAATTCTTTCTTTCCTTTTTTTGGTAAGTGGTGGCTGTTGTGGTTTTAATAAACAAAAAACAAAGGAGTTTTAAGACATTCCTGTCTCCTTGAGAGTAATTGTAGCTTTTGCCTAATTTTTGAATAAATGAAAGTTCGAAATAAACATTTTGGTCAAAAAATGTAAAATAAATTTATATTTTTTTCAGTTTGATATTTCAAAAAAAAAAAAAAAACTACCAGCCTAAGTTAACTACAGCACTGCTTCAGTTTAATTACCAAAACTGTAATATGTTTAAATTTTGGTTCGAAACCTGAAACCGACTATTTTGGTATCTACCAAAAGATAGAAATCATCTTTTGGTAGATCAGAAAAAAAATCTAAATTCAGCTAATTTTATTTGCTTAGCAGAAAAAACTAACTCTAAGAATAAGTTTACATCATTCTCCTTCGCTTGTGGGTTAATACCATTGCATCCGGATGGACCTCTTAACTTCCTTCCCTGAATTCTTTCTAAACAACCAACTATATTTCCCATTCATTCATCCAATCGGCGCATGACAACAAACATATCCAGTAATAAATAATTTCCATATTTCTATTGGTCCGATTTTAACAAAATTTGGGATCCAATGAAACTTTCTAAAAGAACTAAATATAAAAATTTAAGTCTATTCAGTAGTTGAGTTATTACATGCGGACGAACAGACGGGTGCCCAACTTTTTTAAAAAGAAAATTACTTAAACAGAATGTACAGTATGATTTTTGGATTTATCTTGATAAATTCAAATAACTGTCTACAGCCACTAAATTGTTCGCAGCCCCTCCCAGGGCTCCTGAGTTGCCAAGCCCTTAAAACAGCCCCTTTGTTTTCTCAAGTTTTGGACCTCTTAATAATGGCAAATATTAATTAAAGTGGGAAATAATTTTCGGTTAGGATCTTTCTGTTGGGTGTTATTTTTCTTAAATGAATTGGAAATAGCGTTGAACCAAAAAAGTATAATATGGATGGCTGGATGTCTAGACACAGATGGATTTTAATATATAAATGTTTTCAGAAAGGCTTAAATATTAAAAATTTATCAGCCATACTTTTCAAAACTGCCGATATCAATCAGCTTTTAAGTTAATGCCAGTTCTAGACAGTATTTAATTAGTAAACTGTGCTCTATAATTCCAATTATATTAATTCCATTCTCACAATGGATGCTGCCATTCTGTAGTTGGTAGAATCTATTTCCTCTGAATGGGGATAGTTAAATATTTGAATTATTCTCATGTGGGCGGTAACATTAATTACTTTTAGTGACTCGGTAGGTTAGAAGACATTAAAAATAGTTAACTGTCATTTTTAAAAAAAATGATGGACAGCGCATGCCTCGTGCATTCGTCAATGGCAGCTAGCAATTATTGTTATCTTTTGGTTAGGTGATGTTTCAGAATCCTGCGCGTAACTCGGGTTCTGTTAACGTCAGAACACTTTGCTCCTTCCTGCGTATAATTTTTGTCTACTCACCGATTGAGAAACTTCTGAATGGTTCGTTTATGATGAAAACCTTCTTTCTATGCCAACTTCTAAAGAGTGTCGCAAGCCCCAAACTTATCTTTGTAATATCAAATCTTTCGTCAATCCTTTTCTGTTTTGCGTTTAATGTACCCGCATATTACGTTCCTCGTTATAAGGCTGCATCCTTTTTCTTCTATGTCCAGAGACAAAATAACCCATAACCACTGCAATTGAAGGGACACTATAATCTCCTAGATGGCACAATTGAGTTCCCCCAGTGGGGGGATCACTGCCCTTCCAGCCGGGAAATATTCGAACAAAAAGTGCTTAAAAAGCAAACAAAAGAAAACCTTCCTCGTTGCTGCTTCAACGCAGAACATTGAAGAAGTTCCGCTCTTTAAACAGATACGTTTTTCCTTGTACCATTATTTGTACCAAACAAATACCTTTGTACCATTATTTTTGTTTATTTATTGTTTTGAAGACTCACTTCTCATTTTATATTACATAAACGAACTGCTTATCCACGTATCACTGAACACAAAACAGAGTTTAACATCCAAAAACAAAATTCACGATGAACACAGCACACTCGTGACAGATGCAAGTATTTCATCATGCGTCAGCTGTTTGTTAATAGGAAGGAAAGAAGTTGAGCAAACTAGAAACCCTTCTGGAAGAAAAAGCCAAATAACTCCCTACCCAATATCTGAAACATTTAAAATTATTCTTTCCTGTCCGTTTGAAAGTAGCTGACATCCCTCAACTTTGATAAATTATTTTCCCTTTTGAGTACCACGAGATCCATCGTGAGGTGTTCATAGGTGATGGTATTGACACGTACCTTTCCTATTGACCTCCTTACCAAGAAGTCACGTAACTAACACAGAGCAGCCTTTCTTTTTTTAGAATCTGTAAAAAATTAACGCGTTCTCAGAAGTCTTTACCGCCAAGTGTTGCTGCTTCACAGTGACAGCCAAACCCAGTCACTTCCCTTGTGACTAGTGGTGGACGCAACACACCACTAGTCATACGCTGGTGATTGAAATCACCTCCCAAAAAAAAACTCGGGGAAATTTTGAATTGTTCATTGTTGTGGGTTCGAAGAAACTTCAAAGTTGTGCCTCACCTTGATGATATCAGCAGCGTGGTGAAGCCTCAGCAATATCTGGAGAAAAAACCGTTATAGGTACTAAATCCTAAAATTCGGTAATCTATTGGTGGGAAAACAAACCTCAACATTATCTCAGGCCTGAAGCAACAGACAACCTTGCGAACCCTAAGGATGTAAAAAGGGACTTGGCGCACGCATAAAGATTATTAATCACTGGAGCTGTTGACCAATGGCAGTCCATCTCATTCTGTCAGTTTGGGAAAACGTAGTTGACACTGGCCTTTGTCACCTTCTTTCCAACCGCCCATAAGTTCAAAATACAAATTAAAATTCAAACTTTTTTTTCTTTCTTTACAACAAACCGCATAATTACAGTGCAGCCAACTTCAATTAAAGCGAGAAGAGTTCATAAAGGGTTTCGATCTTTTTCGGGTTTTTTTCCGCAGGAAAAACCCCCATTTCCAGATGGTATTATAATTATTAGCTGATGGAAAGTCATTGTTTAAAAGAACATCAAGATTTCTTTGCCACTACATTGGTGACGTCACACCATGATAGTAATTGACAAGGTTTGCCACGCTCCACTGTCCTTGTCTACCAGTCAACGGTTCAGAGGGGGTTGCCTTGCAGCTGGCGAACTAACAGAGATGAATTTCCTTGTGTGGATAGTACTCTCAGGTAAGGCTTACTGTGTAGAATGGAAACTAGTTTGTTTACATTGTGATGAATGGTGTGTGGCTGGGATAGTTCTCTTAAAATGAATTTTACAAAATAAGCTTCTACTTGTTTAATCTAAACGAACTGTAATAATGCAAAACTGTTAATTTTAGATTGGCCAGAGCCTTGCATTTTGAGCTCCTATCCTGTGTTAGTAAACATAGGATAATTCAAAAGTTGCTTTTGAAGCTCTTGATATATTGGTTGCCATAATTCTCAGTTCAGATGGGCTACTAGGAGAGTTCATGGATTCCTTCAGTGATATAGAAGAATCTGGAAGCTTCATTTTAGGAGGATGTAGATTGCTGTAGCGGGTGCAGAGAAGAGCAACGAGATTGGTGATGTGGAACAAAAGGGTGGTCTTACCAAGAAAGGCTTCAGTTCTTCAAATTGCAACGCCTGGAGACTAGGCAGCTGAGAGGAAATCTAATTGAGACGTTTAAGGCTTTAAATGGATTGAGTAAGATCAGTACTAATGGCAGCATCCTTACTCTTGCTCACACTACACAGGAGGAGGAGCACAATTTCAAATCGAGGAAGGTTGGTTGCAGAATAGATGTACGAAATTTTGTCATCAGCAACTGGATAGTTGATTGTTGAAACAAACTTCCATTTGGTCTTATAGAAGTGAATAGTTCGGATAAATTCTAGGAAGAACTGGATAAACTATTAAGTGTGATGGACAGGTAATATGGGAAATTGTTGTTACTGTATAAGCTTGCTTTCTTCCATCGTTTACCACTACTAATATTTTTCCATAATTTACATAATTTCTTGTCTAATTTGCTGAATTTACATTAGTATTAATACTATAAATTTGGTGATAGTGGTGGTTGATGAACGTGACCCTTCATGAAGTCCAGAGAAAAAATTCTAGCAAGTGAAGCCCGCGATTTTAGTCACTGAATATACAGTTCATCTTGTTGATATATGGGATGATGATCCTTGTAATATTTGATTTGTGGTAGAAAAAAATTTTCTGACACGCGAAGAGAAAAAATCTCGGTGATAGTTTTAAGAAGAAAAATTGCCCATCAATCTTCATGTGACTTCTGCAAGAAAAAAAATAAATAAAAGTTCCCTTTAAAACTATCGCTCATTAGCTGCACATGAGCATGTGATTCCTCATTTCTCCATATTCTGTTTTGTTTATTTACTAGTCCATTCACGAAAAGTGCACTCGCAGTTCAAAATGAAGTACTTAATGAAACTTTCTTCGTTGTCCATCTTCTCCAAAATGTTGACTCAGAATATTGTATCCTGAATGTTCCTCTTGTCATCTTCGATATCAACCCCTTTCTCAAAATTCTTCATAAGGCAGGTGAGGGACTATCGTATGGCAGTTTGACTTTGAAGGAATGCTATCCTAGTTTAATACAGTGCTCATCTTAAAAGATGAGCATTCAATTATTATTCCATGTATAAGAACAGTTCTGTATGAACAAAATTCTTATGCAACTCACTATTTGTTTCAATATTTTAGCTAGAGTATCTGGGATGGGGAATTCTAAAGTTTTAGGTAGGTTTATGTGGAACAGCGCTTGCCAGATCGTATGAGATTTTTAAAGCATTTGCAATTTGGAGTTATCCGAACAAGTGACTCGTATACCTGTACTGCATTATGTCCTGCAAATTGCATTTGTCCTCTGCTTGATTTCGTAATTTGGACAATAAAACAACCAAAGATTTTCAAAAGAGAAAATCCATCTACCTTCTCCCGAGACCGATTAACTCGGCCATGATGTTGGGAAAAATTAAATAAATGTAATCATAAGATGTCCTTAAGTCATTGACGGAATTCGAACTCTGCCCTTTTCCACAGAGTGTGTGGGTATGGAAGGATGGGGATTATAGTCACTGTGCTGCCCTGTAGTCCTTTATAGTGCTGACTAACAGAACTAAAATTACCGCCCATATCCTTTGACAAAAATTTCGATGACGTTCCAAAAACAAGCCAATGGACTTCCTTTACCTTACTGAAATCGGAGAGGTTAAACATTTTACTCCTTTATTTGTATCATAGACATTTCCATTGGCGGGTTTGGCGCATTATCGCTTGAATCAATTAGGATTAAAAAACATTGCTGCGCTTTGAAGTTGCGGTTAAATTTTGGTTTTGGTATTGCTTCATCAGAAATGGCATTTCCTGAAGGGATAGTTGACTGCTGACAGCGAGCGACAAGATGTGACCCTACCTACACCGTACTACTGTATATATCCTGTTTAAAATCCATTTGCGGTGCCAAGGTTATCAGTCATAGGGTTGTCGCATCAGTTGGAGTTAAGTAGGTGTTCGTTTCCAAGAATCTTTTTTTTTCGTATCTCAAGTTTTTTCTCTTTTTCACGACCCTACTTAACAAGATAGGCCCGGGTGTCACGGCTCACCGGGATGTGGTGAGCACATCGTGCTATGTACATAGAAAACCTACTGCTATGTACATAGGAAAAGAATTAAGTTAACAGTACAAGATTTTAGCCTGTTTCTAGTGTTTGGACAGTAATCATCATCACATTTTGAAACAGCAGTTGTTTCTATTGTACATCAAAGAAGCGCAAAGCAATATTCCTTTAAGGACGAGCTGTTCACTGCCAAAAAAATATATATCCAACTTGTTCTAAATCTTAATATTAGTCACTAGTAAAAGTTCTGGTAAAAAAAGTAACCAATGTCATCTTCGTTTACTTCATTTACCTATATCCTTCAAGTTCTTTAAATCTAGATAAATTCCAATCTGTACAAGAGTAGATGGAAGTTTAATCCAACAGTCAATCAGACATTGGTTGAAAAAAGATTACAGACCATCTATTCTACAATTATCTTTATCAATTTAGGCTCCTTGTGTCTATTCAACGTAAACTATTACCCTTGAACACATCCATCTGCCCCCCCCTCCCTCCCCAAATTTCTGGTTTCCAAACACTTTAATTTACAGAACTGAAGTTAGAATTGGGTAAAAAATACCCTTTTGTGCCCTTAATCAGTATCATTATTTCTCTTTGTACACTTTCAATGAAATCCGCATGTTTCCTACAAAGTGAAGAAATCATTTAATCTTACTATATTGTTATGAACTATTGTTATGGTAAATTATAGCTATCTCAGAGAAACGTCTTTTTTGAAAAGCTACTAAAGCTCAGCGAAAGTAAGACGCCACAAGTAGACAGTATACTAAAAAAGTCTGCACGTGAGTACATCATCATGTTGGGAATGTTAATGAGATTTTAATTAGGCCTTCCGCTTCCAGACCATCCCTTGGGCTGGAGAAGCGCTAATGTCTCCCCAATCCACAAAGGAGGTGCAAAAGTGATGGACAACTATAAACCAGTGAGATTGACTTCCGTAAAGGGAAAGATTACGGAGTCTGCGATACAGGAGCTTCCTGATAGAAATGGTATCCTTAATGGATTATAGCATAGGTCCTTGAAGTGGCAAGTGGCCTTACATGGCCAACCTAGTTAATTATTATGACGATGTTATAAAACGTTGAAACAACTTTGGTACTATTCTCCTTTACTTCAATAAAGACTTTGATACAGTTCATGTCCTCGCGGAGAACACAGGTAATATATTACCGTCCTCTCCACACTTGGTGAAAAAGGCCTGAGTTCGTATCCCATCAATGATGCGAGGAATTATGGGTCTTTATCACAACACGGCTGAGTTAAATGGTCTCAGGAGAGGTAGCATGGTTTTTTACCCAGCAAAACAAAAAATCGACCACAGAACACATGCAATTTACAGATATGTTGCATACTGCGCAGTTTGGCCGAAGTTGCTGATGCGTCTAAAAGCCCAGAACAACCAACACCCAGTAGAAACCGAGAACCTAATTCCGCTATAGGGAAAACAATTAAAGCAATGACACAGGATTGGAGAACCAAATAGCAAAACTACTTGAAAATTACTTTGAAGCTTCTGTGGTCAGAGAAGGGAATAAATAACTTCGGGTTGGAGATGGAAACTGAACCAGACCTTTTCAAATGGAAGAAAAACGCCATAGCCACTGGATTTACTTCAGTGGGTATAGACCCACTGAGATAAACCCTGGCTAGACCAGATATATTTTGTCTAGATATAAAACATATGTGTACCATATTCTCTGATAATTTCTAGGTGGTAGATGACTTTCATCAACCGGTGAAATACCACCACTTTGCTTATTGGAGGCTTGAAGTGGTGAAACCCATGTTTAGTCTCTAGAGCAAAGTTTCCGGTATCCCCCTCCCCCCCATATTTCACCTTCAACCCATGCACGGTACTAAGTACTATAGGTTTTGATACCTTTCGTGTTTGGGGTTTTCATAAAAAAAAAAAAAAAAAATTTTCAAGCCTAGAATTTTTCCTTCTCTTGTGCTAATATTGTTATCAGTTTCTTCCAACGATCCTGTTTACTGAACACTATCTTTTTGCTTATCTGAACTTCGATTGTAGGTTGTTCGATATTGACTCTAGTTTGTTAGCACAGAAAGGAGCGAAGAAGTTAATTCTTTAACAGCTGACAAGAAAACTCCGTAAAATATTTTGGAGCGTATGAAGAATAGCTAACACGACACACTTCCACTCAAAAGATGAAAGTCACTATTTCCTCAGAAACCCTTTTCACATATCCTCGAGGGCTGTCATTCTTGCATGACAATGTCTTTCTGGGCCGTTTCATAATTCTTCCTCATTCTGCTGACCTTCAAATCTCGAGTTCAACATCCGACGTGGCATTTTATGATTTGATAAGAAATCTTACAACTAGGTTTCTTTAATCTTTCCCCAAATGTGTATCTTTCTGGTGACTGTGATTGCAATGGAGATAAAGTGAGGTAATCGTGGTTTACGATAGCAAAACTGAAATTTTACAACAATGTTCATATTTTGACTATCTTTCATGGGCATTTGCAGGGAGAATGGACGCTAGACTATTGAGCAAGGGCCGCATATTAAAGGCCCTTGCTCAGCTTTCCAGTGGACTGTAGATAATAGTCTAGCTTCCATCCTCCCTGAAAATGCCCATGAAAACTGGTCATTTTGACAATGGCAAACATGTCATTGCCAAAATTCATTGAAATAATTTAAATGCCCTTTTCAATCAAATTGCTATGAAGCCATTGAAATTTTAATTACAGAGTGATAATGTTGATAATAATATTAGCTTCCCTATGCAATGATAAGTATATGATATGAGCGTAAGAGATTACTCCAATTATCAGTGTTTACGACTGGTTTTCATTTGGGGGAGGGGGGCATTTTATACTGTAGGTCAAGGCCATTCCTAGATACTATTTCTAGGATGAAACATCACCTTTTAGGTGAACTGTTTATTGAAATGAAAATTTAAAATTATTCTTCAAGTCATTTTAGTAGGCCAATCTGCTTTAAAATTTCATTAGCCAAATTCACTTTTGATAAAAAGTTAAAATTAAACAATATAAGGTGATTGCACTCCAGTGAACCCTTGCATTCTGGAGGGTGTTATTGGGGGTGTCTTTAGATTGCAAGCAGTAGTCGAAATAGCACACAATCTGAGAGATATCTTCAACCAAAAGTAGGCTCCATGGTATCGTAACACTATGGAGATAACTTGGTACAATTTATTGCTAAGAAGATAATGGATCTTTTGCACTCGTACCAATGTGTTTACCTTTTTTTAATCTAGTTTTCCAAGAGATTTTGTGTGATAAGTTCTATCTTCATATCTAGTAATATAAAAGACTAATTTGCAATCATTACCTCCTCTTTTTTTGATATTTACATGTTCTTGTGTAGCAATATCATTAAAAAATAAAGCTGTTAGCCTTAAATCATAAGCCTTCGCGGTTGGTAGAATCGCCGTCCTCCCTACACCGGGTGGAAAAGACTTCAGTTCGAGTCCCGTTGACGTGAGGAATTTTTATGAATCTTTTTGACAACGCGTTTGAGTTATTCTGTCTCAGGCGAGGGCAGTATGTTTTTTTTCTCCCGGAAATTTTGGTTTTTCATCCAGCAAACAAAATCGACCACAGAACGCAGGCAATTACGGGCATTATATGTGGAGCAATATGGCCTTAGTTGTTCATGCTCCTAAAACCCAACAACAACTTAACTGGTAGATTAGCATTTTAAACTAGGAAGCACGAATCCAAAAAGGAAATATTACGATTTTATCTTTTAGCAGCGTTGGCAAAAAAAAAAAAAAAGTTCCAGCTCTTGAATTCAGGAAACAGCGTACGTTACAGTTCGGTAACGCACACTTTAATGGAGTGTTTAGTACAGAACACTCCACAAATATAACGAATTGTACAAAAATTAATTTCGTATTTTTTAAAAAAGTTTTTCCAGTCTTAATTAACATAATGGTTGAAATTTACTTTATGGTGCTTACAAGGAGTGAAGAGCTGACCTAGATTCGCCTATTAGTTCCCAGTGAATTGGATGCTCCATTCTAGATTTAAAACCAGTTGCAAAAAGGGAAAGGTTGGCGGAGGCAACGTGATGCCAACTTCATTGTCTGGAGGATACAGTCCAGCAGGTAGCTTAAATTGTAGGACAGTGTAGTCTATAAAAATTATTGTGCTCAATTCTTATAAATAAGAAGTATGAGTTCACGTGGTCATTTGGGTGTTTTCCTGTCAGCCCAGCTTCTCACTGAAGAGAACACAATGAAGAGTCTGAAACAGCTGTATAAGGATGACAATATGTGCATGTATTGGGTCAATATACATTCTTTTATAGAATGGATTATTTGATTTTCTTACCAATGGTTTTGTTTTGTTATGTGTTCCTGAACTTTAGGAAATATCCAGTTCGTATTACCATCAGAAATAAATCCATGCAGTGGTTGCTATTAGTGGAAGGGAAGAAACTGAAATCTTCGAAATATATTAGTGTAAGACCATGCAGTTCACAAACATTATATTCTAGGCCTTTGCTTCCATTGACTCTTCCGAGTTTTTCATCCAACAAAAAGAAAAGCAAGCTTTAAAAAAAATTCTCAATTTACAGACACAAAAAACCAATACTTCATTTCAATTGCTCTTGATGGCAGTCATAAACAACCTCAAGGGCCAGCGGGAATACCCAGAAGTGGAGATAAAGGAGAATTAAAGGGATAAATTGGCCCAAAATTTAGAAAATATATTTTTAATATTTTATCTGCCTTCCAAAATTAAATTTCTGCATATTCCCTAATCACCAAAATAAACTTCAGAGTTACTAGCCTTGACGATACCTGACAGTTACACTTGCAGGCATTGTCAAAATTTATTTTTTTGGAGAGAGGGGGAGTTTGCGAACCTTGAGCTGTTCGCTGCACCACACACGTGTTCCAAAAGTGGCATCCTGTTGTCCTTCTGCAAATGCCATTAGTTCGAAGGCCATGCGCTGCCAGGAAACCAAATGACCTCGTTAGTGGGAAGGTCAGGTATCGCATCCTTGCCTTTTTTTTAAAAAAAACTACGCAAGCTGGCGTCACCTTAAAGTCTCCTTTTCGCCCTTCTTACAGTGGACCGCAACTAACACGAGAAGAGGTCATCAGAGGTCACAGGAGCGCAGGCGGGGAAATCCCTACATTAAAAAGAGCGCGAAGTAACGGCAAGGGTAGCAGTGAGAACTATCCCCACCTAATGGAAGACGTGTTTTCGTCCCGCTTTGAAGAATGAAAAAGGTTTTAAAAAAGTTCACAGACATTTATTGTTAAGAATTTGGTAAACATAAAAGAATGATGATGTCAATTCTGTTGTTTAGCCATTGCTTGTTCACAGTGCACATAAAAAAACATTTGACCTCATTACAGCACAAAACCAGGAAACACCCTAGCCTTGGAGACACCTACATACACCACCAAGTCCATTTGAAAGCAAAATTGTTAATGTTCTCCCATACAAAGGGTGTATTTTAAATTTTAGTAAGCAATATAAATTAAGACTAAATTTATTTACACTACTTGCTAAAATTTGGGGTATCACTTGTTTTTGAATTATCAATAATTTCAGTATCATCGAAAAATAATCTAAAACAGAAGGGTAATTTATTACAACATTAAATCTATCACAATACTGGAACTATCTGGTATTACATTACCATCGTCCGATCTTAGCAATCTGGCATCACTTGTTTTCACTGATAACAATAATACGCAGTGAAGAATTGATAATGTAGTAAAAATACTGTTTTTGTGTACTTGTAGTAACATCGAAACCCCACTTATTGGTAAATACACCATTCTTATTTTTAGTACTTGACTTTAAACGGTTCTTCGGAACGTTACAAAGCGAGGTATGTTTTAAAAAGACTGGATGAGATATTTCTGCATCCAAAGCAACTATTCAGAAGGGAATCTTCACCCTTCCTTCCCAGGTAATTACATTAAATGAACTTGCCCTGTTCATATAGTGCAAGTTCATAGGAAGAGAGACCTTGGCCACTTAACTCTTAGTAGGAGTGGTTCAATCTAACATTAAATTTTCCATGTAGTGTAACCAGGCAGCTAGGAAGGAACATGTCCTGTTCATGATTTATAGGGCCATTACTGGTAGGAAGAAGACGGCAGGTTCTTCCTCTACCACCCGACCCCTAAGCCACAGTATATTACCACGGCATTTGTCTATGTACATGGCATTTGTCTATGTGCATGCATTCTGGGTGGAACCTGGATAAGTTCTCTGAACATCTTTGGACGTATTTCTTATTTCCTCCCTTTATGCCCTTAATCTTTAGGAGTGCATTAGATCCCTGAAAATCTGTGGATCTATATTTAAGAATTAAAATTATGATGAATATGTCATTTGATTATTATTAGAATCTATATTAAATCATGTTCTTAGCGTGGAACTTGTGCAGTTAACAGCTAAGTGTCCTACGCTTTTATTTACGCTTAATTTGTGTATGCGTTTACTTAATTAGTAAATTAGTCTTGTAAATTGAAATGAATTCCTCCTCTTTTTTTTAAATTCCAGTTTAAGATTACGCCATTGTGAATGCGCAAACAGGAAAACCATTGATAACACGAGACTGTCTTAAGTATTCGCAGTGTTTCCCCTTTGTGCAATTAGACACTATGATCCAGTAAAACTAACTTTCCGAAACCAAAACTGCTCTCCTGGGAAAGTAAGAGGGTGTAAAGAAATTCACTGGGAAATAATATCGCTACATTTGTTGCTATTTATCAGCACAAATGATTAAGACCATGAGTCAAACATTTCACCATGCTGCCTACGCAAAAGAAAACATGAATTTTAATGTAAATCTGTTAGTATGTGCCGATGGAGTTTGGAGCTTATGGACCTTCATTTAGGCAAGCTACTATAAATATCTGCTACAATTAAATCTCGATACAATGAATTTAGATGAAAATATTCAAATGAAAATGAAAATACACAGTATATCTAGCTGCCACTTTATTAGGTACACGAGATCTTATCATGAAAAGAAGTGTTCCTTCAGTTAAAGCCTCAGGTGTTCGTACTATGCGATAGAAATCAGGTGCGTAGATACGCAGGGATACTGTATGTGTGAAATTCGGTGAGAAAATGGGCAAGACGAAAGATAAGATTTGAATGGCTGCTAACGTGGTATGGTAGTCAGCGCGCGACACGTCGATATCTCGGAAACTGGAACCCTCCTGGGGTTTTCACTTATAAATGTATCTCTGGTGTACTGAGATCTATCTAATAGCCAAATAACATCCAGCCAACATTGATCCTGTGGTTTGAAACAGCTCGCTGATGAGAGAGGCTAATGGAAGCTAACAAGACTTGTGTAGAAAGGCTAGTCAGTCAAAACACAAGCAATACAAAAGTGGTAACTAAAGAGGCATTTCAGAACTCACAACTAATCGTACCTTGTCGCGGATAGGTTACTGAAACCGACGAACGAACCAGGGTTTCGCTGCTGTAAACAAAAAAACAAGAAGGTACGGTTGCAGTCGGCTCAGAAAGGACCCAAATATGGCAAAGACATGAGTCCAAGTCAGTTGTCAATAATGCCAATGAGTTGATTCAAGATTCTTAATGCGCCAGGTCAAAGGCCAGAACTGTGCACAACTGTTCCAAGAGCCTACTGCGGTAGCCTCCCTTGTTACCAGATTTCATTCCAGTTGAGCATCCATTGATGAGGTGGAATAAGCTCTTCAGAGTAGAGATCCATACCCATCTAATTTGTAAAAACTCTGGAAAGCAATTGAGCTATAATGGACCACATTGCTGCGGCACTCTTACGACACTTCGTTGAGTTCGTGCCACAAAAATTTCAGGCTGTTCTGGGGTCTAAAGGCAAACCCACCCGCTATTTAGAACCGAATAAAGTGAAGCTTTTAAGAAAATCCAGTGAAAGGAATTATTTCCAATGTTCACCTGCCTAAAATTTACTGGATTATGACGAAAGAAAAGCTTTATTGGACAATTATTAATGGCTATGTAGCCCATATTGTAAACACGGCTATGGAAATATTCGCTTGAATTAAAAAAAAAAAAAAAAAAATGCAAGCGCTAAGGCGCCTCCGTAGGTGGGCAGGAGCAGCAATGCGTAGCACGCGCTTCTTGATTAGACCTGTGGTCGAGCCACAGGTCTAATCAAGGACCCGTGACCACCAAATACGGAGGATGCGGAAAGGTCAGGGAATGACCACCGCATATCCCCCTCGGAGCAATATGGCCTTAGTTGCTAATGTTCCTAAAAACCAAACAACAGCAAGTGCTAAAAGATGCGAAAAAGAATTCATAAAATACTTTTTTTACGTTTCCTTTTCCACCTTTTTGAACGTTATTGATACTTTTTTATTTTTTAACAATAAAGTTGAAATTTTGTAATTTAATGTGGGATAAAAAGTTAAAACATTTAAAAACAAAAATTTGACTTATCAATATGTGAATACGTATTTCGCCACTTTGCCCAAAACGTTGCCTAAAACAGTTCAGCTTAATTTTCATCAAGAAGAGAAACATCACTGATGCATCCATGATGATGGAAAATTCCCCAATTTAAAAAGTTACTCAACATAATGATCTGGGTATTCGTACAAAAACATATATAGGTATTTCAGCAGTCTAAAGGAGATCTCCAACTTTCATAATCCACATCTTATTATCGGCTGTATTCTCTGTGCATAGTCCCAATTCTCATATATGCAATATGGTCTCAGTAATTTGATCTTCTGCAACCCACAGTTTGCCAGTCCAGATTATTATCCCTCGAATACTGGCTCCTAAAATGGCCGAGCAGGAAAATCGCAGGTCTGCCAGATGCAATCTCAAAATCTGTCCTACTTGCCAATGTACCATCATATTATTTCCAGGGACTCTGTCATCTTTGCTCAGCTACTGTCCGGAAGCATCGACTGTGCATCCACTCGTCAGAAGATAGAATTATGAAAAACAAATATTTATTTATTAACCCATAAAAACACTTTGGTAATATATTTATTAAAAATAACATCACAGAGATCTGATAGCTCTAATTCCACTCACTGGCACCTTATTGCTTGTGTCATATTAGAGACCTATGTAGCAGTATTGACCGATATGTTTTAAGAAGTCAACAGTTTTCTTTTTTTTTTTATAGCATTAAAAACTGCCATATCCTTGTCCCTTTAGATTCCTCCAGCTGTACAAGTTTTTCTGAGATATTTCCAGCTGCAGATGACCTTTCTTCTTGTGGTTAGCTAAATACTTGTCACTCCACTTCATGGACACTAATTATAACTTACTCATCCAAGTTCCTTGAATTCTATTAAGAAATTATATCTGTAACTCGTCCTTTCTGTCCCGAAGTCTTCTTTCTGAGTGTCGGAACCTTCTGCCTTCATTAAATTCTTATTCCCCTTCAGATATAAATGTATATACAGTATATATTTTTTATGTAAGTTCTCTATTCAGTCTATTGTTCCTGGTGCTGCAAATGGGGGATCTCATTTTAATGGCAGTAAATGTTTCAATATTTCGTATCATCAACATATACTTCCAATTTTTGAGGTGTATTTCTGAACTAACTGTAGTTCTGATTGCATGATATTATTTCGTTCTTCCTTATACTCTCTTTTTTGTACGTAAAGAGAATGTGACCATTCTCTTGGTGTAATGAGAAATATTCCCTTACTGACTGAGTCAGTTAACTAACTGACTCAGTCGGAAATCGTAAGTTAAGTTTAAATAATCTTTTAATGGTTCATTAATTAATTACTTGTATTATTCATTACTATGCAAGTCTCCTGCAGCTTAGTATTGATCTACACGAAAATTAGTAGTTGTTGATAATTTGTCTCCAACACATAATACTGCCATAAATACTGTTACAGTGTTTTTATAATTAATCACTGTAAAAAATTTTAAAAAATACTGTTGTTTAATGATTTATTTATTGATGCATAAATTATTAATATGTAAACATAATTCACAATGTTATTCTAAATGGCTGATTTCAACTGTCCCAGCCATCTCAAGCCTCAACTTTATAGCAGGCTATGGACCGATGAATCACTATACACGGTAATTCAATTTTGTGGTCGTATTTGGGCAAGAAGAACGCTATTTATTGAGTCGTCTCAACTGTGAAGGTGATGGGAGTACTGTACTGTCACCATCTTGGGTTGTTTCTCGTGGTCAGGACTTGAACCATTGGTTTTTTGTTTCTGGAACAATGAATGTCATACAGTGCATTGACAATCTGGATTATTGTACTTTACCTATACTGGCAGTAGTATGGGGAGGGATCCTTTTTTTTTTTAGCATGGAAATGCATCATGTCATAAGGTACAAACTCTAGTAGCTAGGTTTTAAGGTATGGATGTGCAAAAGCTTCATTATTCTGAACACCTTTGAAATGAACTGGAATGTTGGCTTCAGATAGACCAATACTCTTTAATCAGTAGATAAATTGACCGCCATTTGAAAAAGTGGAACAAAATATTGCTTTCCTCTTATCAAAAATTGGTTCCGAATACACTTTTACTGTTATATAGCGTTTACTGTACAACAGTAAAAATAATTCATGCCTAAGTGTTTAATTTCTCTCTAAACTCACGCTATTTATCTCCCGTGATCGTTCCTCTTACATATTTCAAATATTAATGAAACTTTGAGTGCAGTCTTTTGATTTCATAGACAAAAGAATTGCGTTTCAATTAGATAAAACACCTTCTGCGAGGCCAAAAATAAATAAATGAATAAAAATTAATTACTGTATTATTATTTTAGGTTTTTTTTTTTTTTTTTTTTTTTAAGTAATTGCGCCAGTCAACTAAAGTTATGAGGTATCGCTGTATTCTGTGATCGGTTTGATTGTGTACTGGATGAAAAATCGGAATTTCTGCCAGGAACAAAACGGACAAGCTCGCACTCAGCTATCAATTTAGACCACAGTGTGAAAACAACTAATAAAAGTTCTTCTGTCCTTGATGGTATTCGAACCTATGCCTTTTCCATCAGAAAAGGAACAGCGAGAGCAGCTTTACTTGGCATTTATAAATCATTACAGATATGTTGTAGTAGGGTTTCAGGAGCATCAGCAACTAATGCCATATTGCTCCGTGTCTGTAAATTGTGTTCTGAGGGCGATTTTCTGTTTGCTTGAGTAAAAACCCGGGTTTCCGGGAGAAAAAACCATGCTACTATCGCCTGAGAATGACTAACTCAGCCAAGTAGTGAAAAAGTCCATATAACTCGAACTCAGGTCTTTTTCACCCGGTTGGGGAGGACTGCGATCCTACCAACTGTGCTACCCACGAGGTCGTTAGAGATATATAAATAAAATATATGTAGTGCAGTGAGACTACCATTTCGCACTTTGTGTTTAATCGAAGCTACTTCATTACACCTGATAGTTGTACCCAACAATGATATTTCAGAAATTGGATATGATAAAGTTTTAGCACATTGTTTTCACGAATAAGTGATAACTATATCAAATAAAATTATTTGCCAGTAAAATTAATGTTGAAATCATACATTTTGATAAAACTAAGTATTCGAATGCAAAGGCATACGTACTTCTTTTTAATTAAAGTCCAAATCGTAGCCCACAAGGTCATAATCACCGATTTATCCTGTTCTGGAACATATTGGAATTTTGTTGCTACTCTGGAAGCAAGAGAAATCTCAAAATCATGCAATTTTACAGCCATTTTAGGTAAGACAGATATTACATTCTCTGTTTTGTTACGTATACAAAATGAAATTGAGGTATCAATTAACGTGCTCGCTTTAATATGCTCCCGGAAAATGAGCACTGTTTTACAGAATGCTTAAGTCATCAAATATCAAATTACTGTTTACAATCGTTACTGTTGTAAACAGTAATTATCTGTCTGCTTCGCTTTCAAATTCCACATCGAAAACAGGAAATTATGATTAGAGATAGATAACAAAAAATCTTATTTGTAAGCATCACTTTAAAATATAAATAAAAACATCATACCATTCATAAAATCCTTTAATTCGGGAACCTTGCCCTTGGATTCTAAATGAGGATGTTTATAGTTTTTCTATCAAATACGTCAGTCTGATGTTATTATTACGCTATTTGAACTATATCACGTTTCAGTAATTTATTTTGATTTCCTACTGTAATCAAATTATAAATAGCGCTAATTTTAATCACATAAAAAGAAACCTGATATATGTCATATAGATTGCTTTCATAAAAATAAGTAGGTGTGTGTGATCATATGCAAATATGAATGATGTCATCTGTTTATCTTCTGATAGCACCATGTGAGCGTATATATAAAAGAAAGCAGTTTCAGCAAACCTTCAATAGATTGACAAGCTGAATAAAACGGCACAGCAATTTTTTTTTAAGGAAGGGACTGACATTTATTTATCTCTGAACTTTGATTGTCAGATAGGTGGCGCATGGGAAGGTATCCAGATTAATTTTTTTATCTGCTGCTTGGTAGCACGTTTGCTAGTATACCGTAAGTAATTGAGGAAAATCTTTTGGTCTCTGATTTTTCGTTTTAATAGTCGGCCTTGAAATTTTATCTCCCTTTTAAAAAAAACATTTTTTTTTTTCAGAATTTAGCAGTTGTGCATTATTATTTAAAGTTTTTTTATTAATGTGGTTTTTTATTATTATTATTATTCAGAAATACAGTGTATTTATTGAAATGTTTGTAACCCGTGGAACTTTGAACGACTAGATTTCGTGTCCATAAATGATCTTTTAAAGAGTGGATATAGTTATTTTATTTATGTTTTTAATTTTCTGATTTTCAGACTTCCAGTTTTGAAATCCTCTTTTGTGTAATGCACAATATGAACTAACTTATAAATTACCTTTTAATATCTTTTTTTCCTTTTTCTTTTATCTAATGCTGTTGAAATGGGAAATTGTAATTGTAAACAAATTAAATTTTGGTTTTGTACTTCTTCAGCCACTGAGTGCAAGGGGTTTTAGGGGTGTGTTGCTTTATTTGAATGCTAACTTTAACAGTCCGGTATAACCGTTAACGCACTTTTTTTTTAATTTATTTATTGTGGCCCTAGTGGGTAGCACTGTTGGTAGAATTACCATCCTCCCCACAACGGGTGGAGAAGACCTGAGTTCGAGTCCCATAGATGACGGAAGGAATTTTAATGGGCCTTTTTCACAACGTGACCGTTGGTCTCAAGCAGTGGTAGCACGGTTTTTCCTCCCGGGTTTTTTGTCCAGCAAACAGAAAATCGACCACAAAACACACGAAATTTACAGGCAGTGTATAAGGAGCAATATTACTTTAATTGCTGATGCCCGTATAACCCTACTACAACAGGTATAACAACAACTTTTCTTTTTGTCTGTCAGGTTAAGAGAGAAAACACCTCACATCAGGACACAATAAATATTATTTTTGTCCATATTAAAAAATTATCGGCATTGAATTCAAAGAAAGGAGTGTTCATTTTTAACCCATAAATAATTTTAGGAAAAACAACAAATAATTGTACTGGTACATGTTATTAAATTTCTCATATCACGCCATTTTTAGACATACGTCAAAGCACGTCACTCACCCGTTTCAAAGTCAGTGCACGCAATATGTTTTGAAAATGCGATTTACGTCATATCTCTTACGCAGAGGATAAAAGATAACCGCATTACCTTTATCCGCTACGTGATTAAATTATATGGAGTTTGATTTGCAGTTTTTTATGGTTCAATAGGATGAAACCAATATCAGGATGAACGTGACAGTTTGAAGTTTCCTAAAGGAACTTTATTTAGGCCAATGAAATAAATTATTTGCATAAAATCCTTTGTTAAAATTTTTAAGTGAAAATCAACTTATTTTTGGATTAAGGATAAAAGTTATTTTATTTTATTCCCAACTGAAATTGTGCTAAGAACGTTTGCGAAAAGGGAGGGGGGGGGAGGAAATAACATACTATAGACTACATTGATCATCAGATTTTCACCGTCCACTCCAAGTCCACGCGTGCAGCACAGTGGTTATAATCTTCGTCTCCTCACACTGGGTTGAAAGGAGCGGGTTCAATCCCGTGAATTACACCAGGAATTCTTGTGGGCTTATTTCACTCCGTGGCTGAGTGAATCGGTTTCAGGGGCGGCACTAGGGCTGAAGCGTGTTAGTGTGAGATGGCCCACTTCAGATAAATGCTTTGGAGGAAGTTTTCTGCCCGACTGTGCAATTCAGCAAAATGTGTGGTTGGCTATAGTTATAATAATAATAATACAGCTTTCTATATTAGTGTTATAGTACGGTGAGATGCATAACTGCGAATTTAATCGAATTTAACCTGTAGAGTGTGGTTAGTGAATTATAATTCTAATTAAATTCATTAAGTTTGAAAAGCAACTTCTTTCGCGTAAAAAAAATTTGACCCTTTTATCAGCTTCAAAAGAATATTTACACCTCTAAGTTACTGAGAAAATGCTTATACAATAGACTTTTTGCTTTAAGGTGTATATCTGCACATGGCCATGATCTGTACGAGGAAAAAGAAGATTGTGGTGATGGAGTGATTTTTTTTTCGAGAATTATTGAAATCTCTCAAAAGCTGACCTTGGCAGAGAGCGTTGCTCTCATGCAGGGTTATAGCCTCTGCCCGCAAGAAATTTTTCTTGATGTACAGCTACCACGGTGGCCTTGCATGACGCCTTTTGCGGCAGATGTTTTCTTCTACCTTCGTCATTACACCTAACGTTGGTGTCATTTTTAAAGGATCCTTGAATTTAGGTGAGGGACATCGAATCCCATAGAAAGCGTTGGCTGCTACCGAAAATCCTTGAAGCTGAAATAACTGTTTCAGGTCACGTGACTGGCCTCTCGGTAAACGTCGAACGTGTCTCCTCCACAACTTTGATAAGTATGATACTTTCTTGGCTCTTTCAGATTTAATAATATCCTCCGCTTTCGCATCCTCATTGACATTTTCTGTTTTTTCCTTTCTCACAGTACTTAGCCAACTGGTTTTAAATAAAAGGGTATACCAACGATCGTCCTGTTAGGCGGTCTTGATGTTATCTTAGACTGTAATCTCTCTCTCTCTTTCTCTCTGCGTGTCTCGACTACTCGAGTATTTTCATCCTGAAAAACAGTAAAAACCGACCACCGAACGGTTTAGTCTGATACAATACGATTCTAGCATTGACCACAGTTTTTGTATTTTCCGCTGGTGCTAAAATTCTTGCTACGACACTGCCTTCAGGTATTCAAAATGGGCGTTGTTTTTAAAACCTCCAAAAATTACACAGTTTATTTTCACGGTTATCTGTAACGTCATTTACAAAATGCAGGAAGTCAAAGACGGATGGGAGAGGTTTCCTTAGAAATTTTAGACAAATTATGTAACAATAAACGGAATTATTTTCAAATGATATCTCAGAGTTGATTAAACAGCAAAGTGCGGCGTTGCTTTCAATTTAGGGAATTTTTAGGGAATTGTCGTTCTTTACAGAAAATTATCAATCAGTCAATATCCGTTTACTACAAGTCAATATAGATTGCTTAAGTCATTAACTTGTCCTCGTGGAGAGCACAGTTGGTAGGATCACCATCCTCTTCACACAGTGTGAAAAAGGTTCGAGTCCGGTTAATGACGTGAGGAATTTTTATGGGCCTTTTTCGCAACTCGGCTGAGTAGGTCGGTCTCAGGCGAGGGTGGTGTGGTTTCTTCTTCCCGAAAATCGGGTTTTTCTCTGGCAAACAAAAAATCCACCACAATCTCCTAATATTGTAGTAATAATTTAGGAGGTAATTCTATTATTAATAAAACTGCTTCTTTTAATTTACCAATTCAATTTATAGAATTCAGCCAAATGTTTTTACTTTTAAATTATTCATACAGTTTCTCGGTGTAAGTGTAACAGTTTTTTTTCTAATTTAAAACTTTGGATTATTCTGAAAATTATTCATTTTCAGAATAATCCAAACATCAGAGTAAACAGGCAAAATTTATAATATATAAATAATTTTAACTACATTCATCATTATATAAAAATTGAAGTTATCGTTAAAAAGAGTACTTGACTTCTAAGTGGGATATTGGGAAATAATGAGGAGTGATGATGATTGTGTAAACTGCTTGTCGGAAATTTCTAAGGAAATTTCCCCTTCCTCTTTTAATTTCCTGTACTTTGGAAATGGTGTTACAGATAAACATGAAAATAAGCTACGTAATTTTGGGAGGTTTTAACTTCACATTTTGAAGAACCGGACCAGCCTTACTACCTGTTTAAATTACCAGCATTAATTTGTTAAACAACGTCATCTTGTTGGTATAAAACAGCCATATCCGCCATAAAGGGAACTTCTGGTTTGGATTCAGTAGTCGAAGCCAATGCAGTCTTATGATCAGTAAAATCAGCCGAAAAGCTTATCCAGAGTTGTTCTTGCTGTATAAGTAAAGGGGGGGAAAGCTCTATAAAGCTGTGCAAGTAAAAGGGTAGGAAAAGCCTATTATAGATTAGTTTTTGATTTATTTTTGCCCTTTTAATGATAGTATGATGGGTATATTAATTAATTTGAACTTTTACTTCTTGTGTCTAAAAGTCTCACGTTTGACTAGCCTCGCTAGGCAAACGTGACATTGTGTTTAGCTCTTTCACTGTGCCGAAAAGGTGTAGATTCGATTGCCATTGCGAATTGAAGAGATATGGCTCTCTTTTTTTTTTTTTTTTTTTTTAACAGTGTTTATATGAGACTTGAACATTGGGAAATTGTGGTATTGGAAATCTCATGTCAAATAAAAATGCGAAAATGCATCTATTCACACTCTGTGTGTCAATTTTTGGTTAAGAACAACATGCTGTACATCCGTATTTATCAAATCTAGATCCGAGTGATTTCTTTTTGTTTCTTAGACTAAAATTCACCTGTAGCAGATTAATGACATTTTGGAGATTCATTGAAAATCGAAATAGGCGATGCAAACAGGAGTTCCATAGCTGCTTTCAACAATTGGAGAGTCGCTGGACATTGGTGTATGACCCCGTAAGGGGTATACTCTTACATTATTCCATTGCAGGTGGAATAACCAGCAGTAAGACAAAACCATTTTTATTACACTTCAAAAGATTTTGGATAGCATCACGTATATTCACCATTTTAAATGCCTTGTTTAGCAATTCATTTCAGTATGGTGGACTTACGAAGGGGGTATCAAGAAGTTCGTACCCTTACCTAGAAATAATAGCCCTAGAAAGGTGAAACTTCACAGGAACTTTAATCCTTTTCTATGTACTCTCCATGTATAGAAAACATTTCTCCCATCTACGGATCAGTTGTTTAATGCCTTTATTGTAGAATCCGCACTTTTTTTTTTTTTTGCCTGAAATCACGATTTCATTTCATTGATGACTTTCTGAGACAAATCGAAGCGTCTCCGGATCATACTCGTACACCCAGCATTCGTCATTTGTCACCAACCGATCAAAAAAGTTCTCAACATCCGCATTACAAAAATCCAACAGTTGGCGAGAACATTGCATTCGACATTGCTTCTGCAAAGGCGACAGCAACCTTGGAACCCATCGTGCGGAGACCTTAGACATGTGCAGATGGTCATGTAAAATGTGTCTGCGCGAGTAGCACAGTGGTATCGTCACCGGACCGAAAAGGACCGGGTTCGAATCCCGTCGATGATGCGAGGAACTTTAATGAGCTTTTTTTTTTCACTCCGTGGCTGAGTTAATCGGTCTCAGGCATAGACAGCAAGGTTCCCCCCCCCCCCCGGCAACTCGGATATTTCGTACAGCAAAACAGGCTAATCGACCATAGAACACAAGGGGCTCACATCTGGTGAGTATGGGCTTGGCACACCCAGGGTCCTGAGTTGTATATTATCATTCTTCTCTTCCTTGGTGATTCTCTTTTCTCTCTCGGGGTAATTCCGAAATTTTTCTTTTTTTTGGCTGGTGCAGCATAATCCTCGGGCTTCCTTGCACCATATGGCATAATAATAACAAGCAATTTACAGACATAATACACAATGCACGGCAGATTAATTTAATTATTCGGGTGGCCGAAAAATAAGTTTGGTTGTGTACAATGCTGTAGACAGACCCATAACCAATTCCCACTGTTTGCGATGATATGAATTGTCACACTTCTGTTACTCAGCACCACCTGCTCAACCTTTGCAACATTCTCACTATCTGTAGATGTTGATGGCCTTCCATCAACATCTATAGATGTTGATGGAAGGCTTCGCTCGTCAAAGACACTTGTACTACCGCACTGGAACTCCCGTTTCCACTTTTTTACAGTGTCATAGGATGGACAATTCTGCTCATACACAGCTTTCATTTCTTCGTCGATTTCCTCAGCTTTCTTGCCCTGCAAATGCACGTACTTTATCCCATGTTAGTTATTGAATATGTAGACAACTTATATTAAAAACGGCATCTTCCTAGTGATGTTTTATCTTGGTCAGGGTACGAACTTTTTGATACCCCCCCGTACTAACTTCCACGAACGTTCTGGTGGTATACTGACCTATGCACACCGACTGTACTCACTGCTAACATAATGATCACGGTCGTTCTTTCAACTGTATGTGTAGAATTTCTAGATAGGAGGAACATAAGCTTAACTCAAATTTGTCAAGTTAGCTATTCTCTGGCGAGAGTTGCGAGTTGCAGTGTCTTTTTGCTCTCGGAACTTCTAGCTTTTAATCCCGTAAAAAGGCAACCCGATTGTACAATATGCTTAGTTTACAAACCTTCCTTCCCACATCAGGTGAAAAGAGCCAGAGTTCGAATCCCGTCAGTGATGAGAGGAACTTTTATGGGTTGGTTTTTTTTTCACTCCGTGGGTGAGTTGGTCGGTTTGAGGCGTAGATTGAAAGGTGTCCCAACCCCCAGAAACTAGGGATTTGCGTCCAGAAAAAGAGGCAAATCGACCACATTTCACGAATATAAATACATTTGACCAGATGAATTGATATTCCTGGTGGCACCTAGTGTGAGATTTATTTTTAGACAAGTTTACAGAGGCGCCTCCGTAGCCAGGTGGGCAGGAGCAGCAGTGCGTAGCACACGCTTCTTGATTAGACCGGGGTTCGAGCCCGTGACCACCAAATACAGAGAATGCGGAAAGGTCAGTGAATGACTACAGCTTATCCCCGGAGCAATATGGCCTTAGTTGCTAATGCTCCTAAAAACCAAATAACAACAAGTTTACAGACATAATACGCTGATGCCTAGCTTCCTTAGTTTCATTGATTAAAAAAAAAAAAAAATTGAACTGTAAAGTGGATGACAATGATTTAAGATAATGGACTGCCGTTCAAGCTACAGCTTTTCTGGAATGCTGTCTCGCAGATAGCACAATAGTCCTGTCCAACACCATCTTTAGTATCAACTAGATGGGTGCACTTTGGATGGGGCTTTTTTAAGCACCTGAGTGTCTTGGGCGAAAGTTGCATGTGAAAAAATACTTCTACCGGAAAGTAGATATTATTATTTTTATTTATTTATTTTCGGAGTAAAAGCAAACAGGCTATAGAAATGCGGAAATTCAGACACAATACACCCATGTCTCATTACCTTATTTGCGTTGCTGAATGGAAAAAAAAAAACGAGGGTCATTCAGCAAACGTTTGATGGATTTTTGGAATTTTTTTCAATGAATACTGTATTTTTATTCTAGAATAGCAAAAGAATTTTTGCTTGTCTTGCTAGAGGTAATAACCCAATCAAAAGAGAACCGTGCAACATGCCAGCGGTGTAAAAAAAAAAAAAAAACCGCTCCTCACTCTTGATTACGTTCGTTCAACTAGTCGCAAAATTTATGCACAACGGCATGATGCATCTTGCTGGAAGAGTAGGTGATAAGCACAGTGGAGTCCACCTGGTCTGCGCCAATGTTTAAGTTTATCCCTGCATTCAGGTATTTGTCCACAGAAATCAAGGACCCCACAGACTTTCAGAAAACATTCCTAGGGATTATCACATTTATTCCAACCACCGGTAGCCTTATGCATGACGGGCCCTTAGCTCAATGTTGACCCTCCACTGGCAGCTGGAACAGTACTTTCAGTCCACCAGTCTTCCTGTTGTGCACAGACAACAACGGGGTGGGGGAAGAGTTTGCAGCAGGTATTCTACTGGTGTAACTTATGGATTGTGCAATGCCTGTCGCTGTATTGACTGAGCTCGGCTTAATAAAAAAAAAATAAACTGTCATATTAAGGCTACCCAACAATTACCTCATCTGTCCGTGTGTATTAAGTCCATAAATTACGTGTGTTGGTTGGCCAGCAGAACAGGTAAACTCGGTTTGCCTGTTCTGCTGGACGAAAAACCCGAGTTTGCGAGACCGCTAACTCACACACGAAGTGGGGGGGGGAAAGGCCTCATAAAAGTTTCTCGCGTCATTGACGGGATTCGAAGGACGATGATTACAACCACGTACCCGCGAAAATTAATTGAATTAGGCTATTGTTTCCTCTCATGGTACATATCTATTTTCCCCTTGTAATCCTCTGCTTTGCTTAGACTACGTATTGGTTTTTGATCACCGGTCATGGACTGATTTTGTTTTTTAGCTTATCTGCTGTTCCTTGTTTGCCCTTGCATTCTCCATTATCTTGACTACTATCGAGTTACATTATTTTCACAGTGGTCGTCCTGTGGCAATCCCAAGATTTTCTGAAGAGGAGGGGGAAGAGGCTAAGGAAGTTGTTGTTTACTCCGGCACGACCACTAAGTCACTGGTGATTTACAATAAATCAATCAATACAAACGTTAATCGCATTTAGCAGTCACGGGCTTGAACCCTGGTTCACTCAACGAGCGCGTGCTACTGCATGCGCTCTCGTTCCTGACCACTCGGCTACGCCATATAGTGGTAAAAAAAAAAAAAAATCTATCACACCTCATTTTTCGATCGATTTCTACAGTTGCTCCAGTGTAGGAACTCGCAGAACTGTATAAATAAATTAAACGGTGCGCATCCCACGACTTTTACTGAAAGTTATTATTATAATTGCTTATACGTTTCTGATTATCTAGGTGGTTTCTAGGGGCGACTAGTTTCCAGATTCTTTGTGTTTCACACCATACTTGGCTGGGGAATAGTTTCCGTTCCCCTTCTTTATCTGCATTTTTACTCAGATCTCCAAGTACTGTACTGGAAAAGACCAGAGTTCGATTTCCGTCAATGTCACAAGAAATTTTTATGGATCTTTTTCACAACTTACTGAAAGCTGAGTTAGTCGGTCTCAGGGAAGTGTAGCATAGTTTTTTTATCCCCGAAACTGGGGTTTTTCGTCCAGCAAACAGCAAATCGACTACAGAACACATGAAATTTAGAGACACATTATATACGGCGCAATATGGCTTAAGTTGCTGATGGCCCTAAAATCCTACAACAAACCAACCATCAACTATCTTTTTATTTCACCCATCATTCCCTGTAAAGAAAGTTCTTTTGATCATACAGGCCTATAGAATTACTCATTCTTTTTCTATAAACGTTCATTCGTTTTTCTTCCATCACTTTCACTACCACTGGGCACTCATTAATGAAACTCATTCTCTAAGCCAGCATTTCCCAAACTGGGGTTCTTGGATCCACGAGAGTCTCCGTAGACAGTTCCAGAGGGTCTCCGAAACGTTCAGAAGGTATCAAGTAATATGTGTTTATTTTCTTAAAAATATGCTGATAGAATCGCAACGAATTTCGTTATAGAACATTAGTTATTTTCAATACGATTAGTATATACATATAATTGGATACATATTTCAAATTATTCGTTCTATGAATAGCAAATTGATGATAAATAAAGTTATTATTATATCTGTATAAAAATAAGAAAAGTTCAGTTGTTTCACACGTAAAACTTAGAATTTTCTTTTCAGAAAGGTTTGCGAACTCCTACTTTTCAGTAGGGGTCCGTAAAGCTCAGTAGTTAGGAAACCGTTGCTTTGTCATTTATATGCCTCTTTTTCGTATGACCCTAACTATAACCCCAGGGGCTGACATCTGGAGTATGGTCATGGCACACCCAGGCTTCTGAGTTGGATATTATCATTCTTCTCTTTCTTGGTGATTCCCTTCTACTTCTCTCTTTCTCTCTCAGGGTAACTCAGAATATATATATATATATATATATATTTTTTTTGGCTGGTGCAGCAAAAGCCTCAGACTTCCTTGCATCATGTGACTATTAATAATAATAATAACGCCGCCATTTAAAGCCAATAAGGATCACTCCTCCTTTTCCCATTCCTAAGCTTTCTTTTTAGTCTCTGTCACAGCCAGATTCATTATTGTTGTGTTCTTTATTTCTACAAGTAACACATTTTCATCTTTCTCTAATATTCGATTTATTGCAAGTTACAATGCTTACTTCGTGCCAGGTCATTGCCCACCTTCACCCTCTTCAGTTAGTTCTCTAGCATTTCTTCGAATCGGTTATTTTCAGGTGCGCTGGAGATTGGCCTACAATACCCGACGAGAGAGAGAGAGAGAGAGAGAGAGAGAGAGAGAGAGAGAGAGAGAGAGAGCCTCTCAGCACATTTATGATGCCCACTGTCTGACTGTTTCAAGGTCAAGGCAGACCATACTGACCTTGATCTTGACCTTTTCTTTCTTCCTGAGACATGAAAAACTGCTCTCCCTTCGGGTGCAGCTAGTATCCTGATGCTCGACGGCTGCTTATTGGTTAATGAAAATATCTGTAATCTGAGGACCTTGCTTCCTCTCATAGGATTCCCTAAACTCTACCACCTAGTGAGGTATTACTGGAAGAACAGTCTGCCCTAAAAAATTAAATTAAACTGACCATAATTCGGAAACTATTATTTTTTTTAATATTGCACAAAATATGACTGGGTGCATTATGCTGGTATGTGGACAGCAGTGATATTATGAAGCATGCATTTTCTTTTTAATCAGAAATGGAAACAAATTTTCATACACCCTTTTTTCTTGTATACTACTGTTTATCAGCGGTTGGGAACAACTAATGTACACACGGATTTTATTATTATTATTATTATTATTATTAGCCATATGGTGCAAGGAAGCCAGAGGCTTATGCTGCACCAGCCAAAAAAAAATTCCCGAGTTACCCTGAGAGAGAAAGAGAGAGAATCAGAAGTAGAAAGGAATCACCAAGAAAGAGAAGAATGATGATATCCAGCTCAGGATCCTGGGTGTGCCAAGCCCATACTCACTAGATGTGAGCCCCCGGGTTGATTAAATCTAGAGAGGCGCTTGCAGTGGCGGATTCAGGGTAAGAGCACCAGGGCACGTTCCCCCCTGTCGCTTTTCGGAAAATATACACCAATCGTTTAAATTCCCTTTAGCTACAAAAAAAAATTTTTTTTTTTCATTGTTAACATAGGAATTTATCTATTTTTATGTTTGTGTTTCAGCTATTTTCAACTGACTACAGTTAGCAACACTGCTAAAGTGATTGCCATTCTAGTGCCCCTCCTGTCATTTTTTCTGGATACGCCACTGGACGCTTGGGATATACCTCTGCCTGTTGACAAAATACCTTAAAACACTTACAAGAATTCTGTTTCCTGTTGCAGGAAACTTGGAAGTAGCGTAAAAAGGATCGGATATCATGCATGCGCGCTCTGTCAGAATGTGCCCAAGTTTTAAATAGGACATATTTTTGGTTTTGTTTCGTATTGATTAAAATATTTCAAAAATTAGTAAAATGAGAATACTCTGAAATCAGCGATCAATATACGTGCAGAGACGATCCCTTGGCTCCACTTATGATCAAAATAATGATATATATATATATATATATATTTTTTTTTTTTTTTTTTTTTTTTTAGCTATTCGTATGTATTTCAGAATATAATGTTCCTTAAATTTCTAAGAATTTCACGGACTTTATAGAATTTTTTTTAGCTTACTGATTACAACGAGGGGCTCGCTTGAGCAGGGTCAACCCCAGAAAAAATAGCCTGTTAAATTTTATGAAATTAGTTTTTTAACAAGGGATTAGTGCGATTTCTTCATCCTAGCCGCCTCTAGCATTCCCCTCGTTACAACTCTGTTGTAGCGGTGGTATTTGTCCCACTTGCCGAGCAGGCACTGCGTTAGCCAGTTCCAGTTGTTTTCGGATCAAGGCATATCAGGTAATGAGGCAACAGCCTCCAGCGCGATTTTTTGGAGAAAGGAGTGGCACATTTTCTCCATATACAAAGCAAGGTCAAATTCGCAGATTACTCTATAAATAGTAAGTAATCTGCGGGTAAAATTAAGATTTGGGTGAGCGCGCGAAGTTCAAGATTTGCCCCAGCACTGAAATCATCGTCTGATATACGGTACACCACCGCTAAGGAAACTATATTTTATTTCAGCGCTTTGTGTAGTTTTTACGATTTTAAATATTTTATTAACTTTTAATTATATATTAATATAAAATTTATATATTAATATAATAAATTATTTCCCGATAATTTTGTCTGAGCCATTAAAGGCAAAATTATCGGATTGGTTAGTTGATTTGGTGTTTAACGGTAATCATCTTTACTGTTAAAGATTATTTTCAAGTTTTTATTCAGTTTGGGATTTTAAGCTACTTTGGTTAATTAAAAAGCTTAAATATTAAGTTTTTTTTTTATTTGTAAATTTTATTATTAATGTACAGTGTATGTATTTTTTGGAAGTTTTGATTTAGTTTGCTTATTGTAATGAGATTTTTCTGCAATTGTGTACAATATTGATTAAAATTATTTTTAAATAAAATAAGAAGTTAAAACTGGGAAAAATGATGCTGCTGAAAGAATTAAAAAGTTAAAAATTAAATGCAAGTAAAACATAATTTAACACCCTGTGCTTATATCAGTTATTATTGTATAAGGCAATGGTCAGGCCACACCTAGAGTACTGTATACAGGTCTGGAGGCCTCATTTCAAGAAGGATGTAGAGCTGCTGGAACGAGTACAGAGAAGGGCAACAAGATTAGTGAATGGAACAAAGGGGTGCTCTTACGAAGAAAAGGCTTAAGTTTTGCAAATTATAGTGTCTGGAGACTAGGCACCAGCGAGGTGATCTGATAGAGGTGTATAAAGCCTTGAATGGTTTGAGCATGCTCAATGCTGATGGGATTCTTCCTCTAGCTCAGAATAATCACCTGAGAGGGCATAAATTCAAATTGAGGAAAGACAGATGTAGGATAGACGTGCGGAAATTTGCCTTTAGCCAGCGGGTGGTTGGTTGGTGGAACAGACTTCCATCCTTTGTAGTGGAGGTTGGTAGCCTAAATAAGTTTAAGGCTCAGCTGGACAGGTATTTTGAACGAACAGAGGGGTGAAGTGGGTTTTTTTTTTTTTGGCTGATGCTGCATAAGCTTGCTTTCTTGCATCAAATGCCTCTACTAATGCTAATTATATTGTCATCCCAGGGGCTCACATCTGATGAGTATGGGCTTGGCACACCCAGGGTCCTGAGCTGGATATCATCATTCTGCTCTTTCTTGGTGATTCCCCTTTTGACTCTCTCTCTCTCTCTCTCTCTCTCTCTCTCTCTCTCTCTCAGGGTAACTTGGGAATGTGTTGTTGTTTTTTTTTGGCTGGTGCAGCATAAACCTCTGGCTTCCTTGCACCATATAGCTAGTAATAATCCTACCTGGCGTATCCAGGTATCATCGTAAAGGGAGGGCATGAGGGCATGGTGACATTGCTTGAGTTTTATTTATTTATTTTTTTTTTAGAATGCCTCCTGCATTCTCTTTAATTTCAAATTTTTGGTTAAGGGGGGCATAAATTGCCACATAACACGCTTTTCTTTAGTGATAAATCACTCAGTGCCACGTAGGGTCGTCTCAAATAGTGTACACCATCAGGCTTAATCGGAAAGGGGATTAGGAAGTCTATAGTACCCAGTCAACAATTCTTCAATGAGCCCAGCCCTTGAACAGTTCTGGGCCTTTAAATTAAATTAAATTCATTTTGAAAAATTGACAAAAATATTCTACAAATTTAAATAATAAAAATGTTTTTTTATTTTATTAATTTTTTATTGATTGATTTGTTAATTTTTAACCCTGACATGTAAGTGGGTGTACGCATGCACACACACACACAAATGAGCATCCACACATACAAACCCAAGGGAGTATCATGCACTTTGCTCCAGGGACCATATTAGCTCTCAATTCCCCTGTACGTTTTCCCCATTTCCTTAATTACCATTAACAATGACTGTTTTATTTTTAAATATGGTATACCCTCTGCTTTTTTTTTAACAACTACAATAGCATTAAATTGGATACAATGTGTACGTAATAGCATCGTGCTCTTTTGATCCAGAATTAATAACATTAAACTTCAAATAATTAAAAGGCATAATATAAAAATAGAAACTAGGTTAATAAATCACTGCTAATAAGACCTTATTTTCATAATTGTATATACATAAATATTTATACAATTATGAAAATATCCTTTATTAGTGGATATCACAATTAGTCATTTGACTTTTTGACATTTTGATTTGGTAAATAATGGTTAATGAAGCAAAGCTGTACTGAGGATGCAGATATCCAGTTAGAGGTGTAATTCCATTTTAAAAAATGCTGATATGGATCTTAAACTTCAAGAAGTTTAAGCTCAAATAAACAAGATAAATCTGTGATGGTCATGGGTCTCTTTTCTGAAAGGACACAAGATGACAGTTGCTTCTTACTTAGAATTTGAAAAAATTAAAAATGCATGTCTAATGTTTTATTATATGTTAGTTTCGGTTTGTTTTTGATTATAGTAAAAACTGAAAAATAAATGTAATTAGTCTGGTAAGAATGATATGGCATTGAGGGAAGTTGGTCATGTTTAACTGAGTCATGACACTCACTTCACATAGAAAAATAGGCATTTTAAGCCATTGCACAGTGTTGTGCAATATCTGGCCTCGGTGCTGTTAGTCCTCTTCTAATCTCTCATTTCTTTTCATTTTTACAGGATACAGAATGACACATCATCCATGGAATAGCCGAAGAGCAAAAGCAAACTCAAAGACCAGGCAAAAGAGGCTACGGCTTCATACTCGAGAAAAATTGAGTAAAAGTCCTGTCGGATGTAAAAGACAGTAAGTTTGGAATTAATTACAATTTTAGTATATATAATTTTATAATTAATTTAATTAATGCATTAAAATGCATGTATAGAAAAATAAATGCAATAAGGGCAAGATTTTTTACTATTTTTATTTAAATTTAGATTATCCCGAAGGAATTCTACTTCAGAAATAGTTAAAAAGAAACCATATCAGCCAACAAGGGAAAGTAAGCATAATTTGATTTCACTTTGAAATTTTTTACTTTTAGCCTGCGAAACAGGAAATATAATATATATATTATAATACAAAATATTAGACATTATTTTTTATGTAGTTCTATCATTTAATAATTCTTTTCTTTACCCTGCATAATATATTATCAATATTTAATGAACAAAGTATTACATAACAATTTTATATATAAAGTAAAATGAATTAATTTCTTTTTTTTTTCTTTTTTCACAGTAGACCCAAGTTCTCATTCTCATCAAGGTGTGTAACATTTTTTTTTTTTTTTTTTATAATCAACCTTTTATTAAGTTACAGTAGTTAACAGTAATTAAATGTTCCTATTCATTTTTGAAATATCATGAACATGTTTCTTTAAACAAACTTATTGCATAAATTAAATATTCTTTTAATTATGTTTGTTTAAAAATGCTTCCTGTATATAAACAATTCCTTTTTGTGAAAAAATTTGTGATTCTTATTTTACAGTATTCCTTGGAGGGTCGTGCAATCCAACAACGTGGAGAAAAGAGATAGCCATTCCTTTCTTAAACAGAAAGAAAATTAGCTACTTCAACCCTGTAAGTTCAGCAGAAAGCAATTTTGTGCTTTATAAATAAAACAGAATCTATTCAATTGAAATGTGCTTGTGTATAAAAATATACTGTTCATTTTTATACACAAAAAATTTCACTGTTTTTTAAAATAAAAAACTTCATACTTTTTAAATAAATTTGATTTTTATTTAAAACACTTCACTGAAGAAAATTGCTCATATTCTTATGTTCCTTCATGTCTATGTCAAACTTGGGTATCCTTTTTAAACAAATGATTTAAATTTCAGATACAGTGTCAAAACCATGAAAAATGAAATGCATGAAAAATATTTATTTTTTCAAGTTAGTTCAGTATGAGGTAACTACAGGTTTTGAAGAGAAAGTTACTCCATGTGAATGTTGTCTGGAATATTGGCATCATGCTTTACTTTGGGTAATGCACTGAATTGATAAACTCTGTTCTTGAGATATCTCCATATACCTGGAGTCGCACAGATTAAGGTTGATAGGAAAAAGTAGCCAAGCATTAGCATAATGCCAAGAAATCATTGGTCATCTTTAAATGTGGCAAAAAGCAACTATTTTAACTTCAAAGCAATGGTGGAGCAATATCCTGTATAAAAACAGTTGAGCCCACTTATCCTCTGTTGCAGGGTATAAGTAGGCCTGACATTATTGAGCAGTTATGAAGAAGAGTGCAATAGCATATGCTGTTTGAGTGAATCGTGGTTCAAGCCCATGACTTCTAAATATGATTTAATGATTTTATTCATAATTAATTGTAAACTCCTTTGTGCTAGAGTATAAATGGCATTGGAGAGAGAATTAGAGATGTTGACCCATAATAGTACATAAATTTTAATGCATTCATAAAAGATTAGTCCATTTATGGAGTTTACTGTGAATCTCCACCAAACAGTAAATGTGGGCATTGGAGAGGAGTTTTGTTGGTAATATGTGCAGACAATGTTCCTTGTATCTGACAATTAAGGGTATTCACACTACTGCATTTAGCAGAAATGAGCCTTCTTCATCTATAAGATGTTGTGAGGCCACATTTCATCCTAGCCAAAAATCAGAGTGAAATAAGTCCATTTTTGGGATCATGCAGAGTTAACTGGTACGGAATGTGAATTTTGTAATGAAACCATTGCAGGAAGGATCAAATAAATTTGCAGATTGCTACCTGTGAAATATTTGATTGTCACAATAATAAAGGCACTAACAGACGAATATGAATTTCAAGTGATTATGATTAATAATAGCAATTTTGTCAGCAGTGGATGTCACAATTGGTTAGTATCCTTTGCCAGCTTTAGAAAAGCACCTCTAACCAATTTTGGGAAAGAAAACTGCATTTTAAGTTTTTTAATTGGGATCACTCCTGAAGGTGCAGCCACAGTATTACTATTGCACAGTATAAAAGAACTTGACAAACAAAGCATAATCTTTCATTTGCAGCATCATGTTGACTTTTACTTGCTTGATTGCATATGATTTTAGTACATGCTTGCTTTTGTATAAATTGGAGCACTGTGTCATTGGTGGAAAGGCACAAAATGTATAAAAAAATGGCTCTGAATCTCATAAATAATACATGAGAGAGAGAGAGAGAGAGAGAGAGAGATACCATGCAAATTGAAAACAGTGCAAGTCTAACAATGCTTAATTACAATATATTTTAGCATTAGTAAGGGCACATGATGTAAGAAAGCAAGCTTATATAGCATCAGCCAAAAAAAAAAAAAAAACCCTTCTCATTTCACCCATCCACTTGCTCCAACTGTTTGTCTAGTTCTGCCTTGAATCTATTTAAGCTATCAACTTCTACAAAGTCAGATGGAAGTTTGTTCCAGCAATCAACCACCCTCAGGCTAAAGGCAAACTTCCGCACATATATCCTACAACTGTCTTTCCTCAGTTTGAATTTATGCCCTCTCAGGTGATTATTCTGAGCAAGAAGAAGAATCCCATCAGCATTGAGCATGCTTAAACCATTCAAGGCTTTATACACCTCAATCAGATCACCTCGCAGGTGCATAGTCTCCAGACACTGTAATTTGCAAAACTTAAGCCTTTCTTTGTAAGAACAACCCTTTCTGCTCTTCTCTGTACTCGTTCCAGCACCTCTACATCCTTCTTAAAGTTATGCCTCCAGACCTGTATACAGTATTCAAGGTGTGGCCTGACCACTGCCTTATACAAGGGGATAATCACATCCTTATCCCTGCTAGAAAAATTCCTGTATATCATTGACAAGACACCATGAGCTACTCTTGCAGACTGTCTGCACTGCTCAGAAAACTTCATATCTGCCTGCACAATTACCCACAGGTCCTTTTCATTCTCTACCACGGTCAGTGTAGTGCCACACATTTGATACGTTATTCTGGGATTACTGCTTCCTGTATGCAGCACTTTCCATTTTTCAATTTTAAACTGCAGTTGCCACCTCTCAGCTCATCTGCTGAACTTTTCTAGATTCTGTTGCAGCAGCAGCATACTGTCATTAGTGTCATTAACAACCCTGCCGACCTTTATATCATCTGCAAACTTGGACATTAAGCCTGATATACCATCATCAATATCATTAATAAATACAGAAAACAACAATGGACCCAACGCTGAACCCTGGGGTCTCCACTAATAACGATAGTCCATGAAGAGCAGTGTCCATTGATTATCACTCTGTCTTTTCCCACTCAAATTATCCCTTTATCCATAGCAGCAATTTTCCTCCAATGCCACACTGCTCCAATTTCTGGAGCAGTCTTCCATGTGCAACAGTATCAAAGGCCTTTCTAAGATCCAAATATATGATATCAAAATTATTCTTTGCATCCGGTTCCTTTGGGACTACATCATAGTATCCAATCAAATTGGTCAGACAAGACTTCCCCTTAAACCCAAGCTGTGTCAGAGCTATAACTGAAATCTTGTCTAGATGATCCTACAATGCTTCTTTAACTAGTGCCTCCACTAATTTCCCCTGGAACAGAAGTTAAACTAACAGGTCTTTAATTACTTGTGTCGCTCTTTGATCCTCCTTTGTGAATTGGAGTCACATTTGCACATCTCCAGTCTATGGGTACCTCCCTTGAGTCCAATGGAAGCTGTCATAATTATGGCTAAGGGTTTGCCTGCTTCATTTGCTGCCTCCTTTTATATAACTGGATAGATCCCATTCACCCCAAGTGCCTTTCTTATGTTTAACTTTAACAATTTCTCCTCCACTTTCCTCTCAGTTATTGCAAAATCATCTAGCTCACTGCCAGAGTTTAATTCACCTCTGGCATTCCCCTCCCTGAATAACTCCTCATGAGTGAATGTAGATGCAAAATACTCATTTAGTTTGTTAGCTACCTGAGTAAGATCATCAACAGTTGAACCATCACTATCCAGTGGACCAATCTGTTTCATCCCCTTCCTTTTAGAGTTTACACAAGTAAAGAACTCTTTGCTGTTTTTCTTTGCATCTTTTGCCAAGGATTTTTTGGTAATCTGCCTTGGCCTGCCTAACCTCCTTTGTGACTTGGTTACAGACCAGCTTTTATCTATCATAGGCTTCCATGTAACCTGTTAATTTATATGTATCCCATGCATTTTTCTTCTCTGCCACATGTCTCATTAGTTTATCTGACATCCATTTAGGCCTAAACCGTGAACAATATTTCTTAGTTGATATGAAGCCTAGTTGCTTCCAAGATTAATTCTTTGAATGCTTCCCGTTTTGAATTTTCTGTTGGTAACATCATCAGTTGGTTCCACCGTATAGAATTTAAATACTGTCTCAGACCTCCATAGTTGCCTTTATGAAAGCAAAAACCCTTCCTCTTTCCCCTGATGTTAGTTACCTCTTTGAGTAAATCCTACTTGAGCACACTCTGGTGTGCTCAAGTGGGATTTACTCTGATGTGCTACCTAGTGGTTCCTTTATCTGCAGATTCTTAATGCATGAAGAAATACTACTGATAATCAGATCAAGAGTATTACTCCCTCTAGTTGCTCCCGAACATGCTGTAGAAAACAATCATACAATAAATCCACAAAAGCCTTGCTTGTGTGTGAGTGACCAAACTACAAATTCAAATCAATATCTGGGAAACTAAAATCCCCTATTATGAGATACTCTGATTTACTAGACCACTAGCCCACTCTATTTCTCTCTACAGTTGTTTATTATACTTATCAGAGTCATTAGGATTATAGCACACTCCTGCTCTCAATTTGCTTTCCCATTGCTTATGTCACACCCTACTGACTCGACACTGCATTGTCCAGCCATGTCGACTGGCTGTACTTCCTTGGATTTTGTGTTTCTTAACTAATAGCATAATCCCCTCTTCCCTTTCTATCCTTCCTGTACACATTGTACTCCCCAAATTCCAGTTCTGCATTCCTTATATCTGTGTGACACCATGTCCCCAATATCCCAACAATATCTGCCTTTGATGTTTTGACCAACACCTCAAATTCATCAAATTTATTTACCAAACTCCTATCGTTGGTGTACACATTTGATGTTGTTTAAATGGATATTTAAAGCTAAAATAAGTGGTGCTTATAAGAACAAAATAATATTATAATAGTATATAATATAATAATCCTTGTTATAAAATCCATAACTGAAACCTGTAAGTCAAGGACTTACTGTATTTAAGCCGTAAAACCCAGAATTTATAGATTTCGGTAAACTAAATGAGGGTGGATTTTGAATCTAAAGGACTAAAATGATATCCACCTTCATCCTAGCAAAAAGAGAGTGTAATTGGTGCATTTTTGGGATATGTGGAATTAATGAGGATATCTTTTAATTAGTGAGGATATCTTATAATTTAAAAAACTAAGTGAAGATATCTTTTGACACTAAATAAAAAATTAAATGAGGATATCTTTTTTCTTGTGCAGTGGTACAAGCTAGATGATGTATTGAAAATTGGATTGGATAGTTGCAACCTGGATACAAGAAAATTTTATTTCAGCTGAGAGTTATGAACTGAATAACTAACTTGCAACCCAATCTTTTACTGGAGCACATGTGTACATTTTGGGACAGGGTTAGACAAATACATAAGTCAAGTGGCAGATTTTAAAAAAAAAAAGTCATAATTTTTGCCTTATTAATACTACTACTGGCTTGCATAATGTAGTGTTCTTCTTCCCAACAAAGTGTACCATGTGAATTTGTAGAGTTGATGATTTTAAAACAGGAATTTTTACTAGAAGTATCACAGAATGTGAAGTGATATTCTTAACAGTAATTATTCAAATTATACTGTGTATTCAAAATGATGTAATGATTAAAAGTCAGTTTTTCTATTGTCGTGTTCAAGGGATGAGTTAATAAACAATTGTTCATGATTGCTTGTGCACTGGCCATGGTGTTTTAATTCAGTAAAATTTCAGTTAATTATCTTGATAGTTGAACTTCATAAATTATATATTAGCGTATTAATTTTATAATAGTTTTACTTTTTTTTTCTTTTTTTTTTGTTATATAGCAAGTAAAAGAGTGGAAACCAGAATTAATTGAAAAGGAAAGTGAAGCCAAAGAGGTAGATATATTTTTAATGTTATTTGCTTTAAAATCCATAGAAAAACAAAATAAAATTCAAAGTCACTACAGTTTATTTCCTCTTTCTGAATAATTTAATGGCAGATATTGTAGTGAACTTTTTTTTTTCCCACTAATGATATGAATATTAGTGACATTATGTATATAAATTATTTCGTTATGCTAGTCATTTGTGACAGTCTGACCAGATATTTAATTTTCACCATCAATAATTGAGATGCTGCTTAGGCAATGGAAAAATTTTGCAGCTTTGTCAGAATTATTCATTATCTCTGTTGCCAGTGTCTTACTCTACATTGTATAACTGAAGGGTTAGAGGGACCCAGAGTGTTGGTTTGGCATAGTTCCTAAAGAGTAAGGGGTGGAGTGTTCATGAATCTTATGGGAAGGGAGGGGGTGAGAACTTGTTTTGCTACCAGACAGAGACTGACTTTTGACCCTTCAAGGTTTGGGCTTATACTCACATTAGATGACACTGTTATTCATGAGCCAGCCTAAATTTGTAACATCATTATAATATAATTAGCATCACCAAAAGTTGGCTTAGCTATTTATTTAAGACCTAATTTATTTAAGGTACCAATGAGAATTGTTTCAAGACTTACTGGCATCTCATTAGATGACAAGTGATGGATGACCTGTCATTTGACAAGAGACCAGCCAAGCTGACTGAAGAATAATACAGAGTCTAAGTTAGCAGTCAAGTGGTGTATGGAAGAAAAACTTTTTGTTACACATGCCTTCAACACATAAAATGGGCCCCACTTTGTAGCAAAATAATACTGGTTGTGCAATTATATTTCAATGAAAGACAATTAAATAATTGAAAAAATTTTTTTTGTATTTCTGCATCCAGTTTCTCTCTTGGGAATGCTTTTATCCCTTCAGTGACAGAGACCAACTTTTGACCTTCATTCATTTCTAAACTAACATGTTGCAGAATTCAACTGATTAGGGCGACTCTTTTTTAGAATTAATTAATGTAAATCTTTGTAAGATTTGTATGGATGCAGAGCTGCTGCATTTCCTGTTGCAGCTATTATTAAGAATTCCCTCACTTATTTGACCTTACTTGCTTACCAACTGATAAATATGATATTCTGAATGTCTTCTATAACATGGTGTCTAAAAGACAAAAGAATTATGATGATAGAGCTTGAAAAATGTGCAAAATAAATTCATACAAAAGAATAAATTTGACTCCATGAGGCCCTGAAAGTGCAGGGCATGCTTCAACTATACCTGATGTACATGCTTAACAACAGCAGCAATGGGCAAATGGCAAGCTAGTCACAAGCCAAAGTTACAGAGCCTTAAAATTAAATGTGTCAAGGATGGCAATTTCAAGGTTATAACAACATCAGAAGATAACTGAAGTGTCTCAAAGGCAAATTCTCAAGGTTAGTCAAGAGGTACATTTTAGGAGGACTGCCATCCCACACAAATAGCAGTACACCTTAGGGTGAAGACAATCAAGCAGCTGCTATTGTAAGATTTCAATACATGTGAATCTTACAGTAATAATACTCTTTGCAGAATATCATAGAATTCCATTGAGTAGACAGCATGTTATTATTTATTTTTTGATATTATTTAATATTTGTAATTCAACATTTAGGCATTAGCATATTTACAACTATATCAGGAATAATATGTTAGCATTAGTAGAGGCATATGATGCAAGAAAGCAAGCTTATGCAGCATCAGCCAAAAAAAAAAAAAAAACCACTTCCATTTCACCCCACAGTTTGTTCGAAAAACTTGTCCAGCTGAGCCTGAAATTTATTTAGGCTATCAACTTCCACAACAAGGGATGGAAGTCTGTTCCACCAACCAACTTCCCGCTGGCTAAAGGCAAATTTCCGCACATCTATCCTACATCTGTCTTTCTTCAATCTGAATTTATGCCCTCTCAGGTGATTATTCTGACTAAGAGGAAGAATCCCATCGGCATTGAGCATGCTCAAACCATTCAAGGCTTTCAGATCACCTCGCCAGACACTGTAATTTGCAAAACTTAAGCCTTTCTTCATAAGAGCAACTCTTTGTTCCATTCACTAATCTTGTTGCCCTTCTCTGTACTCTTTCCAGCAGCTCTACATCCTTCCTAAAATGAGGCCTCCAGACTTGTATACAGTACTCAAGGTGTGGCCTGACCATTGCCTTATACAAGGGAATAATCACCTCCTTATCCCTGCTAGAGCTAGAAAAATTCCTGTATATCATTGACAAGACACCATGAGCTACTCTTGCAGCCCGTCTGCACTGCTCAGAGAACTTCATATCTGCCTACACAATTACCCCCAGGTCCTTTTCATTCTCTACCACTGTCAGTGTAGTACCACAGAGTTGATACATTGCTCTGGGGTTGCTGTTTCCCATATGTAGTACTTTACATTTGTTAATGCGCCTCCATAGCCAGGTGGGTTGGAGCAGCAGTGCGTAGCACACACTTCTTGATTAGACCGGGGTTCAAGCCCGTGACCACCAAATATGGAGGATGCGGTAGGTCAGGGAATGACCACCACATATCCCCAGCCCAGATAAAGGGTGAGGGTTGGCATCAGGAAGGGTATCTGGCCGTAAAAAATTTCATGCCAAAACATTAAAAATGCTGACCTCATATATATAATGGGAAAAAGGAGAGGACAAAAAAAAAAAAAAAAATGTTACACTTCATTTGCCACCTCTCAGCCCATCTGCTCAACCTTTCCAGATCCTGTTGCAGCAGCATAACATCTGTAGTAGTCTTGAGTCCAAAGAAGCTCTCATAATTATGGCTAAGGGTTTGCTTACTTCCTTTGCTTCCTCCTTTAATATAACTGGATAGATCCCATCCACCCCAGGTGCCTTTTTTAACAATATATATGTTTAAATGTTAAATTGGATTTTACATTCTATGTAAAATTGAAACCATGACATTAGTTAGTGCATTTGTATCATTACTACATAGTTGAATTTTTTAGACAAACCCAAATTTGTACATTGCCATCATTACTCGACTGAAAATAAGTAACAGTAGTCTACTCTAACAGGGAAGTGTTACTTTTATGAATTATAAAGAGGGCTACACGTGAAGTCACACTGATTTTGCAATATGAGATGTTGCAGTAATGATGCCAATGTACAAACTTTGGTTTGTCTAAAAAATTGAACTATGTAGTAATGATGCAAATGCACTAACTAACATCATAGTTTAGAAGCTTTCTGCCCCGAAATATTATTAATCTAAGAAATACACCTTTTGGCATCTCTCGTATTGTGTAAATAAGTCACAAATGTGTTGTCTCCCCTTATACTCCCTGGGTATCTACCCTGCCAGCTGATGAGAAGGAAAATAGCTTCGAAACAGTGCTGTCTGAGTAGTGGTACTCAACTGAAAATAAGTAGCAGTAGTCTTCTGTATTAGGGAAGTGTTGCTTATTTGAAGTATAAAGAGAGCAACTCATCGTGAAGGATTTCACAATAGGAGATGTTACAATAATGATGCCAATGTACAAACTTCAGTTTGTCTAAAATATTCAACTATGTAGTAGTAGTAGTGGTGGTGGTGGCATGTGATGCAAGAAAGCAAGTGTATAAGCTTATGTAGCATCAGCCAAAAAAAAAAAAAAAAATCACGCCATTCCCTCCAAATGCTTGTCCAGTTCCTCCTTAAATTTATTCAACCTATCAACTTCCACAACGACAGATGGAAGTTTGTTCCAGCAATTAACCACCTGCTGGCTAAAGGCAAATTTCCGCACATCTGTGTAATGATTCAAATACCACTAACTAATATTGGTTTGAATTTTACATAGTTTGAGGCTTTCTGCCCTCAAATATTATTTATATAAGCTGAGTTTATTAGAAACAACAACAAAAAAAAAAAAGGTTGCATTTGATATTCACTTATTTAGAGTGAAACATGAGAAATAGTCCTCTAAAAAAATCAAAACAAATCACCCATACAATGAAGTAAAGTCAGATCAGTGTAGAGTTAGTTGCTTACTTTTATGCAACTCTTATTAATACTGCTAAAAAAGCAAAATTAAATGAAAAGAATTCTTTTAATGTATCTTAATGTTTTTCTTCAGCATAAATTTACTCTGCATGTAATTTTTTTTAAATGTCTGAGCAAGGTTGTAGGGGGCCCATTTTGACTTGTTTTGCTATTTCATATTCAAAATGTGTCCTATTCACTCAAGAATATACCCTTAATTTTTTTAAATTTAATTTGATGTGCCCTTAACTTTTAGGGTAATTTTTTGCTGCACTTTCTCCATTAAAAATTTGAGAGGTCTCTGTGGAAGATGGTTAGAATGACCTTCAAAGGGACCATATCTTATATGTTTTCATGTGATTTCCAGTGGGTTAATAAAAATAAGGAACTGTACTCACCCTGTATAAATAGGATGAGTACAGTAGCATTAAACAGGAAGAGTTGCTTTTTCTCCTACATCAGAGAAAAAAAAAAGTTCTAGGAAATCAGAGGTCACCTGTGTGATTTTGAATTTATTGGATTTTCTTTGAGACCTTATAATCAATTGGAGCATTGTTCAGAAAGGTTCTACTCACGCAGGACTGATTTTTAGACTTTGAATAACAAGCCCATATTGAATTTTTTGACCTTTCAAATGTGACTATCTATGAAGATAACACAATTTGACTATTAGCAAAATACATTACATTATCTTTGTAGACAGAGGTGTGAATGTTATCTGTATAGTATTGGCACATCTGTTAAGCATTGAGTAACCATTAGACATTGGTTTCTTCTTTTCATGATGAATTTTTTTAAGTAAAAATATTATCTTGTTTGCTTTCCTTATCTTCCTGTTATCTACATGCTAACTCGGTAAATAAGTTTTTTAATGTATCATTTTGCTTTTCCACCTAGCAACTAACTGGTTAAATATAGGTATTTGATAATCTAGGATGTGCAATCACTCTTTATGATAACTGCTATCACTGTATTACCCCTTAAACTCTTTGCTACACAGTTGCGGACATATTCATTTGTCTCCCCTCCCCCTCCTCTCCAATGTTAAATCTAACATTTAGCTCTACAACTCAATGTGGAATCCATCATTTAAATTGCACAGGTGTTATTTTGTGTACTTGACAATATTTCTCATCTGTTAGTGATCCACCTGTCAATATATAGATGAATAAATTCATCTGTTTGACCAATATAATTTAAAATTTTTATCATTTTTTTAATCATATTTTTTTATTCTAAATGAAAAATGAAGTAGATTCAAATAGATGAATTTTATTTAAAAAGTCTTGTATTTTCAGAATGCAAAAGTCCTGTTTTTTGTAATTGACAAGTTGACAAAAGCTGTGGCATCCATCATTGAAGTGGCATACATAGCAGGTACTCAGTCTTTCTATAGGACTTCACTTTTTATAGAGATTTTTATTACTGGCTGCATTTATGTTCTGTTTAGTAGTGTAGTGGACATGTAGGTTACTGACAATACCTCATCAACTAGACACCTACAGCATGCCTATTTATGAATACTACTCATTAAATGTCTGTTTTTTTCTATTCTCTGGTCATTATCATTTTAAGAACTTCAAAATTACACCATATTCATTTATCTTGAATTTTAGAAAAGCTTTTAATATCATGGCACATGAAGACTACTGTACAAATTGAGCAGCATGGCATTAAGGGAAAGTTGCTACAATGGATAAAAGGATGGTTGAGTGGGAAAAGACAGTGGTAATCAATGGGCACTGCCCTTCATGGACTAATGTTATTAGTGGAGTCTCCCAGGGTGTTGGGCCCATTGTTGTTTTCAGTATTTATCAATGATATTGATGAAGGTATGTCAGGATTAATGTCTAAATTTGCAGACGATATGCAGGTTGGCAGGGTTGTTAATGACAGTAATGATAGTACACTACTGCAACAGCATCTGAAAAAGTTGAGCAGATGGGCTGAGAGGTGGCAACTGAAGTTTAACATTGACAAATGTAAAGTACTGCATATGAGTAGCAGTAACCCCAGAGTACACCATATCAACTGGGTGGTACTATGCTTGGGGTAGAGGAGAATGAAAAGGATCTGGGGATAATTGTGCAGTCAGATATGAAGTTTTCTGAACAGTGCAAGAGTAGCTCATGGTGTCTTGTCAGTGATATACAGGAATTTTCCTAGCATAAGAGGGTGATTGTACCCTTGTATAAGGCAGTGGTCAGACCACACCTTGAGTACTGTATACAGGTCTGGAGGCCTCATTTTAGGAAGGCTGTAGAGCTGCTGGAATGAGTACAGAGAAGGGCAGTGAGATTTTGGTGAGTGGAACAAAAGGTTGGTGTTACCAAGAAAGGCTTAAGTTCTGCAAATTGCAGCTTAACCCTCAATCCATTCAAGGTCTTGAATGGATTGAGCAAGCTCAATGCTAATGGGATTCCTCCTCTTGCTCAGATTACTCACCTGAGGGAGCATAAATTCAAATTGAGGAAAGACAATTGTAGAATAGATGTGCCAAAAATCACCTTTACCAACGAGTACGAGCCAGCCAGTTGATAGTTGGAACAAACTTTCATCTGTCATAGTTGGAGGTCAGCAACTTAAATAAGTTTAAGGCAGAACTAGACAAACATTTGGGGTGAATAGATGGGTGAAATGGGAAGGGTGTGTTTTTTTTTTTTTTTTTTTTTGGCTGATGCTATATAAGCTTGCTTTCTTGCGTCATATGACCTGCTAATACTAATCATGATGATATTTATTTTTTTCTTACATATTGTATAAATATTTTTTAAATTTCATAAGTTAATTGATCACCCTGTCTTGTGAACACATTGGTTGCTTACATCATCCCATCATTCATATGATTAAAGTACAGGTTTGTATGAATATTTTCGGCCAATTTTTTTTTTTTTTTTTTTGGCTTTAAATTAAACTAGTAATGTTTTAAAAATGTGGAGTAAAAAACTTATGTTAAAAAAAAAAACAACAGAAAATTGATGTAGCTGTATTTTGGCCCTAATGTGTGATGTAAATGAATAAAAACATAAGTCTAAGGGGATTTTGGGGCTAGTACCCTTGAATCCTGTTAAACTAATAAAATAACCTGACAGCTGCCAACTCTCGTGGAATAGAACCTTGTAAATCCATCAACATTGCTGGATTTATGATTTATTTTAAACATTGCCAAATTTTTGAAACCCAATTAATGCAATAGCCCTGTTGTGACGTGTTCAAACATCAGCTTCTGTAAAAAAATGGCCAAATATTCCAATTTTTTTTAAATGATGGCAAAACATCAAACATCATTTCAAAAAAATATTAGTCAATGCATTAATATGGTTAATCACATTATTAATAATTAATACAATAGAGCAAATACTAGTGGGATACACTTTGTCAAAACTTCTTGAAGCAATCTGTTTCCCAAGCTCCTCTGTAATGTATTTCACTGCTTTCTCTTAAATATGGCTGACTGCCATTGTTATTCAAACAGTACATATATAAAATTTTAAAGTAAACAGTTGTTTTTAACTTAGTGTTATGCTAGGGAAAGTTTCTTAAGGTAGTCAGAATAAAATAAATTTTCTGTTTATACTCCACCTCGGGATGACCTTAAGATCAGAGGAGTTCACATGTCAGATGGCCAGAATACAAGAAAACAGCATCACTGTATTTAGTAGTCATATGGGCTTGAACTTTGGTCACCCAAATGAATGTACACTTTACCTTTTGGCTATGACTTAAATTGCAAATCTACAATTGAGAAATATGCATATACAAAGTGATTTCTGATATCACATCACTATAAATGCAAACTTAATAATAAAAAATTAAACCACATAAAAAAAAAAAATCAGCCTGTGTACCCTGTATGCATGAAAGACATTTTATTTTATGTGAAAACATCTATGGTGGCACTAGAATAAAACTGTTTAAATTTTTGAATGGTTTGATTGAAACTTATATACTTACTTACACTACTCAGAAGGTTGATGTTGATCAAAATCTTGAGAAGCAGATTTTATTAGTCTGCATTTTATTTTTGCATAATATTACTACCTGCTGCTTACTTTACTGAATCAACGTTAGTGACTGAGTTGGCGTCTTTTAGGAAGTGACATCATTTCCATATCTTAGTATGAACTTACTCTACCAAATCAACATTAGTGACTGAGTTAGCATCATTAGTGCCATTTAGGAAGTGATGTCATTTGCATCATTTAAAATCTAACAGTCACCTAATAGGAAGTAACATCAATTGCGTCATTTCCATATCTTAGTATGAACTTACTCTACCAAATCAACATTAGTGACTGAGTTAGCATCATTAGTGCCATTTAGGAAGTGATGTCATTTGCATCATTTAAAATCTAACAGTCACCTAATAGGAAGTAACATCAATTGCGTCATTTCCATAAAAAATTTCATTATCAATCAATTGTCATTTCCATAAAAAAATTTTGTAAACAGTCAATTACGTAATTTTCTTAAGAAAATTTAGTTACCAATCGGTTTTACTCTAGTGCCACCATAGATGTTTCCACATCAAAAAGCAATGCATGTTTAAAATTGAAGGTGTTACTGCAGATTTTCTTCATTATTGTTAAGCAATTAAAATATATCACGGTGAATTGTTAAGAAATTAAACTATATCACCGTGTAAACACTGATATAGTTTAATTGCTTAACAATTCATTTCATTACAGGCATTATTACAATTTAGTTATTTAAGTTGATTCTCATTTTTTATTATGATGTTGTTTGGAATTGCCAGTGAAATATAAAATTTTGCTTCTTGCTTTGTTTTATATATTAAAGCACATGTTTATTTTTGCCACAGGGCCTTGAGTTGATACTGTATACTTGATAAAATATCACATATGCTCCATTCAGAAAAGCAAACCTATAAATTCTGCCCCCTACAGGGGGAAAGAATTTATAGGCTTGCTTTTGCCTTTGCAACTACAGCTGGATTTAGTATTAGTAATGGCAGACGATGCAAGGAAGCACGCTTATACAGCATCAGCAAAAAAAAAAAAAACACCCATCTCATCTGCCTAATAATTTACCTCATTCTTTCTTAAATTTATATAAACTACCCACCTTCACAACACCAAATGAAAGTTTTGTTCCCACAGTCAGTCACTCTGTGTCTGTAAGCAAGTTTTTATACATATATCCTCAATTCATCCTTTTTTCAATATGTCCCTGTATGTATGCTGTCCAAGAAAGAATAAGGATGCCATCAGTATATTTAGTTTACTCAATCCATTTGAAGCTTTAAACACTTCAATCATGTCTTCTTACAGGTGCTTAGTTTACAAATGCTGCTGTAGAACTGAAGTCTTTTGTGATAAGAGTATCCGCTTGTTCTCTTGACTAATCTTGTTGCTTTTCTCTGCACCCATTCCAACAGATCCACATACTATCCTAAAATGAGGCTTTCAGAATTTTATACCGTACTCAAGGTGTGGCTTAGCAATTGGCAATGGGATAATTACTTCCTTGACCCTGCTTGCAGAATTCCTTTATATCATTAACAGAATACCATGAATTGGCTGTCCTAGCAGCCTGTCTGAACAAAAGCATAAGAGTATACTTAGTGTCTGCATACTAAGTATATGATTTCTAAATTTATTTTTTGTATTCATTTCCTTTGTTGCTTGCATCATAGTAGCTAATCAGATTGGTCAAACAAGATTTAAAAATATAAAAAGTTTCTTTTTGTACTTACGGCAAGGGAAATACTAACTTTTTGTTTTTACCCCACACACATGCATTTGTACAAATGATTAACTTACATTGTAAATCAAAGTATTACATGCACCATGATAACATTTGAACCAGTAATATAATGGATAAAAGGGTTTCGCCTCTATTTTTATTACTTTGGGTATATGTGGTCAATTTCAGACTTAGCTGGTGGTTTTTTTTTGTTTTTTTTTTGTTTCCTCCCAACTCTTCCTTGATTCTTTTGACAGAAAAATTGAACAAAATGACATAAATGGGATATATAGATAAAAAGAACATGTGATGGAGGAGGAAATTTATTGATTAATTGAATGTTAAACTGGAACCTTATGTTTGATCTCTAACCAACCTCTGCAGCATTCTATGATCCGCTTGGATCACAAATATCACAGACAAGTTGATCACAGAATCCAATATGCCTCCAGGTAAACTGAAATTGGCTACTTTACATATGTGTTGTATACTGAATGTATTTCCATACAACACATAAAATATCTTTCAATACATTTAATTTTTCAAACGCATTTATTACCAAATTATGCTAAATGTGCAATTATATAACATTGAATTTTAAAATATCTTTGAATACATCTGACTTTTCAAAAACACTTATTACCAAATTATTCTCCTTGCCTTTCCATTGTGACAGACATTATATACCTTTCATTTATTACTTCCAGGCTATAGTACCATTCGTTAAAGATTATATAAGGCAGTACTTCAAATCTTACCTGGTGATATGCTAGGTTAAGTAAACTTGTTTATTATCATAATTATTGAGCTTCTCTTCACTTCACTTCATTAGTGCCATATGTATGGAATTACTTTTTGAAAGATGTTGCATAAAGATTTTGCTGATCATTTTATAAACGCTTTCTTGATATGATTGTAGCAAAGCACACTATAGCTTGCCATTATTAAATTAAAACTGCCACACTGTACATTGCACTGCCAAAATAGAATTAAATTTATTCTGTAATTTCCCACAACTTTTTTTTTTTTTTTTTTTTGCTGTTGTTTACAGAATAATTTTGTGTGTGGCATCTGACTACCATAGTGTACAATATTGTCTTCATTTAACAAATATTTTATACTGAAATTTTTTTATAATATAAAAATTAATATTCAAAGAAAGTACTTATGTTATATTAAACTAAAAATCTTTTGGTTTTTTTCTAAAAAAAAAAACCATTTTCTCAATTTTCAACATTAGTTTTTTTTTGTATAGGTACACAGAAAAAATTGGCACTTGTTTTGCGTGATCTTAATAAAAGAACTATAGATTTTATACCAGAAAGGTGAGTGCTTCAAAATGTAATTTCAATCTCTTTCTCTCTCTCTCACACACACAAGGTTGATTACGTTAGTTGGTGAAGGTAAAGAAAGCCTGAATGAGAAGCATGCAAAAGTTCGATGAAATTTACCGGTAAAATTACTTTGCCATAACAGACTGGAGATGTGCAAATGTATTCCCAATTCACAAAGGGGATTGAAGGGTGACACGAGTAATTACAGACCAGTTAGTTTAACTTCTGTTCCAGGTAAAATAATGGAGTCACTGGTTAAAGATGCATTGCAGAATCATCTAGACAAGACTGCAACAATAATTCAGACACAGCATGGGTTTGTTAAGGGAATGTCTTGTCTGACAAATTTGATAGGATATTATGATGTGGTTACAAAGGAACTGGATGCAAAAAATAATTTTGATACCATATATTTGGATTTCAGGAAAGCTTTTGACACTGTTGGGCATGGAAGACTATTGTACAAATTGGAGCAGAATGGTATTAAGGGTAAGTTGCTACAAAGGATAAAAGGATGGTTAAGTGGGAGAAGACAGAGGGTGGTAATCAATGGGTGCTGCTCTTCGTGGACTAATGTTATTAGTGGAGTCCCACAGGGTTCGGTGTTGGGTCCACTGTTGTTTTGTATATTTATCAATGATATTGATGAAGGTATATCAGGCTTAATGTCGAAGTTTGCAGATGATACAAAGGTTGGCAGTGTGCTACTGCAACAGAATCTAGATAATTTGGGCAGATGGGCTAAGAAGTGGCAACTGAAGTTTAACCTTGACAAATGCAAAGTACTGCATATGGGTAAAAGTAACCCCAGAGAAACGTACCAAGTATGTGGTACTACACTTAAGGTGGTAGAAAATGAAAGACCTGGGACTAATTGCGCAGTCAGATATGAAGTTTTCTGAGCAATGCAGACAGGCTGCCAGGGCAGGTCATGGGGTTTTGTCAATGTTATATAGGAATTTTGCTAGCAGGGAAAAGGAGGTGAGTGTCCCTCTGTATAAGGCAATGGTCAGGCCATGCCTTGAGTACTGCGTACAGGTCTAGAGACCTCATTTTAGGAAGGATGTAGATTTGCTTGAGCGTGTACAGAGAAGGGCAACAAGATTGGTGAGGGGAATGAAGGGATCCTCTTACGAAGAGTTCTGCAAATTGCAGTGGCTGGAAACTAGGCACCTGTGCGGTGATCTGATTGAGGTGTATAAGGCCTTGAATGGGTTGAGCACGCTGAATTCTGATGGGATCCTTCCACTTGTTCAGATTACTAACCTAAGGGGGGCATAAATTCAAATTAAGAAAAGACAGATGTAGAATAGATGTGCAGAAATTTGCCTTTAGCCAGCGGGTGGTTAATTGCTGGAACAAACTTTCATCTGTCATTGTGGAAGTTGATAGGTTGAATAAATTTAAGGAGGAACTGGATAGGCATTTGGAGGGAATGGAGTGTTTTTTTTTTTTTTTTTTGGCTGATGCTGCATAAGCTTATACACTTGCTTTCTTGCATCACATGCTGCTACTACTACAGCATTTGTATTGTTGCTCGCTCAGTAAACACAGTGGGTATTATCGGGGGTAACCTGACCTTTTTTCTTCAGAATCACTGGTGGACTAGTGGATAAATTGTTGATTAAGGGAAAAAAAAAAGGCAAAGGAAGCCCACATGAGAAGCACAGCACAGCAAACTTCAAAAAAGTTGACCGGTTATGAAAATTTTTAACAACACCAGAACTTCCAATATGACTCTGTTCGTGATTCAATTAGTGATTCAGTTTGATCTAAAGAAAAAAGGTCAGGTTACCATCCCCTCCACTTCGGGAGGGTTTCAAGCTTCCGTGGGATTCAACTTCTACTCCAGACCGATAAACACCCACTGTCTGTTTACTGAGTGAGCTGGCGCCTCCGTAGCCAGGTGGGAAGGAGCAGCAGTGCGTAGCACACGCTTCTTGATTTAGACCGGGGTTCGAGCTCGTCACCACCAAATACGGAGGATGCGGAAAGGTCAGGGAATGACCACCGCATATCCCCGGAGCAATATGGCCTTAGTTGCTAATGCTCCTAAAAAAAACCAAAAATAACAATAACTGAGCAACAATACAAAAGCCTTTACAGCAAAGTACTTTTACCGGTAAATTTCATCGAACTTTTGCATGCTTCTCGTGCAAGCTTTCTTTACCTTAGCCAGGTAGTTTAGTAATCTGGGTAAAGTTAATACCAGAATTCACCTTAAATATCTTCTACATACAGTCTTTTTAGATTAAAAGTTTTTGTTCTCTCTCAAAGGTGAGATGAATTAGTGAACACAAATTCTCAGGGAATAACAGAAGAATAGGCATTTGTTGTGGAACACTGAAATAAATTGCCTCGTAACATGGTTGAGGCAGTGAGTCTGGCTAAGTTTAAAGCAGAATTGGATGATTACCTTGTGGGAATGGGAATTGTGTGAATATTCCATTTTATTTTAATTTTTATTATTATTATTCTGTTTATTTATCTGTTTTTGGCTGATGCAGAAAAAAATTTGCTTCCTTGCATCATTTGGCCTTACTAATACATAGTTCAATAACAGTAAGTCAGACAACCTCACATGAACTAGAAGAAATTACTTCTTTAAGCATGGCATTTCCTTTATGTTTTAGAAGTATTTAAGCTTTTGATATCTTATATTTTTCAGTTAAGTTCAAGCAGCGTGTAGAAAATATTAACAAAACTGATAGAGAATTTATAACAACTGACTTGTTGTTATTGCCTATCCCAAGTGAAATGTGATTTTATATGAGAATTTGTATTAAGATTAAATAAATAAAGATAAATTTCATTTTGCACTGTTAATTTCCATGTAAATCTTAGGCCTTAGTAATATGAAATCTCTCAGAATAGACTGATTTTGATTTTTAAAGGAATATAATGAATAATTCAGATATAAGCTCAGTATTATAATGTTGGAAGGTGAGAGCTGATAGAAGCATGCCAGAGAATATTATTGGGCAGTTAAGTAATTCTTTTTGTTCTTGATATCTTGGAATTGATTTCTTAGTGGTGGCTCTTGTGGTACTTTGGAAAGCCCTTGATTGAATGAAAAGTACCCTATTTTTTTTTTTTTTTTTTTATAATGTATTGTGTCTGTCTGTCTGTCTATGAGGATGAGATATGGCAGCCATTGTGCACATATATTGGGTCCTTTATCTGTTGTACATTTCAATCCCCCAGTTGGTGCAGAAGCAATATAAGGATGGGATCTAGCAAATCTCACTTTGTAACACTGCTAGTTGGCTCAAAGTTAAATGATTGGTGCAAAATGCCACCAAGAATATGTAGGCATTCCATGAAGCTTTGGAGCACTACTATAAAACAAATTTGTTAAAATCTTTATATTGAATAATATAAAGAACAACAAACTTTTTTTTTCTGTATAGTTGTTGAGTAATAAATGAGTACTTCCGTATTAATATTATAGTCATGTAACGTAGTAATTATTTTTACAGCAAATATATTTTTGTTTAATTGCATTGCGATTATAGAAAGGCTGAAATAAATTAGTCCAGTTTTGAGGAATATTATAAGCAAGTCTATCTATAAGATAGGGAAGTTACATTTGTTCTTTTACCACTGTGGAAGTCTCTTTTGTGTGAGAAACAAAGAAGATTTAGGGTGTTGGTTTTATGGTTTAACCACAAAGTTCAGGATATTTTAAAAATTATAAAAGTGCTTTATAAAATTATAAAAATTGAGTGCTTTTTTTGTTTCTTTACTTAAATATTTTAAAAACCGAACACTTGTCTAAAGTTATTGTAAAAGGAAAACTGAATTATTAGGCACACTTGCAGTATCATAACTGTTATCTTATGTTTCAGGGAATATGAAGAATTAAAAGAAGGTCGCCATTGTCTAAAAGTGTTAGCATCTCACCATCAGATTTTTGCGTGTGGTAATATTAAAGAGGCACTTAAACATGTTGTGCAAAATTTTATTCATTCTCCTAGCCATACTGTTTATCAGTCAAGTCCCCTATCTAAGCGAAGAGACAGTGTATATAGTGTCAGGTAGGTTACATTGATGCAAATTTTGTGCAGAATAGTTTTTTATTTTTCTTAAACACTAATGCCAAAACATTTTTATAAATGTTGATATATAGATTTATACTTTCAAGATTTGGACATTCATAAATCTTCATTTTGTTTTACAGAAATCTTAAAAAAAAAGAACAGCACAATAAAGCAGGTAAGCTTTTTTTGAAATGTAGTTATATTGGAAAACTTTTTTCCACCTAAATTTTTTTTAATAGGCAGTGAAGGATTGTATATTCACTATATAATTAATTTTTTTCCTTTACTGTTACATTAAAAAAAAAAAAATGTTTCAATACTAGATATGTCTAATTATCACATGTGCAGTACTCTGCTCCCCCCCCCAAACATTACATTGAAAACCAGATGCTCATACGAGGATTTAATCTTTAAAAGTGAGAAATAGTTTATTTATTGTGGGGCAATTCCTTAATGATGACTACTAAAAGAATTAGATACCAGCCATTAAACAATCTCACCTTTGCATGTATGCATTTATTATTTAAATAAGAGCTAATTAAAATTACTAAATAAATAAACCAGACAAATGAAAATACTATCAAATATATCTAGCAACAAGAAATATCAGAATGTTTTATTCACAGGAGTAAAACATTAAAACACTGAAATGCATAATAAATGATGTAAAGATAGACATCAATATACTTTCTCAAAGTATAATCAAGGCTTCTTTGCAGTAATGATGTTCAGAAAGATGTGGGAGTCTTGAACTACTTAAAGATGATATCACTATTATCAGGGATTTCTCTTACAGTGCCATTCAGAGCTAAAACAATATCTGAATTTAGCATGTCATTTGCAGCATGTGTTATAAAGTTTAAATAGGAATGAACATAAGACTGTTAACTGTGAGATAAGAGTTAATAATGTTTAGTTTGGATTATTGGGTTCTTGTCTAAATATCGACCACTTCCTTCCCTCGAAGAAATTAAAATGGGGCCTATCAAGCTCTCGGCTGCCTAACTCAATGCCAGAGCTCTTACTTGTGCATCAGGCAATACCGTGGCAATCCCTATGTTTCTATTGTCAGAAACAGGAAATATATTGTGCAAAAAGGATAGGTGGAATAGAACTATGGTATGTCTGCCTGGGACAAAAGTAGATGATGTTATAGAACAGATATCTTTTAAGGGCACCAGAGGTGATATTGTTTACAGGGGGTACTAATGATATTAAGAGTAGGAGATCTGAGGACTTACTTAACAAGTACAGAGCAATTGTTGGGAAAAAGTAGTTTCCCAAGTTTAAGATTAAATTTGAAAGTGTCTGCAATCCTGCACAGACTTGATAGGAGGGAGTACACGTTGAGAGCCCTGTAAATTAATTCGGCTCTGGAGAGACTGCGCAAAGCTCACAGGGTAGAATTTTTCTGCATAGTCCTGCTTGTTAACAGGAGAGACTGTTTTTACAAAGATGAGACACGCTTAAATAGAAGGGGTGCAAGAATATCTACTGATGCTATTTAGCATTAGCACTGCAGGCAGGCAGATGTGAAAGTGATTCTTGCACTGCTTCTGTTTGGAACATGCAGCATTCGAAAGCAAAATGTTGAGGATTTCAGACCCTGCTGTGGGTCATCATGGTAAAAGTAAATACATGGGCTGTGTTAGTGTAACTAAGCGTATTAACAAGTGCATGTACACTAATCCAAGATGCACAGTAAATAAATTTGAACTAGTGATTAAGTCATCAAATGCACACATTGTGGGGATATTTGAGACATGGTGTTACTCAGACATAAGAGATGCAGAATCGAATATGGGAGCACAACATCTGCAGAAAGGACAGGAGGGGTTGAGTTACTTTGGTGTGATATAAGCATGGAGAAAACAACAATAAGAGTAGGAGTGTGTTATAGGCCTAATGACTGAGTATAAGAAATAACTATACAGAGAAATTAAGTGGGCCAGTAAATCAGAATGTCTTCTAATAGGGGATTTTAACTTTCCAGATATTGACTGGAACTTGTGGGTTGGTCACTAACACACTAGGAATTTTTCATGCATTAAGAATCTGCAGGTAAAAAAGATCCTCTTGGATGGCAGTGATCACAGTGTGCTGATATGGGATTTACCTAAAGGCATAACTACTGTTAAGAGTAAAAGGAAGGGCTTTTGTAAGGGTGACTACAGTGGTCTCAAGCAGTTTTTAAATTCTATACAGTGGGACCATCTGATGGAGTTATCAACAGCAAATTCTAAATGGGAAGCATTCAGGGAAGAAATTGTAAAAACAAGCTACTGGGGTTTTCTTATCAACTAAAAAAATACCATTCCAGGCTTAGACCTAAATGGATATCAGATGAACTGATGAGACTAATGGCAGAGAAGAAACATGCATGGGATGCTGGGATGCATATAAAGTATCAGGTGATACAGAAGCCTACAGTAGATAAAAACTAGTCTGTAATGAAGTCACAAAGGAGATTAGGCAAGCTAAGGTAGATTGCAAGAAGTCTCAATCGAAGAATGCCAGGAAAAGCAGCAAAGACTTCTTTACTTATATTAACAGTAGAAGGAGTTGAATCACATTGGTACACTTAATGAACTGTTGTTCATTCTCCTCAGGTTGCTGACAAAGTGAATAGGTATTTTGCATCTAAATTCATGCATGAGGAATTCTTTAGGGAGGTGAGTGCTAGGAGTTCATTAAAATCTAATGGAGCTAAGTGATTTTGTGATAACTGAGAGGAAGCTTAACATAAGAAAGGTGCCTGGGGTAGATGTGATCTATCCAATTATATCAAGGGAGGTCATAAAGAAGGTAAGCAAACCATTAGCCATAATTATTAGAGCATTTTTGAATTCACAGAAGGTCCCTGTGGGCTGGAGATATGAAAATTTATTCGACAATTCAAAAAGAGGGGAACAAAAGATGAAATAAGGAATTAAGACCTGTTAGCTTAGGCAGATGTGTTGGGAAAAGTTGAAGTTTAACATTCACAAAGAAGGTACTACATAGTACTTAGTACCATGCATGGGTTGAAGGAGAAATATGGGGGGAGGGGGATACCGGAAACTTTGCTCTAGAGACTAAACATGGGTTTCACCACTTCAAGCCTCCAATAAGCAAAGTGGTGGTATTTCACCGATCGATGAAAGTCATCTACCACATAGTGGTAGCGGTAATCCCAGCTTAACTTACTGTGTGGTACTACTCAGGGTAGTAGAAAATGAAAAACTACTTAGGGGTAGTTGTGCAGTCAGATATTCTCTGAGCAGTGCAGACAGTCCAGGAGCAGGAGTATGGGAGATTATGGTCCATTTTCTTCAATATGAATTGTTGAGGAGGCTTCCTTCCTGCAGTGGGTTGAAAATGGCTGCAGTTTACCTTGTAAATCATACTCAAATCTAATTCAAAGAATTTTTGTTTTAAGGTTAATTTTATAAGTAAATAACAATAATAAGTGAGAGTATTTACCAGCTAGCTTTATATTATCACCGTCAAAAAAGGTATCTTAGATCACAGGAAATTATTGAATACATAATGGAGTCATGCTTTGCAATACATATTTCCAAATTAGAATTGAACATAATTAGACCAACATAGGTTTGAGTGTTTATCTTGAAATAACAGCTTACCTCCACACCATGCCACTCAAGGAATTTCTAGGATGCTGTCTGTTTCTAGCATGTGTTTGGAAGAGAGCTAGAGAATTACAGATGACAGTTCAGTCCACAGAAGTATGTGGAAAAGGCATGCAACAGAAACTAAAGATCTATGAGACAGAGTGAAGAGACTTTGTAAGAGATAGGCAACTAATTAACTTGACTGCACTCTTTTGAATGGGGAGTAGAAGCTTGAGAGAGTTTTTGGGAGCACCACTCAGATGTGGTAACAGTATTCCATGGCAGGATGGATTTAAGATTTGTGCTGTTGTTGTTGTTTTGGTTTTTAGGAGCATTAGCAACTAAGGCCATATTGCTCCGGGGATATGCGGTGGTCATTCCCTGACCTTTCCGCATCCTCTGTATTTGGTGGTGACAGGCTCGAACCCCAGTCTAATCAAGAATAAGATTTGTGCAGAGAGAGTTGTCTATATGAAAAGTAATGCTGAGATTGAAGAAGAAACCCTTTATGTTTTGTTTTTTTAATGCAGAAGAAGTGATATTTGTGAGGAGAGATTAGAAGTTAAAGTAATCCATAATAGCGATATGTGATCTTATCTAGAAATTTGAATGTCATCAAAGATGAGCATGGGAGAAGTGAATTCTTTGTTTTTGCAAGAAGTGTACAGGAATAAGTTTTAGAAGGATTGAAATTAATCAAGTTTTCTTTATTCTTCCCCTATTGGGGAATTACTTGGAGATTAGCACATTTAAGGAATTAGTGGTGGATATTCAAGAAGCTAAAACTGAATATTATGCTCGGCAAGGTTTCTCAAACTGGAAGGTGGATTGGAGTATACTATCATCAGCAAAACTGTGGATAAGATTTTGTCAGTGGAAGAAGGTCATACTATAAAAGAGGAAAAGAGTAGAGGAAAAACTGAATCTTGGGGAATGCCAGCATTAGTTGAAGTTAGAAGGCAGGAGAGCCATCTGTCATCACCTGTAGTGAAGGGTCAGAGAAAAAACTGGATGTCCAATTGCAGATACCTTTTGGTTTCTTCCAGAATATTGACATTAGAGAAACAAAATACATATAAGAAACATTTATATATAAAAGATTTTTTGTTACTAGTGTTATTATTAAGTTTTATTTCCTCCATTGAAGAGGCACAAAAGAAATCCATTTTATTATAAAGTTGTGTATAAATAAGTATGCTATATTGCTCTGGGTGTAAGTTATTTTTAATTTGCAATTTATTTTATAATTTCTCTAAATTTTTGAAGATAATTGTACTGTATATTGATTGTATATTTTATTTTTAGGCCAAAATCATCTATCACCTGTGATAACAAGTGGTTTTCATCTATCTCAACCAAAACTTATTTACTTAGCTGGTTCTGAAAAATGTGGTTGGAGAGAAAAGCTTGCTATTCCTCTTTTGAGGTAAATGATTAGTAAGATACATGCATCTTCTCAGAAAATTAACTATAATACTTTCTTTTGAAAATTTATTGTTTTTCCCTAAAATCATCAGACTTTATTTGATCTTTTATTTTTTGCATTTCACTGACTTTTTTTTTTTTCCCCCTTCTAGAGAGGCAGAAGTGATGTGTAAATGTCCCGAAAAGCTTCAGAGTAGTAATCTGAGTTCTGAGCTGAAAGCAATGGAATGTTGTAATGCATTACTCTTTGTAATCGCAGATAATTCCTGGGGTTTAGTGGAGATGACAATGGTAAGTTTGACATGCTTTTACAAACAAATTATAAAAAAAATTGGAAACAAATACTGCTTGTGGTGTTCTCTGCTTGCTAGAGCCCTAACCTTCTTTAATAGATAAAAAAAATAAATAAAATGTAGGGATGTTCACATCCTCTGTGGGGATTTCAACACTTACACAACCTGCAAAAATCACTGTGAAAAAAAGATTGAACCCATTGGCCTCAAACTCAAAAATAAGCCAACTCAAGGGCATGATCCTTGACATCCTGGTCTTGGCGCATTATAGCCTTAGATGCTAATGCACCAATAAAATCTAAATCAACCAACCAAAAATCCTGACATCTACCCACTGCATATTTCACAGTCAGTTGGAAACAGCATTCACATCTGACCATGAGAATAGTTTTTTTTTCATGCAAAGTAAAAGGAGGAAAAAACCCTATACAAATCATCATGAAAACAAACTTGGAAGTTCTGATCTCAACATGTGGTTAGACTTTGTTACCAGATACTCATCAAATCCAGTTCAGTCATTAGGTGGAGATTGAGATCAAGTAAGCAAAGGACAGTTCCTGGAGTTAGACATAATCCATATTAGCAGACAGAAAATAATTGATGCAGTCAACTGTTTGCAGCCAACTTACTTAACCGTGAAGTGCCTCAGCCCATGTGCTAGAAACAATATTCAATACAATCCTCTTGAAGCAACCCTTCCCTGAGACATGGAAAAATTATTCCATAAAACCCATACCAAAGAATAACCTAACCATGCCTAAGCAATACAGGCCTATCTCATCAGCATCAAACCCTTTTAAGTCTTAGAAAAAGCAGTCCGACCAGTACTAACAAAACACCTCTTGCCATTACAACCACCACAATATTCAATCCATAACACTTCGCTGTGACAAACCTATTTCATGATCAATAGCACCCTTTTTTTTTTTTATGTGAACCCCAAACACGAGAGGTATTAGAACCTATAGTACTTAGTACCATGCTTGGGTTTGAGGTTGAAAAGACGAAAGAAGATATTTGTTGACATTGGACTTGAACTTCTGTAGATTGTAATTTTCAGGAAATACGTATGAAGGAAGGTTGTTCCAGAAAACGGCAGTTGAATGAATAAATGAGGAAGACGAAAAGTTGGTTCTGTGGGTTTGAAGTTGGACAGTAAATGGATGTTGGCTGGTGGCGGCACGTGTTCGGACTGTTTTGAAAGAGAGAGCGGGAATTATAGAAGCCAATTCAGAAGAACAGTGCCCATGGAAGTATCTGTAGAAGAGGCATGCAGCAGAAACAGTATGTCTATGAAAAAGCGAGTGGAGAGACTCTGTTAGAGATGAATCATTCCTGCCCTCTTCTGAATGGAATCAAGAAGCCTGAGAGAGGTTTTGGGGGCATCACCCCAGATGTGGGAACAATATTCCAGGGCAGGACGGATTTGCGATTTATACAGAGTGAGCAAACAAGAACTAGAAGTAGTGTACAGACCTAGAAGCAGCATTTGACAGTATCCCATCAGCATTGAGCATGCTCAAACCATTCAAGGCTTTGTACACCTCTATCAGATCACCCCGCTGGTGCCTAGTTTCCAGACACTGTAATTTGCAAAACTTAAGCCTTTCTTCGTAAGAGAACCCCTTTGTCCCATTCACCAATCTAGTTGCCCTTCTCTGTACTCGTTCCAGCAGCTCTACATCCTTCCTGAAATGAGGCCTCCAGGCCTGTATACAGTACTCTAGGTGTGGCCTGACCATTGCCTTATACAAGGGAATAATCACCTCCTTATCCCTGCTAGAAAAATTCCTATATATCATTGACAATACACCATGAGCTACTCTTGCAGCTCGTCTGCACTGCTCAGAGAACTTCATATCTGCCTGCACCACCACCCCCAGGTCCCTTTCATTCTCTACCACTGTCAGTGTAGTACCACAGAGTTGATACGCTGCTCTGGGGTTGCTGTTTCCCATATGTAGTACTTTACATTTGTCAATGTTAAACTTCATTTGCCACCTCGAAGCCCATCTGCTCAACCTTTCCAAATCCTGTTGCAGCAGCATAGTGTCAGTAGTGTCCTTGACAACCCTGCCAACCTTCGTATCGTCTGCAAACTTGGACATTAAGCCTGATATACCATCATCAATATCATTTATAAATACAGAAAACAATAAAGGCCCCAATACTGAACCCTGAGGGACTCCACTAATAACATTAGTCCACGATGAGCAGTGTCCATTGATTACCACTCTCTGTCTTCTCCCCCTCAACCACCCCTTTATCCATAGCAGCAACTTGCCTCCAATGCCACACTGCTCCAATTTGTGCAGCAGTCTTCCATGTGCAACAGTATCAAAAGCCTTTCTAAGATCCAAGTATATAATATCAAAGTTATTCCCTGCATCCAGTTCTTTTGTGACTACATCATAGTATCCAATCAAATTGGTCAGGCAAGACTTCCCCTTAACAAAACCATGCTGTGTCCTAGCTATAACTGAAGTCTTGTCTAGATGATCCTGCAGTGCTTCTTTCACCAGTGCCTCCATTAATTTTCCGGGAACAGAAGTTAAACTCACAGGTCTATAATTACTTGTGTCAGCCTTTGATCCCCCTTTGTGAATTGGGGTCACATTTGCACATCTCCAGTCAATGGGTACCTCCCCTGAGTCCAAGGAAGCTCTCATAATTATGGCTAAGGGTTTGCTTACCTCCTTTGCTGCCTCCTTTAATATAACTGGATAGATCCCATCCACCCCAGGTGCCTTTCTTGTGTTTATCTTCAACAATTTCTCCTCCACTTTGCTCTCAGTTATTACAAGATTCTCTAGCTTACTGCTAGAATTGAATACACCTCTGGCATTCCCCTCGCTGAATAACTCCTCATGTGTGAATGTCGATGCAAAATATTCATTTAGTTTGTTAGCTACCCGAGCAGGGTCATCAACAGTTGACCCATCGATATCAAGTGGACCAATCTGATTCATCCCCTTCCTTCTAGAGTTTACATAAGTAAAGAACTCTTTGCTGTTTTTCTTCGCATCCCTTGCCAAGGATCTCTCGTAATCTGCCTTCGCCTGCCTAACCTCCTTTGTAACTTGGTTACAGATCAACTTGTATCTATCATAGGCGTCCGTGTCACGTGTTAATTTGTATGTATCCCATGCATTTTTCTTCTCTGCCATATGCCTCATTAGTTCATCTGACAACCATTTAGGCCTAAACCTTGAACACTGAAGTGATGTTGACACTGAGTTGACACTGAAGTGATGACATCATCATTAAGAATAAGGTTGGGTACTCACACTGTTTGTTTGAACAACTTTTGGCTGAGGCTAAACCCAAATAAATTGGCAATGATGCTCTTCTTGCTAGAACAAATGCCAATAAGATCCTTCTCTCTCTCTCTCTCTCTCTCGCTCTCTCTCTAAGATGACCCTATCCTGATTGTAAGCAGACTCAGGAGTAATTTTAAACTCCAAGCTTTGCTTTTATAACTTTTAAGTAAAATGAGAAGCTTCATATGACATGCCAAACAACATTTTTATGTTGATGACTTGAAAACCACAAAGAAGTATATTCTGACCTTTACCTCCTCTGTGCTGTGTGCATGGAAATTTGGACATCTTCTGTCCTGACCCCAAAGAAAAAAGTTTATGCTGATACCAGCTCCTGAAATGGGTAACATACAACATTAGTCACTTTCCACAAATGTGGACCACTCTTCTTCAAATAGGCCTCTGGGGTTGGGTATACTCATACTATAATTTTTAGTGTTTTCCACCAACCATGGAATAAAACGAAAGACGAAAAACCCAAATTTTTAAAATATTTAATATTTACAATAAATGATTTACAAACAAAATATTACCGATAGTAATTTTAAAATAAAATAAAACAACTGTGATATACAGGATAATAATAAAATGCCGAATTTAAAATGCAATAAAATATACTGGGTTAAAAGCACTAAAATACTAACTGAAGCTTTCAAAGGCTTCTGCCTTCTTTCTCAACAGTGTAATTTCTGTTCTGCGGTGCATCATTAAATACCAGCAGGTTCACGGTGCATCTCACGTGAACGTGTACTGTTCCCGTCAGAACCGGAAGTGGCTCAGGAGCGTTTCAGGCAAAAACGTTCATCCCCTCCAAGGATTACCGCCTCAAAGAGGGGATGAATGCGTGTGCCCCTATCTCTATTTATATTTTTCTCAGTAGAACTAATTCGCAAGCTCTCGAGCCACTTGCGGTCCCAAAATCTATGCGCCCGATCAGTGATGACCGCTTCATCTGGGGAGATTTGATGTTGCTTCTCCCAGAAATGTTCAGCTACGGCAGATTTGCCATAGTCTGCATTTCTTATCGCATTTGTATGCTCCCCCAGACGATCTTTGAGACGCCGTTTTGTTTCTCCCACATAACACTCCCCACATTCCGGGCATTTAATACTGTATACGACCCCACTTATATTTTCATTTAAGACAGGGTCCTTCACCTGTGACACGATTGTGTGCAGCTTCCTGCCTGGGAGCTGCACACAACGTGTCTGGTAATTCCTTAATACGCGAGCTAAACGCTCGGATAAACCCGGATAGTAGGGAATGTATGCGGTGGCTATTGGCGTGAAGGACTCACTTCTACTCTGCCCTCCACTAATGTATTTCTCTATGATCCTCCGGGGGTAGCCACACTTCAAAAGATCCGCCGTAACACGTTCATACTCCAAGTTTCTATCCTCTGAGGTACTACAATGGGATTTTGCCCTATCCACTAATGCTCTTACTACACTGTTCCTGTGATAATTAGTCTGCGCTGAGTTGTAGTGTGAATATTGGCCCCTGCACATAGATTTTCTAAATACTTTTGTTTTCAAATGCTGGCCTTCTCTACAAATCAGCACATCCAGGAACGGCAAAACCCCTCCTTCCTCTACCTCAGAGGTGAATTGTATGAACGGGGAGAAGCTATTAAGAAAATTCAACGTATCATCCTCACTCCCTTCCCGAATAACTGAAAACGTATCATCAACATACCTTTTCCACGGACGCATAGGGAGAACTGTAGTGTTAAATAGTCTGGACTCGAGCTCCTCCATCGCTAAATTAGCTATGATGGCACTGATGGGGGAGCCCATAGCTGCACCGTTAACCTGCTTGTACATGGTGTTATTAAACACCATGGTAGTACTCGAAAGACATAACTCTATTCCTTTACATATGTCCTCTAAGTTTAGTTGCGTCCTATTATTCAAGGTGGTGTCTTTTTCTAAAGCCATGTACGCACAATGTATCCCATGGTCAATTGGGATGCAGGTAAACAACGATGTTACATCAAAGGATATCATAACCTCGTTTTCTTCTATACGTTGTCCTCTTATGAATTGTACAAATTCTTTACTGTCTCTGATACTATGTTCAGAGAGTCCAACTAATGGTGACAGTAGTTTGGCTAGGAAACCAGATAATGCATACGTGGGGCTGCCAATAAACGAGACTATCGGTCTGAGTGGCACACCCACTTTATGTATTTTTGGCAAACCGTAAAATCTCGGTATCTGGCTTCCTGTGGCATGTAATGCCCAATACCGCTCCTTTGAAATCTTATTGGATTTCATCCAACATTGCACCATCTTATTAACTTGTCGTTCCAGATTCGACAGGGGATTCTTATGAATAATCATATAGGTTGTGCGATCATTTAACAAATCTAATGCTTTGCTTACATATGCTTCTTTATCCAAAACCACCGTTGCTCTACCTTTATCAGCTGGTAGGACCACAACATTATCGTCCTGCTTAAGACTTTCTAGTGCTAATCTTTGCTTTGTATTAAGATTCGAGGGAACTTTCTTGGCTTGACTTAAAATAGCTGCTGTTTTCACACGGATTTCATTGGCCATGCACACAGGTAACTTACTAGCCGCTCTCTCAATGCCCATAGCTATTTCTGCTATGGGCACTTTGGGCGGAATCGTAGCAAACTTAGGTCCTAGATTTAACACATCTATTTGATCATCAGTCAACTGTTTACTACTAATATTAACAATAAAGTTACTATTGGTACTATTACCACTATTACTCCTGGACATGGTTTGTTCTTTAAGCCTTTACGTGTTACGGCGGATCTTTTGAAGTGTGGCTACCCCCGGAGGATCATAGAGAAATACATTAGTGGAGGGCAGAGTAGAAGTGAGTCCTTCACGCCAATAGCCACCGCATACATTCCCTACTATCCGGGTTTATCCGAGCGTTTAGCTCGCGTATTAAGGAATTACCAGACACGTTGTGTGCAGCTCCCAGGCAGGAAGCTGCACACAATCGTGTCACAGGTGAAGGACCCTGTCTTAAATGAAAATATAAGTGGGGTCGTATACAGTATTAAATGCCCGGAATGTGGGGAGTGTTATGTGGGAGAAACAAAACGGCGTCTCAAAGATCGTCTGGGGGAGCATACAAATGCGATAAGAAATGCAGACTATGGCAAATCCGCCGTAGCTGAACATTTCTGGGAGAAGCAACATCAAATCTCCCCAGATGAAGCGGTCATCACTGATCGGGCGCATAGATTTTGGGACTGCAAGTGGCTCGAGAGCTTGCGAATTAGTTCTACTGAGAAAAATATAAATAGAGATAGGGGCACACGCATTCATCCCCTCTTTGAGGCGGTAATCCTTGGAGGGATGAACGTTTTTGCCTGAAACGCTCCCGAGCCACTTCCGGTTCTGACGGGAACAGTACACGTTCACGTGAGATGCACCGTGAACCTGCTGGTATTTAATGATGCACCGCAGAACAGAAATTACACTGTTGAGAAAGAAGGCAGAAGCCTTTGAAAGCTTCAGTTAGTATTTTAGCGCTTTTAACCCAGTATATTTTATTGCATTTTAAATTCGGCATTTTATTATTATCCTGTATATCACAGTTGTTTTATTTTATTTTAAAATTACTATCGGTAATATTTTGTTTGTAAATCATTTATTGTAAATATTAAATATTTTAAAAATTTGGGTTTTTCGTCTTTCGTTTTATTCCATGGTTGGTGGAAAACACTAAAAATTATAGTGTGGACCACTCTTAATGGCCATGCAAGTAAATCTACCAAGGCCATCAATAGTATGAGGATCACAACTGCAAAAAAACTGTTTACAGGTGTAATCTCCTCCCCTGACGTCTGGGATATCTGCACACCTCACGACACCCATCATGGACTAAGAGCAACCCCCTCCCCCCACACTGCTTCTGAGGATACACAGACTGAAATGCTGCAGTCGATTTGTACCAGCACAAGTCCTCCCAATTCTCCAATTGATGGAAGTTTACAGGGTGGTTATGAATAAATATGCATTGGATATTAGGTACAGGTGAAGAATAACAGAACAATTATCCTACATACTGGATGATACTACTCGCCAGTCATAACCCTTACAAGACCTCATTGATCATCATCATGGAAAAAGATCCCTGTACGTCTGTGGTGTTGATCTCTCTGAACTATTCTGACTAGAAAAATATCCCTTTGTATGTATATGCATGTGTCAATTAATGAAAAATGTATCAAAATTAAAAATTAATGTTAATTTTATATATTCTCTAACTGTAAGATGACTCCTGGCTTTACACGCTGTGATGAGTCAGAGTTGCTTTACCATATTCTCTAGTAAGCAATACAGATCCTTTATTTATTTACAATGACTGTAGAGCAAAATTCATAAAAACTATTAGTCATTCCACAGTGTTACCAGTCTGTTCATAATACATTTTGTAGAAAGATTTTGTTTGTTAATGCAGTATTTTTGTAACTTCCACTCCAGCCTGCATTAATTGTATGATTCTTCAGCTTTTAATTTCTCATACTTTGAAAGTCACTGGATGACAGATCTGGATAGATCAAATTTTATTGTTAGTCAATTGTTAATGCTGTATGGAACTTGGATTAACATGAACCGTTTGCTCTTGTAACATTGTGGAATGCTTCATTGCTAAAAAAAAAATTATAATGATTAGAAGCACTGTAAAAAAACACCATATTTATTTCTTGATACAGCATTTATTATTATTGTTTTGTTTTTTTATAATTTCAGTGGCTACACTATCATTAAAAGCTGATGATATTCACCATTTATGAATTTTTTTGTTAAAAAATGTTTTTCTGACCAAATATAATGATTGAATTTTTTTTTTTTTTTTTTTTTTTAGAGAATGATAATATAAATAAAAAGCAAACGGACACTTTCGGTTCTAGGGTTACCTAAACTACAACTCATAAACTTGTAGTGTATATGTCTAAATTGCACGTGTTCTCCGGTCAGTTTCTGTTTGAAACAGCATTTTGGATAAATAAAACTATGCTGCCCTCACCCAAAGCCAAAGTTGGTTACTGTGTTAAAGTCCATAAAAGTTTATATACCTGTAAAAATATATATATATATATATATATATAAATAATTTGTATGTATACTTGTATGAGTAGCCCCCACAATCTGACCCAAAATAGTCTTATTTTGCTCTTGAAAATTTTATTATAAAATGTTCAAGGCATTGTTCTAGTCTTTTTGTCACAGTTTTAAAACATCCTTCATCTATAAGGTGGTCCAGGATCAACCTCATCATGTTTAGTGTTATGTTGTTTCATCCTGTAAACATATCTTCCAACCCCAGAAATATCTGGGGTTGGGAGATAGATGATAATTAAACAATAGTTTTCTTTTTATGTCTAGTTGGGTAAAGGTCAAACTTAAATTAAGTTTGACCATTGCCCAAACATAATAAGTACATAAATTGACTGGAAAGTTTTATTTACAGGCTGCCTTTTGCATGGGAAAGAAGTATAATGTTATTCTTTGTGTTCAGTATCTCAAAGAGGGTACCTATATTGATGGTGAGAAGGTAAATATCTCTTAATTATGTTAATTAATAAAAATAGAGCTGTTAAAAGCTCAATAATTGTTGCTGATATAAATTATAGTAAATTTCACAGAGGAAGGATTATTCCTCCACACAAACACTGTAATCTGTCCAGTGTTTGAATATAACTTTCTGTGTAAGAAATAATGAGATTTTAGTCAATTGTAATAAAGACCTTGTTCATTAGTTCTCTTAGTGCTATTTCTGTCATTCATCATTCAGTAAAATGTTATTTTTGGTGCACGAGACTGAAATTATAGGGACGAGACTGAATTTACAGTTTTGGATTCAATGAAGTTTGCAGTTAAAATCCACAGTAAAATTATCCATCTCAAGCTGGAGAAATCATTGAAAACACAATGAAATAATTAGAGAAAGAGAATGTGAAAGAGTATTGTTGCAAGTAACAAAGGCTGTTGGCTTAAGTAAGAGCATGATCTCTCCATCTGAATCTTTTTTTCATCCAAAAAAGGAAAAAAAAACCAATGTATATTACTATTAAGAACAAAATATTTATTACAAGAACATAAACACAAACCATTTATAAAAGTGCTCCCATTACAGCGATGCCATTAAAACTTTAATGGTAGGTACAACATGGCCATAGCAGCTATTGCACCATTAAACCTCAACAACATAGTAGTTTTATTGGGATGTTTTTACAACAGATGATTTTGTAGGATGTAGAATTAATCCATAAATCAGGGTCAATACCAAAATGCTTAAGCATAGAGAGAGAGAGAGAGATCATTTGTTGAGGACTTCTTCAAAACAAATTGAGAAGTGCAAATAATCAACCTCCCAATATAAATTTTAACAAAGACCTCAATTTTCAGTAGAAAATTGGATGAGTGTTTCTTGATTATTCTTTCAGTTCAGTCATTTCAGAAACTAGAATTAAGAAAAGGGAAGTGTGGTATGTGGTACCAACACGTAACCAGCAGATCCTTTAATTCCTTTAAGGTCCGTGATTGAGATGCTGCAGATCAGAGTTGCTGTTCCAACACAGACCACAGATTCCCAATGGGATTGATGCCTGGGGAATTTGGAGGCCAGGGCAATACCTGGAAGTCTTCCTCATGTTCCCCGAACCAGTCTCGAACAATCTGGGTGGTATGGCATGCTGCATTATCCTGCTGAAAGACGGCACCGCCAGAGGGGGAAGACCGTTTCTATTAAAGGGTGTACCTGGTCAGCAATGATGTTTAGGTAGGTGGTAGACATCATAGTGCCCGGCACATGGATGACTGGACCCAGGGTATCCCAGCAGAACATCGCCCAAAGCATGACACCACTGCCACCTGCGTGTTTTCGTCAGACGGTGCATCCAGGCGCCATCACTTTGCCCGGGTAAACAACGCATGCGTATCCGGCTGTCCATATGGTGCAACAGGAAACATGATTCATCGGATCAGATGACCTTCTTCCAATCACTCAACGTCCAGTTTCAATGCTAGGCACTGTTGCCGGTGAATCGTGGTTAGCAAGGGCACTCGGAGCGGCCTGTGACTACACAGCCACATTTTTAGCAGGGTTTGATGTACTGTGTATTGTGACACATTACTCCCGTCACCAGCATTTCAATTACTGGCGAGTTGTACCACAGCCGCCCTTCTGTTGCCGCGTACCATCCAGGAGAGCCTCTGCTCACCTCGAGCATCGATGAGCTGTGGTCGTCCAACACCTCGCCGGCAGTTCATGGGTGCCCCCTCCTCGGACCACTTTCGGTTGGTACTAACCACTGTTGACCATGAACTCCCCACCAGCCATGCTGTTTCGGATATGCTCTGACCCAGTCCTCTGGCCATTATAATTTGGCCTTTGTGAAACTTTCTTAAGTCCACTGCCCTTCTCATCTGAAGAATAAGAGTAACACTGATTAACAGAGCTCAGTATCAGGTGTTTTTTATACATTGTCCCATACACGCACCATAGTTCACCTGCAGTTGCTTCGATTTGCATAACAGCTCACTGGTCATAATGTTTTGGCTCATTGGTGTATACTTCTAGGACACTTACTGTAGGGAGTAGGTGTTTCCTTGCAAATTTATTCTTTATTTTTCAGTGCACACAACATGTAAATCAGACACATTTGTACAGACATAATACTGTAGTGTAATGCAAGATGTGGCTATTAAATAAGGAGACAGCACTTGCAGCCACTACATATCAAGTGCCATCTGTGAAACAGAGGTACAGTAATTGACTTTGAACCTCTTCCTAAGTTGTCTGCCAAGTCACTTTCCAACATGCTCATTTGCTGTACTGTGAGACAGGTTTTCATTACCTTGTGTTTTTCATATTGCCAGAAAAATAACAAAGAAAAGAATCAAACAAATAAACCTCAAATTTTTAACAAAACTAAAGAAAACTTCAATTGAAAGTTAAAGTTGTTATGTTATGTTTCTGGGGAAGATGCTATGTCAAGAGTTTGTGTGTTTGGATAGCATAAAAGATTTTTTAGAAAAAAGAGAATGTGGAAGATAATGAATGACCAGGCCATCCGTTTTCCATAAAAACTGATGAAAATGTGGACCAGGTAAAGACATTGATTAGAAGTGATGATCTTTTAAGCATTAGAATGGTTACATCAGAACTCAGTATGGAAAAAGAAACAAACAAATTTTAAATTGAAAATTTAGGCATGAGAAAAGTGTGTGAATAGATAACACAAAAAATTTTGAATGAAGATCAAAGAACAAGAAGACTCCAAGTTTGTGAAGATGTTTTGAAAAAAATTGAAGAAGACCCAGACATTCTGAATACTGTTATTACTTGTGATGCCAATTGGGTGTTCCAGTATTACCCAGAAACTAAAATACAGTCAGTGTTGATGGAAGACAAAACAATTCCCCAGTCCAAAAAAGCAAGTACATCAAAAATTAAAACCATGTTTCTTGTTTTCTTCAATATTAAAGGAATTATTATGGCTGAATACTTCCCTCCAAACCAGACTGTCAATCTTAGTACATTGAAATTTTGACAAGGCCAGGTGAAAAAATTCAAAGGAAGAGACCTGAATTATGAGATGGTTGTATGCTGCAGCACACTATGTGCTCTCTGCTTGCTGATTTTTTGCCAAAAAACAATCTCTGTGTGTGCATGAACATGCACTCTACTCACCAGACCTAGCCCTTTGTGACTTTTTTCTCTTCCCTAAACTGAAAAGTGTACTTAAAGGAACCTATTTTCAGTCCATTGAAGATTAGGAAAAAAAAAAAAAAAAACACAACCAAAATGTTAAAAGGGCTTACAGAAGATTACTTCCAGAAATCTTTTTGTGCTTGGAAGAAACATATGGAACAGTGCGAGCAAGTCCAAGGCAATTATTTTGAAGGGGTTACTTGTAGGGGATGAATATTTCATTATATTTATTTTTTTGTAACAGTCTCATTTTATATATATACAGGGTGTTTCAGTTAAACGTTTCAGAACTTCTAAGAGGGGTAGGGTACATCCTGACAACTCGAAATCATATAGCAATGTGGGGTCGGAAATGCTTTCCTGAAGCGGTGTTGTACACAGAAGCACCATAAAGAAAAGAGACCGTAAGTGAGAAATCGTTTTAATAATACATGAAAAGAAGCAAAAGGTACATGGATTACCGTAGGTACATGGATTATCAAGTAGATAGGTCTAACCAGACCTATCTACTTGATCTTTCTGCAGCAAATATTGCCACAACTTTTGAGAGATGAACAGATTTCTGCATCGACGCAACAGACAATGTGGTTCCAACATGATGGAGCCCCTGCCCATTATAGCGGAGATGTTCGTAACTACCTGGATGTCACATTTGGTCAACAGTGGATCGGACGTGGTGGTCCCGTGCGTTGGCCTGCTCGGTCACCCGACCTATCATGTCTTGATTTTTATTTCTGGGGTCATATGAAATCGCTAGTTTATGACACCCCCGTTGACAATGCTGAGGAGCTGGTTGCAAGAATCGCAGTAGCTGCCGAAGAAATTCGAAATTCGCCTGGAGTATTCCAGAATGTTCGGATGTCCATGCATCGGAGATGTGAGGCGTGCATTGTAGCCCCTGGAAGAAACTTCGAACACTTACTTTAATCCATGTACCTTTTGCTTCTTTTCATGTATTATTAAAACGATTTCTCACTTACGGTCTCTTTTCTTTATGGTGCTTCTGTGTACAACACCACTTCAGGAAAGCATTTCTGACCCCACATTGCTATATGATTTCGAGTTGTCAGGATGTACCCTACCCCTCTTAGAAGTTCTGAAACGTTTAACTGAAACACCCTGTATATATATATATATGTATATATATATATGTATGTATATATATATATATATATATATGTATATATATATGTATGTATATATATATATATATATATATATATATATATATATATATAGGGCATATTACTATGTGATAAAGAATGAAAAAGTAGATAGTGTTATCCTAATAAATTTTTCTCTTTCAGTTAACTAGCGAGGCAGTAAAAGACTTCAACCGTGGCAGAAAATATTTGTGTGACTTTGCTAGACTTGGAAATGTGCCTGTGTATGATGACATTGTAAGTGCTGTCCGGTGTACCCTAAGAAGATGCCAGGAGTCAGATGTACAGTGAACTTTCAGTTGATTCCAGAACATCCTTATTTCTCCGGTTAAATGAGCATTAATAGAACTCATTAAAACTACATTTTCATAGGTGACAAGAACTTTTTTGTCTATTTTGGATTATGAAATCCAAATGGATGCATCTGCTGTACATTCCTTAAGATTTTACCTCTGAAGAATATTTGGTAGCTACCAAACCAAGGATCTGAAGTGAACTGTGTAAATATGTGCACATTGTCATATGTTCAAACATTTAATCAAAGCATTTTGCTACTTCCATGATGACTCCAAAACATGAATCTGGAAATATCTCCCCACATGTGTTAACATTCCTACACTAAACATGATTAAATTACCAATTACATTTATTGAAAACTTTAAATTAAAGGTCACAATGGGACCAGGAATATTTGTGGAAAGAAAATCCATCTTAGTGAGTTTGCAAAATAAACTAATGTTGACATTTCAAGTGATGCGAGTGAAGCCAACTCAAAACTTATTTTTTGTTTGTTTGTACAGTTTTCACAACCACAAATACCTGCAAGATAGCTGTGATATTACATTGTTCCTGATAATATGATCATTTTTGTATATATTTTTTATATCTACGACATCTTTTTTTTTCCGTTTTGAAGTACGTATGAATTTTTTTAATAAAATACTCTAAAATTTCTTGTTGGTTTCTTTAACAAGAAATAAACATTGTGTTTATAATTCCACCATTTTTTTTTTTTTTTTTTTATCAAAAAAAATAAACTAGAGGTCTAAAACAATAGCCAGAAACGCTTCTCCCATTATAGGTACCATTTTCAAACTGACATATGCACAGTTTTTCTACTATAGATCATTTGAACTAATAAATGGATTAATCATAATATAAAAAAATAATAATAATAATAGTGACCAGTAAATGTCTGGACACAAAAAATAGTTTTTTCATGTAGAATTTTTTGTCCAGCAACTAATTCTGCAATATTGTATCCAATGATTTCATGAATTAAATTATTAAAATTTCTGAAATAACATTATGTTACATCTGTTAACATTGACAACTACAGTCTATTTATTTTTAGTTTATTTTTGCTGTAAACAAGTGGGATTTAGTCTTGATATTTAAAGCAGCCATCTCATACACTGGAATAACAGTCAAGGACACAGTTGTCTTTGCTGACTGATCCTTGAATGTTATTACTGCATATGAGGTAGCTATGTTCAGGAACAAGACCAACTCCCACTTGTTTATATTGGGAATAAACCAGAAAATAGAATTATAAACAAGATTTTTCCAGTAGCTGACCTGATGCACAGTACTAGTGCACCAGCACTAGTGGTCAAAATTGACAACAAGTACCATAAGAGGCACCAACCTTTTGACTCCAAAATACATCATCAACAGCGAGTTCCATATCTGTCAGTTGTAAACTCTTCCAACCCAGTATGGCTAGACTAATTATAAATGGAAAAATAACCTATCCATTTCACTCCAGCCACAACTGAAGACCCACTAACACTTAGTTCACTTTTGGGCAATAAAACAGATGTCTCAAAGATTTTTACCTTTCTCAAAGCGATCAATGTATACCACCTCCTTTAGCTAGTTAACAATCAGTTTCCTGACTCTTGATCCATAAAGAAATAGCATAAATACTAACCTATGTATGGCGCACTATGGCCATAGACGCCCATGCGCCAAAAAAATCCCCAAACAAACAAACAAACAAACCTATCCGTTAATAACTGAATTTGAAAAATTTTATTTTATTTCTATTCACGGTTTCATTCTCTTGTGGATGACGGTTCCTTATACTCCTTCCAATTGCCAAAAAATAAAGTAGAAATTAATAAAAGATGGACCTGTAACCTTGTAGGGCACTAATTCTGGAAAGAAATATTTTAAAAGTGAAACAGCTTAAAATTAAAAACAGTACACCTTTTGTTAACATAAAGAAGAATATAATATATTTACATGCATTTTTATCATGCTTGCATAATTATAAATCCAAATTTTATAGTTACTAAGGTATGCAATTTTTATTTTCTCAAAGTGTCACATTATGAGATTCAGACCTGTCGTTTTTTTTTTTTTTTTTTTTCCCCTACAGTGTTTGGAAGGATAGCAATGATATGTATTGGCAAATTCATTAATTGGTCTCAGCTGAGGGTTTCATGAGCTTTACCAGCTTGGAAAGTCTTGGTGTTTCATTTCCGTCCAGAAAACAGACACAGACAAATGAATTACAGAATACTTGCATTTACAACCACAATACACTGCCTCATGGTGCAAAGTATGATATCAAATTTGCTATCAAAGTATGATATCAGATTATCAAATTTGCCTTTTTTCAAAATGGAAAATTTTGATTTTATGCATAAAATGCAGACACTGTTCATGACAAAGATTGTGTTCATAACTTGTTCATAGTATGCCACAATGTAATGACAGTGTTCTATGGGTTTTGTTGTGTAAACCTAGTGGTAGCTCCTTGAGCTACAATAGCGACTATAATCAAGAAGAAACTTGAGGAACTGCTTAGACTTGACTGGACTTTATAATCTGGGTAATATATATAATATTCCTGATCAGAAAATATCTATTTTTTTTAAACTGCCATTTATCCAAATGACTATGTTCACACAGTGGGATTGGCAGAGAAGGCTGGGTGTCAGAAAGTGTATTGAGAGTGTTGCATGGTTTCCTCTTTCTGAAAACTAATTTCTTATTCAACAAAATAGGCAAACTAACAAATGATATATGCAGTTTACAGGAAAAATTAACTAACCTTATGTCCTGAATTGATTTTTTTTATTTTAAACAACTAACCAAATGCAAGTTTCAAACTGATTTCAATCTATGGTGTATTGATGTATTTTTTTGGGATGGGATTATTGCATGGAATCTGAAATGGTTGATAAAAGTATTAATTTTTATAATGAAAAGCAGAGGTCTGCTTTTTCTTCCAACTGGGATTAATATCAGTATTAGTAGTAGCAAATGTGAGAAAGCAACCTTATACAGCATCAGCCAAAAACATTACTTATCCATCCCCTCTGACAGTTTGTCCTTAAATTTATTCAAACTATCCACTTCCACAACACCAGACAGAAGTTTGTTCAAACAATTGACCACCTGCTGGCTGAAGGCATATACTTCAATTCTGCACATCATCCTTCAATTTAAATACAGGGTGTCCCAAAAAAGGTGTAACCAATTTTAAATGTTTGTAACAAATGTAATTTTAATGATAGAAACACAAAACCTGCACTAAATGTGAGAAAAACAGTTGAAGTTTTTACTGACATTCAACATGTGCACCACTTGTCACATGAACAAAAAGGTGTAACCAATTTTAAATGAGCAATACAAACATGTTGGAGAAAATGGAACAAGATGAACGTGTAATGACACGGATTTGTTTCAGGGACGAGTGCACATTTCGTGTTTTGGGAAAGGTGAATAAGCAAAATGTCAGAATTTGGGGGACTGAAAACCCACACTGCATGCAGGAGTATCAGCAAGATAGCCCAAAAGTGAATGTGTGGTGTAGCATCATGGTTGATCGTGTTATTGGGCCCTTTTTCTTTCAAGAAGCGACTGTGAGAGTGAATAATTACCAGGACATGCTTGAGCTTTGTGTATCCTCAATTGGATGAACTGCCAAATGGGGTTATTTTACAACAGGATGGAGCACCGCCACATTGGGCTTTGAGAGTGAGGTCTCTTGATGACAAGTTTCCTGGCCGTTGGATTGGGCTTGATGGTATCATTGCGTGGCTACCACATTCACCATATTTATTCCCTTGTGATTTTATCTTATGGGGATTCATCAAAGACAGTCTACAAGACCCCTATTGCAGACAGCGCAGGATTACAAATGGCAGGATTACAAATGCAATTACCATGAATAAGTGTGACATCCTTGAAAAAACATGGGATGAGCTTTATTACTGATTAGATATTGATCGTGTGACAAGTGGTGCACATGGTGAATGTCAGTAAAAACTTCAACTGTTTTTCTCACATTTAGCGCAGGTTTTGTGTTTCTATCATTAAAATTACATTTCTTACAAACATTTAAAATTAGTTAAACCTTTTTGGGACACCCTGTATATGCCTCCTAATTGTGCTGTTGGAGCAAGAGCATGCCATCAGCATTGAGCTTATTCAAAACCTTAAACACCTCAATCAGATCTCAAAGGGGTGCCTAGTCTCCATATGCTGCAATTTTCAGAACTGAAGCCTTTCTTGGTAAAAGTATCCTTTTGTTCTCCTCACTACTAATCTCATTGCTCTTTGCACTCATTCCAATGGAGTTTCTCAGTACTCCATTGAACTCCTGTGCCCAAGGCAGGTGCTCCAGCTGCCATATCCCTGAGCTGGCAATGGATCTTAGCATTTGCAAAAAACTTTGTTTTTATACCAGTTGTCTTGATATTACAGAAAAAAAGTTTTACAATTTTTGTTGTAATACCAAGGCAACAGTATAAACACAAAGCTTTTTGCAAGTGCTAAGATCCATTGCCAGCTCAAGGGCATAGCAGCTGGTGCACCTGACCTGCCTTGAGTACAAGAGTTAAATCCTTTAATGGTGTAAGTTCATATCGATATAGGTACAGTACTTATTGACATAGTTGGGGAGGATGGGACAGGAATCTGCACTTCTGAATAGCTGCTTTTGGTGCACAAATGCTTCATCCTGGCTCTGCAAACACCGCCATAGCTTCCCCTTCCCCATATTTAGTTTAAACTCAGCAGTATTATGTAAATCAATTATTGTAAAAGCCATAGCTTTTATATAGCTACAAGCTTTTAAATTGTTTAAACAATTAAAGAAATTTAATTATTAAATAATTTAATAAAAAAAGCAAATACATATTTCTGATCTGTGGTCGTGGGTATTAAAATACTAGTGCTAACTTCAGAAATTATAAGTGCAGTGATATGTTGTGGTCACTGACAAAAGACATACTCCCAGCACTCTGGAGAAGAGTGGAGAGAAATAAGCTTTTATACAAAATATAACAGTGGGAAGCTTATATGGCATCAGCCAAAAAAAAAAAAAAAAACAATGATGCCCACTTCATTTACCAATTCTTTCTAATGAGTTGCATAATCCTTTAAATTTATCCAAAATACCCACTTCCATAACACCAGTTGTCTGGGAAAGAGTAAGAATACCATCAGCATCTATTTTGCTCAAACTATTTAAAGCCTTAAAACTTCCATCAGATCTCTTCTCCATTTTTCAGTTGCTCCAGTTTACAGAACTAAAATCAGAGACATAAATGACTACCCTTTGTGCCCTCGACTAAGACGATCACCACTTTGTGCCTGTTAACAAAATTTGTTGTTGACAGAACCCTGTGAGCTGACTCAGTCACTCTGTAATGCTCAGAGAACCTCACATTGAACTGTCCAATACCTTAGGTCTTTTTTATATTCTCCATTTTGAGTGCATTACGGCCTTATTGGCATATTATTCTGGGATTATTGTAACCCAAATACAATACCTTGCAGTTATCAGCAAACCTCGTTTGTCACTTTTCAGCCTATCTGCCAATTTATCCAGATCTTACTGTAGCAACACCGATTATTGTCATTATTAACCACCCTGCCAACTGAGACATTAAATTTGTTATACTGTCATCAGTACAGTTAATAAATATCAAAAACAATAAGGGATCCCCTAACATCGAATCCCAAGGGACTCCACTAATAACATAAGTCCATCAAGGGCAGTGCTCACTCATAACCATCCTGTCTCCTGCCATTCAACATTCCTATTTATCCAAAGCAGTAACTTGCCCCAAATTCCACCCTGATCCAATCTGTATAGCAATTGCTTGTGTGGAACGCAAAAATTATTTTTTGTGACTTATATGATAGTAGCTGCTGATTAGATCAGATTTCCCCTTAAAAAAAAAAAAAAAAAAAACATGCTGAGATTTCCGTGTAACTGCATTCGGTAGTCAAGCTTATTCGCCTATAATTCTTTACATCATCCTTTGATCCCCTTTGTGAATAAGAGAAACCTGAATCCAAGCATGCTTTCATAATTATGGCTTAAAGTTTGCTTCCTCATTTCCTGCTTCTTTTAATACAATACAACTGGATGGATTTTGTCAGCCTCAGGTGCCTTATTACTTTTAACTTTGTCAATTTTGCTTTCACTTTCCTCTCAGCTATCAGAAAACCATAGGCTACTAGCTGAGTGGTCAGGCATGAGAGTGCATAAGTACATGTGCTTTGAGTGACCATGGTTCAAGCCCACGTGACTACTAAATGTGGTGCCATTTCTAGTATTCTCTCTTGTTTTGAACTCCTCTGTTGTCCCAGAATATGAAGAGAAAAATTTATTTAACTCCCAGTTAGAATTAGGTATACTTCTGGTATTTCCATCCCTAAAAACTCATTTAGACATGAATTACATACAAAATATTTATTCAATTTTGGCAAGTTGAATGGGATCATCAATATTTATGCTATTCATATTGATGAACCAATGCAGTTCATCCCTTTCTTTCTAGTGTAAGCAAAGTATTCTTTGCTGTTTTTTTAGCCGAAGACAGTATTGACAACACGATGCTAAGTAATGGAGAAATCAATTAACTGCCAACTCTTAAACTAGCCAAAAACCTTCCATCTGATCAACAATTGCCAGTATGGATTCTATCAGTGTCAATCCACTGGTGATACGGCTTATGTTACCGATTTATGGACAGATTCAATGGAAAAGTTTGGTGAAACACAAGCAGTTGCTCTTGACATCTCAAAGGCTTTTGATCATGTTTGGCATAAAGGTCTTCTAAACAAGCTTCCATCTTATCGTTTGCCAACTGTTTTTTGTAATTGGTTATCCAGTTTGTAATTGGTTATCTACCATCACGCTCACCGAGGGTGATGGTAGATTGCTCTCTGTCTTCTAACTTCTCTACTAATGCTGATGTCCCCCAAGGTTCAGTTCTTTCCCCCACTCTTTTCCTCTTGTATATAAATGACCTTCCATTGACTGGAAATTCTATCCATAGTTTTGCCGATGATAGCACATTGCATTCCACTTTCCATTTTGAAAAACCTTGTCCTGCTCAATCAGCTTCAACTGTTCAAATATCCATTACCAATTCCTTAAATGCTGATCTCCAGATAATTCTCCAGTGCGGCAATGACAACTTAGTTGATTTCAATCCTTCTAAAACTCAGTCTTGTCTTATATCTTGCAAAAAGGATTCTTCTGCTCCTATGCTTATCTTTGGTGATACTCTGATTTCTAGGCAAGATGATTTATCTCTTTTGGGGATTACCCTGACTTCTAATCTCTCTTGGCACAAGCACATTACAAATATTGCTTCCTCTGCATCTTAAAAACTTGGTTTTCTCTTTCACTCTCGGTGTTACTTTTCTTCCAAACAGCTGCTCACTCTGTATAAATCGCAAATCCGCCCTGCCATGGAATATTGTTCCCACAACTGGGGTGGTGCCCCCAAAACCTCTCTCAGGCTTCTAGATTCCATTTAGAAGAGGGCAGTTAGGTTAATTAATGACTCCTCTCTAACAGAGTCTCTCCACTCTGTCTCATAGACATACTGCTTCTGCTGCATGCCTTTTTTACATATACTTCCATGGGCACTGTTCTTCTGAATTGGCTTCTATAATTCCTGCTCTCTCTCTCTCTTTCAAAACAGTCTGAACACGTGCTGCCAACATCCATTTAATGCCCAACTTCAAACTCACATGACCAACTTTTCATCTTCCTTGTTTATTCATTCAACTGCTGTTTTCTGGAACAACCTTCCTTCATACGTATTTCCTGAAAATTAGTCTACAGAAGTTCAAGTCTAATGTCAAAAAATATCTTCTTTCATCTTCTCAACCTCCAACCAAAGCACAGTACTAAGTACTATAGGTTATAATACCTCTAGTGTTTGGGGTTTTCATAAAAAATACAGCACCAGCAAACAAAATGATTTCTCCATCCTTTTCAATAATTTGTCCAAACCTTCATTAAATTTATTCAAACCATCCACCTGCAACAGTAGGAGGAATAGAAATCAGCAAAATAATGAGCACCTCTTGAGCATTTCTTGATATACTTGTGTGCCGTGCTGCTTAAAGAATATTTAAGTAGGAGAAAGTTTACTCTAACTATTGAGTAATCCCTTGGCTGAATGCAAATTTCCACACCTGTTTTGCAACCATCCTTTTCTTATTTAGATTTATGCTCCCCTTGTGTCATCTAAAAGAGTAGAGATGCCATTAGCAGTTAGTTTATTTAACCATTTTAAAGTCTTTTCACTTCAGTTAGGTCACAATGCAGATTTCTAGTTTCCAGAAACTGCAATATACAGAATCCCAATCTGTCCTGGAAAGAATATCCCAACTAATCTTATTTCTCTTCTGTGCACCCTTTCTGACAGACAGATCAATGTCCTTATGTTTCCATGCCTGTATTCAGTATTCCAGATGGGGTCCAATGGGATAATCATCTTTTTGTCTCTGCTGTATCACTGATGGAACCTCATGGGCTATTCTAGCAGCTTATTTGTACTGCTCAGAGAAGCATGTTGGACAGTACAGTTACCCCTAGATCTCGTTCATACTCCACTACCTTGAGGTTTGATACTCAAGTAGTTGAATGTAAACAAGATTACGGTTACCTAAATGCACTACATTTATCACTATTAAACCTCAATTGCCATTTTCCAGCCCGTTTTGTTTGTTTAGATCTTCATACCCTGCAGTAACATACCCTGATTACAGAGGTGTAACTAGGGTTGTGGTGCCCAGGGCAAATAAAAAATTGGCACCCCCTGAACACACAGAATTGGAATTTTTGCATTCTTTAACCATAAAAACGGCACCTCCCAAATCTGGTGCCCAGGTGAAAAAAAACACAAAGAACATCTGATTTGTGAGGAAACTTTTTTTTCCCCTCTGTACTAAATATTTCTTTTTAATTTTTTACTTCAAATAACACAAAAGAATAAAGTCAGAGAATAAAGTTGTCTTCTTGTATTTGCTTCTCATCGCTAAGTTTCATTTTCTTTATTCTAACTTCTTACTTGGGTGCGGCCTTTGTTTCGACAAGCAAGAAAACACGAAAAATAATTTTTTTTATTCACATTGTAAATTAAGGTTTAGGGTTCAACTTTTTCTGACTTGTGATAATCATTCAAAGTTGTGAATCTTTGGCATTTTCTCATTATTACCTGTTAATAAGCAAAATATATGTTCTGGCTATGAGATTTTAACATCAAAAACATTCGCTCTTATCTGAGATTACCATGAGAGAATACTTAGTAGTGTGCTTTTAACTGCAAAGAATTAATTTTCAGATAAACCATGTTAAATTCTACATCTCTACATCACAATTTTTGGGCACGTGTGGTTTCACCCATCAATCCTTATTTCATCCTTTTCCCCGAGATGAGGTGAGCACAAAAATTTACAATTTTGTGCAGATATTATTTTCTACCGGAGGAGGGGGGGAGAAATCATGACATTTCACATCAACAAGTAAATTATTTATTTATCCCATACAAGACAGGGTAAAACAACATATAATACATGTGTTACAGTACACAATCATACATTGTACATAAAGACATCATTTGAGCTTTCGAACTGACTGACTACAGTTGCAACAGTCCTATCTACAGATGGTTAGATTTAATTGATCCATTTATACCATATTTATACCAACATTGATCCATTTATACCATATAATGAATCTTTAAAATCAGTAGAATTACTGTTTAATTTAAATAGGTTTACAGAGTGTTTTTTTTTTTACAATTTTTTTTTCTTTACTGAAATTGTTTATATTTATGAGATCTTAAAATTACGTAAGTAACTTTATAATAGATGTAAGGGAGCAATTCATTATTTAAAATTTTTAAATTGGTATGTTTAAAACTTTATATTTCAATCTTAACCCATTTATAGGTCTTTGATATTCTGTGTTCAATTTAGGTCATGTAAGAAACAGCAATAATTGAGACCAGCGGGTCCCAAACTGACCCTTTCAAAAATCAGTTTATGGACCCATCAAAATCAAAAAAAGGTTGTGGACCCCTATAAAAGGTCTGTAGCCGAGTGGTCAGGAGCGGGAGTGCAGTAGTACACGCTCTTTGAGTAGACCGGGGTTCAAGCCCCTGACTGCTGAATACGGTCGATCTTCTTCTTTGGTCCTTAGCTGGCAGCTGGGGGAGGCGGTTGGCCACGCAACCAGTATGCTGCTGTAGGTGCTGCAGGGTTTCAGACTTGCTCTGTGATGTTCTTCCATACCTTACGATCCATGGCTTCAGTCCTGGCCTGGTTAAGGTCGAGACGTCGGCTCTTCAAGTCATCTTCCACTTGCTTGGCCCACGTTTTCCTAGGCGCGGTCCGTTGGATGCTCCATTGGGTGGGTCGTTGTCTCCAAAGGAGTGTGGATGGTATTCTGTTCGTGCCCATTCTACATACGTGGCCAAACCATCTGAGCCTTCGCTTCTGGATTTGGTCGGCAATGGTTGGTTGCTGTTGGCATCTGGCGCGGATGGTATCATTAGTGATGCGGTCGCGAAGAGAGATGCCCAAGATCTGCCAGAGGCATCGCATTTGGAATACCTCAAGTTTGTTCAAATCTAACTTGAGACAAATCCATGTTTCCGATCTGTAAAGAAGAATGGGCAGGATCAAAGGTCGATCTGCCAACCCGCAATGGACCGGTGTGGCAGATCATGGTTCATTTCCCTCAACATGAATTGTTGAGGAGGCTTCCATCCTGCAGTGGGTTGATAATGGCTGCACTTTATTTTTTTATTTATATATAATGTATGCATATGTTATGTGCATGCATATACACACACATATATATATATATGGTCGACCATTTTGCGGACCCCAGTTTGGAAAATGCTGATTTAGATGATATTCTAAGGTGTTATCTTTTAAGGTGATTAAGTTCTTCATTGCTTTTCTTTGTTCTATATACGTTTATGATAAGGAGGCCATACACGGTACCCATATTCCAAAATAGGAATTACCATGATTGAATATAGTTTTTTGACTAAGTGATGTGATTTTAGACTGTATAAAAAACATCTGATAAGGCATAAAGTCTGATAAATTTTTCTAGATATTGTATTACTTACTATTATATTTGCAGTTTGATGAAAATATAATTCCTATATATTTTATATCTGATTTTCTTTGTAGAGGAATAGTTTATTGTATAACTATACGTGAGGTTTTTGTGAGCCTGCATAGAAAATCATGAAACGTTTACTAGTATTAATGGCAAGTAATATGCATCAGCCCACTGTTTAAATTGTCCTGTACATTTACTGTACTGTGACAATATGGTGGCAAACAGTTTAAAATCATCTGTGTAGCCTAAGATGGCTGATGATGATGGATTCAGAGAAGTCGATACATTGTTTATATAGACACTGAAAAGTAGAGGGCCAAGACTAGATCCTAAAGGAACTCCATTACTGAATGTAAATGGATAAGATTTTTGTCCTGAAATTATATGTGAAAATATGATTTTAGCCAGCTCAGTGGAGGGCCCTGGATAGGTGCAGTTTTAACAAGTAGAGCTCATGATTTTCAGGATCAAAAGCCCTAGAGAGGTCAAACCTGCCTTCCCCTATCAACAGCAGTGGCAGAGCCGTCCTGAGGATGAGGTGGACGATGCTCTTGCCTCAGGTTAAAAGCCAAAAGGGGCACCAAAAGAAAGATTAAATAATTGCCATTATTGACAGTGGGGCACAATTTTTTCATTCTTGCCTCAGATATTAAAATGGCTTGGCATGGCCCTGAGTAGTGGTAACATGTTGTTGCCAAAAGGAACATAGGTTTATTACCACCAAGTCTAAAACCATGCTGTGCACTTGCAATACACTGGTTAAAATATATTGTTAGTTTTTGTGATATTATAAAATCAAATAATTTGGCTAAAGAATTTAAAAGAACTATACGACAATATTTTCTATTGCAGTTCTTGAATTTTTTTTCAAATGTGACAGATAAATGTTGGCTAAATTCCTTTTTTCAGTGAAGTATTAAGTAAATTTAAAATGACAGATTCTAAAGGTTTCATTGGTATTAGTAGAGGCATATGATGTAAGAAAGCAAGCTTATATAGCATCAGCCACAAAAAAAAAAAAAAAAAAAACGTTCCCATTTCACCCCTCTGTCCGTTCCAAATACCTGTCCAGCTCAGCCTTAAATTTATTTAGGCTACCAATTTCCACAACAAAAGAATGAAGTCTGTTCCACCAATCAACTACCCGCTGGCTAAAGGTAAATTTCCACACATCTATCCTACAACTGTCTTTCCTCAATTAGAATTTATGCCCTCTCAGGTGATTATTCTGAGCAAGAATCCCATCAGCATTGAGCATGCTCAAACCATTCAAGGATTTATACATCTCAATCAGATCACCTCGCAGGTGTCTTGTCTCCAGACACCGTAACTGTAATATGCAAAACTTAAGCCTTTCTTCATAAGAGCAACCCTTCGTTCCATTTCCTAATCTTTTTGGCCTTTTCTGTACTCGTTCCAACAGCTCTACATCCTTCTTAAAATGAGGCCTCCAGACCTTGAGTACTGTATACAGTACTCAAGGTGTGGCCTGATTATTGCCTTATAGAAGGGGATAATCACTTCCTTATCCCTGCTAGAAAAATTCCTGTATATCATTGACAAGACACCATGAGCTACCCTTGCAGACCGTCTGCACTGCTCAGAAAACTTCATATCTGCCTGCACAATTACCCCCAGGTCCTTTTCATTCTCTACCACTGTGGTACCACAGAGTTGATACATTACTCTGGGATTGCTGCTTCCCATATGTAGTACTTTACATTTGTCAATGTTAAACTTCATTTGCCACCTCTCAGCCCATCTGCTCAACTTTTCTAGATTCTGTTGCAGCAACATACTGTCATTAGTGTCCTTAACAATCCTGCCAACCTTCATATCATCTGCAAACTTGGACAATATAATTGAGCTATAAAAGGTCATTTTTATAATGGAAATTGTATTAGTTTTATATAAGCACCCCATTGCAGTTTGATAAACTTCTGGCATTCTCCTCCCTTAACTCCTCATGTGTGAATGTAAATGCAAAATTCAGATTGTCAACTATCTGGGCAGGATCATCAACAGTTGAACCATCAATATCAAGTGGACAATCTGATTCACCTCCTTCCTTCTGCAGTTTATATAACTAAAGAAGTTCTTGCTGTTTCCCTTAGCATCCTTTGCCAAAGATTTCTCATAATTTGCATAACCGCCTTCGTGACTTGATTACAGACTTGGTTATATCTGCCATCGGCTTGTGTTACCTGATAATTTATATGCATCCCATGCATTTTTCTTGTCTTCCATGAGTCTCATTAGTTCATTTTACCTCCATTTAGGGCCAAACCTTGAACAGTATTCCTGTGTGAAAAGCTTAGTAGCTTCCCCTATTACTTCCTTAAATGCTTCCTATTTAGAATTTGCTGTTGGAAATATCATCAGTTGGTCCCACTGTACAGAATTTAAACTCACCTCTACAAAAGCAAAAACCCTTCCCTTTACCCTTGAAGGTAGTTCCATCTTTAAGTAAATCTCACATCAGCACACTGATCACTGCAACCTAGTGGTTCCTTCACAAATCTTAATGCACGAATAATCACTGCTTATAACCAGTTGCTATAACTAAAGATTGTATAACTCTCTCTGGCTACCTCTTACATACTAGTGTAGAAAACAATCATCCAATAAATCCACACAAGCTTACTAGTGTGAGAGTGGCCAATCACCAAGTTAGACAATATCTGGGAAGCTAAAATCTGCCATCATAAGACATTCTGATTTACTAGTCCACTATTGCTCTGTGCAGTTGTTCTTTGCACTCATCAGAATCATTAGGCCTATAACACACTCCTGCTCTCATTTTTGCTTTCCCAGTGCTTATGTCACACCAAACTGACTCAACATTGCACCTGACCATGTATGCCAACTGGATGCCCTTCCTTAGATTTTGTGTTTCTTAACTAACAGCATTACCACTCCTTCCTTCCTACCTTGCTTATCCTTCCTATACACATTGTATTCCCCAAATTCCAATTCTGCACCTTATGTTGGTGTGATACTACATCTCTGATATCCCAACAATATCCGCCTTTGATGTCTTGGCCAGCACTTTAAACTCATCAAATTTATTAACTACACTTCTAGCATTGGTGTATATGCACCTGTTCCTACTCTTGTTACCCTAACACAGCCCATGATGTGTTTATTTGTTCTGTGATGATTCCCACCAGTCCCTGAAAACCCCAGCACCCTGCCTTCCATTCTAATAGAAGCAGTGCCAGAATCAAAATCACTTTCACCTCTGCATGCGGCTACTGTTAATCTTTTATTCTGGTATCCCTCCCCATCAAGCTAGCAGTTTTCCGACCAACCAAACACTACCTCAATAGCAGTGTTTGGTTTGTGCAAATATTCTTGCACCCTTTCTATTTAAGTGTATCCCATCCCTGTAGAAGCAGTCTCTCCTGTTATGAGAGGTATTAAAGAACAATAAATGACTTGTTTGTATTTATTGACTTTTTGAATGATACAAAACACTAATTGACAAATTTTTTACAATTCACAATAAAAGAAGGAGGGGTTATGCTGTTAGTTTAGAAACACAAAATCTAAGGAAGTGCATCCAATTGATGTTGGTGGACAATGCAGTGTTGAGTCTGTTTGGTGTGAAATAAGCACTGGGAAAGAAAAAACGAGAGTAGGTTTGGTTTAGGTCTAATGAATCTGATGAGTATAATGAGCAATTGTGCAGAGAAATAGAGTGGGCCAGTAAATCAGAATGTCTTATAATGGGAGATTTTAACTTTCCAGATATTGACTGGAACTTGTGGGTTGGTCACTTGCACACTAGCAAGACTTTTGGATTTATTGGATGACTGTTTTCTACAGCAACATGTTCAAGGAGCAACCAGTGTAATACTCTTGATCTGATTATCAGTAGTGATTCTTCATGCATTAAGAATCTGCAGATAAAGGAACCACTGGGCAACAGTGATCACAATGTATTGATGTGGGAATTATTTAAAGATGTAACTACCATCAAGGCTAAAGGGAAGGGCTTTTGCTTTTGTAAAGGTGACTACAGAGGTCTCAGACAGTTTTTAAATTCTGTACAGTGGGATCAACTGATGATGTTACCAACAGTGAATTCTAAATGGGAAGCCTTCAGGGACTTCATTTTGGAGGCTACTAGGCTGTCTGGATTTGAAATAGAAATTTCATAGGCAAATTCTGCATTTAAATATGAAGAGGTAATTCCTCTTGTAATGGTTAATGAAATAATCATGAAAATTGTTTTTAATGATTTTCTCTTTTAAGGTAGCACACTCCAGTACCATATGGTAGAAAATTACACATTCACTTCTGATAAGCTCATGCAAAAATTTTTTTTGCAACTTTATAACATTTTTTATAAAATGTTTTTAATGTTATATAAATTCTTACATTTCTAATGAACTTTTGACTTCAAATAAAGGAGATATAAAATATGCTGGTAGGAGGTGATATGAACGAAATGTTGCTAGTAGTTTCACCTTGTGCTATCATTCAAAATGTTGGTTGTGTGGGGAGGGTGAAAAATTTTAGTTTCTACTGTTTTTTTGTCACTAGATGGGTCAGAAAATATTCTGATTTTATTTTCTTGAGGTAGATTTCATCTCAAGTCTGTCTGGCAGCTCTGTGCATTTCCTTCTGGGCTGCAGTGTTCCATGGGAGAATATGAGTAAAGGTAGTAATTGAAGATTGCAGTCTGTGACGTCAAAAAAAGTTTGTTAGGCTTGTGTTTTCAGTTGTGGATGTTGCTAAGAATTGTAGGGTGGATCGTCTCCACAAACAACACTGGACCCCAGACAAAGATCGTTTGCACCACTAAAGTTATAATTTAAGCTTACCAAGATTTCTTCTTTTGGCTCCATCTGTTTGAAGCTACCTGAAAATGAAAATTTACTTAGTGTTTTATTCTCCACTCTGTAATTTAAAAAATAAAAAAATTGTTTGTTTTTCTTGGGCAATTAAAACTGCATAGGGATATACTTAGAAAGTTTAGATGTTTCTTGACAAAGTTCCACCTGTTCTTGAAAGCTGAAAAAAATAAGTGCAAATGAATATTTTTCTTGACAAAGTCTCTCTGTAGTTGTCTGTACTGCTGAAAATTAAAATTGTTTGTTACTTTGAAGTCTTATCAAGTCTACCTGCAATGAGTGTTTTTCTGAAATCTCTGAATAAACTTGATAGGTAAAAAAATTCCCAAAGTAAAAAGTTTAAGATTAAAAATTAAGCAGTTGAGTTGTCAATAGTTTAGCCATTAAAAGTTTTTGTTTTTACTAATAGGGAATCACACAGACAAATTTGCAAAAGAATAATTTTATTGGTTGTAACCAATACATTATATACAAAATAGCAGTAAGCATATAAAATTATTTTCAAAGTTAGCAAAAACTTTAAAAGGATAAAAATTTTCTTATCAAGATGAAATTGATTTTTTTTTCCCTTCCAACAAATACAGGGTGGCCACTGAAACACTGAATGATATAAAACAAAAATAACTTTTACAAACACATGTTTTTTTAATTTTTTATTATTTTATTTGGAAATATTATTAATGGATTCTTTCAAACCAGGCGATTAGGTTCCAAATCATGTTATCGCTAGGAGATAACTCTTACTTTAAAATGTTGCTGGTACTTTCTGAGTTTCAATAACTGATCTTTCACTGGAACAGAAAAATCCAATGAGTTTTACTCGTTGCTGGACATCATACGTAGCCATTTTAATCTCCAAGGGATCCTCTATAACCTGTAAAAAAAGAAATAAAAAAGATTGAAAATGAACAAGTTATGACTTTTTCAAACCCTTCAGTCTTTCAGTGGCCACCCTGTAGTTTTTCCTTAATGGCAAAGAGGAAACAGTTAAATTTTCACAAACAATGTACTTCCAAAAAGGGAAAAAATACTAACAATTAATCGAAATAATACTGACTGTTATATCTTTTGTCAGTGACCGTACCTCCATATTCTTCAGAACTCCAACTGACAGGGTACCATTGACGCTCCTGAAGTTGAAAGCAACTATCACGCAAAGGTTGTGATTGAAAACTGTCAAGGTCTGTGACCCTACTGACGCTTCCTTGAACGCATCCACATACATCTGTTCATCATAGTTATAATCAGTGTACTGTGAATTGCAGGAAGAAACAGTATCATAACAGCAGTCTGAATGTTGCGATGATTGTTCTAAGACTACTTAGTATGGATACACTGGCTGAAGTAGAGCTATATGGGGATAAGCAGCGTAACTGGTATCTTTCCAAGAGGTCGCCATTCCCTGAGTTCCAATAACTGCAGCACTGATTCGGACATAGCACAACTCGAACAGATGAATTAAAATTAGGGAATAGCAACAGTAACACTGTGCTTTTTCATCTCGATGCTATGAAGTATTACTGTTTACACTATAATGCTGTGATTTTACCAAGATTAACATTGCAGTTAACGTACAATTTTGCATCTCAATGTACAACAGGGAGCGCGTTCCTGGCACGTTTTGCACCACAAACATAGCACCTGCCACATTTAATTTCTGCATAAACTGGCAACCAATAACGTACCAACACAGTTTGATGCGTGGCAATCTGCATGCACATGAAACACCCATGAATAGATTTAAGATAAGGTAAGGTATTAATATTGTTCAACAGATCACAGTAAAAGGATATAGTTGTCATAACAGTTTATCAATGTACAACAGGGAGTGCATTCCTGGCACATGTTTTGCACCACAAACATAGCACCTGCCACATTTAATTTCTGCATACACTGGCAACCAATGACACCAACACAGCTTGATGCATGGCAATCTGTATGCACATGAAACACCCATGTATGGATTTAAGATAAGGTATTAATATTGTTCAACAGATCACAGTAAAAGGATATAGTTGTCATAATAGTTTACTAATGTACAACAGGGAGCGCGTTCCTGGCACATGTTTTGCAACACAAACATAGCACCTGCCACATTTAATTTCTGCATAAACTGGCAACCAATGACACCAACACAGCTTGATGCATGGCAATCTGTATGCACATGAAACACCCATGTATAGATTTAAGATAAGGTATTAATATTGTTCAACAGATCATAGTAAAAGGATATAGTTGTCATAATAGTTCACTAATGTACAACAAGGAGCGCGTTCCTGGCACATGTTTTGCACCACAAACATAGCACCTGCCACATTTAATTTCTGCATACACTGGCAACCAATGACACCAACACAGCTTGATGCGTGGCAATCTGTATGCACATGAAACACCCATGTATAGATTTAAGATAAGGTATTAATATTGTTCAACAGATCACAGTAAAAGGATATAGTTGTCATAACAGTTTACTAATGTACAACAGGGAGCGCGTTCCTGGCACATGTTTTGCACCACAAACATAGCACCTGCCACATTTAATTTCTGCATACACTGGCAACCAATGACACCAACACAGCTTGATGCGTGGCAATCTGTATGCACATGAAACACCCACGTATAGATTTAAGATAAGGTATTAATATTTTTCAACAGATCACAGTAAAAGGATATATTTGTCATAACAGTTTACTAATGTACAACAGAGAGCGCGTTCCTGGCACATGTTTTGCACCACAAACATAGCACCTGCCACATTTAATTTCTGCATACACTGGCAACCAATGACATCAACACAGCTTGATGCGTGGCAATCTGTATGCACATGAAACACCCATGTATAGATTTAAGATAAGGTATTAATATTGTTCAACAGATCACAGTAAAAGGATATAGTTGTCATAATAGTTTACTAATGTACAATAGGGAGCGCGTTCCTGGCACATGTTTTGCACCACAAACATAGCACCTGCCACATTTAATTTCTGCATACACTGGCAACCAATGACACCAACACAGCTTGATGCGTGGCAATCTGTATGCACATGAAACACCCATGTATAGATTTAAGATAAGGTATTAATATTGTTCAACAGATCACAGTAAAAGGATATAGTTGTCATAATAGTTTACTAATGTACAACAGGGAGCGCGTTCCTGGCACATGTTTTGCACCACAAACATAGCACCTGCCACATTTAATTTCTGCATACACTGGCAACCAATGACACCAACACAGCTTGATGCGTGGCAATCTGTATGCACATGAAACACCCATGTATGGATTTAAGATAAGGTATTAATATTGTTCAACAGATCACAGTAAAAGGATATAGTTGTCATAATAGTTTACTAATGTACAACAGGGAGCGCGTTCCTGGCACATGTTTTGCACCACAAACATAGCACCTGCCACATTTAATTTCTGCATACACTGGCAACCAATGACACCAACACAGCTTGATGCGTGGCAATCTGTATGCACATGAAACACCCACGTATAGATTTAAGATAAGGTACTAATATTGTTCAACAGATCACAGTAAAAGGATATAGTTGTCATAATAGTTTACTAATGTACAACAGGGAGCGCATTCCTGGCACGTTTTGCACCACAAACATAGCACCTGCCACATTTAATTTCTGCATAAACTGGCAACCAATGACACCAACACAGCTTGATGCATGGCAATCTGTATGCACATGAAAAGAAAATCACAAGTATAAATCTCAGATAAGGTATTAATATTGTTCAACACAAAGATCATTAAAAAATGAGTATAGTTGCTGTAATTGGTCATCATCGTATACAAAGCAAGACCATCAATTAATGCATTCAGAATCCACAAAAAACTTATTGTTCATTCAGTGTTATTATCCTTCAATCATTTGAGGGGGGGGGGGGGGTCAAGTAGTACACTGATTTCAGTGCTTAGGATGAGGTTTTTGTATAGCATTTTTAATATTTTAAGAAGGTAACAACACAAAAAGTTTTTGTATGATTTTCATGAAATTGATTCTAGATGCCTTTTCCCCTTTGCGTTGGGTTTAGAATAAAACCCAAAAAGTGCACAAAATGAAAGTGACTAAGAGAACCTGAAGATTTTATATTTCTTATTATTTTTACATATAGGGCCCAAGCAGAAACATGAACGCTTTTGAAATGTCATGCACTGGTTGCTTTATACACTGAAAAATAGAAGGGATTAATACCTTCACATTTATATTTTGTTTTAAATTTCTTTTTCAGCAGAATTAACAGAAGTTGTTCCACTGAAAAAAGAATAAAGGCCCAAAACTTTCAGAAACACGGAAAAGAAAAAAATGTTGGACACCTCAGGTGTAGCACGATTCATTTTATTACAACAGGGACAAAACCCACGCTGAGTTAATATGCTGACCTATATGTATATTGGGTCCTATATATATATAAATAAAAAATAATGACCCACAGTGCAGAAAAATATCCATTTGATTTTTGTTATAACATTTATATAATAACCCCCCCCCCCCCCAATATTTTCATTCTACTCTTATTTCTACTAATGATAATTTTTTTAATGAATATTTTAATTATTGAAGGACAAGCAACAGTTAACTAAATTTTCTTAACTACTGAACAATGCTTCTATAAGGGAGACTATGCTGAAAGTATATCAAATGACTAGTTTTGTGTATACCAAATAAGTAACTGATGGTCCTGTTCATGCAATCATGGAAAAGATGGCCATAATGGAAATAAGGTGATTGTTATGCCAATTAAAATGTAGGAGTTGAATAAACATTCAGGAAAGGTACATTCCAGCTCAGAAAAGTAATCAAAAACCTGTATAAATCTTAAAGTTTGTGTGTGTGGGGCGAGTAGAGCTACATATACTTCAGTTCACTGCAGCAGTGTCATTTTAGTACTAATCTGACTAGCAAGTTATACTTGGTTACTATGTATAACAGGGAGTGCATTCCTGGCACGTTTTGCACCATAAACATAGCACCTGTTATGTTATTTCTGCATACACTAACAACCAATGGCATCAATATAGTTTGATGCGTGGCAATCTGTAGGTATGCATATATATATTTTTAACATCTACTTCCTGTACAACAATGATTAAATCAAATATTAAATTAATCAATCATCACTTATGTCTAAGTGGCACTGTCTCTGCTATTCCTACAAGGTCTGCATTTAATAACTTAATATGGTCAAGTCAAATTCAAATTTATCATGCTCCTAGCATTAGTGTACATGCATGTTCTTAATCTTAGTTATCTTCACACAGCAAAAGCATTCATTTGTTCCCTGATGACCTAAGGGATTTCTTATCAAATACTGCTTAAGGTGCCGAGAATGTTCCTTGAATCAGTTCAAGGTAGTGTTATGAAATAACTTGCAGTTAAGAGAAGTGAGTGGGAGTATACTTCTTATAGAATGGAAATACAACATATGGTAAGTTTCAATAATGTTTTTTATATGATGTCAGTGGTAAGAATTTCAAGAATAAACTGGATGATTGCTGTTTATCCCAGCATATCTGAGAGAGTAAAAGGGCTCTGATATCCTAGAACTGGTTCTCACTAAGAGACTTACATTTATCTATCACTTTACATTCCCTGCTGTCTGAAAAATTAAATTTACAAAGGTCACTCAAATGTTCAATTACCCTTAATTCACAACACAATGAAAAATGCTATGCAACTTTCTGCCTTTGCACCTTCTGCATTGCCAGTTTTCTTGAATGGCAATACTCTCCGATGCTGAAAACTAAAGGGCTCTTTGGCTTTCTTGCGCTTCGTTTGTATTATGATTCCTTTCAATCAGGGATGCACTGATTGATTGGTAGATAATCGGTAGCGGGCTATATCAGCTCTTTTGGCAATTAATTAGTTCTCATTAAATTTAATTTTTACTCATATTTCTGCCATTTCATCTCTTCCAAGGGAATCATTAGTTAGTTTTACCAATGGATTGGATTACAGCAATAGTTTTACCTTTTCACTGATACCTTCATTTTCAGTGAATGGCTGCTGATTTGACTATCCCCTTGTACAATCCAATAATAATAACAATAAAATTCTTTATTCACAAAATTTTTACAGGTACAGTGAGTCCTCGTATAACATGTGTTTACACTACACGATTTATAAATAGGAAAATGATATGGTATATAACACGAACCGAATTCTCTTATGCACGATTTGCCTTTGTGTTTACAAGAAATGGCAGTCGAACAAGGAATCATCCCAACTGAACGCAACACGATAGGAATGAAGAGAAGATTCTGAAAATGTATTTGTTTTTTATATCAGTGAAGGGGAAACACATTTCACCATAATAACGTAAAAACCCACACAATTCCAGCTGTTTGTATTATCGCAAATGCAATTAGATCGAGTTTACTACCAGATTCCACTAGCAGAAATGCAACTGGAAATTGTTTTTATTGTTTTATGGTAGTAACCCCCAGAAATGTGCTTTAGTAAAATGTGAGCTAGTGAGGTGTTAATAGTGTGGCGCCATCTATCGACCCATTCTGCAAGTTGAAATTTTGAAATTAAGGATTTTATTTAATGTGCTTTGATATATTTTTAACCATAGCTAGTATGTATGTTTGTATGCTGGTTCCATCTGGTGGTCCTATCTGCATGTTTGTATGCTGGTTCCACCTGGTGGTCCTATCTGCAAGTTGAAAGCTGAGAATCTGAAATTAATTATTTTCTTTCATTTTATGAACTTTGACGTTTAAATATATATATATTTTTACCCATAGCTATGCAAGGTAGTATGGTGGCACCATCTTCTGATCCTATCTGCAAGCTGAGAATCTGAAATTAACGATTTTATTTCATTTTATGTACTTTTGTTTAATGTTATGTGCTTTTGATTGTTAAATTTATATGTATATATTTTTACCCATAGTTATTTTTGACGGATCCATATACCTCTGCAAGTTGAATTTGTCTCCTGATGTTTAGAGACATTCTTTCTTGGAAATACCTGAAAAGTAAATGTCATTTATGGTCAAGTGGTCATTTCCTTCAAAGAAATGCTACACGTGAAGCTTTCCAAGTTCGAGATGCATTTAAAGACTATTTTATATCTCCAGCTGGTTCGGTACCATTGCAGCAAACAATGAGTTGTCGTGGAAGAATACAAAATTAAAAACAAAAATCATGTACCTAGTTTTTTTTTACATTTAAACAACACTAAAATCACAATTTCCTATGATCGTACAAGAAAACATGCATATGTATGTCATTCACACTAACTTGAAGATGTTTATTACTTAATTTTGAAATCTCTTCCTATTTCTTGCCAAGCTTTTTTCCACATATGTTGATCTTGGTAATTTGGTGATGTAATATTATATAGCACCTTGTGCAATCACCTTTTCTATTAGCATTTCCTCCATTTTCCTCTTGTCACAGTATCATGCCTTACGAAAATTGTTCGAACAGTAAAACGTGAATTCCTGAAAATGTGAGTCAGCCTTGTAGGCCAACATTTTGTGAATACAACCAACGACACCAGTGCATCCCCGACCAATAAACTAAATGGTAAATATAGCTCCCACACATTTGACTTGTTTACATGTGAATCCTCGTGAGGTGATAAGTTTCCGCCTCAACGTGCAGTTGAGGAGAAGAGGGGGAATGCAGCAAGTGGGCAGAATCACAACCAGTCATTCACTGGTTTCCCCCTCCTCTCCTTGCCGCCATTTTGGAGGGTGAATATTTACTGCATGTCTCTGAATATTTACAGCACAGAAGTAAGATACAGAGTGGACACTTGCTCTTACTCCCAGTGCCCTCAGTTTGAGAACATGCTAACATGTTCTCAAATTCGATCTGTGGCCATCAAAACCCACAGAGTAATAACACACATGCTCAGTGCTAATAAAGTTGCTACCGCATGGTTGCTATTGTCTTTCAAGTTCTGGTGTTTGTTGAAAGTATAAATTTTGTTTTGGTAGTTTTTTTACTATTATAATTATTTGTGTATTTTTTTTTCTATTATAATTATCTGCTGCCATCATGCAGAGAAATAAGTTTCTCGTGTGTGATAGTAAATCTGGAGTGCAACTGTACCAATTTCTGAAAGAACATTTAAGATAATTTATCATAACTGATAGAACCAGGAAATATTTACTGAACAACTAATTAACAAATTCTGAATAGCTAATTCATAACTTATTAAATTAATTAATATGAATAGTATATTGATATTAAATGAAGTAACAGTTTATGGAATAATTAAATTATCGCATAAAAAAGTTCATGAAATATGTCATAGCATCTTTACTGTTTCTGAAACCAAGTCACAGTCAAAATCTCACTAACAAAGTGAGAGTTATAATCACCTAGATACTGTGAGGATATGGATATTTATGATGAAAATGTATTGGCATGTCTCAGGTTACCTAACCAGAAATATTTTAAAGAGCAATAATTGTGAAACATGTAAAGATTTATTATTAGGCCCAAAAGATATTGATATGGACAAGTTGTATTTTAAAGATTTTAATGTGAGAGTATGAATGATCATCAAAGGAATTGTTGAATACAATGAGAAGTGTATCAAATGTTTTGCTTTTCTGAAGTCTTAAAATTTGATTAGCCGATTATTTAATTTTATGGATGCATAATTAAAAACAAAAAAAGAAAAGTTGTTTGGTTTTGGAAAAGGCTGAATAATACGTATATCAGGGGTCTTTATCCTGTTTTCAGCAGCCATATTTGTTGCTGTGCCACGTGACATCCACCAGGCGAGGAGTTGAGGGGAAATGCAGCAAGTGGGTGGAGTCAACCCGTCAATCACTGCTTTCCCCCTTCTTCCCCATTTTGAAAGGGGAACAGTTAAGGGGAAAATGACAATCACATGTGCTGTTGTTAATTGCAATTGCCACATGACTATCATCTTAACCTCCTTCTAAGCTGTTTTTAGCAAATGTCTTGTCATTATATTATAAAAACCATTAAAAATATTTTAAGGTATTATTAAATTATATATGTCAAAACATAAGAAAATTACCATATTATACTGGAGAAATGGGTTAAAATGCTGAACTCCAGTTAATGGTACATCCTTCTAAATGGCTGTGAGAATTTGATTGCTTCTCAGTATGTGTTTTTGGTGTGGCTGTTTGATGAGACTGGCCAAGTGAAAGGAGGTTACAGATGGATGAGTGGTGTGCAGGAAGAAAGGGGGCAATCCTCATCAGGTAAAAAGGTCTGTATGTAAGGATTCGTTGTTTTCTAAAAGTAGACTAAGAATGATTGAAGTCCTTCTTCTCGCCCATTATTGGGCAGAGAAGGTACCGTGTGAATGTTTTGAGTGAGATGGGTGTGAGTCAAACCACAGCGAGTGACTGGCACAGTTTTTATAGAGGTGTGTGTGGAGCTGTGCTTGTAGAAAGAAGTATTGATAGGCAGCGAGGGTGGGGTGGTTGAAATTGATGAGAGTAAGTTTGGAAACAGGAAGTATAATAGGGGAAAAAGAGTGAATGGGCACTGGGTGTTTGGTGGAATTAAACAAGCACATCATGGTGTTTTTTAAGGGTTGTTGAAAACAGGAGTAAAGAAGGCCTCCTTGACATCATTAAGGCTTCCATTTTGCCTGGAACAACTACTGTTTCGGACTGCTGGAAGTCTTATGATTATCTGGAGGATGAAGATTATAAGCACATTGCGGTAAACCACTTGCTTCATTTTACCAACCCTCAAACTGGAGCAAACACCAACAGCATCGAGGGAACATGGAGTGCCATTAAACGGCAACTGCCATCTAGAACAGTGGATAGTCAGTTCGACTCTTACCTCATAGAATATATGTGGTGGCATATGCACTCCGGCAGCGAAAACTGAACGACAGCTTTCCTGCAGGGCATTCAAGAGATATACAAGCTTACAGGCCAGGACTGATGAGGTGAGTTTTATTTCTATTTCTGTTAGTTACATTCTTTAAAAAAACTTCTATTGCCATTTTGTGCTTATGCAAAGAGAAATTTTATTGTTCATTGCACATGTTAATTGACTTTTGTTTTTTGTGTTTAGCAAAAAAAAAAAAAAAGATTAGGTTTTTATGCAACTTCAGGAGGTTTGATTTGATTTATTTAGATTTTATTGGCGCATTAGCAGCTTTGACTATAATGCGCCAAGACCACTTCGGGAGGTATTCAGCAAAAAGTGATCATTTACTGCAATGTCGTATTACTTGTTGTTTCTTGGTTTGAAAAAAATTACTGTTTTTGTGTTAATTTTTCTTAATTTTAACTCTGACATGTTATGTTACGTGACATCCACCACATGCAGTTGTCGAGAAGAGGGGGATTGAGTGAGTCGGCGGAGTTACGAACAGTACGTCACTACTTTCCTCCTCTTCTTGATGCCATTTTTGTAAGCAGTGCCATTCTCTGTAGAATTACCAAAGTATAAGATGGGGAAGAAAATGCCAGGGGGTGAAAATGGATGGATTCTTAGTTTTCATTATTCTTTCTGAAAATGTAGAAAATTATTTGGAATTCTTTCTGAAAACAGGTTAAAAGTATATAAAAACATTACTGAAAGATCTTATTTTTCATCCTGTGGTATCGATTACTGGGAGCGCTGGGCATGCCTCATCAAAATTACAGGTACAATGACGATTCGGAACTGCTCTATCCAAATAAGATTCACGAAAGGTTGGAGCTGGCAGTGACTTGCGAGAGGGGGCCGTGATGCATGAAGTTAATGTAAAGGAGGATTACCAGCAAAAGCACCCTCACCAACACAGCGCTCCATAACCAATAGGCAAAGTTTACTTAGGCATGCCTAAAGATAAAAAGGTCACCAAATTATTTTTTGGAGGCAAAAAATAATTTTGATATCATATATTTGGATTTCAGGAAAGCTTTTCACCTGTTGTGCATGGAAGACTACTGTAAAAATTGGAGCAGAATGGTATTAAGGGTAAGTTGCTACAATGGATAAAAGGATGGCTGAGTGGGAGAACACAGAGGGTGGTAGTAGTAGTGGCATGTGATGCAAGAAAGCAAGTGTATGAGCTTATGCAGCATCAGCCAAAAAAAAAAAAAAAAAATCACACCATTCCCTGCAAATGCCTGTCCAGTTCCTCCTTAAATTTATTCAACCTGTCAACTTCCACAACGAGAGATGGAAGTTTGTTCCAGCAATTAACCACCCGCTGGCTAAAGGAAAATTTCCGCACATCTATTCTACATCTGCCCTTTCTTAATTTTAATTTATGCCCCCTTAGGTTCGTAATGTGAACAAGTGGAAGGATCCCATCAGAATTCAGCATGCTCAACCCATTCAAGGCCTTGGTAATCAATGATTGCTGCTCTTCGGGGCCTAATTTTTTTTTTTTTTTTTTGGTAGTTGTTCGCGCATAGGCTTCTGTGGCCATAATGCGCCTCCCAAGGTTTTTGCAGTACTTTGATCCAAGCCCGAGGCGGGAATCGAACCCACAACCTTTGGGTTGCCAGGAAAGCACTTTACCCACCCGGCTAGCCCGGTCGGCTCGTGGACTAATGTTATTAGTGGAGTCCCACAAGGTTCGGTGTTGGGTCCACTGTTGTTTTGTATATTTATCAATGATATTGATGAAGGTATATCAGGCTTAGTGTCGAAGTTTGCAGATGATATAAAGGTTGGCAGGGTTGTTAATGACAGCAATGGCAGTGTGCTACTGAAACAGGATCTAAATAATTTGGGCAGATGGGCTAAGAAGTGGCAACTGAAGTTTAACCTTGACAAATGCAAAGTACTGTATATGGGTAGAAGTAACCCCAGAGAAACGTACCAACTGTTTGGTACTACACTTAAGGTGGTAGAAAATGAAAGACCTGGGAGTAATTGTGCAGTCAGATATGAAGTTTTCAGAGAAATACAGACAGGCTGCCAGGGAAGGTCATGAGGTTTTGTCAATGATATATAGGAATTTTGCTAGCAGGGAAAAGGAGGTGATTGTTCCTCTGTATAAGGCAATGGTCAGGCCACGCCTTGAGTACTGTATACAGGTCTGGAGGCCTCATTTTAGGAAGGATGTCCATTTACTTGAGTGTGTACAGAGAAGAGCAACAAGATTGGTGAGGTGAATGAAGGGATCCTCTTACCAAGAGAGGCTTAAGTTCTGCAAATTACAGTGGCTGGAGACTAGGCACCTGCGCGGTGATCTGATTGAGGTGTATAAGGCTTTGAATGGGTTGTGCACGCTGAATTCTGATGGGATCCTTCCACTTGTGCAGATTACGAACCTAAGGGGGTATAAATTCAAATTAAGAAAAGACAGAGGTAGAATAGATGTGCGGAAATTGGAAATTTGTCTTTAGCCAGCGGGTGGTTAATTGCTGGAACAAACTTCCATCTGTCATTGTGGAAGTTGATAGGTTAAATAAATTTAAGGAGGAACTGGACAGGCATTTGGAGGGAATGGTGTGATTTATTTTTTTTTTTGGCTGATGCTGCATAAGCTCATACACTTGCTTTCTTGCATCACATGCCACTACTACTACCACCACCACCACCACCACTGCCATCAGCAGTGAATAAAACAATTAGAAACAAATAAGAAGGTTCCTGAGCTGGATATCATCACTCTTCTCTTTCTTGATGATTCCTTTCTACTTTTGACTCTGACTCTCTCTCTCTCTCTCTCTCAGGGTAACTCGGGAATTTTTTTTTGCTGGTGCAGCATAAGCTTCAGGTTTCCTTGCACCATATGGATAATATTAATAATAATAATAATTCAATAGGCGTATATGTAGCGTATTATATTTAAATTTGTGTTACTTTAAGATTATCGTTGGAGACCACATAAGTGAAATATGTTACATATACACAAAAGATAATATACAAAAACTTAGTCACCCAGATTGTATACCTACAATCTGAATCTTCTTTAAACCACCCAAACTGAAAGTGAAAAAACGATAAGTGGGTTCTTTTTTTTTTTTTTTTTGATTTGGTAGTTGTTGGCGCATCGGCTTTTGTGGCCATATTGCACCTCCCAAGGTTTTTACAGTACTTTGATCCAAGCCCGAGGCGGGAATCGAACCCGCGACCTTTGGGTTGCCGGGCAGGTACTTTACCCACTCGGCTAGCCCGGTCGGCTTAAGGGGGTTCTCTGTTCCTGAAATGTTCAATATGCCCTAAGGCAAAATCAATTTTGAGGGTTATATAAAATATAATGGAATTTAAAATATAGTAGAAATTAAATTACATAATGCAGTACAATACATAGACTAGACATCGAACGAAAAACATAAAGTTAAAAATCAAAGGAACAATAAAGAAACCTTACCACGTCCTACAAAAAGAACAACATGAAAACTTCACTTTTGTCAAAAAGAAAATACAATGAAGTATAATGTGTGACCCTCTAGTGAGAATAGGAAAGTCGCGGCGACCCCTCTGTATTAGAAGTGGTAAATTGATATATGCAGGTAATTAGCCAAGTAATCATATATAAAGTTCAATTATTATATGATATTATATATTAAGTTAATTTATTATATAATATCATATATTCAGTTCATTAATTATATAATATCACATATTAACTTCAATTAGTTATATATTAAGTTCACACTACTGGCGTAGCTACCTTTTTCGGGCCCGGAGGGAAAGAACATGTTACGGCTCCTATTTAATTAATGAAAATTGCAAAAACAGGAGACAGCCAAAGACACCGAGCCTCTAAAGGGCCCAGGCACGGAGGAAATTGCCTTGCAGCCTACACGGCAGCTACGCCACTGGTTCACACATAATGAAACGACGATAACGATATGCATCTGGTGGTATAAATCGCTAATAGTAGTAGTAGTGGCACGTGATGCAAGAAAGCAAGTGTATGAGCTTATGCAGCATCAGACAAAAAAAATCACACCATTCCCTGCAAATGCCTGTCCAGTTCATCCTTAAATTTATTTAACCTATCAACTTCCACAACGACAGATGGAAGTTTGTTACAGCAATTAACCTCCCGCTGGCTAAAGGAAAATTTCCGCACATCTATTCTACATCTGTCCTTTCGTAATTTGAACATGTCCCCGTAGGTTCGTAATCTGAACAAGTGGAAGGATCCCATCAGAATTCAGCGTGCTCAACCCATTCAAGGCCTTATAGACCTCAATCAGATCACCGCGCAGGTGCCTAGTCTCCAGCCACTGCAATTTGCAGAACTTAAGCCTCTCTTGGTAAGAGGATCCCTTCATTCCCCTCACCAATCGTGTTGCTCTTCTCTGTACCGCTCAAGCAAATCTACATCCTTCCTAAAATGAGGCCTCCAGACCTGTACGTAGTACTCAAGTCGTGGCCTGACCATTGCCTTATACAGAGGGACAATCACCTCCTTTTCCCTGCTAGCAAAATTCCTATATATCATTGACAAAACCCCATGACCTGCCCTAGCAGCCTGTCTGCATTGCTCAGAAAATTTGATATATGACTGCACAATTACTCCCAGATCTTTTTCATTTTCTACCACCTTAAGTGTAGTACCACACAGATGGTACGTTTCTCTGGGGTTATTTCTACCCATATGCAGTACTTTGCATTTGTCAAGCTTAAACTTCAGTTGCCACTTCTTCGCCCAAATGATCTAGATCCTGTTGCAGTAGCACACTGCCATTACTGTCATTAACAACCCTGCCAACCTTTGTGTCCATCTGCAAACTTCGACATTAAGCCGGATATACCTTCATCAATATCATTGATAAATACACAAAACAACAGTGGACCCAACACCGAACCCTGTGGGACCCCACTAATAACATTAGTCCACAAAGAGCAGCACCCATTGATTACCACCCTCTGTCTTCTCCCACTTAACCATCCATTTATCCATTGTAGCAACTTACCCTTAATACCATTCTGCTCCAATTTGTACAGTAGTCTTCCATGCGCAACAGTGTCAAAAGCTTTCCTGAAATCCAAGTATATGATATCAAAATTATTTTTTGCATCCAGTTCCTTTGTGACCACATCATAATAACCAATCAAATTTGTCAGATAAGACTTTCCCTTAACAAACCCATACTGTGTCTGAATTATTGCTGCAGTCTTGTCTAGGTGATCCTGCAATGCATCTTTAACCAGTGACTCCATTATTTTACCAGGAACAGAAGTTAAACTAACTGGTCTGTAATTACTCGTGTCACCCTTCGATCCACCTTTGTGAATTGGGAATACATTTGCACATCTCCAGTCCGTGGGAACCTCCCCTGAGTCCAAGGATGCTCTCATAATTATGGCTAAGGGTTTGCTTAGTTGCTTTGCCGCCTCCTTTAAAACAACTGGATAGATCCCATCCACCCCCAGGTGCTTTTCTTATGTTTAACTTCAACAATTTCTCCTCCACTTTGCTCTCAGTTATTACAAAATCATTAAGCTGCTAAAATTTGATAACCTTCTTCCATTTTCAAACTGTAATAATTCCTCACGTGTGAATGTAGATGCAAAATACTCATTCAGTTTGTTTGCTATCTGAGCAGTATCATCAACAGTGGAACCATCGATGTCAAGTGGACCAATCAGATTCATCCCCTTCCTTTTAGAGTTTATATAAGTAAAGAAATCCTTGCTGTTTTTCTTAGCATGTTTTGCCAAAGATTTCTCGTAATCTGCCTTCGCCTGCCGAACCTCCTTTGTGACCTGATTACAGACTAGTTATATCTGCCACAGGCTTCTGCGTCGCCTGATAATTTATATGCATCCCATGCAATTTTCTTCTGTGTCACGAGTCTCATTAGTTCATTTGATAACCATTTAAGCCTAAACCTTGAACAATATTTCTTAATCGGTATGAAAAGTCTAGTAGCTTCCACGATTAATTCCTTGAATGCTTTCCACTTAGAATTTACTGTTTGTAACATCGTCAGTTGATCCCACTGTACAGAATTTAAAAACTGTACTCCCCTTTAAGGAAGCAAAAACCCTTTCCTTTACTCCTGACGGTAGTTACCTCTTTGAGTAAATCCCACTTCAGCACACTGTGATCACTGCCACCTAGTGGTTCCTTTATCTGCAAATTCTTAATACACGAATGATCACTGCTGATAACCAGATCAAGAGTGTTACTTTCTCTGGTTGCCTCTCGAACATGCTGCTGCAGAAAACAATCATCCAATAAATCCACAAAAGTCTGACTAGTGCGTGAGTGACCAACCCACAAGTTCCAGTCAATATCTGGGAAGTTAAAATCCCCCATTATAAGACATTCTGATTTACTGGCCCACTCTATTTCTCTGTACAATTGTTCATTGTACTCATTCAAGTCATTAGGCCTAATGGAAAAGTAGGGACAGTACATGAACTCCACGAAGGCGACGATACAGTAGAATGCTTTCAAGTACTTTTTCCATTACCCTCAAATTAATCTAATAATTTCGAGGAAATAACAACGCGCAGTATACGGTGGTTGAAAGTCTCATGCAAGATATAATAGAATCTCTGAAACGCAAGCCCGTTTCTATAGAAAAAACCTGAATTTGCAAGTCATTGTGCGTGAAACTAAGAGGGGTCATCATCATAAGCCATTTTCAATCCACTGCAGGATGAAGGCCTCTCCAGCAACTTTCCAGTTCCTTACGTTTTGTGCAATGGCCATTCATTTACAACCCACAAACTCATGAATTTCATCTGTCCATCTCCGTTGTTGTCTTCCAGGTTTTCTTCTAGCTCCTATGGGTACATTCTGTTATTTTCTTAGTCCATCTGTCCTCATGTTTTCGAGCTATATGTCCTGCCCAAAATCATTTTAGTTCTTTAGTTTTGATAAGAATGTCCTTTACTTGAGTTTGCTATCTAATCCATGTGTTTCTCTTCTTATCTAACAGTCTGATTCCCAATATAATTCATTCCATTCTTCGCTGTGTAGTTCTCAACATCTCTTCCATTCTTTTGGTGAGTGCCCAAGTTTCATTTCCAAAAGCCATGTGGGTAGTATACATTCGTTCATTATTTTACGTTTCAGACAAATTGGGATATTGCTCTTCAGTATGTGACTATATTTCGTAAATGCTATCCATCCAAAATGTATTCTTCTCTTGACTTCCAGCTATTCATCATTATTACAGCTAATGACTTCTCCCAGATAAGTGTATGACTCCATTTTTCAATTACTGCTCCTTCAATCATTATATCGCTGTCAGTGACATACTTAGCATTGGCATGAGAAGAGGCATTTGATGCAAGAAAGCAAGCTTATGCAGGACCAGCCAAAAAAAAAAAAAAATGAATAAATAAAAAATAACCACTTCCATTTCACCCCTCTGTTCGTTCTAAATACCTGTCCAGCTGAGCCTTAAATTTATTTAGGCTATCAACTTCCACGACAAGGGATAGAAGTGTGTTCCACCAACGAACCACCGGCTGGCTAAAGCCAAATTTCCGTACGTCTATCCTACATCTGTCTTTCACAAATTTGAATTTATGCCCTCTCAGGTATTATTCTGAGCAAGAGGAAGAATCCCATCAGCATTGAGCATGCTCAAACCATTCAAGGCTTTATACACCTCTATCAGATAACCACGCTGGTGCCTAGTCTCCAGACACTGTAATTTGCAAAACTTAAGCCTTTCTTCGTAAGAGCACCCCTTTGTTCCATTCACTAATCTTGTTGCCCTTCTCTGTACTCGTTCCAGCAGCTGTACATCCTTCTTAAAATGAGGCCTCTAGGCCTGTATACAGTACTCTAGATGCGGCCTGACCATTGCCTTATACAAGGAAATAATCACCTCGTTATCCCTCCCTGCTATAAACATTCCTATATATCATTGACAATACACCATGAGCTACACTTGCAGCCCGTGTGAACTGCTCAGAGAACTTCATATCTGCCTGCACAACCACCCCCAGGTCCCTTTCATTCTCTACCACTGTGAATGTAGTACCACAGAGTTGATACGTTGCTCTGGGGTTGCTGTTTCCCATATATAGTACTTTACATTTGTCAATGTTAAACTTCATTTTCCACCTCTCAGCCCATCTGCTCAACCTTTCCAGATCCTGTTGCAGCAGCATAGTGTCAGTAGTGTCCTTGACAACCTTGCCAACCTTCGTATCGTCTGCAAACTTGGACATTAAGCTTCATATACCATCATCAATATCATTTATAAATACAGAAAACAATAAAGGACCCAATACTGAACCCTGAGGGACTCCACTAATAACATTAGTCCATGATGAGAAGTGTCCATTGATTACCACTCTCTGTCTTCTCCCCCTCAACCACCCCTTTATCCATAGCAGCAATTTGCCTCCAATTCCAATGCCACACTGCTCCAATTTGTGCAGCAGTCTTCCATGTGCAACAGTATCAAAAAGCCTTTCTAAGATCCAAGTATATAATATCAAAGTTATTCCCTGCATCCAGTTCTTTTGTGACTGCATCATAGTATCCAATCAAATTGGTCAGGCAAGACTTCCCCTTAACAAAACCGTGCTGTGTCCGAGATATAACTGAAGTCTTGTCTAGATGATCCTGCAGTGCTTCTTTAATCAGTGCCTCCATTAATTTTCCGGGAACAGAAGTTAAACTTACAGGTCTATAATTACTTGTGTCAGCCTTTGATCCTCCTTTGAAAATTGGGTAACATTTGCACATCTCCAATCCATGGGTACCTCCCCTGAGTCCAAGGACTCTCATAACTATGGCTAAGGGTTTGCTTACTTCCTTTGCTGCCTCCTTTAATATAACTGGATAGATCCCATCCATCCCAGGTGCCTTTCTTGTATTTATCTTCAGCAATTTCTCCTCCACTTTACTCTCAGTTTTTACAAGATTCTCTAGCTTACTGCCAGAGTTGAATACACCTCTGGCATTCCCCTCGCTGAATAACTCCTCATATGTGAATGTCGATTCGAAATATTCATTTAGTTTGATAGCTACCTGAGCAGGATCATCAACAGTTGACCCATCGATATCAAGTGGACCAATCTGATTCATCCCCTTCCTTCTACAGTTTACAAAAGTAAAGAACTCTTTGCTGTTTTTCTTCGCATCCCTTGTCAAAGATTTCTCGTAATCTGCCTTCGTCTGCCTAACCTCCTTTGTAACTTGGTTACAGATCAACTTGTATCTATCACAGGCTTCTGTGTCAACTGTTAATTTGTATGTATCCCATGCATTTTTCTTCTCTGCCATATGTCTCATTAGTTCATCTGACATCCACTTAGGCCTAAACCTTGAACAATATTTCTTAGTTGGTATGTAAAGCCTAGTAGTTTCCAAGATAAGTTCTTTCAATGCTTCCCATTTTTAATTTGCTGTTGGTAACATCATCAGTTGGTCCCACTGTATAGAATTTAAATACTGTCTCAGTCATCGTAGTCGCCTTTACGAAAGCAATAACCCTTCTCTTTACCCCTAATGGTAGTTACCTCTTTGAGTAAATCCCACTTCAGCACACTGTGATCACTGCCACCTAGTGGTTCATTTATCTGCAGATTCTTTATGCATGAAGAATCCCTACTGATAATCAAATCAAGAGTATTACTCCCTCTAGTTGCCTCCCGAACATCCTAATGTAGAAAACAATCATCCAATAAATCCAGAAAAGCCTTGTTAGTGTGTGAGTGTCCAGCCTCCAAATTCCAGTCAATATCTGGGAAATTAAAATCCCCCATTATAAGACTCTCTGATTTACTGCCCCCTCTATTTCCTTGTACAGTTTCTTATTATACTCATCAGATTCATTAGGCCTATAGCACACTCCTACTCTCAATTTTGATCTCCCAATGCTAATGTCACACCAAACTGACTCGACACTACACTGTCCAGCGATGTCGACTTGCTTCACTTTCTTGGATTTTATGCATTTCTTAACTAATAGCATAGCCCCTCCTTACTTCCTATCCTGTCTATCTTTTCTGTAGACATTGTACTCCCCAAATTCCAGTTCTGCATTCCTTATTTCTGTATGTCACCACATCTCTGAAATCCGAATAATATCTGCCTTTGATGTTTTGAGCAATACCTCAAATTCATCAAATTTATTTACTAACTCCTAGTATTGGTGTACACGCAAGTATACATGCACCTGTTCTTTTTCTTAGCTGCCCTAACACAACCCATGTGTTTACTTGTACCCCATTGATTCCCAGCAGTCTCTGAACTATCCTGCATCTTATTTTCCAGGCTGCTGCTCATTACAATAGAAGCAGTGCGAGAATCACTTTCACCTCTGCCAGTGGCTACTGTTAATCTATTAGTCCTTGTATCCCCCCAAGCAAGCAGTTTTCCGATCCACCTAACACTGCTTCGATAGCATCAGCAAGCATTCTTGCACCCTTTCTATTTAAGTGTATCCCATCTCTGTAGAAGCAGTCTCTCCTGTTAACAAGTACAGACCAGGCTGAAAAAAATTCTACCCCTTGAGCCTTGCACAATCTTTCCAGGGCCTAATTCATCGACAGGGCTCTCATCATATACTCCCGCCTGTCGTGTCTGGGCAGAATTGCAGACACTTTCAAATTCAACCCTAATTCACGGCTTGTTTTCAACAGTGACCTGTACTTGTTAAGTAATTCCGCCGGTCTCCTACTCTTAATATCATTAGTGCCAATGAGTCTAACTATATCACCTTTTGTGCCCTTAAAAGATGATATCCGCTCTAGAACGCCATCAGCGTTTGTCCCTGACAGACGAGTCTGGGTGCGAGGTTGGCCTGTGCGGCCATTGCTCCTTAAAGCTCTTCAAACAGAGAAGTTTTTCCTGATTTATTTTCTGCTTTATTAGTTTAAATTGTCATATTACCTTATTTTCTAGAGTAGCTTTATATTCCTAGTTACGATACTTAGTTTAAAGTTTAACTTAGACAGAGATTTTGTAGATATTACTTAGTATCGGTAACGGTATCAAATCGACGTGTCACAAACCAAATTTTTTTTTTTTTTTTTTTTTTTTTAACCAAATTTAGTCGATTTATTAACCAACTGTTATATCAAATTATCTTCTATAAGTAGATTATAGACCTAGTCAGGAGCCTTAGTTTATTCTAAATTGAGATAGCGAGATTTGGAAGCTAATCAATACTTACGAGTCCGTAGAAATACCGTTCGTGAATTCCCGCCATTTTTACACGATAGCATAAGCTTAGTGTCGTATAGTGCATAATATAATATTGCCAATTAATCAGTAAATCTATTAATCTTGATAAACTTTATAGTCAATTAAATTGTACTTTTAACTCTATATATATATATATATATGTAACGATTAATCTAACAAATAATTAATACATAACTATAGTGGTACACGTGATACGGAAGTTGTATAAAGGGAACTCGTAGAAAACACTAGATACCGAAAAAAATATATATATAACATAACTGTTTTGGGATATAACTTAAGGATTTAATTTTTGTTTTGAATTTTATTGAATTAAATCGGAATCATGACTCTGACCAGATCAGCAAAGCAAAAGGCTCAAGCTAATGGGAGTGCTGTGGTTCAGGGGAGAACTGAGGGGGGCAGTTGCCCTCTGAATCACAGTCTATTAAAATGCACTGTTTGCTTGATGTTTGCGGAGCAGTCGGGTACGGGACATGATACTGCCAAGGGGGATGTCTTTGTGTGTGCACGATGTAAGGAGTGCAAGGAAATCAGGCGACAACTCAGCGTTGTTATGGGCCTTTATGAGAGCTTGAAGGACAGGGTGGATGCCCTCGAAGGAAATAAATTGAGGGGCCCATCAAGCTCTCAGCTGCCCACATCAACGCCAGAGCTTGCACTTGGTCATCAGGCAACACAGAAGCAGCCCCCTAGGCAGAATGCGCTGGTCCCACAGGAACTAGTAGTTGTTGGTGACTCTATTGTCAGGGAAACGGGGAACATCCTTTGTAAAAAGGATAGGTGGAATAGGACCAGGGTATGTCTGCCAGGGGCAAAGGTTGATGACGTTGTAGAACGGATATCATCTTTTAAGGGCACAAAAGGTGATATAGTTGTACACGTTGGCACTAATGATATTAAGAGTAGGAGACCGGCGGAATTACTTAGCAAGTACAGGTCACTGTTGAAAAAAAGCCGTGAATTAGGGTTGAACTTGAAAGTGTCTGCAATTCTGCCCAGACACGATAGGAGGGAGTATATGATGAGAGCCTTGTCGATCAATTCGGCCCTGGAGGGATTGTGCAAGGCTCAAGGGGTAGAATTTTTTTCAGCCTGGACTGTACTTGTTAACAGGAGAGATTGCTTCTACAGGGATGGGATACACTTAAATAGAAAGGGTGCAAGAATTTTTGCTGATGCTGTCGAGGCAGTGTTAGGTGGGTCGGAAAACTGCTAGTTGGGGGGGATACAAGGACTAATAGATTAACAGTAGCCAGTGGCAGAGGTGGAAGTGATTCTTGCACTGCTTCTATTGAAATGAGCAGAAGTCTGAAAAACAGGATGCAGGATATTTCAGAGACTGCTGGGAGTCATTGCGGTACAAGTAAACACATGGGTTGTGTTAGGGTAGCTAAGAATAGAAACAGGTGCATGTATACCTGCGTGTACACCAATGCTAGGAGTTTGGTAAATAAATTTGATGAATTTGAGGTATTGCTCAAAACATCAAAGGCAGATATTGTTGGGATATCAGAGACGTGGTGTCACACAGATATAAGTAATGCGGAACTGGAATTTGGGGAATACAATGTGTATAGAAAGGATAGACAGGACAGGACGGGAGGAGGGGTTATGCTATTAATTAAGAAACACATAAAGTCCAAGGAAGTGAAGCCAGTCGACATCGATGGACAGGGCAGCGTCGAGTCAGTTTGGTGTGACATAAGCATAGGGAAATCAAAATTGAGAATAGGAGTGTGCTATAGGCCTAATGACTCTGATGAGTATAATAAGATATTGTACAGGGAAATACAGTGGGCCAGTAAATCAGAGAGTCTTATAATGGGGGACTTTAATTTCCCAGATATTGACTGGAATTTGTGGGTTGGTCACTCGCACACTAGCAAGGCTTTTGTGGATTTATTGGATGATTGTTTTCTACATCAGCATGTTCGTGAGGCAACGAGAGGGAGCAATACTCTTTATCTGATTATCAGTAGTGATTCCTCATGCATTAAGAACCTGCAGATAAATGAACCACTAGGTGGCAATGATCACAGTGTGTTGAAGTGGGATTTACTCAAGGAGGTAACTACCATCAGAGGTAAAGGGAAGGGATTTTGTTTTCGTAAAGGCGACTATGATGGTCTGAGACAGTATTTAAATTCTATACAGTGGGACCAACTGATGATGTTACCAACAGCAAACTCAAAATGGGAAGCATTCAAGGAACTAATCTTGGAGGCTACCAGGCTTTACATACCAACTAAGAAATATTGTTCAAGGTTTAGGCCTAAATGGTTGTCAGATGAACTAATGAGACATGTGGCAGAGAAGAAAAATGCATGGGATACATACAAATTAATGGGTGACATGGAAGCCTATGATAGATATAAGTTGGTCTGTAACCAAGTCACAAAGGAGATTAGGCAGGGAAAGGCAGACTATGAAAAATCCTTGGCAAAGGATGCAAAGAAAAACAGAAAAGAGTTCTTTACATACTTGAACTCGAAAAGGAAAGGGATGAATCAGATTGGTCCACTGGATATTGATGGTTCAACAGTTGAGGATCCTGCTCAGGTGGCTAACAATCTAAACGAGTATTTTGCATCTACATTCACGCATGAGGAGTTATTCAGGAAGGAGAATGATGTAGGTAAAGTAAACATTGGCAGTGAGCTGGATGATTTTGTAATAACTGAGAGGAAAGTGGAGGAGAGATTGTTGGGGATAAACATAAAAAAGGCACCTGGGGTGGATGGGATCTATCCAGTTATATTAAAGGAGGCAGCAAAGGAAGTAAGCAAACCCTTAGCCATAATTATGAGAGCTTCCTTGGACTCAGGGGAGGTACCTATGGACTGGAGATGTGCAAATGTGACCCCAATTCACAAAGGAGGTTCAAAGGCTGACACAAGTAATTATAGACCTGTTAGTTTAACTTCTGTTCCAGGTAAATTAATGGAGGCACTGGTTAAAGAAGCACTGCAGGATCATCTAGACAAGAATTCAGTTATAGCTCAGACGCAGCATGGTTTTGTTAAGGGCAGGTCTTGCCTGACCAATTTGATTGGATACTATGATGTAGTCACAAAAGAACTGGATGCAGGGAATAACTTTGATATTATATATTTGGATCTTAGAAAGGCTTTTGATACTGTTGCACATGGAAGACTGCTGCACAAATTGGAGCAGTGTGGCATTGGAGGCAAATTGCTGCTATGGATAAGGGGATGGTTGAGTGGCAGAAGACAGAGAGTGGTAATCAATGGACACTGCTCAACGTGGACTAATGTTATTAGTGGAGTTCCTCAAGGTTCAGTGTTGGGTCCGTTGTTGTTTTCGGTGTTTATGAATGATATTGATGATGGGATATCAAGTTTAATGTCCAAGTTTGCAGATGATACAAAGGTTGGCAGGGTCGTTAAGGACAATACTGACGCTATGCTGCTGCAACAGGATCTGGACAGGTTGAACAGATGGGCTGAGAGGTGGCAAATGAGGTTTAACATCGACAAATGTAAAGTGCTGCATATGGGAAACAGTAACCCCAGAGCAACGTATCAACTCTGCGGTACTACACTGACAGTGGTGGAGAATGAAAAGGACCTGGGGGTAATTGTGCAGGCAGATATGAAGTTCTCTGAGCAGTGCAGACGAGCTGCAAGAGTAGCTCATGGTGTCTTGTCAATGATATACAGGAATTTTTCTAGCAGGGATAAGGAGGTGATTATTCCATTGTATAAGGCAATGGTAAGGCCACATCTTGAGTACTGTATACAGGTCTGGAGGCCTCATTTCAAGAAGGATGTAGAGCTGCTGGAACGGGTACAGAGAAGGGCAACAAGATTAGTAAATGGAACAAAGGGTTGCTCTTACGAAGAAAGGCTTAAGTTTTGCAAATTACAGAGTCTGGAGACTAGGCACCGGCGAGGTGATCTGATAGAGGTGTATAAGGCTTTGAATGGTTTGAGCATGCTCAATGCCAATGGGATTCTTCATCTTTCTCAGAATAATCACCTCAGAGGGCATAAATTCAAATTGAGGAAGGACGGATGTCGGATAGATGTGCGGAAATTTGCCTTTGGCCAGCGGGTGGTTGGTTGGTGGAACCGACTTCCATCACTGGTTGTTGAAGTTGATAGCCTAAACAAATTTAAAGCTCAACTGGACAGGTATTTCGAACGAACGGAGGGGTGAAATGGGAGTGGGTTTTTTTTTTTTTTTTTTGTTTTTTTTGGCTGATGCTGAATAAGCTTGCTTTCTTGCATCATATGCCTCTGCTAATGCTAATGCTAATGCTAATAACCTGGTCCTGTTCCACCTATCCTTTTTACAAAGCATGTTTCCCGTTTCCCTGACAATAGAGTCACCAACAACTACTAGTTTCTTTGGGACCAGCGCATTCTGCCTTGGGGGCTGCCGCTGTGTTTCGTGATGACCACGTGCAAGCTCTAGCATTGGTGTGGGCAGCTGAGAGCTTGATGGGCCCTCACTTTTAATCCTTCGAGAGCATCCACCCTGTCCTTCAAGCTGTCATATAGGCCCATAACAACGCTGAGTTGTGGCCTGATTTCCTTACACTCCTTGCATTGCACAAACATATTGAGGTGTGTGCGCGATGTTGGTCGTTGGGGTTGTCACAGACATTCTCTCAGATAAGCCAGACAAGCTGTATTTGCTACCTGGGAGTCTAAAACGCTGATGGAACTAATATTCGGGTGACACTCCAGTCAATTTAACCCAATTTCGGCGAAGTCCGGACGGTCTGTGACAGCCAAATCCTCTGCTTGCACCTTCACGATGGTGGGACTGTTAGTAATCCTAGGTATAACCTCCATGCACAAGTACATGGTGGGTGACCACCCAGGTGTGAACAACGTAAGCAGGGGTCGAGGTGTGGCGCCCACACCACAAGGAGGAATGCCGCCCCTCTATGTTACCAGGCAGTACTAGGTGGTAGATGACTCTCATCGAACGGTGAAATACCACCACTTTGCTTATTGGAGGCTTGATTTGGTGGAACCCATGTTTAGTCTCTAGAGCTATGTTCCAGTCAACCCTTCCCTATCTCTTCCATCATGCAGTATGATTGATGACTTTTGAGGTTATGATGAACGTCGTGGCGAGATCCAATATTCCTTACATTTCGAGGGTACAGCTCCAAAACGGTGTTCGCAGGCCGGCCGCTAGTTAGTACACCGGACCGAACCTACTGGTAACTCTCTAGGAGGCTTCCGGATCATCTAGTGCAGAATCTTGCTACCTCTACTCTGCCTGATAGTGACTGGAGGGAGTCCGAGTAGTGTGTATGCGGGGAGCGTTGTCGAGGCCACGTTATGTCAAGGATCTGGGTATATTCTACCACATGTACGCCATATCCAAAAATTTCATTACTTCATACAGCATGTCCCATCCACTTTTTCTCACTATTGAATACACCATGAATTGTCAAACTAATAGAGCAAGCTTCTCTGCGAAAAGATCTAAACCTCCCAATCACTTCCTAATTCATTTCACAAATATACGTGGTCTCAATTTTATCTCAACGATGTCCATTGTCACTTGCAGTCTTCCAAACTCCATGTACTTTTTCTGACAGAATCTCAGTTATCGGTTGATTCAACTACTGCTCATCTCAGATGCCCAAATTATTCGCTGTATGATTCCTTTCGCCTCAAAGGTGGTACTTGTGCATATGTCCGTTCTGGTATTCCCTGTCAGAGACTTGACAATTTGGAATCTCCTCTCTTTGATATTCTCTGGCTTAAAATCTGTCTACCTCATTGTGTCAAATTCATCTGTTGTCTCTACCGTTCTCCCAACTCCACTAATCACTTGGAGCTCTTTGACTTCCTCTCTTTGCAACTTGACGTTCTCCCGTCCAACTTTCCTAACAGTGAGGTAATTTCCTTGGTGATTTTAATGTTCGCAACTCCAGCTGGCTTCCATTTTCTAGTCACACAGACCCATCTGCTCGAGATGCTGAGGCTTTTGCCATTACTAATGACCTAGCACAGATTGTTCATTTACCTAAAAGAATACCGGACAATCCTAATCATACAGCCAATACGCTTGATCTTTTTCTCACAAACAACCCTTCTAAGTACACGATCGAAGTGAGAGGTCCTTTAGGCACTTCAGATCACAACTTGGTGATTGTCTCTTCTCCAATGGAACCTTTATCTCACGGCTATCCCAACCACGTGTTGTTTGTCATTACAAGAATGCAAAATGGGATGACCTGGGAGACTTCTTTTCTTCTTTTCCTTGGTCTGATTACTGTTTCAAAACTTCTGATGTCAATGTTTGCTCAGATCGTGTCAGTGAAATTATTCTTGCAGGAATGGAATCCCTTATATCACACTCCACTTTAAAATCTCGTCCTTAACTAAACCTTGGTTTTCCAATAAATGTGCTAAGGCTGTCCAAGAGAAGAATGTTGCATATCGTAATTGGCTTGTTTCTAATTCTTCAGTTTCATTTTCTGTCTACACCAAAGCTCGCAACTGTTGTAAAGCAGTTATTAATCAGTCCAAACTAGAGTTTCAACAGGCTAAGTGTAGAAAACTTGCTTCTTACCCTAATGGTAGCCGGGCATTCTGGTCTCTTGCCAAAGCTATTGGCCGCAACTTTTGCCCATCTTTGCTCCCACCTCTGTCCAAACCAGATGGTTCTGTTGCCACTTCAGCTAAGAATAAAGCTGACCTGCTAGCATCCCATTTTTCTTCCAGCTCATGTATTAATGATCTTGGTAAAACACCTCCCACCATTCCCAACACGCTCCATTCAATGCCTCCTGTGGTCTTCCGTCAAAAGGATATCAGAAGGATGTTGATGAATCTTGATGCTAAGGAAGCTCCAGGTCCTGATGGTATTCCTCCACTTGTTCTCAAAACCTGTGCTCCTGAACTTACTCCTATTCTTTGCCGCCTTTTTTCACTGTCTTATTCCAAAGGTTTTTTCCTTCTGCTTGGAAATTTTCTCATATCCAGCCAGTTCCTAAAAAGGGCAACAATCCCTCCCATCCAATTATCGTCCCATTGCAATTACATCTACTCTTTCTAAAGTAATGGAGAAATCAATTAACCGCCAACTCTTAAACTACCTAGAAACCTTCCGTCTGATCAACGATCACCAGTATGGATTCCGTCAGTGTCGATCCACTGGAGATATTCTGCCTTATGTTACCCATTTATGGACTAATTCAATGGACAGGTTCGGTGAAACACAAGGAGTTGCTCTTGACATCTCAAAGGCTTTTGATCGTGTTTGGCATAAAGGTCTTCTAAACAAGCTTCCATCTTATGGTTTGCCAACTGTTTTTAGTAATTGGTTATCCAGTTTTCTCTGAGATCGCTCACTGAGCGTGATGGTAGATGGCTCTCTGTCTTCTAACTTATCCACTAATGCCGGTGTCCCCCAAGGTTCAGTTGTTTCCCCCACTCTTCTCCTCTTGTATATCAATGACCTTCTTCCATTTACTGGAAATCCAATCCATAGTTTTGCCGATGATAGCAGATTGCATTCAACTTTCCATTTTGAGAAACCTTGTCCTGCTCAATCAGCTTCAACTTCTCGAAAATCTGCTACCAATTCCTTAAATGCCCATCTTCAGGGAATTCTCCAGTGGGGCAAAGACAACTTAGTTGATTTGAAACCTTCTAAAACTCAGTCTTGTCTTATATCTCGGAAAAAGGATTCTTCTGCTCCTATGCTTATCTTTAGTGACACTCCGATTTCTAGGCAAAATGATATATCTCTTTTGAGGATTACCCTGACTTGTAATCTCTCTTGGCACAAGCACATTACAAATATTGCTTCCTCTGCATCTAAAAAACTTGGTTTTCTCTTTCGGTCTCGGCGCTACTTTTCTTCCAAACAGCTGCTCACTCTGTATAAATCACAAATCCGCCCTGCCATGGAATATTGTTCTCACATCTGAGATGGTGCCCCCAAAACCTCTCTCGCAGGCTTCTTGATTCCATTCAGAAGAGGGCAGTTAGGTTAATTAATGATTCATCTCTAACAGAGTCTCTCCACTCGCTTTCTCATAGACGTACTGTTTCTGCTGCATGCCTCTTCTACAGATACTTCCATGGGCACTGTTCTTCTGAATTGGCTTCTATAATTCCTGCTCTCTCTTTCAAAACAGTCCGAACACGTGCCGTCACTAGCCAACATCCATTTACTGTTCAACTTCAAACCCACAGAAACAACTTTTCATCTTCCTCATTTATTCATTCAACTGCCGTTTTCTGGAACAACCTTCCTTCATACGTTTCCTGAAAATTACAATCTACAGAAGTTCAAGTCCAATGTCAACAAATATCTTCTTTCGTCTTCTTAATCTCAAACTCAAGCACGGTACTAACTACTATAGGTTCTAATACCTCTCGTGTTTGGGGTTCACATAGAAAAAAAAAACACACACACAAAGACATCCCCCATGGCAGTATCATGTCCCGTACCCGAATGTTCCACAAACATCAAGCAAGTAGTGCATTTTAAAAGGCTGTGATTCAGAGGGCAACTGCCCGCCTCAGTTCTCCCCTGAGCCACAGCACTCCTATTAGCTTGAGCCTTTTGCTTTGCTGCTCTGGTCTGAGTCATGATTTCGATTTAAATTGAATAAAATTTCAATTTCAGTACAAAATTAAAACCCTAAACTTGTATCCCAACACAGTTATAACGCTATATTTATGTTTCAGTATCGAGTGTTATCTACGAAATCCCTTTATATAACTTCCATATCAAGATAAGTATTAATTATTTATTTTTACTAATTATTTATATTACGTAACCTAAGTCGTTATATGTATAGTTAAAAGTACAATTTAATTGACAATGAAGTTCAACAAGATTAATAGATTTTACTGAGTAATTGACAATATTATGTACTATACTATATTATATTACGCTTATGCTATCTAGTTCGAGATATTTTGTATCGCGTAACAATGGCGGCAAATTACAAACGGTAAACACGTGGATTTGATACCCTTACCGATACTACGTAATACCAACAAAATCTCTATCCAAGTTACTTTAAACTAAGTATCGTACTTGTATCGTACTAAGTACTTGTTCATCATTTCTTTTGTTTTAGCCATATTCATCTTTAGTCCGAAATTAGCATTAGCATTAGCATTAGCATTAGTAGAGGCATTTGATGCAAGAAAGCAAGCTTATGCAGCATCAGCCAAAAAAAAAAAAAAAAAAGTAACATAAATAAATAAAAATAACCACTTCCACTTCACCCCTCTGTTCGTTCGAAATACCTGTCCAGCTGAGCCTTAAACTTATTTAGGCTATCAACTTCCACGACAAGGGATGGAAGTCTGTTCCACCCACCAACCACCCGCTGGCTAAAGGCAAATTTCCTTACATCTATCCTACATCTGTCTTTCCTCAATTTGAATTTATGCCCTCTCAGGTGATTTTTCTGAGCTAGAGGAAGAATCCCATCAGCATTGAGCATGCTCAAACCATTCAAGGCTTTGTACACCTCTATCAGATCACCCCGCTGGTGCCTAGTTTCCAGACACTGTAATTTGCAAAACTTAAGCCTTTCTTCGTAAGAGAACCCCTCTGTCCCATTCACCAATCTAGTTGCCCTTCTCTGTACTCGTTCCAGCAGCTCTACATCCTTCCTGAAATGAGGCCTCCAGGCCTGTATACAGTACTCTAGGTGTGGCCTGACCATTGCCTTATACAAGGGAATAATCACCTCCTTATCCCTGCTAGAAAAATTCCTATATATCATTGACAATACACCATGAGCTACTCTTGCAGCTCGTCTGCACTGCTCAGAGAACTTCATATCTGCCTGCACCACCACCCCCAGGTCCCTTTCATTCTCTACCACTGTCAGTGTAGTACCACAGAGTTGATACGCTGCTCTGGGGTTGCTGTTTCCCATATGTAGTACTTTACATTTGTCAATGTTAAACTTCATTTGCCACCTCGAAGCCCATCTGCTCAACCTTTCCAAATCCTGTTGCAGCAGCATAGTGTCAGTAGTGTCCTTGACAACCCTGCCAACCTTCGTATCGTCTGCAAACTTGGACATTAAGCCTGATATACCATCATCAATATCATTTATAAATACAGAAAACAATAAAGGCCCCAATACTGAACCCTGAGGGACTCCACTAATAACATTAGTCCACGATGAGCAGTGTCCATTGATTACCACTCTCTGTCATCTCCCCCTCAACCACCCCTTTATCCATAGCAGCAACTTGCCTCCAATGCCACACTGCTCCAATTTGTGCAGCAGTCTTCCATGTGCAACGGTATCAAAAGCCTTTCTAAGATCCAAGTATATAATATCAAAGTTATTCCCTGCATCCAGTTCTTTTGTGACTGCATCATAGTATCCAATCAAATTGGTCAGGCAAGACTTCCCCTTAACAAAACCATGCTGTGTCCTAGCTATAACTGAAGTCTTGTCTAGATGATCCTGCAGTGCTTCTTTCACCAGTGCCTCCATTAATTTTCCGGGAACAGAAGTTAAACTCACAGGTCTATAATTACTTGTGTCAGCCTTTGATCCCCCTGTGTGAATTGGGGTCACATTTGCACATCTCCAGTCAATGGGTACCTCCCCTGAGTCCAAGGAAGCTCTCATAATTATGGCTAAGGGTTTGCTTACCTCCTTTGCTGCCTCCTTTAATATAACTGGATAGATCCCATCCACCCCAGGTGCCTTTCTTGTGTTTATCTTCAACAATTTCTCCTCCACTTTGCTCTCAGTTATTACAAGATTCTCTAGCTTACTGCTAGAATTGAATACGCCTCTGGCATTCCCCTCGCTGAATAACTCCTCATGTGTGAATGTCGATGCAAAATATTCATTTAGTTTGTTAGCTACCCGAGCAGGGTCATCAACAGTTGACCCATCGATCTCAAGTGGACCAATCTGATTCATCCCCTTCCTTCTAGAGTTTACATAAGTAAAGAACTCTTTGCTGTTTTTCTTCGCATCCCTTGCCAAGGATCTCTCGTAATCTACCTTCGCCTGCCTAACCTCCTTTGTAACTTGGTTACAGATCAACTTGTATCTATCATAGGCGTCCGTGTCACGTGTTAATTTGTATGTATCCCATGCATTTTTCTTCTCTGCCATATGCCTCATTAGTTCATCTGACAACCATTTAGGCCTAAACCTTGAACAATATTTCTTAGTTGGTATGTAAAGCCTAGTAGCTTCCACGATAAGTTCTTTGAATGCTTCCCATTTTGGATTTGCTGTTGGCAATATCATCAGTTGATCCCACTGTATAGAATTTAAATACTGTCTCAGTCCATTGTAGTCGCCTTTACGAAAGCAATACCCCTTCCCTTTACCCCTAATGGTAGTTACCTCTTTGAGTAACTCCCACTTCAGCACACTGTGATCACTGCCACCAAGTGGTTCATTTATCTGCAGATTCTTAATGCATGAAGAATCACTACTGATAATCAAATCAAGAGTATTACTCCCTCTAGTTGCCTCCCGAACATGCTGATGTAGAAAACAATCATCCAATAAATCCACAAAAGCCTTGCTACTGTGTGAGTGACCAGCCCCCAAATTCCAGTCAATATCTGGGAAATTAAAATCCCCCATTATAAGACTCTCTGATTTACTGGCCCACTCTATTTCTCCGAACAGTTTCTTATTATACTCATCAGAGTCATTAGGCCTATAGCACACTCCTACTCTCAATTTTGATCTCCCAATGCTTATGTCACACCAAACTGACTCGACACTGCACTGTCCAGCGATGTCGACTGTCTTCACATCCTTGGATTTTATGTGTTTTTTAACTAATAGCATAACCCCTCCTCCCTTCCTATCCTGTCTATCCTTTCTGTAGACATTGTACTCCCCAAATTCCAGTTCTGCATTTCTTATATCTGTGTGACACCACGTCTCTGAAATCCCCACAATATCTGCCTTTGATGTTTTGAGCAATACCTCAAATAAATCATTAATAAATCTCCATAACTGATCAAGATATTTCTCTAATTCTTTTGGATCGATCACAATTTTATCTGCAAATCGTAAATGGTTTAGGTACTCTCCATTCACGTTGACTCCTTTCTGCGACCAGTGTAATCTTCTGAAAGCTTCCTCAAGGGGTAAACAACTACGGAGATATTGTATCTCTTTTCTCAATTTTAAATTTGTTACTCTCTTTGTCTAGTTCTAATAAAGGAGGTAGAGTTCTCATATATTTTCTTCTAAATCATAATATATGGGGTATTTATGACTTGTCTTTCCGGTGCCCGAAACATTGCCTCATACTGTATGGAGCCAAATGACTTTTCATAATCCACAAATGCCAATCATAGTGGTGTTTTAAATTTATTTGCTTTCTCTATTAGCTGTGATATTACGTGAAGGTGATCCATAGTTGAGAATCCTGTCCTAAAGCCAGCTTGCTCTTTCGTTTGATTCTCATCAAGTATTCTTTCTAATCTGTTAGTAATTCACCTTGTTCACCCTTGTGAACAACTTGTAGCTGTGGAACAACAAAGTAATTGGTCTATAATTTCCAATTTATGATTTTTTGCCTTTCTTATGCAGCAAAACTATGATTACATTATTCCTCTCCTTGGGAATCATACCTTTTCTAATGCATTATGCATCTGGTGTATTGTGAAGAGTCTTGCCAGTTTTTGTGTCATGTCTCTTCTTCCAAATTTTTACAAATCTACACGAACTTCTTCTTCCTACGGGGCTTTCTGATTCTTCTATTTGTTAAACTCATGTTCTACCTCCTCACTAATAATCCATCTGGTCTATTTGGTCTTTGATGTTGTCACAGACATTCTCTCAGATATGCCAGACAATCCGTACATGCTACCTGGGAATCTAAAACGCTGATGGAACTGATATTCGGATGACATTCAAGTCAAGCGGACCCAATTTTGGTGAAGTCCGGACGGTCTGTGACAGCCAAATCCTTTGCTTGCATCTTCATGATGGTGGTACTGTTACTACTACTATTATATTTAGGCCATCCGAATAATTAAATTCATCTGCCGTTCTGTGTGTTATGTCTGCCTCATAGACGTACTGTTTCTGCTGCATGCTTCTTCTACAGATATTTCCATGGGCATTGTTCTTCTGAATTGGCTTTTATAATTCCCGCTCTCTCTTTCAAAACAGTCCGAACACGTGCCGCCGCCAGCCAACATCCATTTACTGTCCAACTTCAAACTCACAGAACAAACTTTTCATATTCCTCGTTTATTCATTAAACTGTCGTTCTCTGGAACAACCTTCCTTCATACATAGTTCCTGGAAATTACTGTCTACAGAAGTTCAAGTCTAATAGTAGTAGTAGTAGTAGTAGTAGTAGTAGTGGCATGTGATGCAAGAAAGCAAGTGTATGAGCTTATGCAGCATCAGCCAAAAAAAAAAAAAAATCACACCATTCACTCCAAATGCCTGTCCAGTTCCTCCTTAAATTTATTCAACCTATCAACTTCCACAACGACAGATGGAAGTTTGTTCCAGCAATTAACCACCCGCTGGCTAAAGGCAAATTTCCGCACTTTTTTATCTACATCTGTCTTTTCTTAATTTGAATTTATGCCCCCTTAGGTTCGTAATCTGAACAAGTGGAAGGATCCCATCAGAATTCAGCGTGCTCAACCCATTCAAGGCCTTATATACCTCAATCAGATCACTGCGCAGGCGCCTAGCCTCCAGCCACTGCAATTTGCAGAACTTAAGCCTCTCTTGGTAAGAGGATCTATTCATTCCCCTCACCAATCTTGTTGCCCTTCTCTGTACTCGCTCAAGTAAATCTACATCCTTCCTAAAATGAGGCCTCCAGACCTGTACGCAATACTCAAGGCGTGGCCTGACCATTGCCTTATACAGAGGGATAATCACCTCCTTTTCCCTGCTAGCAAAATTCCTATATATCATTGACAAAACCCTATGACCGGCCCTGGCAACCTGTCTGCATTGCTCAGAAAACTTCATATCTGCCTGCACAATTACTCCCAGGTCTTTTTCATTTCCTACCACCTTAAGTGTAGTACCACACAGTTGGTACGTTTCTCTGGGGTTACTTCTACCCATATGCAGTACTTTGCATTTGTCAAGGTTAAACTTCAGTTACCACTTCTTAGCCCATCTGCCCAAATTATCTAGATCCTGTTGCAGTAGCACACTGCCATTACTGTCATTAACAACCCTGCCATCCTTTTTATCATCCGCAAACTTCGACATTAAGCCTGATATACCTTTACAATATCATTGATAAATATACAAAACAACATTGGACCTAACACCTAATGTCAACAAATATCTTCTCTGCCTCCAACCCAAGCACGGTACTATGTACTATAGGTTCTAATACCTCTCGTGTTTGGGGTTTTCATAAAAAAAAATAAAATAAAAGAGAGAACACATGCAGCAATTTACAATCATCATATCTAAAAGGGTAAATATAAGAAATTATGGATGGCCGTAATCTAATAATTTGAAATTTTTTGCTAGAAAATATGCTCACATGACATCAGTACAGAGTATGATCCCCACTAACAGCTAAACAGGCTCGACAGGGGTGAACCATGCTGGTTATAAGTGTATCTATAAGATTCTGTGCCAACAAATCCTATGCTTCCACTTCGCAGACCTTAGCTCACCAAATGTCTCAGGCAATGTCTGTCGGCGTGGAATGGGACGCTCAAGAACGTCCAACATATGTTCATCGGATTTAAGTCTGGTGACCAAGCTGGTCACGGCAGTCATTGGATATATTCAGTTTCCTTATAATCCTCAGCCCCTTGAGCTCTATGTGCAGTGGCGTCGTCTTACATGAAAAAAAAAAAAAAAAACCTGGTTCAACCGTACCCCTAAAAGTCGCACGTAGGTTTCGAGGTACCTCTGTGCAGTTTTGGTACCCTTATCAAAACATGAAGATAAGTGTGGCCTTTGATCTTTATTCTCCAATAATGATCAACGGTCCCAGTGTTCCCTACACGAGGACGCTGCCTCGTTTCTCAGATGTTGGAGAGATGGTACTGCAGGCCTCTTTGTTTCCTGTCTCAAGACGAAATAACTTCTAGAATCTATTTGCAGGCCAAAATGGAACTCCTTAGAGAACAGACGTGTACCTCATTAGTCAGTGCTCTAAGTCACGTGTTCACATCACCAGTTTCCATGAGCTGTGCGGTGGTTTATGTTTAATGGTATAGAAACCAGTGGTTTCCTTGAATTCGACCTTCTTAACGTACTCCAGTTGGAAATGTGTTCCTGTGGCCGCAGCTAATACAAAAGACAGTTGATGAGAGCACTTCGTAGGGTTCCGTGTTGCTGTTAGAGCCAGAGAACAGACTATTCTGGTTGACGCTTGGGGACCTTGGCCAGCTTTTTCTGTAGTTGTACATGTCTCCCAAAAACTACTTCCATAGACCCGAGACCACACTGCGTGACTGATTAGCAGGGGTACCGGGGCACGTGCCCTGCCTGTGTTTTTCGGAGAATATACACCTATCGTTTAAATTCCCTTTAGCTACAAAAAAAAATTTTTTTTCATTGTTAACATATGATTTTATCTATATTTGCAATGTGGCGCAGCTATTTACAACTGACTACAGTTGGCAACACTGATGCTGATGTGATCGCCATTCTAGTTCGAGGCGTCACGCAGTTTGGTCGTGCGTAGTATTTACTTGAAAGTAAATCAGACTTCAGCTGTGTTCCTGTGTCCCTAACCAGTCACATTATATTTGAGTGTCATATTTGTTTTGTTCTGTGCATTATTTGTGCCTTGTTTGTGCACAAACAAGGGGTGCCCCCTGTCACAAATGGTGCTCCCCCTGTCGTTTTTCTCTGGATCCGCCTGCGCACAGCTTCAAGTCGTCCAAACGGCCCGTCATCTCAAAGACTAATCGAAAAAATGATGTTTGCAATCCAGAGTACTGAAGATGTGCTGTCCCACTAAGGTCTCAACTTTTGCTTTTATATGCATGAATAGTTTGTGTAATTTTCGGTTCTGTACGGTGGTAGATCTATTTGTACTTGAATACTCCGAATTTGCATGCCATGATGCTTATTACAACAAAGATTTGTCTTCGGGGGCACTGGTCACAATAAAATATTCATGAAAAACATTTTGTTTTGTTAATTTTGTATAGCAGTGTATTAGGATTAATTGGCAGATCCTCAAGTGGATCAGAGTCTAGCTAACTGAAGGAAAGGTGGATAGTAATTATCGAGCATTCTTAAAAGCGGAGTAATAGTGCGCTTTTGGGTTCATTTTTGGATCCCTTTTATTTATAATTTTTTATTTGCGCCAAAAATAGACAGAAAAATCTTACTGATTTTCGTCTATCGTGTATGTAGATATACATTTTATTTGGGCTCTTTTGTGCATGTTCAACATTTAACACATGTTTTTGTTTTCATATGTTGTTATCTCATTTGACTTTGATCTGGCGTTGACAATGTACTAATGCAACCAGTTGAATTAACATTGGTTGAATTGGAGTCAAGGTTGTCAGCGTGTCGCATTTAATTTATTATTTCCCTAGGGATTTTTGTGTATGGTGTTAATAGGTTATCTTCTGAAGGATATGAATGTTCATAAATTCTGATAAACTATGAAATTTCTCTTAACATCAAGTATTGCTATACACTGCTGATGAACACGTGTTTTTGTGAATCTTGCATATTTGAATATGATTTCTTCTTCTTCACGGTTAAAATTGCTCTTTTCGCGTAGTGTGACATTTTGTGTGAGACAGAGTAGGTGTTCCCTGTGCACATCTAAAAATGACGAAGAAACAGATTCGAAGAAAAAGTATGTGGTAAAGACTGAAACAGTTCCGGACCGGGTGATTCGAATACTGAAAGATGACTTTAAAAATTTGAGACGAGGCCAGTTTGGGGTAGACCCCAATTTGTTACCTAACGAAGTAGATATTGCTATAATTGGTGGTGGTATTATGGGTTCTTCCATTGCATATTGGCTCAAACAGCGGGCACCGGAAGGTTTTAGTTTAGTTGTTCTAGAACGCGATCCCACGGTGAGTATGCATTACAACACTAATGTACCCTCGGGTTGGGACCTAGGAATGCTTAATCTAAATAATAAATAGCTTATTCTCTGAATGATAAGACTTGCCTGATCATTTACTCCGGGGCTCACATCTGGTGATGTGAGCCCCGGAGTAAATGATCCTGAGCTGGATATCATCATCCTTCCCAGGGTCCTGAGCTGGATATCATCATTCTTTTCTTTCTTGGCAATTCCCTTCTACTTCAGACTCGTGTTCTCTCTCTCACACACACACACTCACTCACTCAGGGTAACAACAAAATGTATTATTATTATTATTTTTTTTTCTTGGCTGGTGCAGCCAAGGCTTCATTGCACCATACTGCTAATAATAAGACACACCCACGATTTAGAAGACGATTTTTGTTTGAAAAAGTTATATATTTGATTGCGAATATTTGAAAAAAATTCACAAGTGCATATTAAATAAATGGCAGTGCAGACGAAGTTATTCCTCATAGAAAGCCCAAAATCATAGTCTACTGTTACACTTGTCATTACAGATGTTAAGGTCTGAATTTTTTTCAAAAAGTGCAGCATCCTTGGTGCTATCAAGGACATTGCTCATATTATATATCTTGACAACTGTTTTGCATTTCAGTTCTGTATATTCTGGCATTTGTCGGCCATTTAAGCACAAAAAAATTGTATAAAATTTTTAGTTGACTTGTACACTAAATATAATATCTTAAGCTTGAATAGGAGGCACTTTCTTAGGGTTAGAAAGTCACAAATTAATACCCACATAGTTGTAATTTATTACATGTTTAATAAATATACTCTTGTTCACCTTTTAAAACCCAGTAATTTGTTCATAATTTTCATCAGCTGAAAACAGTTATGGAATTTGTTGTTAGTTATGTTTCCTGGTTTACTTTTCGAAATTAGCTAACTCTCTTCCATTTTTTTTTTTTTTTTTAAATATGAAAACCCCAAGCATGATAGGTATTAGAATCTATAGTACTTAGTACCATGCATGGGTTGGAGGTTGAGAATATGAAAGATGATACTTGTTAGTATTATACTTGAATTTCTGTAGATTATAATTTTCAGGAAATACATGTGAAGGCAGGTTGCTCCAGGAAACATAAGTTGAAGGAATAAACAAGGAAGAAGAAAAGTTGATTCTGTGAGTTTGAAGTTGGACAGTAAAAGGATGGTGACTGGTTGTGGCACATGTGTGGACTGCTTTGAAAGAGAGAGCAACAAATATAGAAGCCAATTCAGAAGAACAGTGCTCGTGAAAGTATTTGTAGAAGAAGCATGCAGCTGAAACAGAACAGCTATGAGACAGAGAGTGGACAGACTTTGTTAGAGATGGGGCATTAATTAACCTAACTTGCCTCCCTTTGAATGGAATCCAGAAGCCTGAGAGAGGTTTTAGGGGCACCACTCCAGATGTAGAAACAGTATTCCATGGCAATACAGATTAGCATTAGTAGAGGCATATGATGCAAGAAAGAAAAAAGCATCAGCCAAAAAAAAAAAAAAAAAACTCTTCCCATTTCACCCCAAAAGTTTGTCTAGTTCAGCCTTGAATTTATTTTAGATGGAAGTTTGTTCCAGCAATCGACCACCTGCTGGCTAAAGGCAAATTTCTACATATCTGTTTTATAACTGTCTTTCCTCAATTTGAATTTGTGCCCCCTCAGGTGCAGAATCTGAGCAAGAGGAAGAATCCCATCAGTGGTTGAGCTTGCTGAAACCGTTGAAGGCCTTATACACCTCAATCAGATCACCTTGCAACTGGCTCATCTCCAGACTCTGCAATTTGCAGAACTTAAGCCTTTCTTGGTAACAGCAACCCTTTGTTCCACTCACTAATCTTGTTAGCAGAGAATGAGCAGCTGTTTGAAGTGACATGGTGCATTGTCACGATGAAAGACAATCTGTCAAAATTCTTCTTACTGTTTCCAAAAGAAACAGTCTTGGCACATGTTCTTGAATTTTTTCAACATTCTCATCTGTCATTGAAGTCAGTGGTCTTCTTATCATTGTGGACATCTTCCCGTCCCTCTCTGAACCGTTTGTGTCATTCATACACACATGGCTGACTCATGGTTTCATTACCATACACTTTCTGTAACATCTCTATTATTTCTGCACAATTTTTAGTGAGTTTAACTAAAATTTAATAACAATTTGCTCTAAATTATAATCACTCATTTTTCTGTCGAAGGGTTAAAGCACAGTTCAATTGGAATTTAACCGATTTTAATGAGACAAAAACTGATGTGTACAGGAAAAGAAGCTTCAGTACGATATGAATGTTGTTTACATGCGCAGTAGTAAGGCATTAGTAAACAATGATTCTTGTTTTATTTTAGCCACACCCTGTATAAGCAATATGTATCAAGTGGGTTGTGTTGAAACAGATTTTTCATATTACTTTTTTTAAATCTGCATACTTTTGAAAACAGGTTGGAAATATTTTTATCAGTCATATTGTTTTATTATTGAGAGCAATGAAACTTTTTGTGTTATTGTTCTCAATAAGACAGCTCCTTGATTAAGCAACTCCATCAGGCGTGTTTAATCAAGGATGTTGCTGCCCTAACTAATGTTAGTTAGCTGGTTTGGGAGAGAAAAGCACCTCACATGTCATTTTATATTAAGGAAAGACAGAGTGATGAAAGAATGGCAAAAAAAAAAAAAAAAAAAAAAAAAAATTGAGATATATTAAAGGAGGGATTTATATTTCTTATGTAATTGCATTTTAACAGAATAAAAATATTTATAGGCATTCAAAAGCAAACAGATTATAAGTATGTGCAAATTTAAAATACTCCCTGAATTTTTATGTAAATTATTTTATTTTCAAACTGTAGTTACACACACACAATCCAGCATTTATGGAACTTAAATTGTGATTTTTTTTTTTTTAGTCCAGTTTTGACACCACTGACAATAACTAATATTATTGAGATGTTCTTGTCAAATTTTGAAATAACTACCAGTGCTACTAAGGCTTGCAGTTCTCATAGATTTTGACTATGTAGTATTTATGGAACACTTCTCTGCCTTTCACACAATTTTGTTGCTTTCTAATCCTTACTCATGGGTTAGTGTTCACATATAGATTTATTTTTTTTTGAGTCTTTTTCATTCTGAATCCCCACCTCATGTTTAGATTGAAAGCTTTTTAGATCAATTTGTCAAAATTGGCTTTGAACCTCATATATGGATGGCTTTGGCTTGGACCTGGTCCAGGTCCAAGCCAAGTCCAGAAACTGAAGTTTTTTTCATTCCTTGGTCATGATTCCTAGTTCCCAAAAGAAAACTGGAAAATATGCAAATAAATTTTTATAAAATAAATTATGATTTTATTTGGTAAATCAGAAATAATTGGTTATGGCATTCTTGTCATGAGAGAAGCCGCTGAGAATGAAAAGAATTGAATTTTTGGTAAACAAAAAAAGCCATGAAAAGTAAACATGGCATGGTACTTTATCTTTTATATTACTACTCCCCTCTGGTTAAGGCCTCTAAACGAATAACAAAATTGAATGAAGTATTTTCACAGCGGCAGGTGAAACAAGAGCAAGGAGACCCAAATATGAAATTTTGGAAAGGAATAAAAGATTTGATTTCATGAAATTTACCTTTGAACAGTCATTGATCACTGGAATAAGTTGCCACCCAAGGTAGTTAAGTTAGTGGCTGACAAGGTTCAAGGCAGAATTGGATCATTATATTTCTAAAATATTATATTTTAGATTGTTATATTTTAGAAACATATTTCAGCTGCAGACTCATTTTGATGTGTCTGTGGCTGAAAAAGTTTGCATGAGTCTGGTGTAGACATTTTATTTCAAATTAATATAGGTTGCCCCTACAGGGGCAACCTATATTGTATGTGCAACAGATGTGTTGTCTCAATTAATTGTTCTATACAGAATGTAATCTCTTGGCACAGATGTGCTCTGAGTTTGGAGTTCTTGATAAGGCAAGATATATATGGTGGGGCACTCACAAATTAGAAGATTAAAAGTTCAATTAAGATAAGGCTGAATAAGGTGAGATTGAAGAAATTCAGAGAAAAAAAGACCAAAGCATACATTAACCAGTGAATACATACATCAGATAGTGAAAATATTCTGATATTTCTATAATTTTTATTTTAACTGAAATCATTCATCAGTGTATATATCTATTAGTGAAAGCAAATCTTCTGTATACCATAAATTACTGTTAAATAAAATTGCAAAATTAAATTTAATATGTTTCAGAAAAAAATTAAGTTAATGCTTCCATTCAACAGTTCATTCATTGCGTAATTAATTTATTTTTGAAAATTAATTTTTTCCTCCATCTTAGATATTTAAAATATATTTGCATTTTGTTGCTATTTGAACTCTGTTCACTGCTTATCTGATGGGACTTCAAAATAATGTATGCAGAGTGTGAAGAGGGTTCCTTCTCATATCATTAGGGATACTATAGTGTAAATATAGTATATTGCTCAGTGAGATTATTAAACTCCTGGCCATGTTGCCGTGATGAGAATTATTGTCACTAGTACATGTACCATACTTAGCAGCAATAAAGAAGTTTAATTAATTAAGATTGACCAGTTCTGTTCCAAGGAGTAAGAAAATATCTTTCAAGATTATTTCTTATTAGTGGAGTAAAATTCCACTTCCTAATCATTATTTTCGAACTGAGCACATCTGTGTGCTGAACCAAAAGTATTAATATGTTTAAAGTATAAAAAAATTTTAATAGGATAATGTGTTTTGTTTAACTTAGAAAGGACGAAGAATGTGTTTTGTTTAACTTAGAAAAGACGAAGAATGTGTTTTGTTTAACTTAGAAAGGACGAAGAATGTGTTTTGTTTAACTTAGAAAGGACGAAGAATGTGTTTTGTACATATATAACATAAAATTGAAGTTTTATTATGAGAAATTGAAATAAAATATATGACCCATTTTGATTTTTCAGTTTTCTGAATTGTTAAACTGATGGAAATTTTTTTTTTTTCTTTCAGTATACTCATTCTACTACCGCATTATCAGTAGGTGGAATTAGACAACAGTTTTCACTGCCAGAAAATATTAATTTGTCACTCTACAGTTCAGAGTTTCTACGAAACATTAAAAAGCACCTTTGTGTCCTTGGTAAATCAACTTATGTGTAGTGTATTTTCAGTTTAGAGAACTCTTGAATAAATCCAACAATATAAATAATTATTTAAATTAATTTCTAATGATCACTGAAAAACTGATCATTATTAGTGATCACTTTATTATTATCATGATAAAGTGAATAACTAAATAATTAAATTTAATGAATAACCAGTGATAATTTTAAAATTTACTTTCATTAAGGGAACTTAGATTCAAACTAAGTTCCCTTCAAATTAATATAACTAAATGAATTTGGTTATCACATTAATCTGTCAGTGCATTGACCATTTTGGTGAAATTAGCATTATACAGTATTACATTCAGTTTTCTTTTCCCGTCATTTAAATTAATTGAATTTTTCCATTTGCTGGGATCAGCAGAAGTGAAAAGTAATTAACTAACTTTTAGTGAATTAACTAATAAGATATGCAAAGTGATTGTTTTTACTTCACTTTACTGTAGCTCATAACGAACATTACGTTGTTCATTATAACACGACGGAAATTTACTGAACTTTTTGTGATGTATTTATTTGTAGGGCATGAAATCAGAATTACAAAGTAATTCATGCTTAACTCTTTATGTAAAATCTCAGCTTAAATTGTGAGATTTATTGAATACCAAGCAATTTCTATTGTACTTAATGAGTAAATGAAATGGGTTTTATACTTGTGCTTACTCTTCTTGCAGTATTTAACAATGGTTTACACAGCCTGCTTAATTTCTTCATTAGTCATTAAAAAATAGAAATCACTTGGTATCCAATAAATCTTACAATTTTGATTTAGTGATCTAAACTCCATTCACTCTAACTTTAATCCTGACATAAACAAATATATGTGATTGAGTAAAGTTCTCATTGATTATTTTCTAAACAATACAGAGATGCTTTGACAACAACTATCCTGTGAGAGCTTTACTCTATAACATATTTGTCAGGATCAGTTAGTGAACAGAGTAGAGTAGAGAATATCCAATCACGCAACACCATGTGTAATATACTTATTTTTTAATGGATTTTAATAAAAATTTAAATACAAACATATATTTTGTGGACCTTTTATGATTAATAGAATAAAAAAATAGTAATAATTAATTTTTTATATATTTAGTAAATTAACAAAAAAGAACTCATCACTAATGTTTGCAGTGCTTGAGCTGAATTTTTCTTTTCTGCACATCCACCATGTTACTCATTCATTCCTTGAGTCAGTGCACTATCACAAACAGAATTTACAGTGCTTTGGTTAATGGCAGTTTATGGATAACTCACAGTATATATATATATATATATGAAAAATAATTGCTGAACAGTTGGATTTTCTGTTTGACCAGTGTTGGAATGGCTTGACAAAACTTATAAAGGATATATAAAAATATAAAATTTCACGGAATTCTGTTTACTGGGAGTCAAATTATTATATGTTGTTAGATGAACATGCTGAAGCAAATAGATTTGTGAGTATACTTTACTCCCCCGATGGTATTCTCCACCTTGTCACGGTGGGGGGGCTTGCATGTCCCGATGACCCGTAGAGCTAAGTCGGCTGTAGCTTAGCTACTGGTAGGGCCTCCCAAACCGGACAGGTCAAAGGGTAGGGGCCAGACTAAGAGAGATACTCCGGCCCTCCAGGTTGGGGGTTGCTGCAACGGGCTAGCTCAGTGGTTTTCAACCGGGGTGCCACAACAACATTCCAGGGGTGCCACGTAATTTGAGCTTAAGTTACTTAAATTTATTATTATTTTTTAATTTATATGTTTATTTCATTATAGAAAGGTGTACAGTATCTTTTTCATTTTGTGGTGATCTCTAATTGATGTTTACTTAGTACCTCTATATAAAGAATAAAATTATATACTGTATATACATAATTTGTATTATGAAATGTAATTTTTATAATTATATATATACATGGATATATACAGAGAGAGAGAGAGAGAGAATATATAACAGGCAGAAAATTGAGTAGGGGTGCCGCAAAATAAAATAAATAACTTAGGGGTGCCGTTATTAAAAAAAGGTTGAAAACCACTCGGCTAGCTCCTTGTTCAGTGTAAAAAATACACAAATGCTAAACGACCTACAAGTGAAAATGAAAACAGACTGCACTTTCGGAAACAACTCGGCAAACGGAAAAGGACTATGATTTTGGGATGCTGGAATATTCAAGGCCTTTCAACTAAAAGAAACTTTCTTCCGGATGAACTGCAAAAATTCAAGTTAGACATCGTCATGTTATCAGAGATAAAGAAAAGGGGATGTGGAGAGGAAATAATGGGAGAATACTACCATTTTTGGAGTGGAGTCGATAAGAGTGAAAGAGCAAGAGCAGGAGTTTCTTTTGCTGTTAAAAAGAAATTGAGACACAACATCAAAAACTGGCAATTTATTAATGAAAGAATGATCTCATTGGAACTGAAAATGTATGGGAGAGAAATATGTATTTTGGGAATATATGCCCCGCCTAATGACACTACTGATACCTTGAAGGATTAATTTTGGGAGGATCTGAGAGAACTAATAGAAAAAATCCCTAAGAACAAAGAGATATTTCTAATGGGAGATTTCAATGCAAGAGTAGGAACTAAACAAAATAGCAAAGTTATTGGAAGATTTGGAGAGAAAGAGAGGAACAACAATGGAGATAGACTATGCAGTCTTTGTGAACAGCTCGACTTGAGAATAAACAACACATTTTTCCAACGAGTTGTTTGAGTTGTTTGGTTTTTAGGAGCATTAGCAACTAAGGCCATATTGCTCCGGGGATATGCGGTGGTCATTTCCTGACCTTTCTGCATCCTCCGTATTTGGCAGTCACGGGCTCAAACCCCAGTCTAATCAAGAAGCATGTTCTATGCACTGCTGCTCCATTTTTCCAAAACAAGGATATCCATAAATATACTTGGTCACAGGCGACAAGACAAATTAGATCAGTTATAGATACATTATTTCAAAACATTCAGGGACATATGTATTGAAAGATGTCAGAGTTTATAGAGGAGCCGAATTTGGATCTGACCATTTTCTTGTTAAAACAACATTGAGGTGGAACTGGATTAAGAAAATATGTGTGGACAACCAACAATGCAGGGAAGGAGAAATGCTACAAGTGGATCAATTTAATGTTGACCTACTCCAGGACGACAGCATTAGAAACAACTTCACCTAGAGACTGGATGCTGCAATTAACATAGAGATAAAAGGTAATACTGAAGAAATCTACGAATATTTAAAAAATACTGTTAAAAAAATAGCTCATGAAATCCTAGGCAAAAAGAAGAGCCAAGATAAAGAAAAGAGACCTGGATTACAGAGAAAGTAAGAGCTGCTGTAGAGGAAAAGAAACTTGCATATCAGAAATGGCTGGGTGATAGGAATGATGCATATAGGAACATTTATGTTGAAAAGAAGAAAATAGCCAATCGGTTGGTAGTAGAAGGGAAAAATGAAGAATGGGAAAGGAAATGCGCAACTATTAATAGCAAATTGGGCTTCAAGCAATCAGCGGAATCGTGGAAGGTTCTTAAAGACTTGAGAAAACTGAATAAACACAATGCTGGTTTGCAATTAATACCTTTGAAAGACTGGACGGAGTACTATGAGGGACTTTTAAAAGAAGGATGGGAAGAGTTCAAGACGATGGAGGATTTTGGTGTAGAAGACTCGGGCTTAAAAGTTTCTGTTAGGGAAGTGGAACTCCTGCTAAAGGAAGGAATGGCAAATCACCTGGACCTGGAGGAGTTTACATGGAACTTCTGAAATAAGGAGGAAGAGGAGTGGCTGTTCTGATACAAAAACTGTTAAATAGTATACTGAGAGGAGAAGAAATACCGAAAGAAATGATAACAGGATATATTACATCAATTTATAAGAAGGGCGATCAGAAAAGCTGTTCAAATTACAGAGGAATATGCGTCCTGAACCCGCTGTTAAAGATCATTGGAAAATGGATCAGGAACCATTTAGAAGCCCGAATCGAGATATCAGAAGAACAAAGTGGTTTTTCAGCCGGGAGGTCATGTATAGACCATATCTCAACAGTACGACAGATACTTGAAATATGCCAATCAAAAGGAAAAAATTCTTTATGATTTTCATTGACCTTGAAGAGGCATATGACAGTGTTCCAAGAAAACTCTTTATGGGAAGCACTGAAAGAGACAAACATTGATGATGATTAACTGATTAACATTATTAAGGCAATTTACAGGAATAATAGATGCAGAATTAAAGTGGGATCAGCTTTGTCACCCACCTGAATTCCACACTTCAAAAGGCTTATTACAAGGTTGTTGCATATCACCAACACTTCAAAATTTATATCAACATCTGCCTAAGATCCTGGTCAAAAAAATGCAATGAAATGGGATTGCCAATTAATAAGAACACCTATATTCACAATTTACTTTTTGCAGACGATCAGGTCTTGATAGCACAAGACTTAAAAGATGCAAAGTATGCATGTCGTCAATTGTTTGAGGAATATAAACAATAGGGTCAAAAAATCAATTTTAGCAAGACTGAAATGTTGTCTTCAGGACCAGGACACGTTCTAAATATTGCAGGTTTTAAAATCAAACAAGTTGATAAATTCAAATATTTGGGATCAGTCTTACAAAGTGATGGATCATCACAAGCAGAGATCATTAAGAGAATTGCAGATGGCAGAAAGACTATCGGCATGTTAAACTCTGTTCTGTGGAGCAAAAATATCCTAAATAAAACAAAGAAACTTATATTTCAAGCGATTGTACAAAAAAGTCTTCTATTGTATGGAGCGGAAAACAAATTGCTCTCCACAGAAATGGATTTTTGGAGACGCTCAGCAGGAGCTTCTAGAAGAGACAGAAAACGGAATGAAGACATAAGGGAAAAAAATGGAAGTGAAAAAGACTGTTATTGAAACCATCAAAGAAAAGCGTCTAACATGGTATGGACATGTAAAACGGATGCAAGAAAACAGATATCCAAAGGCTATCCTGGAGTGGATACCTCCTGGAAGAAGGAGAAGAGGAAGACCTAAGAGGACATGGATGGAGTACGGGAGTGCATGACAGCCCGAGGCTTAACCGACCAAGACACCCAGAACCGCACTTTATGACGGGAAAAAATTCCTAACAAGAAATAACTTGTAGGCTGAGGAAACCCATTGTAAATGGAAACACTCCTCTTGAAGAAGAAGAAGAAGTATGCTTTAAAAATTTATCTTATATGTAAAAATTTTGATTTTATTTTTTAATCAGAACTTTAATAACAGTTCCTTTAACTAACTGTGATTATAAACTTGAAATAATACATAGTGGTGTACATACATGCAAGCTCTTCCAGTTTTCCAATAAGTTTAATTTTAATATATTGTTTTTTTTTTTTTTTCCTCAATTACAAATATACCGATTTAATGGGATACCCAACTTAAAAGCTGATATTGGGGTGGCTTTTGGAATAGCCAATATCAGCAAAAACTTGTTGCATTTATTTATTTACTTGCAACAGAGAAGTACAGTTTATTGTATTTCATGACAATATGCATGATTTACCTGTTGCAGCATTTGGTATGCATTAATTAGTTTCATTATTTGGAAGAAGGGTCTAGCAATGTCTGGCTAAAGTTCTGGCTAAAGCCAGATCTCTATTAAAAGTGTTCTGATTTTAGATTTCTAAAAGATAGAAAGTATGAGTGTAATGTGGACAAACAGTGGATAGATGAATTATAAAACCTAATTGACTTTGTGTTAAGTACCGTGGTAGCTCATCTCATCAGTGGGATCTCCTTTTCCTTAAGGAAGACAGTTGTTATCTGTTATTTCCAAGGAGCAATGGTTGTTAATAGAATTTAGAATCATAGAAATAAGTATTTAGGACCACTGAGAGCAGTCATACTTATGTTTTATTTAACAACAATTCCAATTAGTGGGTAGCATAGCATCAGATTGTACATTGTTTTATGCAAGTGAAGGGCATTATTATGAATCCCTTCACAAGTTGATCTACCAGTTCACTAGAATAAATAGCAACTTTCCAGAGCAGTATACTACTGCTTACTCCCAATTGACTGCCACTAAACTGAGAATAAAGAGCTGTTTAAAAATAAAATTCGAATTCTAAGAAAAATTTAACTTACTAATTAATGGAATTGTAGTCTTATAGAGTTTTATGTTAACATTAAAAATTAATGAACTACTTTATGATGATGATAATTTTAATTATACATTGTTAATCTAAACCAGTTAATTGCTAAGATTAAGTGCATATGAAGAATTTTTACTCATTTAATAATATGAAATGAGTAAAAACTCTTCATCAGACTATTTCAATATCATTCCAGTTCATAATTTATTATTTCAGATAGAGATCCTCCTGATATAAGTTTCCAGCCACATGGGTATCTTTTTTTAGCAAGTGAGGCTGGTGTTGACCAGTTAAAAGAAAATCATGTAATTCAAAAGTAAGTGAACCCTAAGTTTTTTTTTTAGTAGCATTCTTGATTATTAAAAACTAATGAATCTGTAATACTTATCATATAGGATTTCAAAAAAAAAAAAAAAAAAAATGTGGCTTTGTGAATTAATGTTTATAGAATATTTCCATTTTCAAAACTTGATTGTAAAGCATTTCAAGTTTTAGAATTCAATGGAAGTGTGTACCAACAGCTGTATCAGTACTAGTAATGTCATAATGTTTATGACATTTCTATCTCTTTTGAAAATTGTCTTGTATGTTGGAGAAGGTACAATGTGTTGTGGTGTGTGGAACTTAAACTAATAAGCCAATACAGAAAGCCTAACAAGTCTTTAAATGGAAAAATCACTCAGCTCAAGGAGTTGACCAGTTAAAACCTTGGAAGATGACATCATATTCAGATTGTTTCATCAAAGCCAGGTGACAGACTGGCCTTTAGTTGCACATTCATAGTCCATGATGTCCGATAACCCGTAACATTTTCAGCAGGTTTTGACTAAGGTCATCTGGATTGCTTTGTTTATTTTAATGGAAGTTTCTAGCCACAAGAGCACCTGAGGCCAAATTGTGCTTCATTTAGATTAGTTGGCTCTGTGATGACACAGTATTGGGATAGTTCAATGTAGATAAAAACCAACTGAAATAATTATTGTTACTGTTTTGACATTAATAATTTATGATACTACCCCAAAATATGAAATACTCTGCAAATTCAATTACTGTGGGCTTCGGGAGATACCTACCACCTTAATTTAGAATTTCCTGTAATGATGTATACTTCAGAATTTCTGCCTATGAGTGCATTTATCCTGAATTTGTTTATAGGTAGAAGGCCCCCACCAAGGATCATTACTTATCTGCTACCTTGTTCATAGTTGCAATTATATGATAACAGAATAGTTCCCATAGTGGATACAACATTTATTCATAGATGGGCTCAGCATCTCCTGTCTCTCCCAAAACATACAGACAATAAAGCCAAAATCAAACTCAGTACTTGGGGCAAGTCAGTGGATTTCTGTGTGTGCCAAAAAATGTGTTCATTTCTTTTGTTAATGTAACCTCTACTCTGCCCAGAATTGCAAATATCCTGATAGATGCCTTGTCAAATCTGAATCTGGACTCCCTCAGACACCTATTGGAATCCATGCTGCATCATGGATTCCAATAGGTGTCTAATTCCAATAAGGGTGCCTCCGTAGCCAGGTGGGAAGGAGCAACAGTGCGTAGCACACGCTTCTTGATTAGGCCGGGGTTCGAGCCCGTCACCACCAAATACGGAGGATGCAGAAAGGTCAGGGAATGACCACCGCATATTCCCGGAGCAATATGGCCTTAGTTGCTAATGCTTCCAAAAACCAAACAACAACAACAATTCCAATAAGGGCTGTAATCCAGACAGAAGATAACCCTGCTAGATATTGAATAAATGTTTCTAATTTTTTGTCTGGGGTGTACCATGTGCTTCTGTTTGATTCTACAATTGTAATTCTATTCTGTTATAATGTAATACAATAAAATCGATGAAATAGGATATTGCTTTGTTTTGAAGATGATAGGGAATTGTAGTAGTTATGAAAAAGTAATTATGCCATTACAACATCATATACCTTTGTTGGTCTGCTTGTTTTCCATATATGTTGGAGATACAGCTTTTATTTCTCTGAGATAAAATCTTCATCCTACACATCAGCATTCAAGTGTGGAGGGCTATTTAATTTGCTAGTTAGCCTCCCAGATGCAAGATTATTTGATTTTCTGGACCATTAGATATTAAACTATTGGGCTTATATTGTAACTGGGAGTAAAGTGGAGGAGAAACTGTTGAAGATAAACACAAGAAAGGCACCCGGGGTGGATGGGATCTATCCAGTTATATTAAAGGAGGCAGCAAAGGAAGTAAGCAAACCCTTAGCCATAATTATGAGAGCTTCCTTGGACTCAGGGGAGGTACCCATAGACTGGAAATGTGCAAATGTGACCCCAATTCACAAAGGAGGATCAAAGGCTGACACAAGTAATTATAGACCTGTGAGCTTAACTTCTGTTCCAGGAAAATTAATGGAGGCACTGGTTAAAGAAGCACTGCAGGATCATTTAGACAAGAGTTCAGTTATAGCTCAGACACAGCATGGTTTTGTTAAGGGGAAGTCTTGCCTGACCAACTTGATTGGATACTATGATGCAGTCACAAAAGAACTGGATGCAGGGAATAACTTTGATATTATATACTTGGATCTTAGAAAGGCTTTTGATACTGTTGCACATGGAAGACTGCTACACAAATTGGAGCAGTGTGACATTGGAGGCAAATTGCTGCTATGGATAAAGGGGTGGTTGAGGGGGAGAAGACAGAGAGTGGTAATCAATGGACACTGCTCATCGTGGACTAATGTTATTAGTGGAGTCCCTCTGGGCTCAGTGTTGGGTCCATTATTGTTTTCTGTATTTATAAATGATATTGATGATGGTATATCAAGCTTAATGTCCAAGTTTGCAGATGATACAAAGGTTGGCAGGGTTGTCAAGGACACTACTGACACTATGCTGCTGCAACAGGATCTGGAAAGGTTGAGCAGATGGGCTGAGAGGTGGCAAATGAAGTTTAACATTGACAAATGTAAAGTACTACACATGGGAAAAAGCAACCCCAGAGCAACGTATCAACTCTGTGGTACTACACTGACAGTGGTAGAGAATGAAAGGGACTTGGGGGTGATTGTGCAGGCAGATATGAAGTTCTCTGAGCAGTGCAGACGGGCTGCAAGAGTAGCTCATGGAGTATTGTCAATGATATACGGGAATTTTTCCAGCAGGGATAAGGAGGTGATTATTCCATTGTATAAGGCAATGGTCAGGCCACACCTAGAGTACTGTATACAGGTCTGGAGGCCTCATTTCAAGAAGGATGTAGAGCTGCTGGAACGAGTACAGAGAAGGGCAACAAGATTAGTGAATGGAACAAAGGGGTGCTCTTACGAAGAAAGGCTTAAGTTTTGCAAATTACAGTGTCTGGAGACTAGGCACCAGCGAGGTGATCTGATAGAGGTGTATAAAGCCTTGAATGGTTTAAGCATGCTCAATGCTGATGGGATTCTTCCTCTAGCTCAGAAAAATCACCTGAGAGGGCATAAATTCAAATTGAGGAAAGACAGATGTAGGATAGACGTGCGGAAATTTGCCTTTAGCCAGCGGGTGGTTGGTTGGTGGAACAGATTGCCATCCCTTGTGGTGGAGGTTGATAGCCTAAATAAGTTTAAGGCTCAGCTGGACAGGTATTTTGAACGAACAGAGGGGTGAAGTGGAAGTGGGTTTTTTTTTTTTTTTTGGCTGATGCTGCATAAGCTTGCTTTCTTGCATCAAATGCCTCTACTAATGCTAATGTATCTGGATATTCCCTTGCTCCTATTTTTCTTCAGAGATTGTTAGCTATCAAGAATTTATATGTAATTCTTGATAGCTAATGATGAGCTTTGTCTAATTGATGTTAATCTGGAGTTAATTTTTATTTTATAGATATTTAACCTTTACATACACATAGTACATACATATAGATAAGTTTTTCCACATGTGAGCCTTGAAGAGTATATACATACTCCTTCAGATCCATATGTGAAATAATGTTTTTCAAGGTCACTTAAAGTATGTGACAAATAATGCCTTTAATAATGCTAATAGTGTCTTTAATTTATAATTAATCGTCTTGAAATCTTCTAAGTGCTGCTGTTTCCAAATAATTGTAGACAGTTTATAATAGACTGCAGCCTGAAAATAGCTTTAAAAAGCAGAGGTGGAAGAGGAAATTGCCCCCATCAGCCATTTTTATCAATTTTGGGCTTACAAAAGCTGAAATTCTCTGGAATTCAGATACAGAAATTAAATGAAAGCAAATGAAATGACATATAAATAGACATAGAAGATAGTATTTCATCAAAAAAAAAAAAGTAAGAATAACAAGTGTTTCTTTTACAGTGTTTTATGAATTTTTTTACTTTTTTTTTTTTCAAATTTGTAAAAAAAAATTTTTTATAAATTTTAAATTCTGATTTGATTTTTTAAAATTTCACTCAGGGCAACAAAGTCAAAATAAGAACAGATTAATATCTAAAAACAAAGTTTTTCATTTCAACAAATTTTAAAAACCTTCATGAAGAAACTCACTCCACAACTGGTTGCTAGCAAAAAAACTCACAGCCCAAAGTCCACAAGTTTGTCAAACTCATTCCTAAAAGAGTTAATATATGTGCTTATTTACAAATAGCTATTAAAAGATTTCAGTTTTTTAAAGCTGTTCTTGAAACTTGCGTATTTTGAAATCATGTTGATTGGTAAGAAAACCTTATTTTACCAACATTGAGGTTGTAGGGCCCTAATATTGATTAAAATGCTTTTAAGACAGCTTTCTTTTTATTCTCTAGGGAACTAGGGGCCAAATTGGAGCTGTTGACACCATCCAAATTGAAGGAAAAATTTCCATGGATTAATACAGATGGTGTGGCATTGGGATCATATGGTAAGAATTTAATTAGTAATTTATCTGTTGATAAATTTATTTTTAGTGTTATTGTGAATTTATGGCAAAAGCATACATTTTTTTGCTATAAACTCACTTTACTTCACCAATAGTGTTATATAGTACTCGTAGGCTGTGCCATAAACTCGCTTTACTTCTTTTGATTTTCCTGCACACACTTATATCTCGCATACTTCCTGTCACTGGGTTGTTAAGGCCTCCACATTGCCCATCTGCCTGCATGAGATTCCAAATAAGATTTAAACTCGAGTCTTGGTAGTAGCAAATACTTTAAATAAAACAGCAATATACTTCTCCATTAGAAGAGTATATTTTATTTAGAGTAGTGCAATATCAAGTCAACCTGGTAAGCAAACTTTGTTTCTAAATGCTATTTGCAAAATGCAGTTTACCCAAGTAGATAAACACATACTATTTGCAAAAAAACCCCAAGTACATAAGAACATACAAATTATATATGCTTCCCTCCTCACACAGGTAACTATCCAGTTGATCTTTGAATTTATTCAAACTGTCAGCCTCAACTACCTGCAAGGGCAACTTGTTCAAGCAATCAACGACTCATTGGCTAGAAGAGAAATTCGTTTTGTTTGATATCAAGTGACTTTTTGGTAAGTGGTGTTATATAGCATTCGTAGATCATCTAACTACTGGAGGTCATCAGCCCTCCAGTAGTTGTTAGGAAATAACATGATATTTTACCTGTTTTTGTAAAACATTAGACTCAAGTCCTAATGGAAAACTGCAATTTTTGCTATAAACTCACTTTACTTTACCAATAGTGTTATATAAATGCAAAATGGCATTTATGCCATATTGCAATGGATAACTACTTGACATTTTCACAGTAAAAGTAAATATAAGAAAACACAAATACGGTAGAATCAGTGTTTTTCCCATCTTAGCTCTGTAAAAATCACAAATCTACTCCATCATGGAATACTGTTTCCATATCTGAAATGATGCTTCCTAGAACATCTCTTAATGTTCCAGCTGGCACACTTGGATATATTTTATTACACCATAAACTGTATAACTTACAAATTTAAGAATTATAAGAGTGTGAATTTTAGTTGTCCTCCAGTATGAATACTGGCAGATACTAAAGTTCTGTCTTCATCATTAATTATTTTTTAACTGGAAAAGTTTAGCCATAAAAAAATCTTTATGAATTTTTTGATGTACCTACCATGTATGTCAAAGAAGCCACTTTGCTGTGTACTTTCAACAGTTTCAGTTTCCTTTTTTTTTTTTTTTTTGTCTGCTCACTATACCAACACATTTGGCTGGGAATTTTTATATATACTGTATAATAAGATTTGTATTTTTAATGATTTTTTAAAAATTTTTTTATCTTATTATACATATCATGCCAGAATTAAGAATATATTTATAAAATATATTCTTAATTCTGGCATGATATTATTAATATATTTCTTAATATATTCTTAATTCCCATTTTAAACCATTTCTTCTTTCACTCACCCCATCCCCTCCCAAAAAAACACTGATTGGTGAAGTAAAGACATCATGTGCCTGTCATTATTTATGGTTTTTTTGCACATCTGCTAGATGGTAAAACTCCTAGACACTATTCAAAACTGAACAGTTGGGTTAATAAATGATCCTTCTCTTATAAACTTACTTTACCTCCTGATGTGCAGATGTTGAGTTCCTGCTGCATGCCTTCTCTGGAGATATTTCCATGGACAATGTTTTATGAATTAGTGTCTGTAATTCCATCTCATTTTTTCTTTCTTCCAACTATTCTGAACATATACACCGGTGTTCAAAGAAACTGTATCACCTAGGAATTTAACATTTCTAACTCTTTTTCACAATGATATGTTACATTAATGACTGCCATCACAAATACAAATATAAACAAAAGATATTTATTAATAGTTAAGCAAAGCTAAGTAATATTTGACAGATGCTCTCAAAATATTCCAAAATGAGCATTTGCAACCTTCATACAATAGTAGGAGTAGTGGCATGTGATGCAAGAAAGAAAGTGTATGAGCTTATACAGCATCAGCCAAAAAAAAAAGAAAAAAAAAGTCACACCATTCCCTCCAAATGCCTGTCCAGTTCCTCCTTAAATTTATTCAACCTATCAACTTCCACAACGACAGATGGAAGTTTGTTCCAGCAATTAACCACCCGCTGGCTAAAGGCAAATTTCCGCACATATATTCTACATCTGTCTTTTCTTAATTTGAATTTATGCCCCCTTAAGTTTGTAATCTGAACAAGAGGAAGGATCCCATCAGAATTCAGCATGCTCAACCCATTCAAGGCCTTATACACCTCAATCAGATCACCGCGCAGGTGCCTAGCCTCCAGCCACTGCAATTTGCAGAAATTAAGCCTCTCTTCATTCTCCTCACCAATTTGGGGAATGATCTCTTCATTCCCCTCACCAATCTTGTTGCCCTTCTCTGTACACACTCTAGCAAATCTACAGCCTTCCTAAAATGAGGCCTCCAGACCTGTATGCAGCACTCAAGGCGTGGCCTGACCTGACCATTGCCTTATACAGAGGGACAATCACCTCCTTTTCCCTGCTAGCAAAATTCCTATATATCATTGACAAAACCCCATGACCTGCCCTGGCAGCCTGTCTGCATTGCTCAGAAAACTTCATATCTGACTGCAAAATTACTCCCTTTTTTTTTTTTTTTTTTTTTTTCATTTTCTACCACCTTAAGTGTTAGTACCACACAGTTGGTACATTTCTCTGGGGTTACTTCTACCCATATGCAGTACTTTGCATTTGTCGAGGTTAAACTTCAGTTGCCACTTCTCAGCCCATCTTCCCAAATTTTCTAGATCCTGTTGCAATAACACACTTCCATTACTGTCATTAACAACCCTGCCAATCTTTGTATCATCTGCAAACTTCGACACTAAGCCTGATATACCTTCATCAATATCATTAATAAATATACAAAACAACAGTGGACCCAACACCGAACCCTGTGGGACTCCACTAATAACATTAGTCCACGAAGAGCTGCACCCATTGATTACCAGCCTCTGTCTTCTCCCACTCAGCCATCCTTTTATCCATTGTAGCAACTTACTCTTAATACCATTCTGCTCCAATTTGTACAAGTCTTCCATGCTCAACAGTGTCAAAAGCTTTCCTGAAATCCAAATATATGATATCAAAATTATTTTTTGCATCCAGTTCCTTTGCAACCACATCATAATATCCTATCAAATTTGTCAGACAAGGCTTTCCCTTAACAAACCCATGCTGTGTCTGAATTATTGCTGCAGTCTTGTCTAGATGATCCTGCAATGCATCTTTAACCAGTGACTCCATTATTTTACCCGGAACAGAAGTTAAACTAACTGGTCTGTAATTACTCGTGTCACCCTTCGATCCCCCATTGTGAATTGGGGATACATTTGCACATCTCCAATCTGTAGGAACCTCCCCCGAGTCCAAGGACGCTCTCATAATTATGGCTAAGGGTTTGCTTAATTGCATTGCCGCCTCCTTTAATATAACTGGATAGATCCCATCCACCCCAGGTGCTTTTCTTATGTTTATCTTCAACAATTTCTCATCCACTTTGCCCTCAGTTATTACAAAATCATTAAGCACCCTGCTACAATTTGATAACCTTCTGCCATTTTCAAACTTTAATAACTCCTCATGTGTGAATGTAGATGCAAAATACTCATTCAGTTTGTTTGCTATCTGAGCAGGACCATCAACAGTCGAACCATCGATATCAAGTGGACCAATCTGATTCATCCCCTTCCTTTTAGAGTTTATATAAGTAAAGAAATCCTTGCTGTTTTTCTTAGCATCCTTTGCCAAAGATTTCTTGTAATCTGCCTTTGCCTGCCTAACCTCCTTTGTGACCTGATTACAGACTAGCTTGTATCTGCCATAGCCTTCTGAGTCGCTTGATAATTTATATACATCCCATGCATTTTTCTTCTCTGTCACGAGTCTCATTAGTTCATTTGATAACCATTTAGGCCTAAACCTTGAACAATATTTCTTACTAGGTATGAACCTTTTAGTAGCTTCCATGATTAATTCCTTGAATGCTTCCCACTTAGAATTTACTGTTGGTAACATCGTCAGTTGAGACCACTGTACTCACCTTTACGGAAGCAAAAAGCCTTTCCTTTACCCCTGATGGTAATTATATCTTTAAGTAAATCCCACATCAGTACACTGCGATCACTGCCACCTAGTGGTTCCTTTATCTGCAAATTCTTAATACACGAATGATCACTGCTAATAACCAGATCAAGAGTATCACCTCTCTGGTTTCCTCTCAAACATGCTGCTGCTGCAGAAAACAATCATGCAATAAATCCACAAAAGTCTTACTTGTGTGTGAGTGACCAACCCACAAGTTCCAGTCAATATCTGAGAAGTTAAAATCCCCCATTATAAAACATTCTGATTTACTAGCCCACTCTATTTCTCTGTACAATTGGTTCATTGTATTCATTTAAGTCATTAGGCCTATAACACACTCCTACTCTTATTTTTGCTTTCGCAGTGCTTATGTCACACCAAACTGACTCAACAATACATTGTTCATCTATATCAACTGGATGCACTTCTTTTGATTTTATGTTTTTCTTAATTAACCGCATGACACTTCCTCCCTTCCTATCCTTTCTGTACACATTGTACTCCCCAAATTCCAATTCTGCATTCCTAATATCAGTGTGACACCATGTCTCTGATATCCCAACAATATCTGCATTTGATGTCTTGACCAATATTTCAAATTCATCAAATTTATTTACTATACTTCTAGCTTTGGTATACATGCTCCTAATCCTAGTTACCGTGACACATCCCATATACCCACCTGTTTCACGATGACTGCCATCAGTCGCTGAAACCCCCAGCACCCCTCGCTCCAGGTCGCTACTTATTCTAATAGAAGTTGTGCAAGAATCACTTTCACCTCTGCCTGCAGCTACTTTTAACCTTTTAGTCTGTGAATCCCCCCAAGCTAGCAGTTTTCTGACCCACCTAACACTGCCTCGATAGCATCAGCAAATATTCTTGCACCCTTTCTATTTAAGTGTATTCCATCCCTATAAAAGCAGTCTCTCCTGTTAACAAGAAGCCCTCAATTTGCTTCAGTTTATCATTTTAAATGGAAAACAAAATGAAAAGTTCACATGTGCAAACTAATATTTAGTTGAATCGCCTCTGGCCCTGATGACAGCAGCACACCATCGAGGCATAACAAAATCAATTTCTGATGATAATCAACTGATAGTTCATGGTTCCAAACACAAATTATGGCTTCCTGAAGTTCATGAAGAGGCTTTGGTTTCTCTCTGGCAACTGCAGATTCTATAGGATTCAGGTCTGGGCTGTTTCCTGGCCAGCTAAGAGTTGTAATGGACCGTTCTTCCAAAAACTTTTTTTCACCTGTAACAAATGTAAATACATTACTGTCGAACTTCTAATACGGAAATGAAGCTAAAGTAACTACAGATGTGCCTACTTACACTTTTTGCCCGATGACAAGGAGCAGAGTCATCCTGAAAGATGAGGTTATTTTGTAGGTTGAAATGGTCTCTAATGGTTGGCAGCAGTTTATCTTCCAGTATAGCCAGGTATCCATTGGCATTTATGGAACCTTTTATAAACTGTGGGTGAGCTACTCCATGATATGAAATGCACCCCCATATCATTTGGCTGGTAGGGAATTTCACTGTAGAAACCATACACTGGATGGTATTTTTCACAGGTTGAATTTCTTCTCATCTGAGAAAATAACTGACTTCCACTGCTCAGGGGTGCATTTACCATGCTCTTTATGCCAAATTAATCAGGCCTTTTTAATTTTTTGTGTGAGGAGGGGCTTCTTCTTAGGACGACTGGCTACAAGTCCATTTTTGAAGAGGCGACTTCTGACTGTTACTGCACTTGCTACCACTAGAAAGAACTAGCACAGTGAAATGCTAAATTTTAGCAAACAGCTCAATTTCCATTTATATTGCTTATATTTCTACAAGGTATTTTTATTTATTTATTTTTTTTTTGTATACAAAATCCCTCTTTTTTTTTTTTTTTTTTTTTTGATTTGGTAGTTGTTGGCGCATCGGCTTCTGTGGCCATATTGCACCTCCCAAGGTTTTTGCAGTACTTTGATCCAAGCCCGAGGCGGGAATCGAACCCGCGACCTTTGGGTTGCCGGGCAGGTACTATACCCACTCGGCTAGCCCGGTCGGCCACAAAATCCCTCCTACATAGAACCCTTCTATTGCAGTTTAATGGTTCCTTTCTAATTAAAGAAGGAACTGCCAGAATTCCATTGGGTGGTACTCTTTCTGCTCTTCTCTTATCCACCTTAATCTTATCTGTACTGCTTATGCAATGGCCCCTGCCCATTGCTTACGCTGATGATATTAAAAATCTGGGCAATTTTCATCTGAAATCTGGATGCACAACAAAACAACCCACTTATTAATAATGCTATTAATCTTATCTCTACTGCCTATGCAAGTTCCCCTCATTGCTCTTGCTGATGATATTAAAAATCTGGCATTTTAACCTCAATTCAGGATGCACAAAACAACTCACTTATTAATAATGCTATTGCTATGAGGGGCACTTACATAAATAAACCTAATAAATGCCTACATTTCTTTCTCCAAGAAAACTTCTCCACTTAATCTCAACTCATATTGAGATGATTAAACCAGTTCTCTGTTAAAAATCTTGTGGTAGTCTTTGATACTAAACTTATTTTTCATTCTCACATCAACTTTTTAAAAATCTCTATCTCTCCCTAAGATGTGGCTTTTGAGAGCTCCTTCATGTCTCTAACCTAGTTGCCATTTTTCACTATATGAAACCTATCTTTCTTCTATCTTATATGCTTCCAAAAAATCTGGTCTGATGTTGCACCCGCCCACATTAAGAGGTGGGAATATCAGCTCCTAACATGGGCTAACCTAAAAACTGGCCATGAACACACTGTCTCCCACAGTACAGTGGCAACATTTGGTTTCGCTCAAGAAGTTTCTTCACATTAAATCTTTACATGCAGTTTCCAAACTCTTCTCAAATGCTTGGCACACCTCTCCTATTTGGGATAAGGTTGGCTGGCACATTTCCCTCAGGAGTATTAGATAGAAGCCATCATTAATTCCTCTCTGTAATTGAATTGTCTTTTTTCTTGACAGATTCATTCCTTATCCATCACTCATTCTTATTCAATTGTTTAATGTTGATGTATTCTTATTCTGTGTAGACCACCAATACTGCATCTTCTAACCTTTAGGGCTACATGTTTTATTTCTTATTATTGTTGTTGCTCTTATATTATTTCTCCCTGATTGGAGGATTCCCCTCCATGACGGGTACTGCTACCAAGTAAACAGGGTGGTTGTAATGTCTGGTGTTAATGTCGGTCGAGGAAACCTCTGACTATCCTACAGGTGTTCAGGATTGGGACTTTCTGGAGTTCCTTGTAGGTGTTCTCTGGGGGACCTATTGCTGCTAGGCTGCTATGAAAAGTCTTTGGTACCATACCAGTTGTTGACACGATGATTGGGATGGTTGATACTTCTTGCATATGCCACATCTCCTTGATCTCATGTCTCAGGTTCGTGTACTTTCTAATTTTTTCCTCATGGGTTTTCTGGACATTGCTAGTGTTCAGCACTGCTATGTCAATCAGGTAGGTAGCCTTTTCCATCTTATCCACAAGGGTTATGTCCGGTCTGTTGTGCGGGATGGTCTTATCCGTTATTATGGCTTGTGGGTTTGGGTCTCTAGTACAGCCCGGGGTTCGTACTTGTAGTATCATACACTTTCTTTGATCAACTGGTATTTCCTCGCTAGCTTCTGATGTATTATCCTGGCTACCTTGTCGTGTCTATGAGTGTACTCAGTCTGGGTGATCACCTTGCACCCTGCAGTGATGTGTTGGATCGTTTCTGAGGCCAGGTGGCATCGTCGACATGTGTCATCTGACATTCCGGGTTCCTTTGCGATGTATTTTCTGTAGGTTCTGGTGTTGATTACCTGGTCTTGGATGGCCAGCATGAATCCTTCAGTCTCGGGGAAGAGCGTCCCGCTTGTGAGCCATGCATTGGAAGCAATGTTATTGATGTGATCTTGATGGAGGTCATTGTAGTGTCTGCCATGGAGTGTCTTCTTTGCCCATCTTTCTGTCTTCGTTTCTTGTACCATTTGGGTGGGAGAGGTTTCCCCGCTTAGGTTGAGTAGGGTATACCACTTATCTATCTTCCTTATGGCCTGGTGGAGTGGTGCTGTGTTGTTCTCGAAGTAATCCTTCAGGTTAACTATCACTGTTTTCTGTTGTTCTGTCAGGTCTATGAGGTCCCTTCCTCCCTCTTTCTGAGGTATTGTTATTCTCTCCACTGCTGACTTCGGGTGGTGTTGGCGACTCTTGGTCATCATTGTCCTTGTCTTTCGCATGATATCTTCTAGCTCGGTGTTAGTCCAATCTATGACCCCAAATGTGTATGTTATTACTGGAGCTGCATAGGTGTTTATGGCTTTAACTGTGTTCCCTCCATTCAGTTTTGCTTTCAGCAGGCTTCAGAGTCTGATGATATTTTCCGGTCAGGTACTTCTTGATTTCCTTGTTCCAACTGCTCAGCCTGCATCATCCCTAGGTATTTGTAGGTCTCTCCTTCTGTCATTAGCTTCAATCTCTTTACCAGTCAGCAGCTGGTAGTTTTGGCCAATTAATTTTCCCTGGTGCAGTGTGTGGGTCTTGCATTTTTCTAGACCAAATTCCATCCTGATGTCCTTGCTGAATTCTTTGGTGATCCAGAATAGTTGCTGGAGTTGCTTCTCGGTTGCTGTGTAGAGCTTGATGTCATCCATGTACATCAGGTGGGTGAGGGTGTACAGGTTCTTTCTTCCTTCTTTGAGGTTATATCCATACTTGCTGCCATTGACCATGGTGGATAACAGGTTGAGTGCTAGATAGAACCACAGTGGGCTCAGAGCATCTCCCCGAAAGATTCCTCTTCTAATGGGGGTTGGCCTGGTTGTGATGTTGTTGACCTTAATGGTGGTACTCCATTTCACCATTTTTGCTCCTAGGAAGTTTGTCACTATCGAATTGACCATGTAGATCTTCAGGTTCTCTATTAGCCAGCTATGAGGTACGGAGTCGAAGGCCTTGCGGTAATCGATGTAGGCCGTGTATAGGTTGCGGTGCTTCTTGAAGGCTTTCTCCATAACTGCGGCATCTATGGTTAATTGCTCCTTGCATCCTTTGCTCCTCCGCTTGCATCCTTTCTGCTGTTCGGCCATTATGTTCTGACTCTCTAAGTGGTCTGATATCTTCTTAGTTATGCAGCTGGTCAGGATCTTGTACATCGTTGGGAGGCCTGTATTTCGCCGGGTTTCTTGTATCTTCATCTTTAGGCTTCAGATATGTGACTCCTTCAGTGAGAAACTTCGGGATTGTCTCTGGGTGCCTTATCATTCAAGTGAACTGCTCTGCTAGGTGCTTGTGTGTGCATGTGAGCTTCTTGTACCAGTAGTTGTGGATTTTATCAATTCCCGGGGTTTGCCAGTTGTGGGTGTTCCTGGTCGACTGTTTTACTTCTCGAATCTCCCACTCTCTCATCTCTTGTATGTCCTTTGTTTTCTTCTGTTCTACCTCTATCCAGGGTGCTTTGCTGTTATGTCTTACTTCACTGCTCCAGATATTTCCCCAGAACTCTTCGATCATCTTCTTCTTGGTGGTCCGTTTCCTGCTTTCTCATCTTCACCCAGTTTCCTGTAGAAGGCTCTTTGGTCCTTATCAATGATTCAGTTGTTATTTTCCTCTGGGAGCTCTCTTTGTATCGGTGTAGTCTCTTGCTGAGTGCAAAGAGGTTCTGCTTCAGCGTGTCTAAGTATTCTCCTATTCTCTGATTTCTGGTCTCATGTTTGCTGTGGGCGCTGTCTCTCTTGAGGATGCTCTTCACCTTTCCAATCAATTTCTTATTTCTATTACCCTGTTGGTACTGGGTCAACTGACTTATCTTGACTCTTAATACTTCTATCTTCTGCTGAAGTCTTCTTTCCCAAGCTGGCAGTTCCTTCTGTTTTCGGTTCTTCTGCTGCTGATCTCTCGTTTCTCTTCCATTAATCCTAGTGGCTGCTATGGCAGCACAGTATACGGCTCTGTGGATCGCCTCCAGCATTGCACCATTGTTGTCAAGGTAATGTGGCATTATTTGCCGATTGATGTGGTCTGTTACTCTACACGAAATTTTATTTGGCCTCTGCTTAGGTATCACGTGGGTCCTTGTGGGGTCCATTCCTTCGAATTCTGTTAGGGCCTTCTTCCACTCATCTTCTATTCTGGGCGTAGCACACGCTTCTTGATTAGACCGGGGTTCGAGCCCGTCACCACCAAATACGGAGGATGCGGAAAGGTCAGGGAATGACCACCGCATATCCCGGAGCAATATGGCCTTAGTTGCTAATGCTCCTAAAAACCAAATAACAAACAAACATCTATTCTGGATGGCATGACCTCGTCTCTTTCCACTTCAGCTACTCTGGGTTGTATTTCTTATTGCTGTTCCTCCTCCGGTTCATTGACATCCTGCTTGATTTTTTCCAAGATGGCAGGAGCTATTAGGTTCTTCATGATGATGGTCCTTCTCTGGTCTGCTAATCGCCTGTTCGGTGACCTGAATATCCAGGTATCATTCTAACCACTTGGTATGTAATTGCGATCTGTACATTATCATATCGGTCTCTAGCCTGGTTATTTCATAGTATGCTGGCATGATGTATGTATTCATTTCAATGCTCCACTTCATGCATTGGCATTTTCTTCCTTCCTGGGTGGTCACTAGCGCAGTTGCGTAGGTGGGGCTGGATGGTCTTGCCCTTCTCTTGTGGTAGCCTTATGGGGAATAGCACCACTTGCTCCACTGTCTTGCTCGGGAGACTGTCTCCAACTTTTCGAACTGACTCCTCTGCCTAAGGCCTGAACGAGTGACTATCCTGTGCCACACTCAATGCAGTATGAATAATATTTATCTGCGACATCATCCATCTATGGAGGTGGACTTGTTTAGCTTTGGCTTATGTCCAGTGGTCTATTTATTTATTTAGTTAGTTAATTCTTGCGAGTGACACCAGATGGCGCCACTATCTGCCTTAGCCGTCGCTCCACCCTTGAGGAAGGTAAGTCCAATGGGGTAACTTTCGCAATGTTCCCTTTTTTTATCATTTAATATTATTATTATATCGGTCTCCCAGCATAATAGAGCCGTGTTCGCTTCCACCAATGCGGGATTCGAACCCATCAATGCGGGAGTCCATCAGTCTAGTGTCTTAACCACTGGGCCATCGCACCCATTATTATTATTTATTTATTTTTTTTTTTTGAGACTTTTAATGGGGACAAACTTTTGGAATGACCTGAATAAGAGAAGGCAATTTTTGTTGAAATATAAAATACTTTATCCAGTTCAAAAACTGAAGTTAAATTTCATCTTGAAAAATCGTAACACTATTTTTGAAGAGTCAAATCTGCAAAGAAATGTCTCACATAATTTAAGGAACCGAAGAGCAATTGTGTTGCTTCACCCTAGGGTACTAAATAGATTTGGAGATAGGTATACAATGAATATAATAAAACAACTTGTTGGCTAGTGCAGATTTCAGGCTCAGGAGAATTTATTCTAACTCCAAATTAAAATTCTTAATAAGAAAATTTTTGATACTCAATGATACAATAGATTAGAATTGCTATGCAGATAAATTGCTATCTCTGTTTGCAGGCGGAATATACTATGTGTTGTGATTTCATTATCTTTTCTGTTAGATAACAAATTTATATGCAAAAAACTGTTGTAAATGAAGAATTACAACTTGTTGTCAAGAAATTTACTTTTCTTAACAAGTTCATTTATTGTAAACAAATTCTCTTGATAAAAATAAATTGTATTGTATTGTATTATTATTATTACTATAATAATAATATAATTCTTGATGTAAATAAGATTCATTTTGTTATTATTTATGTATTTCGTAAACTCTTCTGGCTGTATTGAGTATGTTGTATCCAATCAATTTGCCTGGCATAACAAATAAACAGATTTTTTTTTATTTATGCATTATTATGAAATGTTGAAAAAACACTTAGTTTTAAATTTTTGATTGTTCATTCTATCTCCTTAACCAAATAAACATATACATGCCATTATGTAAAGCTCTTATTGACCACCTGCTAAAACATGTAATGGTACTTCAAAAATTGATCAGTAAGAGCTTTATTTTTGTTATTTATAATTTTTGTCAGGATTAAAGTTAAAATGAACAAGGTATAAGTGTAATTTTAAATATTAGTAATTTTCCAAAATCAATTAGGTGTTTTTAGATGGATGAATTTTTATAAAACACTTCAGAAAGTTTACATCATTAGTACAGCACTCCCTGAATAGTTAAGATTCAAAGCATTAAATGTCAACTGCTAAAATTAAAAACCCTTAATAAAAAATAAAAAAAAAACTCCCTCAGCTTTGAAATAAAATAGCCATGTACAAAGAGATATAGCATATCTTTAATTCTGCTGCTTTATTTTTTTTATCAAATAACAGAATCAGCTAGAAAGCCTCTATCCTAACTTAACAGATAATTTTTATTAAATAGTTTACAAGTACTAGTTTCTGCTTTTCATTTCTTTCTTATCTTGCCATATTTATTTTTATTTGGAAAAGTATGTATTAATGAATGGAAATTTACTGATTGAAAGAAGAAATGTCCAAAGTGTTACGATTATAATGTTACTCTATTAGACTAGAAATTATTTTTAAAGTTACTGGAATAAAGTAACCTGGAATAAAAGTTTCAAGTTTTAAAGGCTGTTTGATTCATGTAGGACTTGAGAATGAAGGCTGGTTTGATCCATGGGCATTGTTGACAGCTTTCAGGAATAAAGCAATGTCCTTAGGTGCAAGGTACATAAATTCTGAAGTTGTAGATTTTGAACTTAGAGTAAAACATCGATCTTCGTTTTCTCCTAATCCACACAAGACTGTCAATCATCTTTTGGTGAGTTAGAAGTTTTGAAATTTAAAAAAAATCAAGAGTTTTTTTTTTTTTTTTTTTTTTACATGAAATTAATACTAGATGTTTTTATCCAGAAGGAATATTATAGTACAGATAACTTCACTTTTTAGTACATCTTTATAAAGAAAATTCTTGTGCTTTTGATTTGTCTGGCTGTCCGTATTTAATTTCAGAAAAACTGTTTTTAAATAAGAGTTAAAATACTGAAGTTTTCTTAATGAATTGTAGAGTACAATAAGACTTTGAATCTAAGCAGATGGGAATTACTTTTTTGTTTATTCATATTTACACATCTTTAAGCATTTTAAGAAAACTTAGAAATAAAAAAGCTTGTATTTTGTTTGGTGCTTATGTGCATGCATACATAAAATAATTGGGTATCTACACAGTTATCTTTATGGAGTCTAGTAGATTTGGTGTGTTTTCATTTTTTGTGATAAAGTACCCCTAGGATAACATTGGACAGGCCTTTACAATATTTTCTGTTTCCTGAGATTACCTACAGCAATGCAGTTAACATTTAGACACAGTAAAACAATTTTTATGTAAATTAGTTTGTTCCAGGAATTAGTAGCCTGTGACACTGATGCCATAGGCAACAAGGTATTTCCATGAAAATTACCACAAAGATGCACAGGCATGTTTGTGTTTCAATTTAATTCCAAGGTAGTGTCTTAAGTGCATTTCAAAGCTGATATGTAGACCTTTGATTTCAGATATTCATGACTGGCACTAAAGTTCCCATAAAAGTGTGAATCCACCACAGCATCATGCTTTATGCCACACTGAGCACAGCACATGATACTGGAAGGTTGCCAGTGCATTATGTGCACATATTTCTGTATTTATATGCACACTTGCACTCGAGTACCATGATATTTGCTTGTTTTAACCAATTAAGAGATTACTGAGAATGAATTTACTGCTTAACTTTGGAATATCTATGTATTTTCCATGCTGCAAATCCATCCTGTGCTATACATGGACAAAGCAAAAATCGACTAGTAATTACTATGCATAGATTTTTTATGTATAATTTTTTTCAGGTAATAGTTACAATGAAAATTCACAAAATTAAGAGTAATTGATTGCAGTCCATATTTAGAAAATGGCATATCAGTTCCATTATTTATATTATTATTATTTTTTTACCAGCACATTCACCACATAAATGATTCCTCTTCGTCTTGTTGATAGAAGGAAATGATTTTTAAAAAATCTCATATCTTAGACAGTGATGTATCTGCTGTCTCAGAGAAAGCAAATACACGCAGTTTCTTACTATAGGATGTGAGAGGAGTGTGGAAAATTTCTAAAGTTTTTGAAGTGACTGTTAGAGATTGCCATGTCCACAAAAAATAAAAACTACCAACGTATTCTGTTGGTAGTTTTTATTTTTAATTCTCTCCTCCCCCCACAAATGATGCTAGTATGTATGATGATACCATAACTGATACTCTCATTCTGAGGAAGGCAGATTATAACATTACTTTCTTGTCTGTCCAATGAGGTAATATTCTTTATAGGATAAAGGTCCCTTTTAGTATCCCACTATTCCATGCCATTTTAACTTTTTAGGCACATTTTTATTGAATGCTTAAATTTCACTTGAGCTCTCAATTTAACTCTTAACCAGTAAATAAATAGCTGAACCCTATACTCAGATTGATTGTATAGGGACAAGGACACAAATATATATGGCGCCTCCGTAGCCAGGTGGGCAAGAGCAGCAGTGCATAGCACATGCTTCTTGATTAGACTGGGGTTTGAGCCTGTGACCACCAAATACGGAGGATACGGAAAGGTCAGGGAGTGACCACCACATATCCCTGGAGCAGTATGGCCTTAGTTGCTAATGCTCCTAAAAATCAAATAACAAACAAACAAATATATATTATCACTAATATGAAATTTATTCTTAACATAATATATAAATTTGATATTTATTTGTTATTATTTTTACTGTTTTGTTTTTTCTTGTTTCTGTTTCTGCATATCTTGTTCTAATTTAATATATATTAAATTAGAACAGGATATGCTTTATGACCCACTTCACCCTTGGACTTGGTATATATCATGGTCTTTAGCTGCCAATGTACTGTTAATGGTCAAACCAGTCAGCTAGTCCATCCATTTTTAGGCCCTGACCTGGAGAAATTAGTGTGGTGCTTGTTAAAATTTTGCTAAACTACAAGGAAGTTTTTTTTTTTTTTTTTGAGGACTGTGCAGCCAAATAGCCAAATCCAGCAATAGCACAACTGCAGAAATATTTTAAGTGGTGCCTGCCTCCGTAGCCGAGTGATCAGGAGCAGGAGTGCAGTAGCACATGCTCTTTGAGTAGACCGGGGTTCACGCCCCTGACTGCTGAATACGGTCGATCTGCCAACCCGCACAGGACTAGCGTGGCAGATTATGGTCCATTTTCTCTCAGCATGAATTGTTGAGGAGGCTTCCATCCTGCAGTGGGTTGATAATGGCTGCACTTTTTTACTTTAATTAAAGCTAGTGCACGTTACCTTTATTAGTTATTATTTTTCTAAGTTCACCTTACACTTCTTAACAGTATTATGTGGCACATAAGTCACTTACAAATGCTGGCTGCTCTAGCATGAAGTTATCCATGAACAATAAACATTATGAAAGTCCCATATAGAATTGGTTAAATGTGTTCAAAAATATAAAAAAATTAATGTTAAATTTTAGTAAGCAGCTTTATTTTCATTTATATATCCATTTTTATGCATTATTGTGAAATGTTAATGAACTCACTCTTATTTTTAAAAATGCTGTGAAAATTTTGATAGTATGTACTTGCCACCAGTGCATAGTCATCTCTTCATATAAGTCCTCAAAAACCACCCTGTATAAAAGTTACTATACTCTATTTACTCTAACTTTACTCGTGACAAATATTTATTATCGAGTAAAGTTTAATGTTTAGAGCTATACTCGATAGATATATATGAACTGGTGTTATCATTTACAAAGTTTGATTCATTATTTGTTGGCCAGGAAACATTCTGCACATTTTAAGCATGGTAAATTAATTAAAAAAAATTTAAAAAAAAAATAGAGAGAGAAAAAAAGTACTTTATATGAGGGCCCATAATTTTTTTTTATTTATTTATTTTTTTTATTTGGCTGAGAAAACATTTCACAGCCAAAGATTCAACATTGTTCTTTTAGTGGCATGGTAAATTGAAATGGGGAACAGTGAAAAATGCACTTTAACTTGTGTAAAGTGCCTTCAATTCTCTCAATTGTGTTCTTATCACCAACATCAACTTGATATATATTAACGTATTGTGTGTTTGTGAGAAGTTGACAATGTAATAAGACATCAATTGAAATTAAGAAGCATGGAGAAACTACATGCAACAATGGTTTTTGTTAGGTTAGTTGTTCTTGTAATTGTTAGTTTCTCCATGGTGTATACTTTGAAAAATAATTAAAAAGTGAACTGATGATGCAAGTTTTTTGTGTATTTTTTAAGATTTAGAAATGTAAAGATGTGAAAGTAATTTTTTTGTTTGATGAAGATACTGATAAGCTTGCTTTCTTGCATCAATTACCACTACTAATCTAGCCTTTTGAGATTAAAGGACCTTCCCCTGAAGGTTTGGCTTCATTTTGTAATATATTTCTTGCTTACCAGCTGAATCATTTGCTTGAAGTTCTGAAACCAGTGAAAGTAATTTTTTTTATTTGTATATTTCTTTTCAGATGAAAACTGAAACTGGTGAGATACACAAACTTCAGTTTGCAATTTTGATTATTGCTGCAGGGCCCTATTCTGGTGAAGTTGCCAAATTACTTGAAATTGGTAAAGGATCTGAAATTCTGTCAGTACCATTACCTGTAGAACCAAGGTATGAAATATTTTCTTCATGAAAATATTAGTTCTTATATGCTTTCTGAAGATTTATAGCAAATGTGACCAGTAATGCTGGTGTGTGTGTGTGTATGTGAGAGAGAGAGAGAGAGAGAGAGAGAGAGAGAGAGAGAGAGAGAGAGAGAGAGAGAGAGAGAGAGAGAATGTGATACCAGTATATAATTTAAAATTGTATAAAATGGAACTGAAGCTAGTTTACATTTATTTATTAGGAAGATTTGTGTTAGTCATAATGGAGATGAAGTCACATTATCTTTGTTCTGTACTAATTAATTGATATTTTCTGTATGGTTATCATTATCTCTTTTCCTAGTGCATCAAAGACGCTGCATTGAGTTTTTTGGTGACTTATTTCCTTCTGGTATTTATGGTTTCAAGCTACTGAAAGTAGTAATGACAGCAGTACCTTGTCCCTTTTTTTGTTCTGCAGCATGTCACCGCAAACTTGCAGGCCATTATCCAAAATCATAAGATCTGAACTGCATAGTTGTCAATGTGATGTATTGTGGGCAATATACTTGGTCCATCATTGAGAGTAAATTGGTGTAATTGGTGATAAGAGTTCATTACTGAGATGCTCTCTAACTCTCACTGTATCTTGTTTGGAGTATTATGAAATTGTATAGTTTCTGCTATTCTTGCAGCAGTCAGATATAATGCCAGCAAATTTCTCAGCATGTTCTCAAACAAAATGTAGTTATACTATTTGCTGACTTATAAGTAGGAATGGAATAAATGTACAGCTGTTATGTATGTATTTGACAACAATTGATCTGTACTTAGTTATGTGGGAATACTTGCCATCTCGGTCACTCTGCAATTTGCATAATGGCCTTGCATAATTTGTATATGGGCCTAGGCCCTGGAGGCACGTATGGGATGAAGTTGTTAATATATATATAAAATGGCCTTGCTGTTCAGGTTTTGCATATTTGTCATTCATTGTGGTTAAGATAGAGCTTATTTGGATGTTTGGAATAATTAGAAATGTGTAGAAAAATAATTGGAAAAAAATAAAATTGGTGTAACTGATAATTAAATGTGATGAAAATTTTTTTCACATGCAGAAATAAATAGGCTATTTCCCATACTTGTTGCTTGTATTGTTCATTCACCCCCTTTTTTTCTAATTCAAAAATTTTATATAGACTAAATTAAACGGATTAACATACTTTATTAAATATTTGATGTATTTTACAAACTTAAAAATCTATTTTGCATTTATTTATCTCTGTACATAGCAAATTTAGAAAGTTTCAGTTTTGTAACATTTATTTAGGTAACACATTTCTTTTCTGAGAAGAAAATGTTTGTCAGTACTTTATATATATGTGGCATAATGCTTGTTTCTAAAGCATTAAACAATTGTTGTTACTTTGCAAACAACAAACAAATGTAGTTTATACAAAGATAATGTCAGGCATTTTCTTGAGTGCACAATATGCAATAGATGATTAGTGAACTGTCTTTGTTTGAAACAGTATTTTTTTTTTTTAAAACTTCAGTGAATGTAGTATTACTTTGATTAAATCAAAATATGAAGTTACATTTACTTATATAACCAGTGACCACCCATTGCATTTGGGAATAGCCTACCTTTTCTCTTTGATTCCATTATTTAAAAAAAAAAAAAAAAAAAAAGTATTGAAAAAAAAGTTGGTCACTTAGATGAACAACAGTTTGCTTTCAGTCAGAGAGCAATTGACTGCCGGAATGAATTTCCATCTGGTGTGAAAATAGATAGTTCGAATTGAATAAATTTGAGGAACAGATTATATTAGATGGGATGGAAAGATGAGGTGGTTTTTTTTTTTTTTTTTTTTGTTGATGCTGTGCAAACTTGCTTTCTTGCATCATTTTCCTTTACTAATACTAATAACTAATAATCAGAATTTTAATAGTAAGATATAACAAATGATTTTAATGATGAGTTCTCCTGATGCTAAATAACATAGACCTCTGTGGAATTGGTCTGTATTATTCTCATTCTGTGTGCAAAAGGTCTGAGCTTTCAGTTTCCAATGGAAACAGCAGAAGTTTCTTATTAAGGTTTTTTTCACCTGTGTTTATAGAGTTACTTGCACATTCCTTAGAAATTTGGGTTTTATCTCCCATGTGTATACAATTTAAAGATATATCTCATAGTTTTTTATTTTATTTTTTTCATGAAACATATTTTAATAAAAGGATGCAAGTTACTGACAAAGTTTAGCTGGGGGTGTTAAAATTTGATAGTTATTATATGCAGAGGATCTACTGTTAAATAGTAGTTTGCAAGATCTTCAAGGTTCTTTGAATAAATTAGATAAAAAAAATAAAAAAAAGATATGATTACTAAAGATGTTCAAGAATTACTGGTAGAAAAAGAGGCTGACAAAGCTGTTTTGGTGGAAATGGCATCGGAAGTAAAACCAAATCAATTCAGAGGATGATAGCGCAGATGAAAATTTTGAGTTTCCAAATTTTACTCTAAAAAAACATACGGGAAGGCATAAAATTAGAATCTTATTTTTTGAATGCAGATTCTTGAATGAAAGGAGCCCAGAGTTCAAAAGGGAGTTTCAAAAATGCTTAGTTCCATACAATGAAACTGGGTAGGGAACTAAGCAAAAATGCTTAGTTCCATACAATAAACATATTGCTAGGTAGGCTCTTTGCCACCATGCCGGTGGTGGTTGACACTGTGATCAGGTTAGTTGTACTTGTTCCATGTGCCACATCTCTTTTGACTTCTTGTCTAAGGTCTGTGTACTTCCTCATATTTTCCATCATAGGTTTTCTGGAGGTTGCTGATGTTGGGCTCCGCTGTGTTCATCAGGTGAGTAGTCTTTTTCTTCTTGTCAGTAAGGTTTTTGTTCAGTCTATTGTGCAGGATCATCTTGTCTGTTCTTATGGCACAGTTTCAGTACAACTTCTGGGTAGGAGTTTCTAGTATGGCATGAGGTTCATACTGGTAATACAATATATTTTATTTGATCAATTGGTGTTTCTTCACTAGTTTCTGATGTATTATCCTGGCAAGCTGGTTGTCTGTGATCACATTCTTGGTGATCACCATGCATCCTGCAGTGTTGTGCTGGATTGTTTCAGGAGACAGATAGTATCATCAATATGTGTTGTCTCTCTCTCTTCAGGATCCTTGGTGATGTATTTTCTATAGTTTCTGGTGTTGCTTACCTGGTCTTGGATGGTAAAATTAATGCTTTAGTGCAGGGATAGTGTCCCACTGATGAGCCATGCATTGGAAGCCTCCTTATTTGTGTAGTCTTGATAGGGGTCATTGTAGTTCTGCCCCGAGTGCCTTTGCCCATTTTTCTGTCTTCATTTCTTCTGTCTGGACGAGTGCAGTCTCATTATTGAGGTTGAACAGGTGGGGGTGCTGTTTGTCTATCTTTCTTATGGCCTAGTAGATTGGCGGTGTGTTATTTTATTATTATGACTTTTTTGCCTCTTTGTCATTTTTTTTCCCACCCATGATAGGTACTGGTTACCAGGTGCATGGGGTGGTTGGTTATGTCCGGTTACTATTATTATTATTGTTATGACTTTTTTTCCATATGGGATTTTTTTCCACCCCTTTCAGGTGCTGGTATCCATCACAAGGTGGAAAAATGATTATTTTATTTTTTGGCTGATGCAGAAAACCCTATGGCTTCATTAGCATTAGTAGAGGCATACGATGCAAGAAAGCAAGCTTATGCAGCAATCACCAAAAAAAAAAAAAAAAAAAAACCCCTCCCATTTCACCTCTCCATTCGTTCCAAATGCTTGTCCAACTCAGCCTAAATATATTTAGGCTATCAACTTCCACAACAAAAGATGGAAGTCTGTTCCACCAATCAACTACCCACTGGCTAAAGGCAGATTTCAACAACTGTCTTTCCTAAATTTGAATCTGTGCCCCTCAGGTTCTTAATCTGCACAAGAGGAAGAATCCCATCAGCATTCAGCTTGCTCATCCCATTCAAGGTGTTATACACCTCAATCAGATCACCTCGCAGGTGCCTACATTCCAGGCGCTGCAATTTGCAGAGCTTAAGCCTTTCTTGGTAAGAGTACCCCTTTGTTCCCCCTCACCGATCTTGTTGCCCTTCTTTGTGCGCATTCTAGCAACTCTACATCTTTCCTAAAATGAGGCCTCCAGACCTGTACACTTTAGGTGTGGCCTGACCATTGCCTTGTATAACGGGATAATCACATTCCTGTCCCTGCTAGAAAAATTTTATAGCATTGATAAGATTCCATGACCTGCCCTGGTAGCCTGTCTGCACTGCTCAGCAAACTTCATATTTGCCTGCACAATTACCCCCAGGTCTTTTTCACTTCCCTGAGTGTAGAACCACACAGTTGGTATGTTTCTCTTGGGTTATTGCTACCCATATGCAGTACTTTGCATTCGTCAATGTTAAACTTCAGTTGCTACTTCTCAGCCCATTTTCCCAACTTATCTCGATCCAGTTGGAGTAGCATACTGCTTTACTGTCATTAACAACCCTGCCAACCCTTGTATCATCTGCAAACTCGGACATTAAATCTGATATACCTTCATCAATATCATTGATAAATATGCAAAACAACAGTGGGCCCAACACTGAACCCTGGGGAACTCCACTAATAATATTTGTGCAATATGGCCTTAGTTGCTAATGCTCCTAAAAACCAAATAACAAACAAACAAACAAACAATAATATTTGTCCGTGAAGAGCAGTGTCCATTGATTACCACTCTGTCGTCTCCCATTCAACAATCCTTTTATCCATTGTAGCAACTTACTCTTAATGCCATACCTCTCCAATTTGTACAGCAGTCTTCCATGTGCAACAGTATTAAAAGCTTTCCTGAAATCCAGGTATATGATATCAAAATTATTTTTGACATTCAGTTCCTTTGTGATGACCACATAATAGTATCCAATCAAATTGGTCAGACAAGATCTCCCTTTAACAAACCCATGCTGTGTCTTAACTATTACTGCAGTCTTGTCTAGATGATCCTGCAATGCTTCTTTAACCAGTGATTCCATTATTTTCCGGGGCGCCTCCGTAGCCAGGTGGGAAGGAGCAGCAGTGCGTAGCACATGCTTCTTGATTAGACCGGGGTTCGAGCCCGTCACCACCAAATACGGAGTATGCGGAAAGGTCAAGGAATGACCACCGCATATCCCGGAGCAATATGGCCTTAGTTGCTAATGCTCCTAAAAACCAAATAACGAACAAATAACGAACCATTATTTTCCCCGGAACACAAGTTAAACTAACAGGTCTGTAGTTACTTGTGTCACTTTTGAACCCCCTTTGTGAATTGGTGATACATTTGCACACCTCAAGTCCATGGAGACCTCCTCTGAGGCCAAGGAAGCTCTCCTAATTAATGCTAAGAGGTTGCTTACTTCCTTTGCTGCCTCCTTTAATATAACTGGGTAGATCCCATCCACCACAGGTGCCTTTTTTATGTTTAACTTCAACAATTTCTACTCCACTTTGCTCCCAGTTATTACAAAATCACTTAGCTCCCTGTTAGAGTTTGATAAACGTCTGGCACTTTCCTTGAACTGATGATTAATAAAATAAAGTAATTGATCAAAACTTGGAATCTTCAGAAATGAGTGTTTTAAGAAAAATAAGTGTAAACAACAGATGAAAGCAGTATAAAACGACGTAATATAAATGAGGAAAGAAGAAAAAGTCTTGTTAATAATTCAATGGTAAGAGAAGCAAACTCAATATTGCATGGGTATGTAGAAAGGATAGGCAGAGGGTACCACGAGGAAAGTGCACCAGTGGCATCTATCAAGCATTAGAAGAAAGGAATAACTAGGACGAGAGAGAGAGGAGAGAGACTTGTCTTTATTGCAACAACCTTTGATTATAACTGGTTAAATAGTGTTGCATTTTCCCTTCACTGCCAAAAGGCCAGGGGTTTACTGATAAGAGGTATTAAAGAACAAAAGACATTAAAGAAATAATATGAAATAGGATAGCATGGAAGAAAATAATGAGTGGAAGGCTGATAGTAGAGAAGTTCTGATTTGTACTCTCATAGTAGTGATTATCTACTGGATATAATAGATTTGATGATCATATTGATGCAGCTAGAGCATTGTGTGTGTGTGGGGGGGGGGGGGTTAACAAAATCAATGATAAAAGTTTTATTGAACTTGATTTTTCATTTTTGCTCTGAGAAATGGAATTTATATTTGCATTTTCATGTGATACAGTAATAATGTGTTGCAAATAATATCATGTTTTAGTTAGTATTCTAGCTCATATTTAAATGGACAATTGTGTTGTTCTAATTTTATTTATTGGGATTACTGTTATAATCTAAGTCATATTTTCCTCTTCCTAGAAAAAGATATGTGTATGTATTCCATTGTGAAAATGGACCTGGTATAGACTTTCCACTTGTGATCGATTATTCAGGTGCCTATGTACGCAGGGAAGGCTTAGGAGGACATTACATTTGTGGTCGCTCTCCAAGTCCAGTAAGTTTATGCAAGTTAAATTTAAACTCAAATGTAAATATTTATTGTTATTGAAATAATTTATTTATTTAAATAAAATCAAATATCCTATAGGAAAAAAAGTAGGATCAAAATCTTTGAGTAATTGTATGATTATTTTATGTAAACTATATTTTTCGGCTGCATTGCATAGTTTAATGAGGGCATAGAAATTTTACGTGTTTTATAAATTTAATTTTAGCCTAATTATTATATATATAAAGTGTGTGTGTGTGTGTGCGTGCGTGCATGCGTGTGCGGAAAATATCTTTCCTCAATATAACATGAATATACTGTATGTAGAATGTATGCAATATTATGAATATCTTATTTTTAGTTTATACATCTTACATTATTTATGGACAGTTAAAATTGTATTACACACACATTTGTGAAGTGTGGTTCTGAAAATCTAGCTGCCCTCAATAATTAATTGGATATTTTTACACAGTCACAACAAATATCTGAACTCTTCTTGACTCAGCCGTATTGAGAATAAACAAAATTATTTGTATTACATTTTGTATTAAGGAAATGTAATAATAGACAGTCCTTTAAAAGTACAGTCAGTTCTGCTATAACACGGTACATGTGTTCCTAAAAATCTGTGTTATGGCATTTCGCACATTAAAAACAAGAGGGCTTGTGGGAAAAATAGGGATAGGGGCAGAGCACTCAAAAAAAAAACATTTTCAGTGTGGTTCAGTAAACCAATAAAATTGCTAACACAAGATTAAACATCCTAAATTTCTAATAAATAAATATTACAGTAAATATAGCACTGTAATATATCATACTAATTAATATTTCTGTTCACTGACATTTTTTTTTTTGGATTGTAAAATTTAAAACAGTAAAAAAAGATAAGCAATCAATAATGAAGAACACGACACGCACAAATTGCACAAGTGATATACACAGTAACAATTTTGTGCATTAAAAATAGGAAGCTTAAGAAATAGGAATGAACAGAAGGTTCTGAAAATTTATTTGTTTTTTATATGATTGATGATTTCATGGAAGGGGAAAACGCATTTCACCATAATAAGGTAAAAACCTACAGAATTCCAGCTATCAGTATTGTTGCAAATGCAATAAGATCGAGTTTAGTACCCATTTATAATTAGATTGCACTAACAGAAAAGCCCAATAAGCTGGGAACTGCAAATTGTTTTTATTGTTTTTTGGTAGTGACCTCCAGAAATGTACTCCTCTGCTTATGCTATCATGCCTCACGAAATTTCTGTTCGAACTGAAAAATGTGAGCTCCTGAAAACACGAGTCGGCCTAAAATATAAATTGCGAACACAGTGAATGGCAACAGTGTGTCTCCGACCAATGCAACTACAGTAAATAGGAACTATAGCTCTCACACATTTGGCATTTTTTAAGCTTTGTAAACTTGTATGTATTGCTGTGCAGATCGCTTTGTTCGGTGATGTTGTGTTTTGCGTTCACTTAATGCTACTCGCAGATGAAATTACATGAGCCAACGCGAAAATTGCATTATACTCACATTGTTCACAATATATTGGTCGCGTCGGAGCAAATTCACATTGCCAAAATGCACGTTATAGCAGAACTGACTGTATTAAATTTAGTGCTGTAATATCAGATATTGATCACTTCACATATTTTTTATCTTAGTGGGTATTTAGATATACTAGATATGTTTGATGTGCAAATGTACAGATTAAAATGAACTTGAAATTAATTTTTTTTTCTAGGCAGAAGAACCAGATGTAGCTAACTTAGATGTTGATTATAACTACTTTGAAAATGCAGTCTGGCCATTGATTGCTAATCGGTTTCCAGTTTTTGAAGCTATAAAAGTAAGCTGAGAGTACCATTATTATATATTGATGTCATGTTAGTAAATCCCTTAGAAGTTCTCAAATAATGTGTGAAAAAATTATAATTAGAGGAGAAGAAAACTCTGCGTGCACACAAAATGAATATTTATTATTCTTAATATTATAATAAAAACATGCAAGTGAACTGCAAAAAAAAAAAAAGAAAAAGTAAAATAACTATATGAGATTATTAAAAAGCAGCTTTACAACTTTATGTACTGTAAGAAGGTTACATTTAAAGTTAGTTAAAGCCAAAATCGTTTCTTTTTCACAACTGACAGTTATGCTTGTATGCATAACTGTTAATTTTGTGCATACAGGATATTGTGCAAAGAAAACAGACAGATGAAGTGGGGCAAATGTTTCACAGATTTCAAAAATCAACATGTATTGCAGTAAGCTGTCTGGAAATGGCTGATAAACTTCTATGTTGAGTGGGAAAAAATGTCTTGCTCGAGTGTATCATTTTCATTGATATGCTTTTCCTGTCATTGGCTATGTTAACACAGTTTTCATGTCCAGGATGCAGAAAAGTCACATTCACACTAGCTCCAAAGTAAATGCATTGATCTGGGAGAAAATTTATCTTATACTGATTTTTTTCACAATTTTTTTTGTGAAAAAAAAAAAAAAAAAAAACTTACTGTTTGTTTATCTTGATCAGCTCATGAAACTGTTAATAGCAGAAATCAGCAATGATGATGATTCATTGATTATCCTCCATTATCAGTGATAGGTAGGAGGTGAAGGGGTCTTATTCATTGGCTTCCACATTTATCAGACTTAATGCCACTTGATTTCTGTCTCTGGGTTACCAAGGAAAGTGGATGAAATGAAGGCCAGGATCACATCCACTGCTGTAGCACGTCACCCCTGAAACATTAGAGTTTGGGAAGAGCTTGAATTTTGACATTTCTCAAACCAGTGAAACCTGTATTGATATTTTTTAGCCAATTAAAATCTCACTATTCCTCTTTATTATGCATATCGTGTTTTCTTTTATTTTAATAAATAAACAGAACTTAAAGTTTGAAGTTGTAAAGCTACTTCGTAATAACTCTGTATTATCTATGTAAATCACAATAGTAATTATACTAAAGCTAAAAGAAAAACTCTTCACTGCTTATATTATGAAGTTTTTAAAAATTAAAAATTTAAATTTTATAACTATAAAACTGTAAAAATTAAATATATTATTTAATATGTAACTATAAAATGTAAAATTTAAAAGAAATTAATTTATTTTATAATTATATAAGCTATAAATTTAAAGTTAGTTAAGGCTAAGATCAAGTTTCTTTTTTACAATTGATAGTTAGGCATGGGTCCACCAGAGGCACTGCTTTATCAAAAAAGGCACAATTCATTGTGCAGAGGCAGTGAATTCCAATATAATTTCATACACTGTACAAGCCTGTTTTTTAGAGGATGATATTCTGAATCCACTTTGGGATCACAGTACCAAATTATCAAGGGGGAACACAAAGGACAAGATGCTTTTATGTTTTTCTCAATTTTCCTATCACAAAATAATTGCCTCACTTCAGTTCAATTTTGTATAAAAAAAGAACTGAAAAGTTCCAAATGAGGGTCATCTGGTTTGTGTTAATATCTCTAATTTTTCTGTTTAACCTGCTTTGAATCATTAACTGCAGATGTTCATTTCTAGTCCTGCAAGAAATATAAAAACTTTATTTATATCCCACACATAATAAAAGAGTAAAACCACTACAATCAAGCTTCCTTTGTACACCGTATTGTCAAATTCCATTAAATTACATTTCCTTATTTTGACATTCTTGTTTCTTTCAAAACATCTGTTTAGGAACTTCTTTTATTAAGGACGCAGCAAAGGAAGTAATTTAAAAGAGGCAAAAAAGGAAGTAAGCAAACCCGTAGCCATAATTAGGAGAGCTTCCTTGGACTTAGGGGAGGTACCCATAGACTGGAGATGTGCAAATGTGACCCCAATTCACAAAGGAGGATCAAAGGCTGACACAAGTAATTATAGACCTGTGAGTTTAACTTCTGTTCCAGGAAAATTAATGGAGGCACTGGTTAAAGAAGCACTGCAGGATCATCTGGACAAGACTTCAGTTATAGCTCGGACACAGCATGGTTTTGTTAAGGGGGAAGTCTTGCCTGACCAATTTGATTGGATACTATGATGCAGTCACAAAAGAACTGGATGCAGGGAATAACTTTGATATTATATACTTGGATCTTAGAAAGGCTTTTGATACTGTTGCACATGGAAGACGTCTGCACAAATTGGAGCAGTGTGGCATTGGAGGCAAATTGCTGCTATGGATAAAGGGATGGTTGAGGGGGAGAAGACAGAGAGTGGTAATCAATGGACACTGCTCATCGTGGCTGGTCTTGGCGCATTATAGCCTTAGATGCTAATGCGCCAATAAAATCTAAACAAACAAACAAACAAACTGCTCATCGTGGACTAATGTTATTAGTGGAGTCCCTCAGGGTTCAGTGTTGGGTCCATTATTGTTTTCTGTATTTATAAATAATATTGATGATGGTATATCAAGCTTAATGTCCAAGTTTGCAGACGATACAAAGGTTGGCAGGGTTGTTAAGGACACTACTGACACTATGCTGCTGCAACAGGATCTGGAAGGGTTGAGCAGATGGGCTGAGAGGTGGCAAATGAAGTTTAACATTGACAAATGTAAAGTACTACATATGGGAAACAGCAACCCCAGAGCAATGTATCAACTCTGTGGTACTACACTGACAGTGGTAGAGAATGAAAGGGACTTGGGGGTGATTGTGCAGGCAGATATGAAGTTCTCTGAGCAGTGCAGATGGGCTGCAAGAGTAGCTCATAGTGTCTTGTCAATGATATACAGGAATTTTTCTAGCAGGGATAAGGAGGTGATTATTCCCTTGTATAAGGCAATGGTCAGGCCAAACCTTGAGTACTGTATACAGGTCTGGAGGCCTCATTTCAAGAAGGATGTAGAGCTGCTGGAACGAGTACTGAGAAGGGCAACAAGATTAGATGGAATAAAGGGTTGCTCTTATTGAAGAAAGGCTTAAGTTTTGCAAATTACAGTGTCTGGAGACTGGGCACCGGCGAGGTGATCTGATAGAGGTGTATAAAGCCTTGAATGGTTTGAGCATGCTCAATGCCGATGTGATTCTTCCTCTTGGTCAGAATAATCACCTGAGAGGGCATAAATTCAAATTGAGGAAAGACAGATGAGGATAGATGTGTGGAAATTTGCCTTTAGCCAGTGGGTAGTTGGTTGGTGAACAGACCTCCATCCTTTGTTGTGGACGTTGATAACCTAAATAAATTTAAGGCTCAGCTGGACAGATATTTCGAACTAACGGAGGGGTAAAGTGGAAGTTTTTTTTTTTTTTTTTGGCTGATGCTGCATAAGCTTGCTTTCTTGCATCATATGCCTCTACTAATGCTATTTAGAAATTTCCATTAAATATCTTATAATGAAATGTAAATTAAAATATTCATAACAATAAATACCCGACTCCCAGTAGATTTTTTTTTTGTGGCTGATGTCTCAATAAAATGAAATATCAGGTATCAATCAGAAGCAAGCTCTCCACTTGCCGAGATCGCTCCTGATTTTTAAATCCATGTATTCCAGGCACACGGTATCGAACGGTAACTTGGAAATCAATACTGGCTGACTATTATGCCCCTTCAAGTCATGGTCTTAGGTTTGTGGAGAAAACACATAGTCATTGTATTAGCTGTTTGGTTTTACAGTAGACTGTCGAAATAACGGCACCCCAAATGATGGAACATTCAAGCTGATGTCACATGAGATCAAATGTTTACATACATCTGTGCTGTATGGAAACATCCAGCACATTGAGATTTGATGTTTAGATACAGTGCAGATGTCTTTCAGTGCCGGAAAAAGAAAACATGACACGTGATTGCTGTATTTCTTTAAGTTCGCCATTTTGAAAGTGAATTCTGTACTGATATTACGAATTATACTGCTGTTTTACATTTATTTTAAATTAACCCCCCCCCCCTCACTATGGCTCCTAAAGTTAATAAACTTCATACAGAAAAGAAAAGAATAATATTAAAGCTTATTGACAAACGATATAATAATAGAAAATAGAATGGGTGTAAGTTGGAGTGTATTAATGGGCAGAATATTCATTGGATTGTCAACATGTTTATATTTTTTATGTGCAGTTAATAAAATTGTATTCTTAATCTCTTTATTTCTTATTTAACCTCATTATTTCTGCATTAAATATATTAAAAATAAAACTTTCTAGATAACGGAAAAATCGAAATAACGGCATCTTGAATCCCCGAAGGTGACGTTATTCTGAAAGTCTACTGTAATATGAGATTGGAAATTATAATAAACATCTGAAGACACAAGGTCACATTCATAATTGACAGTGATTTAAATCTAAAATCACTTTGAGGTAATTCATTACCAATTTTATATCTGCTGCAAGTATAGTTGCGCCTATTTAACTTTTACTTAGCTGTTAATTATTATGATAATATCAGTTTAATTTGGCATGGTTTTGAATTGTAAGCAATGAAAGGAGTATATTTCTTTCTTACAGCTGAAGAGGTCATGGGCAGGATACTATGACTACAACTCTTTTGATCAGAATGCCATATTTGGTCCTCATCCTTATTACGGTAATGTCCTTTTTGCCACGGGCTTTAGTGGTCATGGAATCCAGATGGCACCAGGTATAGGTCGAGCCATGATGGAATACATTTTGGATGGAGAATATAAAACTGTTGATCTCTCACGATTCAGCTTTAATCGTATCATATTAGAAGAACCATTGTTCGAAAATTATTGTGTATAACCATATTATATATTGATAATTATTTTTAAACTACAAATTTACCCAAGGAAGCAGTCACAGGGTAATTCTTAACAGTTTTAAATATATTTCAACCTGTTCCTTGGATAGGGAAAATGTTGATTAATATACACATTTTGCTGGATTGATTGAGGTATAGTATAATTTTTATGGAATGACTTGATTGGTTTAAATTTTGTGTGGCATCTTTTTACTGTTATTTCTGCAAGTTGTTTAAATCGGGTTACTGGAACAGTATATAGACAGTAATATGATGACGTAATGGTCATTGCACCCTAAAAAATTTAGCTAACAGTAAAGGATTCAGAAAAAAATTCTATAAATGGAAAATATTAAAATCATTTAATGAGAGATGATCTACAGGGTGATTCACTACCAGTGCAACAAACTTACAGGGGGTGTAGGGGGCACAAAGACGAATCGGAATCACATAGCATTGCAGAGTCCGAAATGCCTTCGTCATGCGGTAGAGGACGTTGAATGGGAGGTCGCGTGAACACCAATCCTGCTGGAAGTCAGCATTTGCGAACCGGTTCCCAAGGCAGTAGGATGGACGAGTATTCAAACGTTGAACTGGCCGACATGCACCTCATGTATGGAGCTGCGGTCTGTAATGGCGCGCCGCTCTGCGCTTGTACCAGGAACATTTCCCGCACAGGCGTGCTCCTCATCATACGATTAAAATCGTATGATGAGAACGTTACGTGAGACTGGTTGTTTTACGAGAGGTACCATGAATCGAGAGCGAATGACGAGGATGCCAGACAATGAGGAGAATGTCCTACGTCTTGCAGAAGGCAATCCGAGTACGAGCACTGGAGCGATATGGGAACGATTGGGTATTTCCCAATCCACTGTATGGAGGATACTGTCAACAAACCAAATGAGTTCATACCATCTGCAATGTGTCCACTCATTGGAGCCTGCAGATTATCCACTCCGGAGGACTTTTGCTACTTGGTTTCTTCAACAGAAATAGTTCGCAAATGCTGACTTCCAGCGGGATCACTGTTCACGCGACCTCCCGTTCAACGTCCTCTACCGCATGACGAAGTCATTTCGGACCCTGCAATGCTATGTGATTCCGATTCGTCTTTGTGCCCCCTACACCTCCTGCAAGTTTGTCGCACTGGTAGTGAATCACCCTGTATGTATAGTACTATAGGATTGAAAGGATATTTCAATGCAGTAATTTAAATCAAATCAAAATTTGTGTGCTTTTACCTGCATTCAGTATTGATCATGGAGAGACTTCCTGCTCTCACTGACCAAGTTCAGAGTATTCAGTGCTAAGGCTTGGGCTTACATTTAACTTGAAGATAAATACCATTATCTGTGGTTCCAGTGAGAGTAGAAAGTCTCTCTGTGATTGAAATTGAATACAGGTAAAGTCTGTGAATTTTGAAACTGCACTGCAATTGAAATATCCCTCTCATTCCATTAGTATTTTACTGTGTAGGGTAAATGTAACCTAATTCTAGATTAAAAGTAAACAAGTTATGATTTTAAATGGAAGTCTTACTTTCATACTCTGCATAGCTGTTCACTTAGACAAAATACATTATTCACAGTTTGACATATGTTTGTTAATAAAGACCACCCACCAGCTGACAAGAAGCCAATGAGCCTTCAAAACAGCTTTCCTTGTGGTGCCTGATTTTTTTTTTTTTTTTTAAATGTACAGTGGAGTCATCTGTTCTGGTGATGCTCTTCTTTTAAATAAATTAAAAGACATTAGCAACATGGCCAAAACCATGGATAAATAGTATATGTGTGATTAGCCGACCGGGCTAGCCGGGCGGGTAAAGTACCTGCCCGGCAACCCAAAGGTCGCGGGTTCGATTCCCGCCTCGGGCTTGGATCAAAGTACTGCAAAAACCTTGGGAGGTGCAATATGGCCACAGAAGCCGATGCGCCAACAACTACCAAATCAAAAAAAAAAAAAAAAAAAAATATGTGTGATTTTTGCTGATGCCAACATTTGAGCAGAAAAATTTTAATATAAAATGAAAACTTACAAAATAATTGTGATTAAGAGACTATAAAATCAGTTAACCTTTAATCAGGTGCAAAAAATTTCCAATAAACTGATGTGACCAGAAGATTAAAGAAGTGAACCAATTATTAGAACGTTTGGGCAAAAAGAAAAATTTAAGGTAAAATAAATAAATTTTACCTACTGTTTTGAAAGTTCCTTCTATAAATATTTCTTTCTGAACAAAAATGCTTTAGTCTCTTAGACCCACATCTGATATAGGGTTAAAGTATATTGAATAAATTCATTAAAAATATACATAATAAAATTTGAAAACACAAATAAATACATAGGAGCTTTCAGATACTGTATGCAGCCTCTATGAACTAAGTTCAATATGGTTGGTAGTGCCTTATCACACGTAGCTCATCACACGTACAAGCCAAAGTCATGCAACTTACCTAACAGGATATACCCATGAGAAGGCAAGGGGTGGACATTGGGTTAGAACCTTAGTTCCCCTCCTGGTTAGATAGCCTAAGATCCCCCCATCAGTACCTTGCTGTTAAGGTTAGAAACAACAAGGACTGATGGGAAAAGGTAGAGCAGAAAATTATTCCAAGCCAATACTATACTTGCAAAAGTATTTTATTTTTATAGTGCGTGTAATATTATTAGACCACAAAAAAAAAGAAAATAGATGAATATCAATAACAGCCGGAATTATGTGTTTGATTTTTGGGAATTTACCCCCCCCCCCCAAGGTAGATAGATGTTATATAAGCATTGCTTCCTTGAACTGTTTTGCCATTCAAATACTGGATTTCTATCCACCTATTTTGGGGTGGGTAAATAACTGAGTTGTTTTTGGTTTCTCACAAATACTGTATTATCCATGTTGGAGACCAAATATCTCAGTTATGCTGTGAGATTAAAACCCCTCTTCATTTCTTGAAGAGATGCAAAAATGCCATAGTTATTTCATAAGTATGCTACTAATAGGGTGCTGATATTAGTTAAAGTAATATGAATGTAAACCTTTACAAGGGGTACACATCATTTTTTTTGCACACTTTAAAACCACTCTGCGTCAATGGTAACTTATGATCCTTTCAAGAAATTTTTTTTTCTAATTTCTATTTTTTTTATTATAAGAAATATTTATTCACTATGCTAAGAATGGCCAAGTGTGATTAGCATCTGCAAGCACATCTTTTTAAAGATTAAGATAGTTGTAAGACAATCAAAGTAGGCAAATAAACAAAAAATATTAAATGATTTTTCCATTTCCAGTAATAGAAGAAATAATTTTTAAACCCTTTTATGCATGACAACAGCATAGTGTAGTAAAGATCAATCAGTCAATCCATCCATCCATTTTGGAAAATGAATTATTTTTTATATTTTTCTCATCAAGAGAGAGAGCAAGCAAATGAGAATATCTCTCTCTGTAGTTTTTCAAGGAACTCAATAAAACAAATTATAGCCAATATAATTTATACTAAATTCCTTGATAAACTAAGCATTGTTTATGTGTATTGAAGATAAAATTCTTTCTTTTTTATGCTTCCTTACCAAAACTGTGTTAAAGATAATTATTACAATTGACTTTGATATTTAAAATTTTAATGAGTTCAATTATCAATTAGAAATTAGTCTTTTGTTAATGTTTGCATATATTATACTGTGCATCATTACTCAGTCGAAGTAATCTGTGAAGGTCGTACCATATTTACTTTTATATAATATATATTTATATACTTGCCTGTCTTTTTGATATAACTTTATTGATCATGGTATGTTAAGAACAGTTGTAAGTTTTGTGTATATAGAATTACGATGACAAGGCATAATTATGTCCAGCTCCACTCAAGCATGATTGTTTACAGTAATTTTCTGCCTGTCAAGAATGTTCAAGTGGTGCTATCCTTATAAATTATATTCTTAAGAAACGATGTTACTACCTTTATGAAGTCTGATCCACTTTGTGTGTGTAATTATTTCTTAAAATGGTGTGGATACCTATTTATGGCAAGTGGCAGTACAGAAGAATTCAGCATACTTACTGTCTTTTGTTTGTTTAAATAATTTATTTAAAAACATACCGTGTACATAATTTAAGAATCTCTTTTATCTAATGAGTACTAATATGTGGCTGAGAGGTCAAGAGTGGGAGTGCAGTAGCACACACTCTTTGAATAGACTGGGATTCAAGCCCCTGACTGCTAAAAACGGTCGATCTGCCAACTCGCACTGGACCAGTGCGGCAGATTGTGGTCCATTTCCCTTGGTATGAATTGTTGAGGATGCTTCCATCCTGCAGTGGATTGATAATGGCTGCAGTTTACCTTTTTTTTGCTAATATGTGAACTTAAATTTTTCTCTTATTTAGTGTCCTAACTCCCCTCCCATAATGCTAAGGTTCTCAAGTTTATCCAACAAGTAAAAATTAGATGTCTTGCCCTGCCAGCTCTTGATTATGAATTTAGTTGCCTAAAGTTCTTTTAATATGAATGTATTCTCACTAACTCCACAAGTTGTTTTTTTTTTTTTATCAGACTTTTTTATCACTGCTTGAACTCTTAATTTCAAAATATATTAAAATTGAATTAACAACTAACAGATTTATGATTCCTAACTGTAAAAAGAGCAAATTCTTTTCATGTATATATTTTGCACATAAACAATATAAACAATATGCTTCATAAAATTCATACAATTCAATTCATAAAGTTCTTCTCATTGCTGATTAATGAACATATATAAAACATAAATTGGAAAACAAAACTCAAAAAACAGTAAAAATAAAATCGATTAAGACTGATAAGAATATATAGGCTAAAAATATTAAAAAATATACTATAGTGATAAACTTTCAATTTAAGGTGTGACATGTTTTCATTCTTATTGGCAAGAAAGTTGTTACCCATTAGTAACAAGTTGAAAACCTCAAAAGTTTATTACTCCTTGTAAGGCGCCTCTGTAGCCAGGTGGGCAGGAGCAGCAGTGCGTAGCACACACATCTTGATTAGACCGGAGTTCGAGCCCGTGACCACCAAATACGGAGAATGCGGAAAGGTCAGGGAATGATCACTGCGTATCCCCAGAGCAATATGGCCTTAGTTGCTAATGCTCCTAAAAAAAAAAAAAAAAAAACCTTGTAAATCGTGTATTTTGTACATGAAGAAATTGGAATACTCTACATAAAGGAAGTAAGTTCTGAGATTAAGGCATTCCAGTTTCTTCATAGCATATTTTGTGAAAAAGGAGCAGCTTAAAAAAAAAACAAAAAAACATTGCACTTCATTATTACCTGTTGGTGTTACAAGCTAGTTTTACCTTTTCAGTGGCTATTACAAGTTCTTACAGAAATTAGAAAATTTTAAATACCAGAAGTAATAATATAGCAAAAAAAAAAAAAAAAAAGAAGTGAATATTGAAAATCTAAGTGCCAATAAGGAAAGCTTTTTTGTTACTTGTAAAACCAGTTTTATTGGCAGAAATCCAAATTCAAACGTGTCGAGTGAAGGACATCGTGTGAGTTGTTTAACCTGTATGTGCCACTTGATGTAGATATGCATCAAGTGGCCCTCACCAGAGGCAACTAACTTGCCTATAGTGTTGGGGGGGGGGAACCCATAAAAGTCTTCCCCCACTTAGATAAGCCTCTAACACAGGCTTTTTCCATACAGCATTGAAAAGATGAAAAGATGGTGATTATAGGTTAGACTAAATTTAAACTTAAAAAAAGGTGAATAAAAAAGAAACTTCATTAATTTTTTTGCCAAAATTAATACAGTAGATTCCCATTATAGCATTTTCAGTGGGATTACCCATAAAGTGCACTAGGTGGTCCCATTTTGTGAGGGCTAGCTTTCATATTTTGCCAATATTCTGGTAAATAACATTGATTTCAGTGTTTTTATTTTGTTTTGTATATGCTTATATTTTGGCGTCTCTCTCTCTCTCTCTCTCTCTCTCTCTCTCTCTCTCTCTCTCTCTCTCTGATGGTTTAATTCGATAAATGTGTAACATTTGTAAATTCTATGAAAACACCTAATAATACACTTTCCAATACATTATAAAGATTAGCATATTGCCTCACTCAACTATCTATAATAAAATTAAATATGAATATGAAAGACACACATAAGACCACATGCCTGCATTTGATAGTTTGAATTATGTAAGATTCAATTTTACTTAAAAAGATTTGTAGCTGATTTAACACAAACTATTTCAAATAAGGTTCTCCCAACCTTTACAGATCAAGAAACAGTTGTTTCTATGGCGCCTCCGTAGCCAGGTGGGAAGGAGCAGCAGTGCGTAGCACACGCTTCTTGATTAGACCGGGGTTCGAGCCCGTCACCACCAAATACGGAGGATGCGGAAAGGTCAGGGAATGACCACTGCATATCCCGGAGCAATATGGCCTTGGTTGCTAATGCTCCTAAAAACCAAATAACAAACAAACAAACAAGTTGTTTCTATTAAATTAATTGTTGAATTTTATTAAATTAAATTCCACTTGACAACACATCTCAAAAAAAAAAAAAAAAAAAAAAAAAAAGCATTTTGAACTTTAAAAGGTTAATATTTACATGCATACTTATCCCCCCCACAAAAAAGCGAACCTTACTGGATTCCATTACAAAACCTTTTCGTATATTCTAATCAAAACGTTTAATTTTTTTTTTTATCTTATTAAAATCTGACAGCCACCTTTATTTAAAATTCTAACCTAAATTTTTGACAAAACATTTTTGATCTGAGAATTTTGAGTAAACCTTCGTTCATATTTTCACACCAAGCCTAAAACAAGGATAATCATAATCATAAAAGTAGTGGTAGTACTAGCAAATGATGCAAGAAAGCAAGCTTATATAGCATTAGTAAAAAAAAAAACTCGCTCCACATTTCCATACCCTCCAAGAATTTTTCTAGTTCTTCCTTGAATTTATTCAAACTGCTCCACTTACACAACAACAAATGGAAGCCTGTTCCACTAATCAATCACCCACTGGCCAAAGGCCAACCTCTGCACGTGTCCTGCAACCATCCTTCCTCAACTTGAATTTGTCCCCTCGTGTCTAGTCTTGGCAAGAGGAAGGACACCATCAGTATTTAGCTTACTCAATCCATTCAAGGCCTTAAACACCTCAGTCAGATCTTCCCACAGGGGCCTGGTCTTGAGATGCTGTAATTTGCAAAAAGAACTGAAGTCTTTTTAGATAAGAGCACCCTTTTGTTCCCTTCACCAATTTGGTTGCTCTTCTCTGTACCTGTTCCAGCAGATCTACATCCTTCCTAAAGTGAGGCCTCCAGAATTGTATACAGTACTCAAGATTCAGCCTAACCATGGCCTTGTACAAGGAAAAGGTTCCTGTAATGAAATTTTCTGTCAGTTTCACTGTATTTGCTTTTATTCCTGGTAATTCCAGTAGACCACCTTGAACATTAGATTAATATATTAGCTTTGAAGGTAGAATGCCAGTGTTTACAACTAAATGACCATTTATCATCTCTCTTTTTTTTTTTTCTTTTTTTTTTTGTGTTTAACAGAGCATCAGTAATTTTCATTAATGACAACATTATTATTATGTTAATACTCTATTTATAATATTTACTCAAGTATGTTTATTTTAATAAAGTAATTTTAAAAAATTTCCTTCTTTTTAACAACACACAAAGAACAGCAGCTCCCAAACTGTGCGCCGTAGAATATTTTAAATTTTTGAGGGTTACACAGCGATACTCTACATCTGTTGGACACCATGCGAACTACTAGCTCAAGGTAATTCACAGTTTCAATATTACTTATTAAGTTGTTTGGACCTAACTACTTAATAAATGGAACTGTTAGGTATTTCTTTTGGCCTAGGGTGCCGTGAAAAAATTACTGAGACGCTAAGGGTGCTGTGAACCGAGAAAGTTTGGGAAACTCCGGCAAAGAGTAAGAGTGCCAAAAAGGTGAGCATGGTACATTGAGGTTTTCAACCAACATATTAATCATTACTTCATAAACACTGCAAAAAAAAAAAAAAAAAAAAAAAGGAAAGTGTAGTAGAAATAGCTGAACTTATAAGACTAAAATTAAATATACAGCAGTGTTGTCATTCATAGAACTCAAACTGAATCCTCTTTCTTCCAAGCATTAGTCGTTGTTTGGCAATGAACTTTGCATATGAAACTATATGTTATTCCCATGTTAAATAAGCTTATGCTATATTTATATGTTGTTTACTTTGTATTGCATAAAAAAAGGGAGGAGGGATAATAGTGAAAATACAATCTTTGTATTTACCATGCTTCCTGTTCTCTCATTAATTTTAATCCCAAACTGACTATTTGAAGTGTTTTCCCTCATTACCACTACTGTATGGAGAGCTCTAGAGTAGCTGAGAGAAAGACAGAGGGATGAAAAAAGTTGTTATAGGGAAGAGATAGTATTTCTCTTTATATACTACTTTGATAAAACTAATAAGCTTCAGTTAATAGAGCATTATGATTTTTACCTGCACTTAGTTAGAAACATGTTTTGGGGAGATGTGTAATAACCTGAAGAATTTTCATCATTCTTCATTGAAATTAAATTTTAGAATTCTTATTTGCTATTTGTGAATATGGTGAAATGAATACAATTATTAATCATATTTAGCAATCATACAGGCTTGAACCACAATCCACTCAAATGCATGTGCTACCAGTACACTTGACTGCATCAAGCCTAGCACTTCATATGATTGACAGACATGGGACCAGAAGTAAACATTAAAAGTGAGGGAGAGTGTTTTAAGCTGGAGTGTTATTACAGGAGTTTACTGTATATTTTATTGGTTATTTTTATATATGATTTCAGAAATTCCATTGGACTAGGCATCTCATACTACTTTTTACAATGCTTAAAATTCCCTTTGGATTTGTTATCGAGTGTAGAAAAAGCTACAAGAAAATGAAAAAAGAAAAGTTTTACTGCATAATTTATAAAAAGAAAAGAGCCCAAGAAAAACTAATTTTTCTGCAACAAGAACTAAACTGATTAATTCAAAGGCAGAACATATAAAACAAATCATTTTCACGCTAGTACTGGAATGGAAAATATTCTTGTTGCACTAAGGCAATTCTCTTTGTGAACTATAAGTGGACAGAAATAATAAAATACAAATCATTTCTCTTTGAGAAATGTATTCGATTTTTTTTAACAGCTGATGGGAATTTTGTAACCGTATTTCTCATTGATAAAAATGTGAATCATCTCAATTTAATTTTCTGATTCTAAATCTGTTTGTTCCTTTAGATTGTCTTTTAGAAATTTCTATACAAGTTGTGAGATAACTTGAATGCATATGAGGTGCTAAAAATGTAAAAAGATTTAACATACCCAATTTTGATCTTGATCTCTTCTCCTGCAAGCTTCATATAGTGAGACCAGGAATTCTACCATCATTAGAAAAGCATCTATCTACAAGATATTGTCCCTTTCCTTTGAGTTTCGAGTTCACATTTGCAAAACAAGACAAGTTGAAAGGAGTGAGGTCTGAATGGAAGGGGATGACAACAGGGTGGTATGAATGAAGAAATTGCCATGACATTTTGTAATTGCACTTGTCCTTTTTTTGAGGCAGTGACTGCTTTTTTTTTTCTGGATTGTACACATTCCACTTTGCTTTTACTGAAACAATAAAATTTTTTTGTTTATATGTCCCACAGTATAAACAGGGTTTACAAGATAGAAAATAGAAAAATATTATTGGATATTGTTGATACATGTGGATTTAAATGTGATGTGAGAAACTATTTTCTTGCTGGCAACTTTGCTATGATTGTGTTGAAGTAATGACAAACACAGTTAATTTTCCATTTGCTCATCTGTTCACAGATAACAATTAAAAAAAACCACTTTTTGGGTGGGCCTTTGAATTTCCCCAAGCAGCCAGCCCATTGAGGTGACTTATTTTAGTAATTAACAACTTGCTGGCTGAAAGAAAGCTTTGTAGTGTAGTCCAAACCTCTTTCCCTAGTTTTGAAATCAACACTGCAAATATTGCCCTCATTCATTTTATTTATTTTTTCTTGGAGTCTTATAGACCTCGTTAGGTTTCTCTCTAAGGTGCATGGTATTAAAAATCCTATATCACTTCATTGATGTCATTTAATCAGAAACGGCAGTGGTCTCAGTTCTTGTGGGATTCCACTTCTTACGTTAGCTCAATCTGAAAAATAACCATTACTCGTGACCTTCTGTGTCCAATGATCCATCTAGGGAGCTTTCCTGTGATCACAACCTGTTCCTTCTCATGAAAAATGGAGTCAAGATATAAAATAATACATTGGCAGCTTAATAAAAGATTCAGTTTTTTACATAAATTGTGAATAGCGAGATGCCAGTCTTGATAAGTTAATGTTTGAACTATTCAACATTTTTGTTGATGACTACATTCTGGGATCTTGAAAACCACTTAAAGTTTGTGCATTTGATAACGTATCCCCAAAGATTATTTATATCACATTATTTCTGAAGTCATTTTACAAACTTGAAACAAAACTGTAGAGACAATATTTCAAATTGTTATTTCAAAAAATAAGAACATATATGTCTTCCCTATATAGCTTAAAGTAGTTCCAAGCCAGCTTCAGTGACTGTACAAGAAATACACATTATTAATGCAACGTGGAATGGCTTATGAGAAAGCAAACTGCGTATAATATATACTCTATGAACACATACTACATTAGGATTCGTTAAGATTGAAAAAGTCCTTGGCGATCCATATTAACATTGGACAAAGATCAAAGCATTGTTAGGTGGCCATTTTCATAATGATCACATAATGTGTTTACTCTTCTAGTTTTCCAAGGTGGTCATCATTCTTTTATTCTTGTTTATACTTCAGCATGATCACCAGGTCAGTGGAGTTTACAATAAATCAGTCAATACAAGCATTAATCGTATTTAGTAGTGATGGATTCAAACCGGTCCACTCAAAGAGTGTGTGCTATTATTCACTCATGCTCCTGACCACTTGGCTATATCAGGCCTATTGTTTGACTTATTGATATGGAGGTTTGATGGCGCATAAGCTACCTTGGCTATAATGCGCCTATTCATTTATAATAAAAAGAAATGAAAAAGTTTCATAAATTCAGAATTGATTAAAAAGTCCAGTTTGCTTTAAGAAGTTGAAAAATTCGGAAATATCTGCATCATCTCCAATGAGATTCTCTAAAGTTATTGGTCTACGAAGATTAACCAGTGATAGCAGGGTTGAAGTTCTGTCTTGTTCATAGTAAGGGCAGTCAATGAGAATGTGTTTAATACTCAGATTTATATTACAAAGTGGACACTGTGGCGGGTCATTCCCTGTGAGTAAATAAAGGTGGTTCAGATAAGTATGTCCTATTCTTACCCTTGAAAGGATTACCTCTTCTCGTCTTGATGTGCGGACACTGGAGTGCCAAATTTTTGGATCATGTTTAAATTGAAAGAGTTTATTATTAATTTGAGAGTGCCATATTGCTGTCCATTTTGACAGGCATGCAGCCTGAATGGTTAATGCATAGTCTGATGGCGGAACAGGGATATCAGTTAAGTCGAAGCTAGTTGGATTTTTTGCAGCTTTATCAGCCAGTTCATTGCCCAAAATGCCAGAATGAGCTGGAATCCAGCAGAAGGTGACCAGTTGATGGCGTTCTTCAATTTTTAGTAATATGCTTTTTATTTCGTCTAGAACAGGGTGTACTTTATTTAAGGAGTTACATAAAGCCAAGATTGAGCTGAGGGAATCAGTGTAAATAACATATTTTAAAGCACAGTCAGAAGAGAGATTCTGTAAAGCTAGTTTGATAGCATATAATTCAGCTGAGAAGATACTGAATTCAGATGGCAAGGATGCTGAAATAACTGTATTTGGAAACACTGCAGCTGCTCCAACGTTTGAATTAGATTTAGAGCCGTCTGTATAAATTGGAGAAAAGTCAAGATATCTTTGAGTGTGAGCTTCGTGAAGTTGTTTGATATTTGATGTTTGTAAAGTGTTCTTTCCCCATTGAGAGAGGTTAAGTGTCACAGGTCAGTATAGGAGGTGGAACCCATGGTGGTTGAATACAAGTTGTTACCTGTTGTACGGAAAGGATGGAAACATTCCAAATTTGCATCAGTTCAAGAAGGCGAAGACCAGCTGGCTTTACTTTGCTTGGTTTATTTCTGAAAAGGTTTTCTAATGGTGGATTGAACAGGTATGACTGAGTCGGATGCATGGCACAGCTTTGTATCTTGACAGCATAGTTCAATAACAGTGTTTTCCTACATAAAGTTAGTGGGGGTTCATGGGCATCAATGTAGAGACTATGTGCTGGTGATGTTCTGAAAGCACCGAGTGAAAGTCTCAAGGCACTGTGTTTGACTTATCACAGCTAGGTGGTAACAGTACTTCACATGGTTTAAAAATGATATATTTTTTAAATTTTCAGTTTTTTTTTTTTTTTGTATTTTATTTTATTTAAATTATATATCTTAAGCTTGGTAAAAGTAGAAGTAGACATTAACTCCCCATCCCTTTGCTTAAGCCACACTATCTAGTCAAGCTCTCTTTCCACAGGTAATAATGATATATTTGTTTTCAATGTAATTAATAATTTCTACTTATAAAGATTTGATCAAGAAACTGTTCTTAAATAAGAAAACTTCACATTTTAGGATATGAGAGTTCACTTTATTATTATTATTCTTTAAAACTCAATAATTGTTTTATTTTATTTCTTATTAAGCTTCCTTTCAGAGGGAATAACTCCTGAATCTATATTTTTAAACTTTGTGGTAAAGGACATTCACAAGTGTTGTGAATGTCGTTTACCACAAAGAGTAAGAAAGATGTACAGAATTATTTATAGGTGCATATTGGCTAAACGAAGAGAAAGTTCTCTTCATTTAATCAATAATGTAAAATTTCTTATCTGGACTCCCATATTACAATCATGTGCAGTGCCTTGAATGTTTCATAGAAGTTGCAGTTCTTTCTATAGCAGTGCCATTCTGTTTTAGGATAAAATCCATCACCATGTTATTCACTTAATCATTTCATCTTATGTAAGTTTCAAAGCTGGTTGTACATAATTCAGAAATGATATTTGATGTAGTAAAAAAATACTTGTACATTTTGATTTTATTAAGTGATATAGTTTAATAGCATTTTTTTGTTTCTTGTATTGAAGGTTATAATGCATTAAGAGATGAAGAGAAATAATATTATTTCTTGTGTGTGTGTTTTTTTAACATAACCACAATATTAATGCAAATTAGAAAAGATCTGGCTAGCCTACTATTTTGTTTTTGCAAAACAAAGAACTTTCGTACAAAACGTGACTTCTGTGTAGTGTCACTCATCATGTAACATCTTCATTCAGATGTAAAACTGGTTTATAAAAATGATCATTCAAAATGTTTTTCTTGTTTTATTATTTTCTATTACCGGTGGTCATCTATACATGCATAGGTCAAGCAGAACACACTCAATGCATAGTTTAGCAAAGAATTTAATATAACTAACTATATAGTTATGTTAAATTTTCAAGTTACAGTTTGCTACTTTAATTGTTTTTGGTGGTAATTGTTTGAGTTCTTTTTACTTCAGTAAGTAATATTTAAAAATAACTTAAATATATATTGATCGCTGGCAGTTGTGCAGGATCTAACAGGTGCCGCTGTGATATATCAATATCTTTGTACTTTTATAAAAATATAAAGTTTTACTTGAGCAGTTTTGTTAGTAACCAGTTACTGTTATGTTACTCATAATTATACGTAGAAAGTTTTCCTGTTTTGTACCTGTACATGCCACTCTGAATTTTGTGAGATTAACAGTTTTATAAACCTGGATATGACTAAACAGAATCTAATGAATGAATAAATAAATAAAAAAAAAATATATATATATATATATATATTAGTATCTAATTTATTCATTAGATACTATTTAGTCACATCCAGATTTATAAAACTGCTAATCTCACAAAATTCAGAGTGGCATGTACAGGTACAAAACAGGAAAACTTTCTATGTATAATTATGAGTAACATAACAGTAACTGGTTACTAACAAAACTGCTCAAGTAAAACTTACCACCAGCAATCAATATATATTTAAGTTATTTTTAAATATTTATTTAATGTTAAAGTAACAGTTGTTGGAAAAATAAAACCAAAAATGAATAAACAAGGTATAACCAATGCACCAAATGATGCAAAAGTATATAAGCATGTAAGTGGAAATAGATCTGAAAAAGTTAGCATAGATGGATGTGAGAATTACACAAAGTGGCAGGGACTAGAAGGGTAAGGATAGTAGAAAAAACAAGTAATATAGATGTGAAACAGGCGAAAGAATGTTAATATCCTATAGAAAATAATGAATTAAGCTAATTATGGGCTGAATTTGCAAAGCCAATTTGGAGGTAAAGTAAAATTAATACAAATGATTAAACAAAATAAAGTAAAATAAAAAATAGTACAGCTGTCATCAGATATGGGAGGGTGAATTTAGTAATAGGTCGAATAGAGGGAAGGCAAAAATGCATAGTCTGATGTAGGCAGAAGTAAATATTGATACATGGTAAGGTAATTCATCAGGGAACTACACCCAACCATGTATCAGGAACTGCATTTTTATACTTGCTCGTAAAAGTAGAAGAAATGTGAAATAAAAGAAAAGGGTTAACACATTCTTTTACAATATGGGCAATGTAGTCCCAACACAGTGTCAATGGTATGAAAATTAAGGTAAAAATAAGGACAGTAAGAAAATTATATTTGCTGCCCCAACTGATAAACGTTAACCACTCAGAAAACAATATTGAAAAAAATTTTGGCACCTGCAAGCAACGCTCACCTCGCCTATCCACTTGTGGCGGCCCTGGATAAGGTTAAAAAAATATATAATTAAATTGTTTTCAGAGTGGGAAAGAAGTACAGTATTTTGATATGTAAGTAGAATTTTAAGTAAATACAGAAAAAAAAAATGTTGGAATTATGTGAAGATAAGAAAGTTTAGAATCATTTATGGTTGGAAGTTAAAATAAATAGTAACAAGCACACGGTGTAGGGAGAGGTATTAAATTGAGAATAGGGATGAAGGTGTAATTGCGAGAGTACACATGAACAGGCGAAGTTTTTACCACTCCAGTTAATAGAGGCGTTTTTGGTTTTTTATTGACTTAAATTGGCATATTAATTTATTTTTTAGAGTTGCTTTATATTCCTAGTGACAATACTTTAGTTTAATTTGGATTTATATAGATTTTTGTAGGTTATTACTTAGTATTGGTAAGGGTTTCAAATCCACGTGTTGGACAAGTTTTGCAGCTCCTTCGAATGCAAAGTTTTTAATTGTATTTAGCTGCTTTATTGACTTGTTAGATTAAATTATTTTCTATATGTAGCTTATAGACCTAGTCAAGCTCCGTGGTTTATTTTGAATTTAGATAGCGAGTATCAATTAATCAGTAAAATTTATTAATCTTATTAAATTTCGTTGTCTCTAGCACAGGGCCTCATACAGTGCTGGATTAAGGCACGGGCTAGCAGGGCCCCTTGCCTGGGGTGCTATTCTTTAAGGGGAACCAAATTTTACAAATCATGAAAAAATATATATATCCTTAATAAAGGGGGTTCCAAAAAATCTTTCTGCCCAGGGTGCAAAAATACCTTGGTCCAGCACTTGCCTCATAGATAGTAGTTTCTCACTTAAAGCCCATTATAACTACAATGTTAAGTTTTGACTCATTTGACTTTAGAAAATTAGAGTGCATACGGGATTATGATATTTTTTTTATTGTAAAGAGGCATACGTTAATTTGAAGACAATGATAAAATTACCCATTAGCAAAATTCTGACTTGACTATGAACCCTCCTTATATACATTTGGTATACAAGGAAGGTGTTCAGCAGATCATTAACTTTTACTTTTACCCATTTAGAGCTATGAACTAGCTTAAAAGGTGCCTCTGTAGCCAGGTGGGCAGGAGCAGCAGTGCGTAGCACACGCTTCTTGATTAGACCGGGGTTCAAGCCTGTGCCCACCAAATACGGAGGATGCGGAAAGGTCAGAGAATGACCACCGCATGTCCCAGGAGCAATATGGCCTTAGTTGCTAATGCTCCTAAAGACCAAATAACTAACAAACAAACTAGTTAAAGTGTTAAGCAATTCCATTCCTGCCTTTATCAAGAATAATAAATGGTTCCTAGCATCCAACCTCATTTGGGGTACATGCTCATGAGAACTTCACTGTAAATTCAGTGTCCATCATCATACTCCCTGAAGTAGACAATCTCTTGAATATACCAAGAAAGACTGGGTTCTAAGAACTGCAGAGTCTTGAAACTAGAGCTCTACATAGTGATCTAAGCATTTAAGACTTTAAAAGGGTTGAGTAAACTAAATGCTAATCTTTATGCTGTTGTTTGTTTTTTAGGAGCATTAGCAACTAAGGCCATATTGCTCCGGGGATATGGTGGTCATTCCCTGACCTTTCCGCATCCTCCGTATTTGGTAGTCACAGGCTCGAACCCAAGTCTAATCAAGAAGCATGTGCCACTGCTGCTCTTGCCCACCTGGCTACGGAGGCACCTTTACGCTTTATGAGATGACACAAGTGGATTTAAATTTAAGAAGAATGATTACAGAATAGATGTGTAAAAATTTGCTTTCAGCCACAGAGTAATTGATTGTTGGAATAAACTTCCACCTAGTGTAGTGGAAGGATTGATTAAATTATTAGAAATCGCATGTGGAATTGTGCTTATGAGTAATCTATCTTCTTTCATAGTATTAGTTAAAAAAAAAAAAAAAAAAAAAAATCATCATTGCCTGTTCCTTATTGATGATCCAGTCCAACCACTTTCAACATTCAACCAAGGCAGCTCTGGAGAGATTTTAACTTAAAAGCAGGAATCCAAACCGTCCTTTAGAAATAATCAGTATTCAATTTTCTTAGTTAACAAATTGTAGATGGGACAAATGGACCTTACGTTTGAGTCACTGCACACCTTAATGGTTTTGATTTCAGAGTTTGCAAAGTCAAAAAGAATAATATAATATATTATTATAATAATATATTATAACGTAATATTTATTTATAAGAAATTTAAGATATTTAAACCTGTTAGCAATTTTATTGGGTTTCTATTTTTTTTTTTTTTTTTTTTTACTGTTTTAATTACCAGGCCGAAAAAAAAAAAAAAATTTTTTTTGAGTGCTGTGCTCCATCCCTATTTTTTTCCAAGCCCTGTTATTTTTAATGCATGAAATACCATAACACGTAGATTTTTAGAAACAAATGTACCGTGTTATAGCAGGAATCTGTAATAGCCAATGATGCAAGAAAGCAAGCTTATATAGCATCAGCCAAAAAAATTCATCCACACCCTCAGAATTTGTCTAATTGCCCCTTGAATTTATTCGACCCATCCACTTCCACAATAACAGATGGAAGCCTATTTCAACAATCAACCACCCACTGGCTAAAGGCAAACCTCTGCACATCTATCCTGCAACCATCCTTCCTCGACTTGAATTTATGCCCCCTCATCTGTGTAGTCTAAACAAGTGGAAGAATACCATTAACATTCAGCTTACTCGATACAGGAAGTCTTTAAACATCTCAATCATATCTCCCTGCAGGTGCCTTGTCTCGAGAGCTGTAATTTGTATAAGGCAATGGTCAGGAGGCCATTGCCTTATACAAATGGCATCAGGTCTGGAAGCCTCATTTCAAAAAGGATGTAGAGCTGCTGGAACGAGTACAGAGAAGGGCAACAAGATTAGTGAATGGAACAAAGGGGTGCTCTTACGAAGAAAGGCTTAAGTTTTGCAAATTACAGTGTCTGGAGACTAGGCACCAGCGAGGTGATCTGATAGAGGTGTATAAAGCCTTGAATGGTTTGAGCGTGCTCAATGCTGATGGGATTCTTCCTCTAGCTCAGAAAAATCACCTGAGAGGGCATAAATTCAAATTGAGGAAAGACAGATGTAGGATAGACGTGCGGAAATTTGCCTTTAGCCAGCGGGTGGTTGGTTGGTGAAACAGACTTCCATCCCTTGTCGTGGAAGTTGATAGCCTAAATAAGTTTAAGGCTCAGCTGGACAGGTATTTTGAACGAACAGAGGGGTGAAGTGGAAGTGGGTTTTTTTGGCTGATGCTGCATAAGCTTGCGTTCTTGCATCAAATGCCTCTACTAATGCTAATTTGCAGAACTGAAGCTCTTTTTAGATAAGAGCATTGTTTTGTTCCCTTCACCAATTTGGTTGCTCTTCTCTGCACCCATTCCAACAGATCTACATCCTAAAGTGAGACCTCCGGACCTGTACAGTAAGTCCTTGACTTATGTAAATTTAAAAAAAAAAAATTTTTTTTTTAGGATTGTAAAATTGAAAACAGTAAAAAAATAAATAAAAATAAGCAATCAATAACGACGAAAACAGCACACACAAAATTGCACAAGTCAGATATGGCGTAACAAGGTTATGAAGTTTAAAAAATAGGAATGAAGAGAAGATTCTCAAAATTTATGTTTTTTATATGACTGAAGAGGACACACATTTCACCATTATAATGTAAAAATCCACAGAATTCCAGCTATCGGTATTATCACAAATGCAAAAGATCAAGTTTACTATCCGTTTGTAATAGATTGCATTAAAAGAAAAGCCTAATAAACCAGAAACTGCAAATTCTTTTTATTGTTTTATGATAGTGACCTCTAGAAAAGTGTTTTAGTAAAATGTGAGCTCGTGTGAGGTGATAATAGTGTGTTACAGAAAATTTCATTATGACTGTTATCATGGTGCCGACTAAGAGAATAAGTGACAGTGGTACTAGTAAATCTACCAAGAAAGGGAAAGCAATTTGGATCAGAAAATTAAAATAATAAGGGTGTATGAAAATGGTCAAACATCAAATGCGATGAGAGATTTAGATTTGTCAGTGTCAACAATGAACACAATAATAAAGGATAAAAACGATCGGCACAAATGAAGTCAACTATTGTAACCATAAATTGTCTCACAATTGGGGATTTTAATTTTCCAGAGGTCGACTGGAATTTGTGGGTTGGTCACTTGCACACTAGCAACGCTTTTGTGGATTTATTGGATGATTGTTTTCTACATCAGCATGTTCGGGAGGCAACTAGAGGGAGTAATACTCTTGTTCTGATAATCAGTAGTGATTCTTCATGCATTAAGAATCTGCAAATAAAGGAACCACTAGGTGGCAGTGATCACGGAGTGCTGAAGTGGGATTTACTCAAAGAGGTAACTCTTTGAGTAAATCCACTTTACTCTTTGAGTAAGATTTACTCAAAGAGTAAAGTGGAGGAGAAATCAGGGGAAAAGAGAAGAGTCTTTGCTTTCGTAAAGGTGACTACGGTGTTCTGAGACAGTTTAAATTCTATACGGTGGGACCAAGTGATGATGTTACCAACGGCAAATTCAAAATGGGAAGGTTCAAAGAAATAATCTTGGAAGCTACTAGGCTTTTCATACCAACTAAGAAATATTGATCAAGATATAGGCCTAGATGAACTAATTAGACATGTAGCAGAGAAGCAAAATGCATGGGATACATATAAATTAATGGGTGACACGGAAGCCTACGATAGATATAAGCTGGTCTGTAATCAAGTCACAATGGAGGTTAGGCAGGCAAAGGCAAATTACGAGAAATCTTTGGCAAAGGATGGAAAGATAAACATCAAAGAGCTCTTTATTATATAAACTCTAGAAGGAAGGAGATGAATCAGATTGGTCCACTGGATATCAATGGTTCAACGATTGATGATCCTGTTAGGTAGCTAATAAACTAAATGAATATTTTGCATCTACATTCACACATGAGGAGTTATTCATGGAGGGGAATGCCAGCAGTGTATTAAACTCTGGCAGTAAGCTAGATAATGTAATAATTGAGAGTAAAGTGGAGGAGAAATTGTTGAAGATAAACATATGAATGGCACCTGGGGTGGACGAAATCTATCCAGTTATATTAAAGGAAGTAAGCAAACCCTTAGACATAATTATCCTTGGACTCAGGGGAGGTACCCATGGACGTAGTAGTGTAGCTACCATTTTTTCGCGCACAGAGGCAAAGAACATATTTGGGCCCCTACTTAATTAATGAAAATTGCAAAAAGAAAAGGCAGCCAAAGACGCCGGGTCCCTAAAGGGCCCGGTCCCGGAGGCAATTGCCTTGCCTGCCGACATGGTAGCTACTCCACTGCATGGACTAGAAATGGATAAAGGGATGGTTGAGTGGGATAAGACAGAGAGTGGTAATCAATGGACACTGCTCTTTTTGACTAATGTTATTAATGGAGTTTCCCAGGGTTCAGTGTTGGGCCCAAGCGAGACACAGGTAACTACAGATGTGTTAGTTTAACTTCTGTTCCACGGAAATTAATGGAGGCACTGGTTAAAGAAGCATTGCAGGATCATTAGACAAGACTTCAGTTATAGCTCGGACACAGCATGGGTTTGTTAAGGGAAAGTCTTATCTCACCAATTTGATTGGATGCTATGATGTAGTAACAAAGGAACTCGATGCAAAGAATAATTTTGATATCATATATTTGGATCTTAGAAAGGCTTTTGATACCGTTGCACATATTGGAGCAGTGTGGCATTGGAGGAAAATTGCTGCTATGGATAAAGGGATGGTTGAGTGGGAAAAGACAGAGCGTGGTAATCAATGGACACTGCTCTTTGTGGACTAATGTTATTAATGGAGTTCCCCAGGGTTCAGTGTTGGGTCCATTGTTGTTTTCTGTATTCATTAATGATATTGATGATGGTATAATGGCATTGATAGATGGTATAGAGGCTTAATGTCCAAGTTTGCAAACGATACAAAGGTCGGCAGGATTGTTAATGACAGTACGCTGTTGCAACAGGATCTAGAAAAGTCGAGTAGATGGGCTGAAAGGCAGCAAATGAAGTTTAACATTGACAAATGTAAAGTACTACATATGGGAAGCAGTAACCCCAGAGTAACGCAGCAACTCTGTGGTACTTACACTGACAGAAGTAGAGAGTGAAAAGGACCTGAGGGTAATTGTGCAGGCAGATATGAAGTTTCCTGAGCAGTGCAGATGGTCTGCAAGAGTAGCCCATGGTGTTTTGTCAATGATATACAGGAATTTTTCTAGCAGAGATAATTAGGGGATTATCGCCTTGTATATAAAGCAATGGTCAGGCCACACCTTGAGTACTGTATACAGGTCTGGAGGCATCATTTTAAGAAGTATATAGAGCTGTTGGAACAAGTACAGAGAAGGGTAACAAGATTAGTGAATGGAACAAAGGGGTGCTCTTATGAAGAAAGGCTTAAGTTTTGCAAATTACAGTGTCTGGAGACTAGACAACTGCGAGGTGATCTGATTGAGGTGTATGGTTTGAATGGTTTGAGCATGCTCAATGCTGATGGGATTCTTCATCTTGCTCATAATAATCACCTGAGAGGGCATAAATTCAAATTGAGGAAAGAGAGTTGTAGGATAGATGTGCGGAAGTTTGCCTTTAGCCAGTGGGTAGTTCATTGCTGGAACAAATTTCCATCTGTTGTTGTAGAAGTTGATAGCTTTAAACAGTTTCAAGGCAGAACTAGACAGACATTTCGAGCAGGTGGATGAGTGAAATGAGAAGGGGGGTGTCTGCTTTTTTTTTTTTTTTTTTTGGCTGATGCTATATAGGCTTGCTTTCTTGCATCATGTGCCCTTGTTAATGCTGACCAAAGGCTATGAAATACAAATCAGTTTTTACAGTACATTTAACATACATTCTTTCTTCCTTTTTTGTTTTCTCTTATTATTATTATTATTAGCCACATGGTTCAAGGAAGCCTGAGGCTTACACTGCACTAGCCAAAAAAAAATTTTTTTTTTAATTACCCTGAGAGAGAGAGAAGTAGAAGGGAATCACCAAGAAGGAGAAGAATGATGATATCCAGCTCAGGACCCTGGGTATGCCAAACCTATACACACCAGATGTGAGCCCCTGGAGTTATTCTTATGTGCCACTCCGGCTACTTCACCACTGTCCCCAGTGTTTGTAAAGTTTTTAATTGAACTAATTAAAAATATACAGCCACTCCCCAGCTTACGTAAGGGTTGCATTCCGCGGAACTCTATGTAAGTCGGAATTTCCCTAAACGCTTATGCAACTATGCTTGCTGAATCTGATTGAAGCAAAAAAGAAATGTTTATTAAATTTTTTTTATCTCATGTGCAGGAAAAATTATAACATGTGCAAAATACAAAAAATTCAAAATTATAAAATTACAAAAAGAGAAAGTAGACAGGCATAGCGTCAGCAAGTTTTAACTTTCGAGTATCGTTGCCAGAATTAACTCTCCAGCTGATAAGCATGCTGCTGCAGAAGTTGAGGGCTATGGAGATTTAGAAGGGGTTTTTTCCAACACATCACAAAATTTCTCCCACTCAACCACCCCTTTATCCATTGTAGCAATGGATAAAGGGATGGTTGTACAAATTTGTACAGCAGTCGTATATGTGAAACAGTATCAAAAGCTTTCCTGAAATCCAAGTATATGATATCAAAATTATTTCTGACATTCAGCTCCTTTGTGACTACATCATAGTATCCAATCAAATTGGTCAGATAAGACCTCCCTTTAACAAACCCATGCTGTGTCTTAACTATTATTGCAGACTTGTCTAGCTGATCCTGCAATGCTTCTTTAACCAGTGACTCCATTATTTTCCCCGGAACACAAGTTAAACTAATAGGTCTATAGTGACTTGGAAGACTACTGTACAAATTGGAGAAGTAGGCATTGGCATTAAGGGCAAGTTGCTGCAATGGTTAAAGGGATGGTTGAGTGGGAGATGGCAGAAAGTGGTAATAAATGGACACTGCGCTGTGTGGACTAATGTTATTAGTGGAGTCTCCCAGGGTTTGGTGTTGGGCCCATTGTTGTTTTCTGTATTTATTAATGATATTGATGAAGGTATATCAGGTTAAAAATCCAAATTTGCAGATGATACGAAGGTTGGCAGGGTTGTTAATGACAGTATGCTACTCCAACAGGATCTAGAAAAAATTAGAGGTGACAATTGAATTTCAACATTGACAAATGTAAAGTACTGCATATGGATAGCAGTAACCCCAGAGTGACATATCAACTGTGTGGTACTACACTCGGGGTAGTGGAGAATGAAAACGACCTGGGGTAATTGTGCAGTCAGATATGAAGTTTTCTGAGTAGGGCAGACAGTCTTCAAGAGTCCATGATATATAGGAATTTTTGTAGCAGGAATAAGGATGTGATTATCCCCTTGTATAAGGCAATGGTCAGGCCACACCTTGCGTACTGTATACATATCTGGCGGCCTCATTTTAGGAAGGATGTAGAGATGCTGGAATGAGTACAGAGAGGGGCAACAAGATTAGTGAATGGCACAATGGGTTGCTCTTATGAAGAAAGGCTTAAGCTCTGCAAATTGCAGTGGCTGGGCACCTGTGAGAGGATCTGATTATGGTGTATAAGGCCTCGAATGGTTTGAACAAGCTCAATGCTGTTGGGATTCTTCCTCTTGCCCAGATTAATCACCTGAGGGGAGAGAAATCAAACCTAGGAAAAAGAGTTGTAGAATAAGATGTGCGGAAATTTGCCTTTAGCCAGAGGGTGGTTGATTGCGGGAACAAACTTCCATCTGCTGATGTGGAAGTTAATAGTATAATGCATTAGGGCTTATGCCTCAGACTGCGAGAAAGTTAGACTATGTAAAAGTTAGTGCAAATGCATCATATTAATACACAGCCAATTCTAGATTAGCAAATTATTTGCAAAAGCGGCATCATTTAAGTGATATTTCATATTGTGAATACCTTCACGACGAGTTGCCATGACATTGCACTAATTCGAATAAGTAATGCTTCAAGTAAAGGAGAAGACTAATGTTACTTATATTCAGTGGATCCCACCACTCAGACGGAACCGTTTCGGGGCTATTTGGCCCTTCTTCGGTTTCATAACTGTTTTGCCATCATTACATCACTTGGGTACCTACCCATCCACCGAAGAAGGGCCAAATAGCCCCGAAGCAGTGCCGTCTGGGTGGTGGTATCCACTGAGGATAGGTAACATTAGTCTTCTCCTTTAAGTGAAGCATTACTTATTCGAAGTAATGCAATGTCATGGCAACTCGTCGTGAAGGCATTCACAATATGAGATATGACTTAAACAATGCCGCTTTTGCAAATTATTTGCTAATCTAGAACTGGAAGTTAATAGCTTAAATAAATTCAAGGCAGACTAAACAAACATCTGGACTGGATGGATGAAATGGGAAGGTTTTTTTTTTTTTTGGCTGATGCTGTATAAGCTTACTTTCTTGCATCATATTCGTCTACTAATGCTAAATCAGGTTCTTATTATGTATGATTTAATATCATCCTTTTTGTATAACATGTTATACAAAAAGGATAACATGTTATATATGTTATACTCCTTCATATCACAGATAAAAAGATAACCGTGAGGTACATAAGAACAGTTATCTTTCCACCTTTACTCTATGCTGCTGAAATTTGGGCGTCAGCGGCACCGTCAATAAAGAAACCACTCTTTGCCACAGAATTCTGGCTCCTAAAGTGGGCCAACAGGAAGCACAACCTTCCAGCTCTGATTCATACCACACAGCTTGCCAACTCTCTCGGAATTCCACGGCTTCCCACCTTAGTTGACGACCAATGCCTCCTAGCAACAGTCAAGATGATAACAGGCATAATGGCAACACCTTCATTCTGGGATACCTGTGGCTGGAGGATTCCCCCTGCTGCCCTTAGGGCCAATCCCGAGCTCTACTCGCATTCAGCACGACTCCATCTTTCGGACAGGTTCCTTCCTCAGCAGATGCTCAAGCAAACCCAGGCACTGGACGCCAACCTGAACAAATTCACTGCTGACCGGACTTACCGGAAAAAAAAAATATGACGAGTAGGACTAATCAGCAATGACTGATGTATACCTTGCATCTGTTCCTGTCTGATTGAGCTGGTGCTCTTATCTCGATGTTAAGCCAGCTCAATCAGACTTAACTCTCGTAAGGAGTTCTCTCCTTTGTATTATGATATGTTTTCTTTGTAAAATTACCTTTTTGTAAATAATTGTTCAATTTTCCCGGAAGTTTGGGAAACTGTACGCCCCTGGCTTTATGGCCGTGAAGGGTAATAAAGATTATCTCTCTCTCTCTATGTTTCCTAACAATGTACAGGCGGGCCTCGATTAACGTGTCTCGCGAGCGCATCGCGCAAAACGGAAACGCGTTAATCGAGTATAACAACCAACAGGAAAAAATATAATTGGATCTTGACCTTCTGGAATGTCCATAAAGAATTTTAAAATTACCTTTTAAATAACTTTTTAACTGTATATAATGTAAAAGATAATGAAAATAATTATGGAATTAAATGTTTATTGCATAAAACAGCGGTTCTTAAACTGTGCGCCACGGAATATTTAAAATTTTCGAGGAAAACACAGCGATGCTCGACATCTGTCGGACACCGCGCGAACTACTAGCTCGAGATAGTTCACAGTTTCAGCATTTCTTATTAAGTTTTTTCGACCTAACTACTAAAAAAAAACTGTTAAAATGAACTGTTAGGTATTTCTTTTGGTCTGGGTGTGCCTTGAAAAAATTACTGAGACATTAAAGGTGCTGTGAACCGAGAAAGTTTGGGAACCTCTGACATAAGATACACAATGCAGAAATTACTGTTGCGGAAATATTTGAACAGTGTTGACTTTCTCTTTTCATCAATCAATTTCCGATAGCCGGCAACAATCTTCTCTGGGCCCTGACGAAATAAATATCGCAGAGAACATCAAAATTTTTGTTTAAGGTTCTATGCGATACGAATGATTTCATTAGCATTAGCATTAGTAGAGGCATTTGATGCAAGAATGCAAGCTTATGCAGCATCAGCCAAAAAAAAAAAAAAAAAAAAACCACTTCCACTTCACCTCTCTGTTGGTTCAAAATACCTGTCCAGCTGAGCCTTAAACTTATTTAGGCTATCAACTTCCACGACAAGGGATGGAAGTCTGTTCCACCAACCAACCACCCGCTGGCTAAAGGCAAATTTCCGCACGTCTATCCTACATCTGTCTTTCCTTAATTTGAATTTATGCCCTCTCAGGTGATTATTCTGAGCGAGAGGAAGAATCCCATCAGCATTGAGCATGCTCAAACCATTCAAGGCTTTATACACCTCTATCAGATCACCTCACTGGTGCCTAGTCTCCAGACACTGCAATTTGCAAAACTTAAGCCTTTCTTCATAAGAGCACCCCTTTGTTCCATTCACTAATCTTGTTGCCCTTCTCTGTACTCGTTCCAGCTCTACATCCTTCTTGAAATGAGGCCTCCAGACCTGTATACAGTACCCTAGGTGTGGCCTGACCATTGCCTTATGCAATGGAATAATCACCTCCTTATCCCTGCTAGAAAAATTCCTATATATCATTGACAATACACCATGAGCTACTCTTGCAGCCCGCCTGCACTGCTCAGAGAACTTCATACCTGCCTGCACAACCACCCCAGGTCCCTTTCATTCTCTACCACTGTCAGTGTAGTACCACAGAGTTGATACGTTGCTCTGGGGTTGCTGTTTCCCATGTGTAGTACTTTACATTTGTCAATGTTAAACTTCATTTGCCACCTCTCAGCCCATCTGCTCAACCTTTCCAGATCCTGTTGCAGCAGCATAGTGTCAGTAGTGTCCTTGACAACCCTGCCTACCTTTGTATCGTCTGCAAACTTTGACATTAAGCTTGATATATCATCATCAATATCATTTGTGAATACAGAAAACAATAATGGACCCAACAATGAGCCCTGAGCGACTCCACTAATAACATTAGTCCACGACGAGCAGTGTCCATTGATTACCACTCTCTGTCTTCTCCCCCTCAGCCATCCCTTTATCCACAGCAGCAATTTGCCTCCAATGTCACTGCTCCAATTTGTGCAGCAGTCTTCCATGTGCAACAGTATCAAAAGCCTTTCTAAGATCCAAGTATATAATATCAAAGTTTTTCCCTGCATCCAGTTCCTTTGTGACTGCATCATAGTACCCAATCAAATTGGTCAGGCAAGACTTCCCCTTAACAAAACCATGCTGTGTCCAAGCTATAACTGAAGTCTTGTCTAAATGATCCTGCAGTGCTTCTTTAACTAGTGCCTCCATTAATTTTCCTGGAACCGAAGTTAAACTCACAGGTCTATAATTACTTGTGTCAGCCTTTGATCCTCCTTTGTGAATTGCACAAAGGAGGATCACATTTGCACATTTCCAGTCTATGGATACCTCCCCTGAGTCCAAGGAAGCTCTCATAATTATGGCTAAGGGTTTGCTTACTTCCTCTGCTGCCTCCTTTAATATAACTGGATAGATCCCATCCACCCCGGGTGCCTTTCTTGTGTTTATCTTCAACAATTTCTCCTCCACTTTACTCTCAGTTATTACAAGATTCTTTAGCTTACTGCTAGAGTTGAATACACCTCTGGCTCCCCTCGCTAAATAACTCCTCATGTGTGAATGTCGATGCAAAATATTCATTTAGTTTGTTAGCTACCCGAGCAGGATCATCAACAGTTGACCCATCGATATCAAGTGGACCAATCTGATTCATCCCCTTCCTTTTAGAGTTTACATAAGTAAAGAACTCTTTGCTGTTTTTCTTTGCATCCCTTTCCAAAGATTTCTCGTAATCTGCCTTCGCCTGCCTAACCTCCTTTGTAACTTGGTTACAGATCAACTTGTATCTATCATAGGCTTCTGTGTCATGTGTTAATTTGTATGTATCCCATGCATGCTTCTTCTCTGCCATATGTCTCATCAGTTCATCCGACATCCATTTAGGCCTAAACCTTGAACAATATTTCTTAGTTGGTATGTAAAGCCTAGTAGCTTCCAAGATAAGTTCTTTGAATGCTTCCCATTTTGCATTTGCTGTTGGTAACATCATCAGTTGGTCCCACTGTATAGAATTTAAATACTGTCTCAGTCCATCGTAGTCGCCTTTACGAAAGCAATAACCCTTCCCTTTACCCCTAATGGTAGTTACCTCTTTGAGTAAATCCCACTTCAGCACACTGTGATCACTGCCACCTAGTGTTTCATTTATCTGCAGATTCTTAATGCATGAAGAATCACTGCTGATAATCAAATCAAGAGTATTCCTCCCTCTAGTTGCCTCCCGAACATGCTGATGTAGAAAACAATCATCCAATAAATCCACAAAAGCCTTGCTAGTGTGTGAGTGACCAGCCCCCAAATTCCAGTCAATATCTGGGAAATTAAAATCTCCCATTATAAGACTCTCTGAGTTACTGGCCCACTCTATTTCCCTGTACAGTTTCTTATTATACTCATCAGAGTCATTAGGCCTATAGCACACACCTACTCTCAATTTTGATCTCCCAATGCTTATGTCACACCAAACTGACTCGACACTGCACTGTCCAGCGATGTCCACTGGCTTCACTTCCTTGGATTTTATGTATTTCTTAACTAATAGCATAACCCCTCCTCCCTTTCTATCCAGTCTATCCTTCCTGTAGATGTTGTACTCCCCAAATTCCAGTTCTGCATTCCTTATATCTGTGTGACACCACGTCTCTGATATCCCAACAATATCTGCCTTTGATGTTTTGAGCATTACCTCAAATTCATCAAATTTATTTACTAAACTCCTAGCATTGGTGTACACGCAAGTATACATGCACCTATTTCTATTCTTAGCTACCCTAACACAACCCATGTGTTTACTTGTACTGCAATGACTCCCAGCAGTCTCTGAAATATCCTGAATCTTGCTTTTCAGGCTTCTGCTCATTCCAATAGAAGCAGTGCAAGAATCTCTTTCACCTCTGTCAGTGGCTACTGTTAATCTATAGAAAAGGAAGCCACTGCTATGAAACTAAATGAACCCCAGTCAGCAACTTATATTATGCGTGGTGCAGATTTACCGGAATGCATTAGTTCTTAAAGAGGGGAGGAAAACAAGAGCAATGTTTTACTTACTACTATTCAGGCACGTACAAACCTCCATTCCCTTCAAATCACTAGCTCCAAAATAAAGAATTTTTTTTTTTTTTTTTTTGGTCACAGACTTATATCTTGTTATTTTAGACCCTTTTATGTTTTAGAATTTTTTTCCATGTACTTCTGAAACAGTGTATTATGTGGGCATATGCAATCTCCATTCCTGTTATTTGCTTGGTGAGCAGCCTCACCAAGCAAAGCCAAAATATTTGAAAAATCGAAGCTTAGTAATTTAATGTCTGTCCATTTGTCATCCATTAACCACTTTTCTGTTATAAAAACCAAGTAGAGATTGTGGTCATTAATTTTGAAAATATTTAAAAGTAATTTACTTAACCAGTATGTCGTGAATTTTAATATATAGAGGCAGCATCTATAATTTTATAACATAAATTTTCATCAAATGATTTTATTTATTAAGATATACAGAGCTGATGTTTGTATAACAAATAAATATTTTTGTTACAACTAATTACAAGATGTTTAATCCTCCTTTAAACAGGAAGTTATGTCAGACTAAAATCTGTTGTCAGTTAAATCTGTGGCATTAATTTCATCATCTGAGGAATCAGAAGAGCTTGAAGAGCTTGAAGTGTCAGAATCTTTTGCCAGTCTCCTCTAGAAAATGTAAGATAAAAAAAAAGTAATTTTTTTATTTGACACAAACAGTTTGTGTCATTTCACGTTAGTGCCAAGATTTATTAATAAGAGCAAGCTTGATGTCCTTAATTAAACACTTATACAATACCTTTTCTTAGGATAGGGTAGACCAGTATAATGTTAAACAATGACATCTATGAACTAAATAATTTGCACAAAAACATTAAATATTATGGTAAAAGCACTTTCAAATCATGACTAAGATTGTTATAATAAAACTGAATCTAAGAATAATAAACAGTCAATATCTTCAACACTTGTTTTTATGAAATGCTTAAAATCACTGGTCAAGCCTTCCAAATACAACAATCCATCTACCTACTTTGACTATGTTTAGAAAAATGGGAGAATACGGCAACCTACCTGCACACCAGCAAATTTGGTTCTTGGATTGGCCATTTGCCAAAGCAGAGAAATTTGTTAAGTCATGAGATTATCTAAATTGCTCTTCAGGGATGAGACCTCAGCATCTCACTGATAATAAGTGATGGATTACTTACAGCTTCAGGATTTTACGATTGCTACATGAAGCATTATACTTGTAACAAAACGCATTTACTATTCAATCAATGTTTTTAGAATTTTTAGTTTGTCATTTCTAACCATCAAAACAGCAACTTTCATCCATCAATTAATTCTTTTACTGTACAGTAAAAGAATTTTTATTGTACAGTAATATTGCACTTTACATTTCTTTAAAAAAAAAAAGTCACATTTGTACAGCACAGGAAATTGTAAATGTTTTTGATACTTATGATACGATCAACTGAAATCTGATAAATTCCAAAATCTTTCAAGGATTGCAGGATTTGGGAGGTTTGACTGTATGTCTCAGAATAATAACACAGTCCCTAGCAGAATAGAATAAACATCACAAGATTTCTATTGGGCAAATTTTATATTTGAAACATAGATTCAGAAGCATTTACTATGCAAATATCAGTGCAGAACAAAGCTTTTATTCTTCATATAATGCCAAAATCTCATCATTACTACTTCCACACTAATCTATTAAAAATATTATGGTTCCAACATATGCATTCTTCAAAAGGTAGTACTTCAGTGGATCAAGGGAATTGATGATTCCAAATTTTTCGAAAGACAGACTCTCATGTTTCACTAACTTCTACAAATTTTTGACCTATTCACACTCTTCTGAAATTGCTAGTCACTTTTATCTTGTTGATGTCAAATCATGATTTGATGCCTCCATTTAGCTGGTCCAATCCTCACAGTGGTTTAAAGAATTTTTTAACTGAGATGTCCAATGGCTGCTGGATAAAATTTGGAACTACAGCTAATTTAACATTTAATTCGGCAACTATCCTTTTTGTTGCTGCTGTTACACACAATCTGAAATGGTCACACACACACACACACACACACACACACACACACACACACACACACACACACACACACACACACACACACTAAAGAAGTTAGCTTTTTTTTAGGAAGGCTGTCTGGACATTTTGACCATACTTGCTATGGCAGGGGGAAGTATGATCAAAATACTTTCAGTACAGGAAATAGTATTACAACTAACCTTGCATACGAATAGTTTCCCATTCATTGGAAACTGTATAATATACTCAAGAGAGCGTTTCAAAATTTTTTGTTTATAATATAATTCTGAATACACAAATTTATAATTAATATAAAACAGAGCTACGATGCTTAATACATTTTATGTTGTAGAAGAATAAGAAGAATTTACCCGAATATGATGCATAGAACACTTCGTTATGAAACTCTCTAGCAATTAAAATGAATATAAAATTAACACAAAAGACATTAAACCGAATATAAAATTTAAATTAATGCTCCGAAATTAAAATGAATATAAAATTAACACACCAAAATTAAAACGAATATAAAATTAACACACCGAAATTAAAACAAATATTTAATTAATGCAAAAGAATATAAAATTTTTAATGCAAAACAATTACAATAATAAAATCAATTAAAATAATTGTAACGTAACTTCTGAAAAATGACTTTGTAACGAAAGTTCTGTTACAATTATTTTAATTGATTTTATTATTGTAATCGTTTTGCATTAATTTTATATTCTTTTGCATTAATTTAATATCTGTTTTAGTTTCTTTTGTGTTAATTTTATATCTGTTTTAATTTTGGTGAGTTAATTTTATATTCGGTTTAATTGCTGGAGAGTGTCATACAGAAGTGTTCTACGTATCATATTGAGATAAATTCTTCTCATTCTTCTACAAATTGATAATGCATTAACATTCAGAAAGGCTAACTTTTGTTACATGTTGACAATATATAGAAAATTTCTACTTAAAAATATATATATACAAACATATATTAATATTTTGGTTAACTATAATTTTGAATAATTTCTTTAATAATTAAAGAAATAATTAATAATGTGACCTTTGGAATTCTTCACTTTCATCATTGTCAAATGAGTATTACAACGTCCATATAGTTCAAACTTGGTGCCTATGACTTTTACTATTTTTTGTTCATTAAAAAAAATTACTGATGTTATTTCAACTCAAGAAGGTGACAAAAACTGCAGGCAATGCCAAAGAACATACTGGTTTTGGAGAATGGCAGCAATATTGGCATAGGTGCAGTACATCAACTGGGAACTAATTCAAAAAAAATCACAATCATTCTGTTTTGAGCAGACCTTATATATTAAATATTAAGGAAATTATTTCACCATAAAACAAGAAACTCGGACATTATTATTAACATTGCACAGCCTAAAAGAAAAATTATTTTGACACAAATTCAATAATTTTAATAAATCAGTCCTTAAGTGATTAATGTGCTATCTACATCAGGTTCATTATAGAGTTTACACAGTACAATAGTTCTGTTAGGAACAGGATTGTTTTCAATGCAGTCTTGAATGTAAAAAAATTGCCATAAACTTACCTGATTATCAGTTGGAATTTCAAATGGAACTGCTTTGTTAGCATCCATCAAGGCTAATTTCAAATTCACTAGACAATACTTTTGTAATTCTACATTAATATCAGGTGACTGTGCTTCTTCAACGACCTGTAATGCATCATCTAACTTCTTCTTGTGTACTTCAAAAAAAAAAAAAAAAAAAAAATGCAGTATGCAGAAAGTCCACATCAAATGGAAGTATAATTTTTACATAATTCAAATCATCATAAAATAAGTGGGCAAAAAACTGGATTTCTTGAAATATATCTAAAATTAATTCAGTAATATGTAATAATGAAATAGGTACAATGCATGCATTTGAAATAGCTACCTATTTCTAAAGGAAGGAATTTCAGATTGCACGGTGGGAAAGGGATCAAAAACTTTTATCTCTAGAGTCTCTCTCTCATGAGATTTGTTTGCATGCTGCATGAACACTATATAAAAGTTAAGTTATATAAAACTTAAACACTAAATTTTTGGCTAAATCTTCATTAGTATGTATTTGAATATGACTTTTGCATGTATGGTAGTATACTGCTCTTTGGTGAAAATTTGGTCAGAATTGTTTGGACTTTCTTTAAAACATAAACAACTATTCTGTGGATCTTTGGTGTCACGGAATTCTTGACTTCCATCACTGTCAAATACATGGAGGTCACAAACCTCCATATATTGGGGAAAGCATACCTGTAAAGCAACACACACATTTATCTGAAGTTCCCTTATGGTCTGTTAGGAACAGGATTGTTTTTAATGCAGTCTTGTGAACTCTAGCAGAACCTGCCTGTGATTTTTGTGTGCGGGCCTCATTTGTTTCTGTAGCTGGGGACAAAAATATGACTTTGAAGTTAAGTGGGATATAATAGCTAACAGGCAAGACAAGAGGGGCAATCATAAATGGAAAAATAAGCTTATTATATCTGTGGAAGCAAGAGGCACCCACAATAGGTAAAGGAATTTACAGTCTTCAAGTTCTGTTATTCTGCAAGTGAAGAAGCCCTGAAGTATGAAGAATTGCGCATACAAGAGGAAGCATTAATGCTTAAAGCAGGCACCCAAATTTTCCAGCCTTAACAAACACAAGAAGCATCAGACTGACTAATACCAAATGAATATATTTCCATTTATATTCTGTATGTCCAACACAACTAGGAGTTTGCAGCCTCAGTGTAACTGTCTTACTGTAGAGAATAAACCACTACAGTTAACAATAAGCCATGCATTTTTTATGGCAGCACATGATGTGTATATCAGTATCTGTATGCATTATATATATATATATATACACAGAAACAATAGTGTCATTAAAACCCCAGACACCACCAGATGTTTGGAAAAATCCACACAAAATGGTAAGTCTAAGGCAAGTTAACCCCAGGGGCTCACATCTGGTGAGTATGCTTGGCACACCCAGGATCCTGAGCTGGATATCATCATTCTTCTTTTCCTTGGTGATTTCCCTTCTACTTTTGACTCTCTCTGTCTCAGGGTAACTCAGAATTTTTTTGGCTGGTGCAACAAAAGCGTCAGGCTTCCTGTACCATATGGCTAATGATAAAATAATAATAATAATATTGTATGCTATATTTTCACAGTAGATTTTTATCAGAAAGATAACATTGGCAGAATTGTGTATATCTACTATGACAACTGTCCATTTCAAATATTTAACACTTGTAGAAAAATACATTTTAACACTAAAAAAACATAAATAGAAAAATATCAGATCTGTACTGCAGTGGGGCCTCCAGGGGCACCACCATCATGGCCCGAGGCCAGAGAAAGAAACTAGGATTTTCTGTATAAAATATGATAGGAAATTTAGAATGTAATGTAAATTTAATGGAATATTTCTCCTCATTGCTTTTATTTCAGTATTTGAAGATAAAAGTTTTATCACTCATTAAATGATAATAAGATCCAAACTGTGACATTTTCCAACATTATTCTTCAAATTGGCATCTTGTACCTCAATACATAAAAGCATTCTTTTATGCCCATGTTAACATCCTTGTCATTAACACAATAATTCCTCAGAAATGAATGTTCCCCCCCCCCAACCTTTACATAAGAAGCATCAGACCAACTAATACCAAATCAATATATTTGCTATTAGTTGGACCAAATATGACTAATACCAAATAAATTTGGTATATTCTGAAGCTCTAAAGATTTATATTTTCGACTATATATATATATTTTTTTTTCTTTCAAATAAACCACATTTGTTGTTTTAGAATAAGAGAATAATGCACTGAGGCACTATGCTGCATAAAATATAGAACTTCTTCTGCAGGTTGGGGTAAGCATCTCTCTCTCTCTCTCTCTCTCTCTGTCTCTCTCTCTCTCTCTCTCTCTCTCTCTCTCTCTCTCTGAAGTGACAGGGCCCTCAAAAAGAGTTCAAGGAGTAAACAGTCCAAATCATTCTTCCATATTATTCCTCTCTTTTTCCCTGAGTAGAACTCGCAAAAGCATTTAACAGACTTTCAGTTTGAAGATGAGAATTATCATGTGTCCAATAAGCACAAATTATCACAGTCAACGTTACCATTCAGTTTGAAAACTACCTTATCAGCCCAAATTATTTCAAATGGGAATATTTCCATTTTCACCACTATTATAAGTCCTACTAAAGACTTATTGAAAATAGTGAAAATTAATTTAGAGCTTAACAAAATTTTTTAACATAAACTTTATAATACCACAACTCATATTTCCTATAACATTTGTGACAATTTTAGTTCATGAGGTCAACTCAATGACTGTGATAGCCATTAAGTTGATTTCTGAAGACTTCTGCACAGTTTTGTCAATTCACCCAGCATGCTTTCTGTAGTTCTGATACATGTCACTCACCACTTCTCAAGAGGGTATAAAATACTTCTAGCATCCTCAAATTTCTTTATTGGTGGTAAACTGTTGGCTTTGATGGTGGAGCAGATTCAAAATTTTGGCCATTTTTTAAGATAACAGTCACACTTAACCTGTAAAAAACAGGTTAAGTGTGCCTGTAAAAAACACTTACTTTAGTAGAATTTTTTTTCTTTATCTAACTGCTAAATCTTTCTAACAAATTTTATAAGGTTCTTGCAAGAAAAACAAGAAAAAAAAATTCCAAAAAAATTTGGACTCTATGCATTAAAAGAGTTAACACTATTCAATTTTAAAAGTATAAATTAACATATCTCACACCATATATAAAAAACGTTTTTTGAATTTTTGACAAACTTTAAAATTGGCTAAATCATCCCATTTTAGGTAAAATTACAATGTCAACTGGAATTTTACCTAGAATGAGATGATTCATTAAACTAAAAACTTTTAAAATATAAAATAGTTAATGCTATTTTATATGTTGATGCCTTTTCAAAATTATGAAAAGTAGGACTTTCTTGTGTCCCTGTGTCCGATGACAGCAGAACTGGTTTAATTATATGCTCACAGCAGAATGAATTTTGCATTAACACATATGTTTGCTTAGTGCCACACTACTAGTAAATGGGGGCATTGCTGAAATGTCAATTTACCAACATTTATTCAAAGGATCAGATATTGCTAGTTTTGGCAATTACTTGTTCAAAAACAGTTAGAGCACTGTTACAGAATCACCCACATCTACAAGTTGTTCACAAGGGTCAATACTAACAGATTAGAAAGAATACTTGATGAGAATCAACCGAAAGAGCAAGCTGGCTTTAGGACAGAATTCTCAATTATGGATCACCTTCACGTAATATCACAACTAATGGAGAAAGCAAATGAATATAAAACGCCAATATGCCTGGCATTTGTGGATTATGAAAAGGCATTTGACTCCATACAGTATAAGGCAATGTTTCAGGCACTGGAAAGACAAGGCATAGATACCCCATATATTATGATTTTGAAGAAAATATATGAGAACGCTATCTCCTTTATTAGACTAAACGAAGATAGTAGGAAATTTAAAATTGAGAAAGGAATTTGAAGTTATTTACTGCCACCCTTGAGGAAGCTTTCGGAAGATTAGACTGGTCACAGAAAGGAGTCAATGTGAATGGAGAATACCTAAACCATTTACAATTTGCAGCTGACATTGTGGTCATAAGCCAGGATCTCAAAGAATTAGAGGAAAATCTTAATCAGTTATGCAGAGTTAGTAAGGATTTTGGACTAAAGATTAATATGGCTAAAACAAAAGTAATGATGAACAAGTATGCCATAGAAAGGGACATAATGATTGAAGGAGCAGTAATTGAAAAGGTGGAGTCATATACTTATCCGGGACAAGTCATCAGCTGTAATAATGATAAATGGCTGGAAGTCAAGAGAAGAATAAATTTTGGATGGATACCATTCAGGAAATATAGTCACTGAGGAGCTATATCCCAATTTGTCAGAAACATAAAATAATGAACCAATGTATACTAACCACCACGACTTATGGAAGTGAAACTTGGGCACTCACCAAAAGAATGGAAGAGAAGCTGAGAACTATACAGCGAAGAATGGAATGAATTATATTGGGAATCAGACTGTTAGATAAGAAGAGAAACACATGGATTAGGCAGCAAACTCAAGTAAAGGACATTCTTATCAAAACTAAAGAACTAAAATGGTCTTGGGCAGGACACAGCTCAAAAACATGATGACAGATGGACTAAGAGAATAACAGAATGGTACCCAAGAGGAGCTAGAAGAAAACCTGGATGACAATAACAGAGATGGACAGATGAAATTCATGAGTTTGTTGGTAGTAAATGGATGGCCATTCAAAACAGAAGGAACTGAAAAGTTGCTGGAGAGGCCTTCATCCTGCAGTAGATTTAAAATGGCTGATAATGATGATCAGAATCAGTAAAATATATATATAAAATGTCGCTGGGCTAAGTTTCAATGGGTGAGCAGAATAAAATTAACTAGGAGTAAGAAATATGTATTAGTACAGATTGGCCTCGATTAATTAGTCCAGTGAGTGCATTGCACAAAACAAAACACATTAATCAAATATAATAATGAATAGGAAAAATTATAATTGGTCTGTGACCTTCAGGAATGTTCATAAAGAATTTAAAAAAAAAAACATTTTAAATAACTCTAACTGAATACCAGTAAAAGATAATGTAAATAATTATAGAATTAAATGTTTATTGCATAAAATACACAATGAAGAACCTATTTGTTATAGAAATATTTGAACAGTGTTGGCATTCTTTTTTCATGAATCAATTTCCAATAACCGACAACAATCTTCTTTGAGCCACAGCCAAATAAATATCGCAGAGAACCTCAAACCTTTTGTTTGAGGTTCTCTGTGATATGAAAGATTTCATGTAGTTCTTTTACCATTATCGCCTTTGCAGTAACATTTTCATCTGGCTCATTTAAAAATAAAATATTTTTTTCCATTTAAAAATTAGAATTTTTAAATGCAAGTCTGCACTTGAATTTATTAGGAGGAGACAAACAAGTAACATGTCTGCTTCCGATGGTTGATGGAACACACTGAGGCAGGCAGCAGACAAACGCTTGTTTATTTCCCGTCTGATGTGAAGTGTTTGAAGTGATTCAAATCTTTTTCAACTATCACATAAAAAAAGATCATGTTAATTGGAAATTTGCATCATGTAAAGTAAAAAGTGGTATATTTTTTTTCAAATAGCAGTAACTGAAAAATGTGTTAATCAAACTCGCGTTATGCGAGGCCTGGCTGTATTTACTTTTAAAACACTTTAGTTTACATTATTTAGGTATTAATACAAGTTTACTGTTCGGGTAAACAGTTATATGACACTGAGCTGTCCAGCAGTCTGTCTCCACTGCTCACAAAACTTTGTGCCTGACTGCACAGTTGCCTCTTTTTCATTTTCTGCTGCCATGAGTGTGGTATCACACAGTTGGAACATTGCTCTAAGGTTGTTGTTGCTGCTGTCCATAAGTGCTTTACATTTGTCAATGTTAAGCTTCAATTGCCATTTCTCAGTCCATCAGCCTAACTTTTCTGGATCTTGTTGCAGTGGCATACCATCATTCCTGTCATTAACCACTCTGCCAACCTTTGTATCATCTGTAAACTTGGACATTGGGCCTGATATGCCTTTGTCAATATCAATGATAGATGTGGAAAGCAACAATGGGTCCAACACCGAACCTTGGGGGCCTCCACTCATAGCATTAGTCCACAAAGAGCAGTATCCACTGATTGCTGCTCTCTGTCTTCTCCCACTCAACCATCCTTTTATCCATTGTAGCAACTTACCTTTAATACCATTCTGCTCCAATTTGTACAGAAGTCTTCCATGCACAACTGTGTCAAAAGATTTCCTTAATTCCAAGTATATGATATCAAAATTATTTTTGATTTCATATCAAAAATAATTTGGGCACCTGGGTGGATGGATCCCATCCACCCCAAGTGCCTTTCTTGTGTTCAACTTCAACAATTTCTCTTCCACTTTCCTCTCAGTTGTTCTAAGGACATTTGGCTCTCTGTTAGAGTTTGATAAATTTCTGGTGTTCCCTTTGCTAAAGAATTCCTCATGTGTGAATGTAGATGCAAAGTGCTATTCAGTTTGTCAGCAACCCGAGCAGGATCATCAACAGCTTAGTCAGCAAGTCATGAAATGTTAGAAGAAGTTGTCTTCACAGGTAGTTGAGGCTGACAGTTTGAATAAATTCAAGTGTCAACTGGATAATTATCCATGTGAGGAGGGAAGCACACAATTTGTATTTTCTAGTTGTTTATTTTTTTTTTTTTGGCCAGTATAGCAAAAGTCTATGGCTTCCTTGCACTATATGGCAAATACAATTATTACTGCCATTAGAAATAACTCAACAAATAGTTAATCTTTAAACATTCTATGGACTCACTTTGGAGCTTGTCTTCAAGTCTGAAGTTTGATAGATGACTGCTTGATTATGACACTCAGACTGTGGTACTGTAAAATCATCTCACTAACCCTAGATTTGTATAAAAAGTTCCAAAGTGAATTGAAATGTTGTCTATAGTTTAGCAAATTGTTGGGTTAGCTGGATGACACTGTAACCTGATCCTATAAATTTGCCCTGAATTTAGCATTAGTAGAGGCATATGATGCAAGAAAGCAAGCAAGCTTATGCAGCATCAGCCAGAAAAAAAAACAAAACTTCCACTTCACCCCGCCGTTCGTTCGAAATACCTGTCCAGCTGAGCCTTAAATTTATTTAGGCTATCAACTTCCACAACAAGGGATGGAAGTCTGTTCCACCAACTAACTACCCGCTGGCTAAAGGCAAATTTCCGGACATCTATCCTACATCTGTCTTTCCTCAATTTGAATTTATGCCCTCTCAGGTGATTATTCTGAGCAAGAGGCAGAATCCCATCAGCATTGAGCATGCTCAAACCATTTAAGGCTTTATACACCTCTATCAGATCATCTCGACGGTGCCTAGTCTCCTGACACTGTAATTTGCAAAACTTAAGCCTTTCTTCGTAAGAGCAACCCTTTGTTCCACTCACTAACCTTGTTGCCCTTCTCTGTACTCGTTCCAGCAGCTCTACATCCTTCTTGAAATGAGGCCTCCAGACCTGTATACAGTACTCTAGGTGTGGCCTGACCATTGCCTTATACAATGGAATAATCACCTCCTTATCCCTGCTGGAAAAATTCCTGTATATCATTGATAAGACACCATGAGCTACTCTTGCAGCCCATCTGCAGTGCTCAGAGAACTTCATATCTGCCTGCACAATTACACCCAGGTCCTTTTCATTCTCTACCACTGTCAGTGTAGTACCACAGAGTTGATACGTTGCTCTGGGGTTGCTGTTTCCCATATGTAGTACTTTACATTTGTCAATGTTAAACTTCATTTGCCACCTCTCAGCCCATCTGCTTAATCTTTCCAGATCCTGTTGCAGCAGCAGCATAGCGTCAGTAGTGTCCTTAACAACCCTGCCAACCTTTGTATCGTCTGCAAACTTAGACATTAAGCTTGATATACCATCATCAATATTATTTATAAATACAGAAAACAATAATGGACCCAACACTGAACCCTGAGGGACTCCACTGATAACATTAGTTCATGTTGAGCAGTGTCCATTGTTTACCACTCTCTGTCTTCTCCCCCTCAACCACCCCTTTATCCATAGTAGCAATTTGCCTCCAATGCCACACTGCTCCAATTTGTGCAGCAGTCTTCCATGTGCAACAGTATCAAAAGCCTTTCTAAGATCCAAGTAATATCAAAGTTATATCAAAGTTATTCCCTGCATCCAGTTCTTTTGTGACTGCATCATAGTATCCAATCAAATTGGTCAGGCAAGACTTCCCCATAACAAAACCATGCTGGGTCCGAGCTATAACTGAAGTTATGTCTAGGTGATCCTGTATTGCTTCTTTAACCAGTGCCTCCATTAATTTTCCTGGAACAGAAGTTAAACTCACAGGTCTATAATTAGTTGCGTCAGCCTTTGATCCTCCTTTGTGAATTGGGGTCACATTTGCACATCTCCAGTCTATGGGTACCTCTCCTGAGTCCAAGGAAGCTCTCATAATTATGGCTAAGGGTTTGCTTACTTCCTTTGCTGCCTCCTTTAATATAACTGGATAGATCCCATCCACCCCAGGTGCCTTTCTTGTGTCTCAACAATTTCTTCAACAATTTACTTGCTGATGCTATCGAGGCAGTGTTAGGTGGGTCGGAAAACTGCTAGCTTGGGGGGAGACAAAGACCAATAGATTGACAGTAGCCACTGGCAGAGGTGAAAGAGATTCTTGCACTGCTTCTATTAGAATGAGCAGAAGCCTGAAAAACAAGATGCATGGTATTTCAGAGACTGCTGGGAGCCATTGTGGTACAAGTAAACACATGGGTTGTGTTAGGGTAGCTAAGAATAGAAACAGGTGCAGGTATACTTGCGTGTACACCAATGCTAGGAGTTTAGTAAATAAATTTGATGAATTTGAGGTATTGCTCAAAACATCGAAGGCAGATATTGTTGGGATATCAGAGACGTGGTGTCACACAGATATAAGGGATGCGGAACTGCAATTTGGGGAGTACAACGTCTACAGAAAGGATAGACAGGATAGGAAGGGGGGAGGTGTTATGCTATTAGTTAAGAAACACATAAAAACCAAGGAAGTGAAGCCAGTCGACATCGCTGGACAGTGCAGTGTGGAGTCAGTTTGGTGTGACATAAGCATTGGGAGATCAAAATTGAGAGTAGGAGTGTGCTATAGGCCTAATGACTCTGATGAGTATAATAAGGAACTGTACAGGGAAATAGAGTGGGCCAGTAAATCAGAGTGTCTTATAATGGGAGATTTTAATTTCCCAGATATTGACTGGAATTTGGGGGCTGGATACTCACACACTAGCAGGGCTTTTGTGGATTTATTGGATGATTGTTTTCTACATCAGCATGTTCGGGAGGCAACTAGAGGGAGTAATACTCTTGATTTGATTATCAGCAGTGATTCTTCATGCATTAAGAATCTGCAGATAAACGAACCACTAGGTGGCAGTGATCACAGTGTGCTGAAGTGGGATTTACTCAAAGAGGTAACTACCATTAGGGGTAAAGGGAAGGGTTATTGCTTCCGTAAAGGCGACTACGATGGACTGAGACAGTATTTAAATTCTATACAGTGGGACCAACTGATGATGTTACCAACAGCAAATTCAAAATGGGAAGCATTCAAAGAACTTATCTTGGAAGCTACTAGGCTTTACATACCAACTAAGAAATATTGTTCAAGGTTTAGGCCAAAATGGATGTCAGATGAACTAATGAGGCATATGGCAGAGAAGAAAAATGCATGGGATACTTACAAATTAACACATGACACAGAAGCCTATGATAGATACAAGTTGATATGCAACCAAGTTACAAAGGAGGTTAGGCAGGCAAAGGCAGATTACGAGAAATCCTTGGCAAGGGATGCAAAGAAAAACAGCAAAGAGTTCTTTACTTATGTAAACTCTAGAAGGAAAGGGATGAATCAGATTGGTCCACTTGATATTGATGGGTCAAGTGTTGATGATCCTGCTCAGGTGGCTAACAAACTAAATGAATATTTTGCATCGACATTCACACATGAGGAGTTATTCAGCGAGGGGAATGCCAGAGGTGTATTCAACTCTAGCAGTAAGTTACAGAATCTTGAAATAACTGGGAGTAAAGTGGAGGAGAAACTGTTGAAGATAAACACAAGAAAGGCACCCGGGGTGGATGGGATCTATCCAGTTATATTAAAGGAGGCAGCAAAGGAAGTAAGCAAACCCTTAGCCATAATTATGAGAGCTTCCTTGGACTCAGGGGAGGTACCCATAGACTGGAAATGTGCAAATGTGACCCCAATTCACAAAGGAGGATCAAAGGCTGACACAAGTAATTATAGACCTGTGAGCTTGACTTCTGTTCCAGGAAAATTAATGGAGGCACTGGTTAAAGACGCACTGCAGGATCATTTAGACAAGACTTCAGTTATAGCTCAGACACAGCATGGTTTTGTTAAGGGGAAGTCTTGCCTGACCAACTTGATTGGATACTATGATGCAGTCACAAAAGAACTGGATGCAGGGAATAACTTTGATATTATATACTTGGATCTTAGAAAGGCTTTTGATACTGTTGCACATGGAAGACTGCTACACAAATTGGAGCAGTGTGACATTGGAGGCAAATTGCTGCTATGGATAAAGGGGTGGTTGAGGGGGAGAAGACAGAGAGTGGTAATCAATGGACACTGCTCATCGTGGACTGATGTTATTAGTGGAGTCCCTCAGGGCTCAGTGTTGGGTCCATTATTGTTTTCTGTATTTATAAATGATATTGATGATGGTATATCGGGATTAATGTCCAAGTTTGCAGACGATACAAAGGTTGGCAGGGTTGTCAAGGACACTACTGACACTATGCTTCTGCAACAGGATCTGGAAAGGTTGAGCAGATGGGCTGAGAGGTGGCAAATGAAGTTTAACATTGACAAATGTAAAGTACTACACATGGGAAACAGCAACCCCAGAGCAACGTATCAACTCTATGGTACAACACTGACAGTGGTAGAGAATGAAAGGGACTTGGGGGTGGTTGTGCAGGCAGATATGAAGTTCCCTGAGCAGTGCAGACGGGCTGCAAGAGTAGCTCATGGAGTATTGTCAATGATATACAGGAATTTTTCCAGCAGGGATAAGGAGGTGATTATTCCATTGTATAAGGCGATGGTCAGGCCACACCTAGAGTACTGTATACAGGTCTGGAGGCCTCATTTCAAGAAGGATGTAGAGCTGCTGGAACGAGTACAGAGAAGGGCAACAAGATTAGTGAATGGAACAAAGGGGTGCTCTTACGAAGAAAGGCTTAAGTTTTGCAAATTACAGTGTCTGGAGACTAGGCACCAGCGAGGTGATCTGATAGAGGTGTATAAAGCCTTGAATGGTTTAAGCATGCTCAATGCTGATGGGATTCTTCCTGTAGCTCAGAATAATCACCTGAGAGGGCATAAATTCAAATTGAGGAAAGACAGATGTAGGATAGACGTGCGGAAATTTGCCTTTAGCCAGCGAGTGGTTGGTTGGTGGAACAGACTTCCATCCCTTGTGGTGGAGGTTGATAGCCTAAATAAGTTTAAGGCTCAGCTGGACAGGTATTTTGAACGAACAGAGGGGTGAAGTGGAAGTGGTTTTTTTTTTTTTTTTTGGCTGATGCTGCATAAGCTTGCTTTCTTACATCAAATGCCTCTACTAATGCTAATGCTAATGCTAATTTCTCCTCCACTTTACTCTCTGTTATTACAAGATTATCTAGCTTACTGCCAGAGTTGAATAAACCTCTGGCATTCCCCTCGCTGAATAACTCATCATGTGTGAATGTCAATGCAAAATTCATTTAGTTTGTTAGCTAGCTGAGCAGGATTATCAATAGTTGAACCATCGATATCAAGTGGACCAATCTGATTCATCCCCTTCCTTCTAGAGTTTACATAAGTAAAGAACTCTTTGCTGTTTTTCTTTGCATCCCTTGCCTTTTTAACATTTAAACAATTACATGAAGTAAAATGATTTTAACTGCTACAAGTTGTTTCTTTGATAAACTAGATAAATTAGGTACTTACCTAAAACATCAACTAAACAACTGTATGCAAAACTTTTATTTGTGGGGGAAAGCTCTGTTGAATTTATAGTTTCTACTAGTTTTCTTGCTAATGTTTCCTGGAATGACAATCAGAAAAAAAAAAAATACACACACACATATATATATATATATATATAAGCACCATCAACCAAAACAACAGAAATAGTAGTAACAGAATAAATATTAAATTTAATGTAGAAAAATTTAGAGAGCAAAATTTTGCAAGCCAATCATCCAACACCATTGTATACAAATTTATACATTAAATATATAACACAATAAATAACACAATAAAATCTGATTAGATCAGGGTGGCCTGAATATAGTGTGGCAAAAGTATAAAGTATATTGCCTCCTCCCCAAATATATAAACATACACAAAAAAGATGCCACTTATGTTTACTATATATTCCAGCATACAGGTCAATTTTTGAAGGTTCCAAAATTACCTCTAAAACTATTGGTTGACTTATATGCCAGCACAAAATCATACCTTAAATTCACATACTTAATGAAATATTATGTACTATGTATTCCAGTGTGTAGACTCCTCAAGTACTAAAAATCATCTAAAATTTTAAGGTCAACTCTTTCATCCATCAAAACTTTTTTGTGAGTGTGAAAAACATATAAAAATTTTTTTTTCCGCACCCATTTTCTGAAAAGGATGCCAAAAATAGATGAAAATAGATATTGAAAATAATCGTCTTTTTTAAACAATAACACTGTTTACTAAATGTAAAATTTTGAGAATCAGTTTCTTATAGCAAACACACATCCACATTAAAGCATTATTACAGAGAAACCAATTTGCAATGCAGTAATAAGCAAGTAACAAAAGAATGGCTCAGTTACATAATCAAAGCCTCTCATGTACACATATTGCATCAATAAGGGTGATATTACGTAGCCAAGTGGGCAGGAGCGGGAGTGCAGTAGCACACGCTCTTTGAGTAGACCGGGGTTCAAGCCCCTGACTGCTGAATACGGTCGATCTGCCAACCCGCACTGGACCAGCGTGGCAGATTATGGTCCATTTCCCTCAACATGAATTGTTGAGGAGGCTTCCATCCTGCAATGGATTGATAATGGCTGCACTTTTTTTTTTTTTACATATGCTTGTAGGTTTTGGCTTCATCGCCTACATAAGGAAGTACAGTATGCACTTACTGCTTCCTTTACAGGTTACTGTATGTTGTAATAAATGTGACAATGTAAACTCTTAAATGAAAGAGCAAAAATAATTGAATTATAAAGTAGACAGTGGTTCTTAATACCGATTTTACTATACTACAAAACTAAACAAGATAAGAATGATTGTGAAAAAGAAAGGGGGGTTCAACTTCTATGGTGAGCATATCATTAAGCACACATTTGCAAGGAAAAAAAAAAATAGAAGTTGCCTTGTGTGCCAGAATATATGGTATTTGCATCAGCATATAACTATTGAGGGCATATATCTGCTCATACAAACTAGTATAAATAGCTTTAATAAATTTCTGTTAAATATCAGACTCAGGTCTTATAAGACAAAAGCCAAATTTGAAGCTATAAGTTTGTATTAAAATATATACTGTCCTCCAAAAAGTATCTAGCCACACATCTGTTTCACACTGACACCCCCCTTAGGCTTTTCACAATGAATGGCAGACTGCAGCATGCATAGTCCTCCATTTCTCTGTAGAACAGTACCTAGTAGAGCTATCGACTAGTGGGACATGTTGATCTAGCCCTCATCTGACATTCCAGTTCATCCCATAAATATACCACAGGGTTCAAAATCAGAACTCTGTACCAGCCATTCCAACTTTTGTACATTCGTGTCCATGAATCATCCTTGAAAGTACCAGCAGTATGACACTGGGCATTATCCTGCTGAAGCAAACATGGTGCTTTATTTAAATTAACTTCAACACTTTTTCTTAATAATGTAAATGGCTCTACACTGGAGAATTTCCATATCATAGGAGCATAGAATTGTCCAAAATATAAAGGTAGGCATTAATGTTTATACTTCCTCACACAACAGGTCCAAGGCCACAACATGAAAAACAGTACCACACCATAACCCCACTTCCTGTGAACAGTTGTTGTTGTTGGAAAATTGCATTCTAGGAACAGATATCCTCCAGGCATCCTCTGCAATTGCAACCATCTGATCAGAATAGGGTATAGCAAAATTTTGTCAATCCACAGACCCAATTTCCACTGCTCTGTAGACTAATTGCAGCACTTGTTGCACGATGCAAAGCAAGAATGCTGATTGTGGTTGATGTTTAGCTATGTTCTGGAACTCTCCCATGAGGCTGTGGAGCTCCACATGCAGTGTGCACAGATCTCAAGCCCTGTTGATGCCTTACACTCCTGGTTGACATTTTGCAGGAATGTCTGACAAGATTATCACATTACTATTCTGAGTACCCTCTCATCACAAGTGAGCTTCTGTGCACTGCTGGACACTGATACATTACATTTCCATTTCATGATAACATTGCTGACAGTCAACTTTGGATAGTGTTGGCTGTCAGCAATTGCATAAACTGCAATGCAATATCCAACAATAACACTAACTGCAGCAATGTAACATCTGAACAATAACCCATCTCCAAATCAGTCAGCTTTGCTCTATGTGCTACGATGAGAATAATTAACTTATGAGGCTCCTTCCACATATACTGATCTGAATCATCTTTTTATCAGGAAGGTACAACAGATTATGAAAAAGGGTACCTGGATGGTTTCTGAAGGGTACATGCCTTTGGTAAAGTTATGTACTAATGCAAATAAATGTAAATGGCATTTTTTATGTGTGTATATATATATATATTTTTTTTTTTTTCTGGGAAGTTGAGGTGGAATAATATAAATATACACATTGACCACACTATATGTGGGCTCTGCTGTCTAGTTAGATCTTACGGCAGTTTACTGGAACCAGTTGCATTTATACAAATCTATATCAACTAAATCAGTAAAAATAGTAGGATCAGAACATATTCAAATTTTATGTAAGAAGATTACAAATTTAATATAAAAATCATCCAATTCCCTTGACGCAATACAATACAAAAGTCATAAGTATATAAATCAAAACTAGTTACAAATAATCTAAAATATACAATGAAACCAAGACAGCATGAATACAGCATAGACCAAGAAGATACATAATAGAAGTACATATTAGATATGTACACAAAACTTACACATAAAATTATAAGCTATGCCATTTATATTCATTTGCATCAATGTACAACGTTATCAAAGGCATGTATGTGAATGATAAAAACTTGTATAAATAGCTTGAGTCTGTTTCCATTAACTATGTATCAGACTCAGATCAAATAAGGTTATAGGAATGCTAAGGACATATTAATTACTGATTATATAAAAATTTTACTAAGGATATATAAGGAATAAGCTGAAAATCATAATTCAGTATGACATACAGCATGTATTCCTGATGAAACAAAATAACCTTATTAAAATAATTTAAAAGTCTTACAGTTTTCACTAGCAAATAAGCGCTCAACTGCAAGCAGGTATGTAGTAGTAGTAGTAGTAGTGGCATGTGATGCAAGAAAGCAAATGTATGAGCTTATGCAGCATCAGCCAAAAAAAAAAAAAAAAAAATCACACCATTCCCTCCAAATGCCTGTCCAGTTCCTCCTTAAATTTATTCAACCTATCAACTTCCACGACAGATGGAAGTTTGTTCCAGCAATTAACCACCCGCTGGCTAAAGGCAAATTTCCGCACATCTATTCTACATCTGTCTTTTCTTAATTTGAATTTATGCCCCCTTAGGTTCGTAATCTGAACAAGTTTGTTTGTTATTTGGTTTTTAGGAGCATTAGCAACTAAGGCCATATTGCTCCGAGATATGCGGTGGTCATTCCCTGACCTTTCCGCATCCTCCGTATTTGGTGGTGACGGGCTCGAACCCCGGTCTAATCAAGAAGCGTGTGCTACGTACTGCTGCTCCTTCCCACCTGGCTACGGAGGCGCCTCTGAACAAGTGGAAGGATCCCATCAGAATTCAGCGTGCTCGACCCATTCAAGGCCTTATATACCTCAATCAGATCACCGCGCAGGTGCCTAGTCTTCAGCCACTGCAATTTGCAGAACATAAGCCTCTCTTGGTAAGAGGATCCCTTCATTCCCCTCACCAATCTTGTTGCCCTTCTCTGTACACGCTCAAGTAAATCTACATCCTTCCTAAAATGAGGCCTCCAGACCTGTACGCAGTGTGTGTGTGTGTGTGTGTGTGTGTGTGTGTGTGTGTGTGTTCACTGATGAAAAAGCTAGCAAAATTAATATTCTGAATTTTGTTCTGATTTTTGTCTGGTGAACTGCAAATTTGATATATACTGGCATGTATTGATCTGTCTACGACTTCGCATGTTTCATTTTATACGACATTTACATGTGTTTACAACAGTTCTATCTGGATAGCTACTCTTGTTATGCCTTAGAAAAGTTATGCCATTACAAATCCAGAAGAGGGTTTATTTTCTCCCAGTGGTTACAGTATTTTTTTTGCATCAAAAAGGGTACCAATAGAGAGCGTGCTATTAGCCTAGTGGGGTGAAACTGAATTGAGTTGCATGTTCAGCCAGCTGATAACTAAGACTTTTGAATTCTTTTAGTATGTTATTTCAATCCATCAAGTACGTATATATATCTGGCTGTGTTATGATTTCTATTCATGGTATATACTTAGTTAAATTTTTATATAATTCTATATACACTGAGTGGACAGAAATCATAGGGTACCTAACTAGTAACGGGTAGGCCCACCTTTTGCTCTTGCTGACCGGGCTAGCCGGGTGGGTAAAATGCCTGCCTAGCAACCCAAAGGTCACGGGTTCGAATCCCGCCTCGGGCTTGGATCAAAGTACCGCAAAAACCTTGGGAGGTGCATTAGGGCCACAGAAGCCAATGCGCCAACAACTACCAAAAAAAAAAAAAAAAAACCCTTTCGCTCAGATAAGGACATCCACACAGCAAGGCATTGAGTCCCCTAGTTCACGAAAGCATTCCACAGGTATTTCCATCCATGCTTACTGCACCGCTGTCCATAATTTCATCACATTCCTGGGTGGAGGATCCAAAGCTCGAATGGACCTTTCCACAACATCCCAAAGATGCTACACAGGGTCCGGTGAACGGGAGGCCATTCCATGGTGGTAAAATCTGCGGAATGCTCTTTGAACCATGTTCTAGTCACCATGGCTCTGTGGGGAGGTACATTGTCCTGCTGGAATAGTCCCTTGCCCTTTAGGTGCACAATGACCATGAAGGGATGGTCACTGCAAACAGATGGTGTGCAAGGATGGACACAAACTGGACCATTCGGAGATGCGTCTAGACATACCAGAGGTCCCACCAGGCTGACCGGGCTAGCCAGGTAGGTAAAGTGCCTGCCTGGCAACCCAAAGGTCGCGGGTTCAATTCCCGCCTCGGGCTTGGGTCACAGTAAAATGCAAAAACTTTGGGAGGTGCATTATGGCTATTGAAGCTGATGCGCCAACAACTAACAAGGAGAAAAAAAAAAAAAAAGGTCCCAACGTGTGCCAGTTGAACATGTCCCAGACCATTACTGACTGTTCACCTGCCTAAACAGTTCCTTGTTGACATGATGGGTGCATAGCTTTGTGTGGTTTCTGCCAGATACACACCCTCCCATTCACTTGAAATAACTGGAAATGGGACTCACTGGACCAGGAAACCCATTCCAAGGTCTAGTGCCAATGTTCTTTTGGACAGTTGAGATGTAGAGTCATGTCATGGTGTTAGCAATGGGACTCTGGTGGGTTGGCAGCTCCCATAACCTATTGTGGTTAATGATCTCCTGATGGTCTTGGTGGAGACGTTTCTGGCACCTCTCTCATTGAAGTCAGTGGTGATTTGTGCCACTGTTGCTCTCCGGTTGGCTGAAACAATACGAGAGACATTGACGGCCATGTTCATCCACCACCTTTCTCTGCCCACAGTGCTGTCCATGGTGAGATGTTATTCTGGAAATGGCGTATTCCCGACACGCCTGATACTGTTGAACGGGGATAGTGCAATTTCTGTACCATCTCCGCGATAGAGTGAACCATGCGTCGGGCACCCACTATCACCCCTCTTTCAAAGTCTGTTAACTCACGATGTTTATCCATATTGACATCGAATGTAGTGATGGTACCTATATACCTGCCAAGCGGTGGGTTCGTTCACTAGCAAGAGGGGTGACAGCGTCACATTGCCCAGGAACCAGGTATCCCATGAATTCTGCCCTTTGAGTGTTTTTTTTTTTTTTTTTGGTAGTTGTTGGTGCATTGGCTTCTGTGGCCATAGTGCACCTCCCAAGGTTTTTGCAGTACTTTAATCCAAGCCCGAGGCGGGATTCGAACCCGCAACCTTTGGGTTGCCAGGCAGGCACTTTACCCACCTGGCTAGCCCGGTCGGCGCCCTTTGAATGTAATTGGTAATTAATTCATCCTGTTAACATTCTATAGCCATATATCTGAACTTTGTCTTGATCAAAGTCTGGTAAATAGTTTAAATATTTATATTAACGACATAATATAAATAAGTAATTTTTCACATTCCCTTACAGGGTCATTATATAGAGCTTCGACTGTTCTAGGCCTACACTATGGTCAAAGCTCTATATAATGACCCTGTAAGGGAATGAGAAAAACAGTTGTTATATTGGAAGGACATTATATTGATCATTCATAAAATCAGCAAAAAAACAAATAAAAGCTTAAAAATTTAATGTAATGCTACTAATACAATATAATATAACCTTATTTATTAATATGTACTACAGTATTAAACAAAATTATGATTGTAAATTTTACATTGATTGTAGAGTGTAGAAAGGTTACAATTAATTTCACTACATAGGCTACATACCTATCAACATACTTTCAAATAATCTGTCAAATACACCATTTCAATGGTAGAGCATGTTTTAAAAGAGAATTATAAAGGTGCGCAATAGCAGTTATTTCACTTTTGCAGTTAGGCTGTGCTTGAAAAAAAACTGACGTACAAATTCTAATCCTTGATGAGTATCTTTCACTGAAACTTCTTGTTCAAAAACAGGTTCCGCATCTTCATCACTACAAATTTCAGAAGATTCCATTACATCTGCAATGAGTTCCTCTTCATTCGTGCATATCCCAAAACATTCAATGTCTGCATCCACTTCTACTTAATCTTTGAAGCTTAAGTTTTCCTGTAAGTTTAGGTGATGACACACATATTCAAACATTTCTTCCCTATTATCAGACTGTTCTTCACAATTAATAGAGGAAGAAGCATATGAAACTTCACACATTGCATCATTTAAGGCAGTAAATCCAGCATGTTTGAAGCAGTTGGCAATCACTTTTTCATCAACTTCATCCCATACTGAAACACATAAATACATTGCCTGCAATATGTTGATTTTGCACCGATTTTTCTTTAAAGACAGCACAATTTTGTTTAATAGCATTCTTCGGTAGTTTTTCTTAAACTAAAAGCGAATATTGTAATAAAAAAAAGTAAAAATTTAGTTTAAGAGGTAAAAACTTATGGCCGTTATAGAGAAATCCTTTTATTTTTAAGGTCATTACACTGAATGTAAAATAGCATTAGGTTAATGAGAAATTGGCTGGGACTAACCATATAGGGTGTTATAATGTGTTGGGACATTAAAAAGAGGGTCGCTGTAAAGAGCTTCGAAACTATATTCATGTCATCTTGATCTTTTATATATTATCGTGGATTTTTTTTTTTTTTTAATCTCTACAAAATAGCTGGCTTAATTAGGTAATAAGAGTTATTATTATTATCTTTTCTATACATTAAAATAATTTTCCTCCTAATGATATTCATTCAGCCAATGGGAGAAGAGGGTGCGGGTTACGTGTAATATGTAACAAGTACAAAAATACGTAACGGAAGCTTATTTTACTGTGGTAAAACAAGCTTCTCTTTAAGTGTGGTCACGTGCTATGTTTATCTAACACGACCATGTGGTACCATTCTTGATTTCCATATGTAACATATTTATTTAAATAAACTAAATGCAAGGCATTTAGATTCTATTTTAAGATTCTATATCTATATAATATCTGTGTAGATACATAGACAACTCTTAAAGAAAAACTACGATTGTAGTGCGAAAGGCGCCCACTGAGAATAAATAACAATAGTCTTTTCTATTAGTGAAGCATTACTTATTCGGGGTAGTGCAATACTTGGTAACTCATTGTGAAGGATGAACACAATACAAGATATAGATAAAATGATGCCTTTCACACTACAACGATAGTTTTTCTTTAAGAGTTGTCTATGGTGTATCTACACTGATATTATATCGATATCGTAACATATTTATGTATTCATAGCTGGAGAAGAGACATATACAGCATCGAAAGCTCCTGTAAGTATTTTTATTTTATTTTATCAAAAGAAGAGAGTGCAGTGAGCAGGGGGAAAAGCCCCCTGGTTATTATTATTAGCCATATGGTGCAAGTAAGTTTGAAGCTTATGCTACAAAAAACATTTGAGTACTCTGATGAATGATGATATCCAGCTACAAAAAACATTTGAGTACTCTGATGAATGATGATATCCAGCTCGGGACCCTGGCTGTGCCAAGCCCATACTCACCAGATGTTAGGTTCCTTTCCCTGAGTTAGGTTCCTTTCCAGCCACCATATGGCTGGAAAGGAACCTAACTTTAACACACATACACACTGTGGAAAACTGAAGAATCAGTTTTCCACAGTGTATATGTGTGTTAAAAATGTCTTAACTTACACAATCTCCCCCCTCTTTTTTTGACACATTAGTGACTTGGGCCATATCATATCATGTATATTATGTTCTGTAAATTACATGTGTTCTTTGGTTGATTTGTCTGTTTGCTGGATGAAAAACCATACAATTACCTGAGACCAACTCACTCAGCCACATTATGAAAAAGACCCATAAAAATTCCTCCCATCATGGATAGGATTTAAACTCAGGTCTTTTTCCACCCAGTGTAGGAGGATGGCAATTATACCATCTGTGCTACTTGTGACAGCATCTCCCCCTATTTTGAAACAAGGCAGAGATGATAATTTCATGGAAGCATATTATTAATTGGTTAGTTTTATAACTAGTAACCCTGTCCATGTGCCTTAAATTCAGTTCCATCTGCATATTCAACAGACAATATGTAGACGGTATTATTAATCTTTATCAAAACAAAAAATATGCATACATTCTTACATTTGAATTTTGTTGAGCTTTTTTTATAATGCTCCCAAACAGTAGATTCTTTTTCAATTCAGGACTTGACTGGAAAAAATAAAATGAATAAATAAATAAATAATATAAATTTTCAATGATAAAAAAATTTAATTCTTTCTCATAGAAATATCTAGGCTTCTTTTGTTCTATTTATTTTAATGAACTTTTCCATTTCTTAAAAGGTTCTTAAAACTTGCATGGTGAATTCTTAGCAAACATAAAAGATTAACTCCATCCTATTCCATCTAATGAAGAATATCTAAAATTTACAAAGGTCATTCAAAGAACAGGCAGGTTCAGCTACTTTGGTAATAAATAGCCAATTCAAAAACATCAATTTTGCAATAAAAATAATATATTAGGAAATTTTTTTTATTAATTATTAGTACAATCCCCCCATTCCTTTCAATACTAGAGTTCTAATGTTGTGCAAGTATTTTATTCCTTAACAAGAACTTTCTTTTAGCCAGCAAGTTGTTATTACTGGAATAAGTTACCGCTATGGATAGTTGAGGCTGACAGCTTGGAGAAATTCAGAGGTCAACTGTTACCTACACGAGGAGGGGAAATACATGGGTTGTTTATTTTCTTATTTTTTTATATATATATATTTATTTTTATGCATTTTTAAAATTTTTATTTTATTTTTTGACTAGTGCAACAAAAGCCTTCCTTGCACTTTGTGGCGAACACCAATACTAACTTCACTTCGCACATTTAACTCAGGTTTATATACTTCAATCACTTGGTTATCATTGTAAAATCAATGCCCTTCCAGATACTAAGTGTCTAAAAGCCAAAACTCATCTGTAAGGAAGACATTTTAAGATTTAAAATCCAAGTTTTGCCATGTCACAGGACATATGTGACCTAGCATGGTCATGCTGCAATAAAATGACTTGATTCAGCCTACAGTATCTTTTTCTTTTGATATGAGGCTTAAATTCATGTTTTTAGTTTTCTTTAGGAAAGACAATAAACAGTTATAAGACAATCCATAAAAACTGACTACTTCTGAGTATACATTTTCTTCAGTAATAGTGATCAGTGCTAATAAATGTTTCATACACCAAGCTTTGCCATGTTGTTTCATTCCTCTATAGATTTCTGATGGTTTTACTGTTATTTCAGCATTTAAAAAATTAATTTTACTTGAGTCCTAATTGATGCTGATAAAATCTTATGAGAAACTCCATCTTTACAAATCAACTATTCATGCTACATATGGGCAATTTTCAAACTGGTTACAAGAGTTACCAGATGTTCAATTTAAATGAAATAAAATAAAAATAAATGCTCTTTAATGACCATAAATTTTAATTATAAATAAACTGTTTATACTTGCTGAATCATCTTTGTGCATACTATATTGACTAGCTCTGGATATAAATATTAAGAACAAAATTAAATTTGAGACACATCATCTATTTGTTTTAATTGAACTTTTAAAATAAAGTGTGAACACTGTGAACAGCATTTTAGAACTTTTGCTCATGAACTTCTTCAAAGGACTTTATGCACAGAAAGCCGGAAAAGTAGTTTTTGTCATACATTTCTCCCACAGATGCAATACATATATATACAATTTTTGTTTCATATATGCTGTATATTTGATGATTTCTTTAGTATCTTGGCTATTTTTGTAACTAGTTGATGTAAAGAATACTGTTTAATTGGTGAGATGTTTATAAATAGTTTGTAAAAGTAAAATTTACCTCATAAATCCTAGGTATTCCACTTTAGTAGAAAGATAATTCAATAATTTCTTGATGTTATGTTTAGAACATAACATTGTTGCCTTCTTATTCATGTGACCACTGCATGTTAATCTGCTAAAAAGGGGTTATGAAGTTATACTGGAAGTTAAACATTGCACATAGAAGTTCACATCATGTTTTAAGTGAATCTAATCAGCTTTTTTGGTTCATGGATGATACACACTTTTATACACACAGATATTGAAATACTGCATTTATAAAGTTGTTTTACAAGGGTGGGTCAGTCAGTAATGCACAATTATTCACACCCGTGCATGCATAAGAAAGAGGGGGGAATTTATGATGTACACTTGTTGTATTACCAATTACCCATTAACATACTTAATAGCATCTTTCTGGTGTTTTAGATCTGAAGATATAGATGGATAAAGTGGCAGCCATTTCTGGTAACGGTGTGTGATGGAGCTGCTGTTCAAACAGTCAGCCACATCTATTCATCAAAAACTCCTTGCAGTCTCTGGGGACCAGACAATTGATCAAAGTAATGTCCAGAGGTGGCTCCAATGGTTTTGGGAAAGTTATTTCGACATCATGGAAAAGAAAAGAGCCAGAAGGCCAACTTCTGTCACAAACAATGAAAACAAAGAACTCATTGACTATCTCATTTGAAATGAAAGGTGCCTAACCACCAGTCAAGTGAAGGATGCTGCAAAAATGTCAGAGGGAAGTGTTTTGACCACCATCATCATCATAAACAGACTGGATTAGAGGAAATTGTCTCAGTGGGTGTTTAAGCTGCTCAAACAGGAGATGATGGCTGTGAGGAAAGAAATCTGAGAAAATCTTATGAAGAGTTTTGGTGCTGGCAGTCTTGAGTGCTCTAAAGGGGTCATCACATGTGATGAAACATGGCTCTTCCATTATGATCCAAACCAAATGACTATCCATGAAATGAGCACACCTGACATCATCTGTAAATAAAATGCCAAAACTTTTCAAATCATCAACACAACTTATGGCCACCTTCTTCTGAGATCAAAATTACATAATTTTTATATATTTCTTGGAAAATAGAACAACCATCAACAAAGAAAGATACTGCTTGTCTCTGGAAAAGCTTAATTGAGCTCTGAAAACCATAAGACCTGAACTGAATTGGCAGGACATCAATTTTCATCAGGATAATGCAAGGCTGCACACAGCACAGATGACACTGTCAAAGATTGCCCAGCTAGGGTGGAGCATAATGTTATAGGCCATGTTATAGGCCATGACTTCACCCCATAAGATTTTGTTTGGTAGACTGAAGGTATACTGTTATGGTATGGTGTTTGATAGTGAAATGGAATTCATTTCTGACATAAACATTGGTGTAAATGTTAGCCTCCTAATTCTTACCAAAGTGAATTCATGGCCTGGAAAGAATGGTGGAAAAAATGCAGCAAGTGTGGTCTTCTTGCATTGAGTGATATTTTCACAAAGTTGAAATTGTATTTTATGTATGTGAAGTATGGAATATCTCAGGTAATAAAGATTTTTTTTTTTTTTTTATGAAAACCCCAAACACGAGAGGTATTAGAACCTATAGTACCTAGTACCATGCTTGGGTTGGGAGTTGAGAAGGCAAAAGGAGATATTTGTTGACATTGGACTTGAATTTCTGTTGACATTGGACTTGAATTTCTGTAGACTGTAATTTTCAGGAAATACGTATGAAGGAAGGTTGTTCAAGAAAACAGCAGTTGAACGAATAAATGAGGAAGATGAAAAGTTGGTTCTGTGAGTTTGAAGTTGGATGGTAAATGGATGTTGGCTGGTGGCAGCACGTGTTCGGACTGTTTTGAAAGAGAGAGCGGGAATTATAGAAGCCAATTCAGAAGAACAGTGCCCATGGAAGTATCTGTAGAAGAGACTTGCACCAGAAACAGAATGTCTATGATACAGCGAGTGGAGAGAATTTGCTATTCCAAAAAAGAATAATTTTTGGAATAGCAAAAATACACACTGCTAGCTGAGACAAACATGTCATCTTGGTGTCATGTTTTCTTGGCTGGATTTGTGAACAAAAAAAGCCAAAAACATAACTGACAGCATGCACCAAAATATAAGATAGAATAGAGAATTTCATACTACCACTCATTCAATCCATCAGAAAGTGGCACCTGAAATAATCATGGGACACAGCATTTCAGTAACCTCTAAACCTGCTAACGGGCTGAGTTGAAAGTCTGTTGTCCTATGCTATGCAGCCACTAACAAATAAAGCACTTACCCTGTGTGAAGTCAGAAAAACTAAAAGAATGCAATTCTTCAATGATCACCCCACACAGCACCCTCTAATTAAAAATTAATCACTAGAATGGAAAATGCTGCTGAACAAGTTAAACGATTAAAAAAAAAATTTCCCTGTGGAGACTGGGAAGGGAAACAAACTTTGAAAAAGGGAGAAAGAAATTGCTACCAAACCCGATGGTGGTAGTAATCCACTGAAAGATTAAGCTAATGATTAAAAAATTAATAAATAAATAAAATTTTTCTTCAAGGAAGGTTTCTGAAAAACATCAGACACAAGTGACAAATACATCTGAAGATGCTAAACTGGCAAGTCAGTTTTGTCTCTGCTAGAGAATGAACACAAAGTGTGAGAATTATTTATAAGAGGTGCATTGGAGTGCAAATGGAGTCTTTCATTCAATGCACTTATTGAAATGATTTTGTCTTTGTTACCTGCATTTAGCATTAGTTGAGGGATATGATGCAAGAAAGCAAGCTTATACAGCATCAACCAAAAAAAAAAAAAAAATCTTCCCTATTTCACCCATCCACCAGTACCTGAGGAACCTGAAAAACTGCAAAACCAAAAAAAAAAAATAAATAAATAAATAAATAATAATAATTAAATTTCTACCAGAGAAAATGGGACATGAGGAAGCAGCAAATAGTGCCAAAATACAATGCTGGGTTGGATTTTTTTTTTATCTCCCATATATATTATATTTTGGCAATCCCATTTCTGTTTAATTTTTCAATTAGGTCACTGTGGTGGGGAGGAAGAATCATTGAAGGAATTCTACCTTACTAGTAAATACTTTGTGTGTGTTAATGGTTAGCACTGCATGACCACAGCTTTGGCAGGTTTAGCGATCACTGAAATGCTATGTCTGATGGTTGTTTAAGACACTAGTATCTTATGGTTCCTGACAAGACGGGGCTCCCAGCAGATGAAATTCTTAATTCTATATATTTTAACTTATTCTATAATTTATTTTTTTGCCTTTAGTGCACATCTCCAGCACTGTGTAGTTTTGTGAGTCCAAGAATTCATTTCTTTTCATTTCAGCACAGTGCAATGTTATGTGAATAAATAGGTGAGTGACAAAGATAATGGAGCTGATTTGCATTTAATATGGAACCATTTATATGGTTCCATATTAAAACTACAGCAAGGTCTATGTGCAGGGTGAAGCTCACCAAAGACCAAACAACTATGTGTACTTCTTTCAATCTGGAATATCTGCAGGACTATGAGCATGATAGGGAATGAATTTTTGGATTGTATCATCACAGGAGATAATTGTTGGTCCATTATACACCCCCACCCAAATGGAAAATATACATGGGAGTGAAAACATTTCCCCCCACCTAAAAAGTTATTACACTCAAGTCCATCAACATGAAAAAGTGATCCTGATATGCTTTTGAGACAGAAAATGAGTCACTTTGGCATTGTCTCCATATGATTCAGCACTTACTGCAGTATTTGCATGCTACCATCTGGGAAAACATATCAACATTTGTTGCATTTTCAACTGCTCATGCTTTGTAAAAATGCCAAATCACAGACACACACATATATCTGCTTCAGTTTGAAAAATCTCAATAACTGGGAGTGAGATGTCTCTCTGTACAGTTCTGACCTCGATCCTAGTAACTGTTGAAGAAGGACACTGCTAATCGATATTTCACAAGTGATGATAAGGTAAAATCAGTCTTCTGCCAATGGCTTCATGCAATCGCATTCTATGGCAGAGACATTAAAAACATGGACCCATAATGCATATTCTCAACAAGCTTGGAGACTTATGTCAAAAAATTGGTTAGGAATGCCATCTTTCATTCATATATTCTAAAATACACACACACACACACATACGATACATACATACATACGATACATATACATACATACATACGATACATACATACGATACACACATACGGTACATACATACATACCAACCGAAAGCTTTTTGTTTGTATGTATCTAATCTAATATATGTATATTTCTTATCATTAAACTTGTCACAATCTATTTTTGTATCCGTTTTCGCTGTGTTACAGTAATTTTAGTTGTTACCAGATGTTTAATTATTATCAAAATAAAATAAAATAAATGCTTTTTAATGATCACAAAAAATCATCTTTTTTTTTTTTTTTTTGTTCTTTTTGATAATATCTAAGGCATTACCGCAGGTCAATTATCATACAAGGATGTAGTAGTACATCCTAAAGTTGACTGTGGTTTCTAGCCCACATTATTGATAAATACAATGTTATTATTGTATTTTTTTCTACCTTGTAAACTCTTCTGATCCTATATGGACATCCTAGAATATAAATATAAATATTTATTTTTATTTAAATTGCTTTGTGAAGGATTGTTTTTATTATTATTATTATCCAACATTCTAATAATTAATGTTATTCTAATTCCAACACATATAATATCATTACCTGAAATATTTTGTCAGCACACTCATAATTTTCTCTTTCCATACAACTTATCCAAACTAAATTTTTAGGAAAATAAACACCCATTTCATCATATTTCTCTGCCAGCTGAGTCACTGCATAAACCAAAAATAAAAAATAAATAAAATAAAATAAATAAATTTATAGTCAAATAGCTCATTTAATTCTATAAAAAATATTGTGTATACATTCAGACAGTAAAACATTACAAATGCTTTAAAAAAACATTGCATATATTGATGAAAAGTGGGCAGTTTTAAGAGATGCCAAAATTTCTATTTTTTTTTGGGATGCATACTAAGTATTTATTCAAAAATGTTAAAACACACCATGTTTAAATTATAACTTATATTTTTTGATTAAAAACACTCTTCACTTATAATTATCAAATAATTATGATCCAGTAATTTGTAAATTTTGATATAATGTATATCATTTAAAAATGGCACAAACTGTACTAAATGAGCAGCATTATTACTTATTACAGCAAATTTTACATAATAATTAGCAGTGACTGAAGCTAATTTTAAAAATAAGGCATTAAAAATAAAAAATCTCTCTATCCCTGCATTAAATGTCAACAATATACCTCTTTCTTCATATTCTGGATGAGCTTCAAGTAATGGAAGAATTACGCCAAAGAACCGATTCTTCATTTCTGTCATGTCATTTTCCACTTCAGCAAGTAATTCTTCCTGTCTATCACTGCAGAAAGAAAGAAAGAAAACAAAAATTATTCTACACTCTTGAATTCCTACAGAATAACAGCTTATACATTGGGAAAATAGAACCGCCACTTACTTTTCATCAAAAAAATAAACAATCGCTGATGGGATCATATCAATTCAGTACAACTAAATATACGAACTCTACAAAAATGGTACTTAACAATATGGTGAATGACAACTGAAGTGCAGAGGTTCCCAACCTTTATACACCCACGTACTGGTCAACCACATTGATATCTTATGATGTACCAGTGTGTTAATTAATGAGTACATAAGCCTGTTTTGAAAAGTCACATAAATAATTAGGTGAACAAAACCGAGCTATTCTACTAAAAACAGAAAAACATATTTATTAATTAAGAAAATACAATTTATAAATGAGATTTCTATATATTTTCGCATAACATGTGGTTTAAATATTTTCCTCTTTACTTGAATGGTTTTGTTTCTGTTTCGAATTTTGAATATTTTTCCCTTTTACTAGCAAATGGATGTCTGGATTGATTAATGTCAATTTCAGTCAAAGATCTGATTCTTGTACATCAACGTTACTAACTGGGATCTAATTTGAGAATGCCAAAGGTTCCCAATCCAGTTCTATGCTGTAAAGTCTTACTGGAAATATTTTGAAAAACTTTTGTGCAAAGATTTTATATGTTCGTGGATGTTGTTAGCCACATTTTTCGTCATAGATATGTCATTTTTTTGGATAAAATCGTGAAGTGAAGATAACATGCTCATATTGTTTTTTAAAACCTGCTCTTCCATTGGTTTTAATTTTCTTTTAAAAACATTAATTTTATCACTGGAATCAAACACTGTACTAGTTGTTCTTTGCAAACTCAGATTCAAGTCATTCAATTGGGAAAAAATATCTGCTAAATAAGCTAGTCTGCATAACCACTCTTCATTCAAGAAATTATATTTTCTGGGATCTTCTGATTGAAGAAAATTATATACTTCAGAGTGCAACTCGAAAAGACAATGAAGGACCTTTCCTCGAGAAAGCCACCTCACTTCTGTGTGGAGTAACTGTTTTTTATGAGCACTCCCCATTTCGTTGCAAAGAATGTTAAATAATCGGATATTAAGAGCTTGAGATTTTATAAAATTCACTGTCTTTACTGCTTCATCTAGAACATTTTTTGGATTAAATGGCATATTTTTTGCAGCTAAAGCTTCACGATGGATTATACAGTGCACAGACTTACATGCCGGTGCCACTGCTTAATTTTGGTAATTAACACCAGATAGCTTTCTAACAATTGTACATGCTTCATCCATGCAAATTCCAACACATTTTATCCAGTTTATGGATAAAATGTTAGTAAGATATTAATATTTAAAAAGTTTACTCTCCCAATGAGGGAAAATGCAAGTAGTTTCATTCACAACCCGCATAATGGTAGCTCACTCCTCGAACGTACCGGAGGTTGGGAAACCTCTGATCTAGTGTATAACAGTGCCAAGCGCTTTTGCAGCTCACACAGTGGTTATAATCACTTGCCTTGCATACAATGTGGAAAAGGCCTGGGTTAAAATGCTGTCTAGATGGAGAAACTTTTATGGACTTTTCTGGATTGGTGAAGTTAGCAAGGCTTGAGCCCAGTTGCTCTCCCCCCCACTGAAAACTCTATCATCCTATAAAAGATGACGAACCAGCCACAGAATACAAGCACATTATAAACATGATATAATGATGCCTTAAGGCTTCAGTTGCCTTAATACAAGAACAGCCCACACAGTGCTAGATAAAGAAGAAACATAATAGCATGCCAACACTGTAAATAAAAAGTAAATTTGGTGAACACCACCTAGTCCTCAATTTATTTTGTTAAATAAACTATTTTAATTCATTTTACAATCTACAGTATTTTATCTTTTCTTTTACACTGACTGACCATTTCCTTTTAAGGTTAGAAACAAGAACTTTTTCACATCAGACTTAAATTTCTATATGTTGCAATTTTCCTGAAAATTTCAATCAACAGGAATACAGTAAAATCCAGTAACAATAAATACTAATACTATTAAATAAATTTGATGAATTTGCAGTTCTGGTCAAGACAACAAAGGTGGATAGTGTTGGAATATCAGAGACGTGGTGTCACACAGATATAAGGAATAAAGAATTGGACATGTGGGGAGTACAATGTGTACAGAAAGGATAGACAGGATAAGAACGGAGGAGGGGTTAAGCAGTTAGTTAAGAAACACATAAAATCTAAGGCAGTGCATCCAGTTGACAATGGTGGACAGTGCAATGTTGAGTCAGTTTGGTGTGAAATAAGCACTGGGAAAGCGAAAATAAGGGTAGGAGTGCATTACAGGACAAATGACTGTGATGAGTATAATGAACAATTTTACAGAGAAATAGAGTGGGCAAGTGCATCAGAATGTCTTATAATAGGGGATTTTAACTTCCCAGATATTGACTGGAACTTGTGGATTGGTCACTCACACACTGGAAATACTTTTGTGGATTTACTGGATGACTGTTTTCTACAGCAGCACGTTCGAGACGCAACAAAAGGGAGTAATACTCTTGATCCGATAATCAGCAGTGATTATTCATGCATTAATAATTTGCAGATAAAGGAACCGCTACGTGGCAGTGATCGCAGTGTACTGATATGGGAGTTACTTAAAGATGTAACTACCATCAGGGGTAAAGGGTTTTTTGCTTTCATAAAGGTGACTACAGTGGTAGCAGCTGATGATGTTACCAACAGAAAATTCAAATGGGAAGCATTCAAGCAAGCAATCTTGGAAGCTACTAGGCTATTTGTTTCGACTAAGAAATACTGTTCAAGGTTTAGGAGCAAATGTATGTCAAAATAAATAATGAGACTCGTGGCAGAGAAGAAACATGCATGGGATGCATTTAAATTATCAGGCGACACAGACACCTATGGTAAATATAAGCTGGTCTGTAATCAAGTCACAAAGGAGGTTAGGCAAGCAAAGGCAGATTACAAGAAATCTTTGGCAAAGGATGTAAAGAAAGATAGCAAACTTCTTTACTTATATAAACTTTAGAAGGGAGGGGATGAATCAGATTGGTCCACTTGATATCGATGGTTTGACTGTTGATGATCCTGCTCAGATAGCTGATAAATTGAATGAGTATTTTGCATCTACATTCACACACGAGGAATTATGTAGGGAATTGGAGAACAGTAGCTTATTAAATTCTTAACAGGCAGCTAAGTGATTTTGTAATAACTGTGAGCAAAGTGCAGGAGAAATTATTGAAGTTGAACATGTGAAAGGCACCTGGGGTGGATGGGATCTATCCAGTTATGTTAAATGAGGCGGCAAAGGAAGTAAGCAAACCTTTAGCCATAATTATGAGCATCCTTAGACTCAAGGGAGGTTCCCACAGACTGGAGATGTGAAAATATATCTCCAATTCACAAAAGGGAATCAAAGGGTGACACAATAATTACAGGCCTGTTAGTTTAACATCAATTCAGGGGAAAATAATGGAATCACTGGATAAAGAAGCATTGCAAGATCATCTAGACAGTAATAATTTAGACACAGCATGGGTTAGTTAAGGGGAAGTCTTGTCTGACCAATTTTGTTGGATGATGTGGTCAAAGAGGAACTGAATGCAAAAAATAATTTTGATATCATATATTTGGATTTCAGAAAAGACTTTTGATATTGCACATAAAAGACTGTTTGTTTGTTTGTTATTTGGTTTTTAGGAGCATTAGCAACTAAGGCCATATTGCTCCGGGATATACGGTGGTCATTCCATGACCTTTCCGCATTCTCCATATTTGGTGGTGACGGGCTCGAACCCCGGTCTAATCAAGAAGCGTGTGCTACGCACTGCTGCTCCTTCCCACCTGGCTACGGAGGCGCCTATAAAAGACTGCTGTACAAACTGGAGCAGTGTGGCATTAAGGGCAAGTTACTATAATGAATAAAAGGATGGTTGAGTGAGAGAGAAGACAGAGAGTGGTAATCAATGGACACTGCTCTTCATGGACTAATCTTATTAGTGGAGTCCCCCAGGGTTCAGTGTTGGGCCCATTATTGTTTTCTATATTTATCAATGATATCAATGAAGGTATATCAGGCTTAATGTCCAAGTTTGCAGACGATACAAAGGTTGGTAGGGTTTTTAATGGCAGTATGCTATTCTGACAGGATCTAGAAAAGTTGAGCAGATGGGCTGAGAGGTGGCAACTGAAGTTTAACATTGATAAATGTAAAGTACTGCATGTGGGTAGCAGTAACCCCAGAGTAACATATCAACTGTGTGGAACTACACTCAGCGTACTGGAGAATGAAAATACCTGGGGGTAATTGTGCAGCCAGATATGAAGTTTTCTGAGCAGTGCAGACAGTCTGCAAGAGTAGACTCATGGCGTCTTGTCAGTGATATAGAAGAATTTTTCTAGCAGGAATAAGGAGGTAATTATCCCCTTGTTGTTGTTATGGGAGTTTAAAGGTGCATAAGCTACTATGGCTATAATGCGCCTCTACAATCGTCTTTCCTCAGTTTGAATTATGACCCCTCAGACGATTAATCTGGGCAAGAGGAAGCATCCTATCAGCATTGGCGCCTCCGTAGCCAGGTGGGAAGGAGCAGCAGTGCATAGCACACGCTTCTTGATTAGACCGGGGTTCGAGCCCGTCACCACCAAATACGGAGAATGCGGAAAGGTCAGGGAATGACCACCGCATATCCCGGAGCAATATGGCCTTAGTTGCTAATGCTCCTAAAAACCAAATAACAAAAACAAAACCTATCAGCATTAAGCTTGCTCAAACCATTCAAGGCCTTATACAACTCAATCAGATCACTGCGCAGGTGCCTAGTCTCCAGATGCTGTAATTTGCAAAATTTAATCCTTTGTTCTATTCACTAATCTTGTTGCCCTTCTCTGTACTCATTCCAACAGCTCTACATCCTTCTTAAAATGAGGCCTCCAGACTAGTATACAGTACTCATGGTATAGCCTGACCATTGCCTTATACAAGGGGATCCCCTTGTATAAGGCAATGGTCAGGCTATACCATGAGTACTGTATACTAGTCTGGAGGCCTCATTTTAAGAAGGATGTAGAGCTGTTGGAATGAGTACAGAGAAGGGCAACAAGATTAGTGAATAGAACAAAGGATTAAATTTTGCAAATTACAGCATCTGGAGACTAGGCACCTGCGCAGTGATCTGATTGAGTTGTATAAGGCCTTGAATGGTTTGAGCAAGCTTAATGCTGATAGGTTTTGTTTTTGTTATTTGGTTTTTAGGAGCATTAGCAACTAAGGCCATATTGCTCCGGGATATGCGGTGGTCATTCCCTGACCTTTCCGCATTCTCCGTATTTGGTGGTGACGGGCTCGAACCCCGGTCTAATCAAGAAGCGTGTGCTATGCACTGCTGCTCCTTCCCACCTGGCTACGGAGGCGCCAATGCTGATAGGATGCTTCCTCTTGCCCAGATTAATCGTCTGAGGGGTCATAATTCAAACTGAGGAAAGACGATTGTAGAGGCGCATTATAGCCATAGTAGCTTATGCACCTTTAAACTCCCATAACAACAACAACAACAGTTGTAGAATAAATTGTATGGAAATTTGCCTTTAGCCAGCAGTGATTAATTGCTAAAAGAAACTTCCATCTGTCATTGTGGAGGTTGGCAGGCTAAATAAATTCAAGGCAGAAATAGACAAACATTTGGAATGGATGGGTGAAATGGTAATTTTTTTTTTTTTGGTTGATGATGTATAAGCCTGCTTTCTTGCCTCATATGCCTCTGCAAATGCTAATGCACACTAAATTATAATGCGCATACCAAATTGCCTGGAGAAAAATCTGTTACATTGAACTGACATGTACCTATTCCTAAAAAAAAAAATTCACAATTGCATTTAGTTAGTGTTTAACTTTACTGATCAAAATGACGATTAACCCAATCAATGATAATCAAATTCAAAAATGTTCCGATAAAGCTTAGAAAAAAAATTATTGAATAATTCTGTACTGAATTATGTATCCTTATAATTTTCACTACTGATTTTAAATTTTGGTGTGAAATATTTCTTCATTTCTTCACTTTCAACACCAGAGACACTTGAAAATGGTTTCTATAACTCTTTCAAAACATTAGTGGAAAACAAATTAATGAAAAATTTGTCAATTTTTCATATATAAGTAAAATGCTTTTCAATATATAGCCAAAGTTTCTACTCTATAAAACAACTAAAATCATATTCCTGTCCAACTATTTAATTGATATTTTGCCATAACAAATTGTCAATGTGGTATGCAGACTACAAATGAGACCACAAAAAAATGAATGTAACATGATGATATGCTTATGATTTTATTGATTAAAGAAAGTGTTAATGTAGTGCGTATACACAACATAATCAAGTATACAAAAACATTCTATTAATTCTTCCATACGTTTTAGATTGCAGACATAAGGTACTATAAATAAAAACTAAAAAATATATAAAATTTATTTTTATACTCCAACAGAATCCCAAATTGGCTAGAGCAGTTTGAAACTTCATTATAGCTGCTTTTGGTAGCCAATATACTTGTACTAGAGTTATCAATGGAGCTGCACTTTTTGTAGAAGTATACTGCTTGACATTGCATCATATTTGCATCTGTGTACATTGCTTGAATTTACTACTTCAATAAATAATTTTATATACAGTGCAATTTTCTGTTTTGTGATATTTTTTCTTTCAGAAAATGCTAGTTTTAAACAGAATAATGTACATACCTTGAGTGTGATTAGCAGCAATGGAATAATGTTTTATTGTGAGATACACATTTATTTAAATTTATTCGGTCGATTTTTACTGTCTAAACCTATACCACTTATATTTAGTACAAAGTCCTTATGAATCCTATCCCCTATCCACTGAGGGGAATGATATAAAATAAATGCAGTAATTTTATTTTAGTATAACTTATTCCCTCTCTTAAATGTTTGTTCACATTTAAAAGATTATAACAAACATTTAGGAGTGGAGAAAGATAATCCCTATCGTTATGCCAAAATAAAGTTGGGTGGGGTAAATCTATTTATGCTTATACTAAATTCCACATATTAATTTCCATAAATGCACTACTATTTGTTGTTATGAAATTTAACGACACATAGGCTGCTAGGGCCATATTGTGCCTTTCTAATGGTTAATACGAGATACTAACTTTATTGTAATACCTGATATATTTTATGGTATATTCCTATGTTATTTAGGAAGGCAAACAGTTCTGTTTTATTAGGGTCATCTCCAAGAATATGCATTTATGTTAATGAAACTGTGCATTAGCATATGATTTAAAGTTGTTTGAGTGGATACTGAGAAGGTGAGGACAGTCCGCTAATAAATGACGAATAGTCAGTTGCACATGATGTGCATTGAGGAGCACTGTCATTCATTAATAGACAGAGGTGTGTGTGAGGTGAGTATGCTCAATTCTTAGCCTTCCTAGAATTACTTCTTCTCGTCTGCTTTTCTGAAAGCTGGAAAGCCACAGCTTTGGATCTGGTTTTATTCGGTAAAGTTTGTTTCCTGGATAACCTCTCCAGATTATTGACCAGCTATTGTAACATGCTTAATGGATGATTGGTTTGAAATCGGTACGTGGAACATGAAAAGTCATTAAAATAGCGTTAAGATCTGCTTTTTCATTTCCTTTTATCCCAGAATGACTTGGGATCCAGCAGAATGTTTGTTTGTTTGTTATTTGGTTTTTAGGAGCATTAGCAACTAAGGCCATATTGCTCCGGGATGTGCGGTGGTCATTCCCTGACCTTTCCGCATCCTCTATATTTGACGGGCTCGAACCCCGGTCTAATCAAGAAGTGTGTGCTACGCACTGCTGCTCCTTCCCACCTGGCTACGGAGGCACCCCAGCAGAATGTCACAGGCACTACTAGTCATTATCATTAATTCCTTCTTATGAGTTATTATACCCACCTTTGCAACTTTTATTGTGCGTCACCTTTTAATGAAGGTACTGAGCATTCAACCACAAATCCAACTTGTCATTATGCCTAAGCTAACAATGGTGAAATGTGTTTTCAGTCATTAAGGACCTATGCAGGAATGGGGAAATATGCCTTCTCATCAAATTCTTGAAGGACAACAAGGGAACAAATTTCATTTAGCTGCTTGTCATATTGTGGTTCATATTTTCTTTTATTTAATACTCACAATCCAGATATTTATGAACAACAAATCTTAATTGCATACATTGCAGTTTCAAAAAATATCCATGTTTGCAACTTGTAGGACTTCCAAGCTTGTTTTAAAATATAACATTTTAGATACTGTTAAAGCTTATGCCTGTCATATTTTAAGTTTCATTGGGAACTGTATTCTCTCTAATGAGAACTTCTGTACCACTTTAAAATTTGATTTGTATGTGTGCATGTATTGTTCAAGACTGTTAGTCATAAGCAGAATATGTTGTCTGATAGGACGAAACTGCAATCACTTTTTAAATAGAGTGGAAAAATTGCTGCAATTCATTGACTTCTCAGGTACATGGAGCAATTAATAACTTCTGTAGAACTGACATATGCTGAAGGAGAACTGAAGAACCTTGAAAGAATATAGATGATGGTGAAACAAGAAGTACCATCATTCTTATTATAACAAGATGATGGTACTTCAAAAAAAAACAAGATACTTTTTTTTGGAGAATAACATATGTGCCAACGATTGCAGTGACTGTCTCTTTGGTATAAAGTTGAGATTTTTTAATACCTTGATTATGACAATATAAACAAAAATGTTCTCTCACTCACCATTTTTGAAGACCATTATGTGGGCAGCTACTCACTGATATAATTCCAGATGTCATTCAAATACTGGATGCCTTGCACTTTGGATGCAAGGTTGGATATCATTGCCATACCTTGGCTTCTTACAGCTTTCTCACTGCCTCTTATAAATTAGTTTTGATCTTTGTTTAGTTGCTATCTGACTTGTCACAAAAACAGTTAGCCATTTAATATCTTGAACGTGTGTGTTAATAAATGATGCTGATTCTTTTTGTTATGTGTGCAGGGAATTGACTCTGAAATCTCTAAAACAAGGGTTTACTCAACTGATTAAAAAGGTATAATATTTCAAAAGTGTGCAAGCAAAAGGAACAAGTATACAGGAATTAACACACACACACTCTACTCACATAACACTGTGCTGTACTGAAATAGAAAGAAATGATTTTTGAATCACATAAAAAAGTATACATAGTTTACATACATAATATAATATAAATACATAAAATCATATACAAAAATATACATAGTACTTCGGCTCTCTAGACAATAGTTATATGGATTTCATCCTTCAATTCCATTTGTCATTCCAACGACATGTTGACAGCCAAGTACAGCCATTCCCTGACTTATGTAAATTCGACTTTTATGTAAATTTTTGCCGGCCAGAGCACACTTTAAAAAATCGTGGAAATGTGTTTTGCATCTATAGGAAATACAGCATAACTCCAGAAGCCAAGTGCCTTAAAAAAGTATGAATTTGATAGTATATAACAGAGCTATGGTGCTCAATATGTTCTATGTTGATATCAATATTTGTAGAAGAATAAGAGAAATTTACCTCAATATGATACATAGAACACTTCCATATACTATCCAGAAATTAAAATGAATAAAAGATTAGCACAAAAAGATTACAGTAAAAAATCAATTGAACACAATTCAAAAATTAACTAAAATTCGAAAAACAATTTTAAAAATTAATTAAAAAATCTATTAAAGTTAAATGTAAATTTTGAAAAACGATTTTCAAATTTTATTCATTTTAATTTCTGGAGAGTATCACATGGAAGTGTTCTATGTATCATATTGAGGTAAATTTCTCTTCATCATCATCAGCCATTTTCAATTCACTGCAGGATGAAGGCCTCTCCAGCAACTTTCCAGTTCCTTCTGCTTTGAGCACTGGCCATCCATTTACTACCCACAAACTCATGAATTTCATCTATCCATCTTCGCCTTTGTCTTCCAGGATTCCTTCTAGCTCTCTCTTAAATTTCTCTTATTCTTCTACAAATATTAAAAAAAGGACATACGGCACTCATGTTTATATTGTAATTCATCTCTGTTTTAAATGAAATGCTGAATATGCTCCATTCGATGCTCCCGTCCCTGCACACAGAGAGGTCTGAGGTGGATCCTAACAGCGAACAATTCTTAAAAGTTAACAGAGGGGTGAATGATATGCTTGCTTGCTAAAAAGAAATCTATGAAGAAAAGAAAAAAGCCACCTTCCAGTCATCCATTAATATGTTCATTCATAAGGTTGAGCACTGACCCCTTTTAAATCTCCACAGCTCTCAACCTCTGTGGTGGCGTACTTATCAGCTGGATTTGTCGATTGTGGCAATGATTATTTTTGATTACAAGGTTTTTGTACTGGCACTTGTCTTAATCTTTTTATTACACATTTCAAAGCACACATTTGTAATTTTTACTGTGCATGAGATAAAAAAATTGAATAAATTTACAAGTTTGTTCAACGTTTCTTTTTTGCTTCAATCAATTTCAGTGCAGCATAGGCATTTTGGGGAAATTACAACTTGTGTAAAATTTGACTTGCGCAAAGTTCCGCAGAACACAACCCTTACATAAGTCGGGAAGTGGCTGTACTATGCAAGTAATTGATATTCCTATTTTGGCTCGTATACCTAGATTTTCTTTGAAGTCAAATAATACCCAAACCTGCTATATTCCATTCAACAATATCTTTCTTTCTTTCAGAAATTAACAGATTATCTTTCAGAAACTGTGAAACTGATTGAGAAAGGGAATGGTCTTTGAAATAAGAAGAATTGAGCAATAACTCAGACAACAAACTGACTACAGCATCTCGATTTATGGATCCAGACTTGCAGGCATTACATCAATGATACTATTTGATTCTACAATTAAAATTAAATGATCTTGTTAGAGACCTTAATTTATCAAAAAACAAATCAAGCCAAGCTCTTAAGTTTCAGACTGCAAGTGGAACCTTCTGGATAAAGAATTTCTATAAAAACCTTTTAGAAACTTCTTACTAAATATCAACGTCCAAGAGCCCTAAAAGGAAGTCATATTAGCATTAAATTATATTAACATAATAGACTAAAAAGTTAAAATTAAATTAAAAACTCAAAATATTAAAACATATTTACCTATGGACATAGGCTATACCAAGGTACTTTTCCATTTGTACTTGGCGCAGAATAGATTGTGAAAGCTGAATATTTAAATCCTTCAAAGTCTGTACGTCACCATTCCAAGCAAATTTTGAGATAAAATACTTCAGCACACGTCTCCGTGGTAAAGTATTCTGAGATAACATTTCTTGCAATAGATTGCTTGACTCTGCAATAACAAAGCAAAGAATCTGGTTAGCATACAAATGCACTAAATCATATTAAAATAGCATGAACCACAAAAAAAAAAAAAAAAAAATTCTGCATGTAACTGAAAAAGTATTATTCAAAACCAATGGGATAGCAATATGGCACTTTCTGTAAACTGTCTTTAAAAAGTAATACAATATCTATAAAAAACATTAAAACAATTTTTTTCAAAGCTGATATCCAAGTGAAATGAATTGAAATAAAAATAAAAACATATTTGTATATACTTGAACAATTATACTTGAAATTACAGACAAGATATGGTATAACTTAATTGAGGGGATCAACAATTTTAATAACACTGCTATCCAAATGCAAGGTAGATTATTATAATTTCTTGCCATCCAACAGATATGTCATGTCACAAGCAAATACATACTCTGTGTTCATAATTATAATTGGAAAGGGGAAGACTGCATTTTTATTGGAAATATAGCTTTCGAAATTCATTCACCAATTACCATCTGATTACTTGAATGACATCTAAAAGTTAACAATACTATTTTTAGTTCCTGTGTTGGATGTGAACAATTTATAAATGCTAAGTGGCAAACAAGAGCCTAACAATATGACGCTTAACAAATTAGGCACTTGCTATATTTATATTTTGATAGTAAGTGAACTATGGAGTAAGATGCATTAAATTATATTTTTTTTTTTTGCCAAGCTTGCTAAAATAATTACATCATTTTAATTATTTTAGTTAAATTAATTTTTTTTAATAATACAGGCACTCCCCGGCTTACATAATATTTGACTTTAAGTAAGTTTTTGCTGGCGGGTGCAGAATTAAAAAAATCGTGGAAACGTATTTTGCATCCTATAGGAATAAATAGAGGTATTGTGAAAATATCATAACGTGAATCCAATAACGCACTGGGTTTTTCTTTTTTTTTAATAATCTGTTCCAAGACCTCGGAAGTTGAAATTTTCCCTATATTTATCTCTCTAAAAGGTTATCTTTATAATGGAAATTGCAATACACTTTCATCGTTATCATATGTTCTGTTATAAGAATCAATTTTGAATGTCTTTGTGATATTTTTCTAAAACACATTTCTGGAGGTCACTACCATAAAACAATAAAACAATTTGCACTTTCTGGTTTATTGGGCTTTTCTGTTAGCACAATCTATTATAAATGGGTAGTAAGCTCAATCTTACTGCATTTGCGATAATACTGATAACTGGAATTTTGTGGGTTTTTACATTATGGTATTATGGTGAAATGTGTTCCCCTTCACTGAAATCTTCAATTATATAAAAAACAAATTTGCAGAAACTTCTCTTCATTCCTATTTACATATTACAATGATGAAGGGAAAGCAACCAACGGAAAGTGCAAGTGGTGGCAGTGCTAGGGAAAAAAAACGAAATTGATTTAGAAATGAAAATGATTAAGAAGTACGAAGCAGGACAAAGTTTGCCATCTATTGCACAGGAATTAGGTCTCGCTGCTTCAACAGTGAATATTATTTTAAAGGACAGTGTGCATATAAAAGAACATGTTAAAGGATCAATGCATTTAAGATCAACAGTGATCACAAAACAGCGTTCAGGTGCTACATCAAAGATGGAAAAGCTATTAATAATATGGATGGAAAATCAGATTCAGAAGCAAGTGCCCCTGAGTTTAATGGTTATTCAAGCAAAAGAAAAAGTATTTATGAAGATATTAAGGATAAGTACGGCAAACCCTAAGCCTAGGTCACGGCAAGCAACTGGTGATTTAATAGGTTCAACCATCGTGCTGGTTTACAAAACATTAAAGTATGCGGTGAAGTCGACAGTGCCGATTCTGCATCTGCAGAGAAATTTTTGGAAAAAACCCCTTATAAATCTCTACAGCCCTCAACTTCCACAGCAGTGTACTTATCAGCTGGAGAGTTAATTCTGGCAATGATGCTCGAAAGGCAAAACTTTCTAATGCTATGCCTGTCTCCTCTCTCTTTTTATAATTTTGAATTTTTTAAAATTTTGTACACTTCTGTAATTTTTCCTGTGCACGTGATAAAAAAAATTTAATAAATAATTCTATTTATATGTTCGTCGAATATTTCTTTTTTGCTTCAATCAAATTCAGTGCGCATAGTTGTGAGTGCTGTATAAGCATTTAGGGAAATTCCGACTTACATAAAATTCAACTTAAATAGAGTTTTGCAGAACGCAACTCTTACGTAAGTCAGGGAGTGGCTGTACATATAACGGTGTAGAAAATCTTTTCTACCCTTAGTATCAATAAACCAATTAATCTGCTAATATAAATGGAGTATAGGATTTTTTTACCTTTTTTAAATTTAACTACATATAACTTGTTGGGTTAACATATCTAATCTTTGAAAGCACAAATTGCTTATTTTTTTTTTGTTTCTTCATGCTCTTAGAAGGAAAATGTCACTAATACCTAAACTGGTATAAAAATAAAGAAGGAAAGTTTGCTCTCCCAAATATTCTCCATTTGTATTTCTTCTTTTATATATTTTTGTTTACAAAAATATGCATGTACATCATACAATTTTGATACTATAAACAACAATTATTCTCACTTCAGCTTTCCTTCAACAGCAAAATCATTTCATCCAATGACTGCATTTCTTTTTCCTTGCAATCAGCTATGTCTGCTTCTTCATTTTCATTAACTGTAATTCTCTTACTACCTTGAGGGAGTCCCTACCCATAACCCCAGCCCAGTCTGAAAAATAACCATTTATAACAATTCAAAAAGGGGGATCGATGGGTGACACAAGTAATAACAGACCAGTTAGTTTAACTTCTGTTCCTGGTAAAATAATGGAGTCACTGGTTGAAGATGCATTGCGGGGATCATCTAGACAAGACTGCAGCAATAACCCAGACACAGCATGGGTTTTTTAAGGGAACGTTTTGTCCGACAAATTTGATTGGATATTATGATGTGGTTACAAAGGAGCTGGATGCAAAAAATAATTCTGATATCATATACTTGGATTTCAGGAAAGCTTTTGATACTATTGTGCATGGAAGATTACTGTACAAATTGGAGCAGAATGGTATTAAGGGTAAGTTGCTACAATGGATAAAAGGATGGTTGAGTGGGAGAAGACAGAGGGTGGTAATCAATGGGCACTGCTCTTCCTGGACTAATGTTATTAGTGGAGTCCCACAGGGTTCAGTGTTGGGTCCACTGTTGTTTTGTATATTTATCAACGATATTGATGAAGGTATATCGGGCTTAGTGTCAAAGTTTGCAGATGATACAAAGGTTGGCAGGGTTATTAATTACAGTAATGGCAGTGTGCTACTGCAACAGGATCTAGAAAATTTGGGAAGATGAGCCGAGACGTGGCAACTGAAGTTTAACATTGACAAATGCAAAGTACTGCATATGGGTAGAAGTAACCGCAGAGGAACGTACCAACTGTGTGGTACTACAAGCAGAAAATGAAAAAGACCTGGGAGTAATTGTGCAGTCAGATATGAAGTTTCTGAGCAATGCAGACAGGCTGCCAGAGCAGGTCATGGGATTTTGGCAATGATATACAGGAATTTTGCTAGCAGGGAAAAGGAGGTGATTGTCCCTCTGTATAAGGCAATGGTCAGGCCACACCTTGAGTACTGAGTACAGGTCTGGAGGCCTTACTTTAGGAAGGATGTAGATTTGCTTGAGCACGTACAGAGAAGGGCAACAAGATTGGTGAGGGGAATGAAGGGATCCTCTTACCAAGAGAGGCTTAAGTTCTACAAATTGCAGCAGTTGGAGACTAGGCACCTGTGAGGTGATCTGGTTGAGGTGTATAAGGCCTTAAATGGGTTGAGCACACTGAATTCTGATGGGATTCTTCCACTTGTTCAGATTATGAACCTAAGGGGGCATAAATTCAAATTGAGGAAAGACAGCTGTAGAATAGATATGCGGAAATTTGCTTTTAGCCAGTGGGTGGTTAATTGCTGGAACTTCCATCTGTCGTGGAAGTTGATAGGTTAAATAAATTTAAGGAGGAACTGGACAAACATCTAGAGGGAATGGTTGCATGAATTTTTTTTTTTTTTTTTGGCTGATGCTACATAAGCTCATACACTTGCTTTCTTGCATCACATGCCACGATTACTATTACTACTATTACTATAACAATCCTCTGCTTTGTGTCCTTCATCTACCCTCTCAATCCATCTCAGGATCTTGACTGCAACTCCAATAGACTCCAGCTTGTACAGAAACCTCAAATGTGGAACCATACTGAATATTTTACTAAATCCCAAGTATATAATGTCAAAACTATTTTTTGCATCCATCTCTAATGTGATCACATCACAGTAATTGACTGTCCACCAACTATGAGCTTTGAAGACTTTACTGCAAGCGTAACATCCTTCTTTAAAAATCAACTTAGAAATGCTTTGCAACAGTAACACGACAAAGGCACTGATAGAATATGCTAATTCTACTGAGATACTTAAGTACAGCAGGCTGTCCAAATGGCTTCAGCAGCAGCCAAAGAATTTCTAAGAAGAAGAAAGTATTCTGAATTCTGTGAAACAATAGGATGCATAGCTTAGCATTACAAGCAACCTTGTACAAACGAGCCAACATATCACAGTAGCTACCTTACACTTCAAAAATGTATTTTTATTATTTTTTTTGTTGCAAAAATTATTGCTTTAGTCATACCTGATAGTTTCCCTCTTCTGAGCAGCACTTCTAATAAGTCAGACATCACACTAGAACTAAGCTTCTCACCAGACTGTTCTAAACTGTTGTTTTGAAATGTACAGAAGAAAAATAAAGTTTAATTTAAGTAGATTAAAACCTCAACAGCAAATCTAGTGAAGAATCATAAGTCAAAACAGACAAAATAAATACTGATATACATCATGAAAAATTTGAAAATCATAACTTCTTTATACATATGAAGAAAATTATCACCATCATTATACAAACTGCCAGAGGTAGATCCATAATTTAATTGGGTTTCAGTATATCAGTTTAACTGCCATCAGAAAAAAACCACTACTTCTACTTCTGGATTTCAGAATGTTCTAGCAGTGGTGTACTAATGTTAATTCAATTTTCTTCTAGCTCTAACTAAAATTTTTTCTCAAAAATATCCACTCCAAATATATCTTCAATCAATGGTCTCTTCAAGAACTACAATTCTAGCTGTACCTTAAATCTAGCAATACTCAGTTTTAGACCTATACAAGATACAAAGTGGATAGCCCACATCTCCTTCAATGATTGCTTGGGATTCATAGAGAATATTAAATTTATAACACTGCATTGTTAAACTTCTCTAATAGTCATGAACTACCAATTTGCACTCATAAGTGGAGAAGTTCTCAGGCAAAGTAACTCACTCTAAATAACGACTTCCAAAGTGAGATTGAAATATATCAAAAAATATCCTCTTTGATTATCTGATTATATGCTTTGATTATGTGGGATAAAATGAAATTGTAGAGTTATTAAATTTAAATTAATTAGTTTATAAGATAATAAATTCCATTAATGCACACACACCAATACAAAGTACGAAGTCTGTTGAGGGTCAAACGGCACCAGGAATTTCTCCTGGTGCCGAGTGTTCGCTGTATTGAGGGACAGTACTCTGTCAAGGCCAGAGATTTAAAAGTGTGTGGATCATGTGTTGTGTAGTATGTTGTGCCCATTGTTCTTCTGGCCTATTGGCCGTCGAGCCCCTGATGGGACCCGGCGTTGTCCGTACTATGCCAACGAGGAGGCTGGCCAGGTGTACCTTGAAATTTATTATACTATGGCAGGTCCCGCCGCCTAATTTCCTGGGATTTCAGCGGCTGGGTCCTATAGAAAAAAAAAAAAAAAAAAATGATCGCCGTGGTACAGTTGCAAAATCGCTATTACGAGATAGTATGTGGGGTTTGTTCCCCGAAATTACCATGGGGTTGTATGCTAAAATGACAAGTTATAGAGGCCTAATGGGGCGGGCAATAATTTTGGTGCTAATTTAAATTTGGATGCTTGGGGCTTTCGCGGTGTATAGTCAAAGAGAAGGGTAGGGAGACTGAAGGCTGGGGGAAGAAAGAGAAGTAAGGGGCCGATGGCCCCTGCAGTCAGTGGGGCATGCCCATGCCCCACCAGAGGGAAAGGGAGATGGCAGGAGGAGGAGAAGACAGCGAGCCATCTCCCCCCCCACCAAGGAATAGGAGTGAAAGCAGGCTGGTCAAGGCTACCAGCCCAGATCGCCATATGGCTAGGTGGCAGCAATGTGCTGCAGTCGTTTCTCTGAGCCCTTGCATGGTAGTCTTGTTGTCTTGATCAGGTTGTCAAATGCCTGTGCTGGATGAGGTTGTATAATCGGGTTGTCACATCTGTCGGTAGTCATAGAGATTGTGAGTTCAGGTAGACTCATGTGAGGTCTAATTCCTTGGTTGTTTCACCATGGTGTCAGTTCATCATCTGGGAAGGTTTCCGTGGTTGTGTAGACTTTCTGCTGGTCTGCACAGCATGGTTGTTTACTGCAGTGGTTGAGGCTGTGGGAGTGTCCTTCTCCTTGTGAAGAGGCCCTGGGCCAGCTGCACGAATGCCTTGTATGTGTCAACTTCAGATATGGCGAGGTCTTCTCGATTACGGAGGTTAAGCTGTGTTCTAGTAATGAACCTACAATAGAGGTCCTCATGTAGTGGGCAACTGTACATTAGGTGCTCCCACGTTACACGTTCACCACAGAGGCAAAACGGTGTATCGCTCAGTCCAAATCCTTGTAGATTGTCTCTAATGGCCCCGTGTCCCGTCAGCAGATAGGTTGTGTAGAGTCCTGGTGAGAGCCACGCCGGATAATCTGGGTATACCAGCTGTATGTTGGGTAGAAATTTTCTAGTTATTGCACCGTTGCTGGAGGTCTCCCAGCGGGCCTGCCAAGTTTGTTGGAGGTAAGTGGAGATACGGTTCCTTTCTACTTTGGGATAATTTCACAGACCTATGGTGTAGTCGAGGCATGTTGCCGTTCTGCCTTTGGTCAGTTGATAGAGTAGCCCATGCTTAACAATCTCCAGGTCCAGAGGGAGGGATCCCGTTAGGGCCTGGAGTGCGTGAGTAGCATTAGCATTAGTAGAGGCATTTGATGCAAGAAAGCAAGCTCATGCAGCATCAGCCACAAAAAAAAAAAAAAAAAACCACTCTGTTCGTTCAAAATACCTGTCCAGCTGAGCTTTAAACTTATTTAGGCTATCAACTTCCACGACAAGGGATGGAAGTCAGTTCCACCAACCAACCACTCGCTGGCTAAAGGCAAATTTCCGCACGTCTATCCTACATCTGTCTTTCCTCAATTTGAATTTATGCCCTCTCAGTTGATTATTCTGAGCGAGAGGAAGAATCCCATCAGCACTGAGCATGCTCAAACCATTCAATGCTTTATACACCTCTATCAGATCACCTCGCTGGTGCCTAGTCTCCAGACACTGTAACTTGCAAAACTTAAGTCTTTCTTCTTAAGAGCACCCCTTTGTTCCATTCACTAATCTTGTTGCCCTTCTCTGTACTCGTTCCAGCAGCTCTACATCCTTCTTGAAATGAGGCCTCCAGACCTGTATACAGTACTCTAGGTGTGGCCTGACCATTGCCTTATACAAGGGAATAATCACCTCCTTAACCCTGCTAGAAAAATTCCTATATATCATTGACAATACACCATGAGCTACTCTTGCAGCCCGTCTGCACTGCTCAGAGAACTTCATATCTGCCTGCACAACCACCCCCAGGTCCCTTTCATTCCCTACCACTGTCAGTGCAGTACCACAGAGTTGATACGTTGCTCTGGGGTTGCTGTTTCCCATTTTGCATTTGCTGTTGTTAACATCATCAGTTGGTCCCACTGTATAGAATTTAAATACTGTCTCAGTCCATCGTAGTCGCCTTTACGAAAGCAATAACCCTTCCCTTTACCCCTAATGGTAGTTACCTCTTTGAGTAAATCCCACTTCAGCACACTGTGATCACTGCCACCTAGTGGTTCATTTATCTGCAGATTCTTAAATGTAAATGTTAAATGTAAACATTTACAAATGTTTACATTTAACATTTGTAAATGTTAAACTTCATTTGCCACCTCTCAGCCCATCTGCTCAACCTTTCCATATCCTGTTGCAGCAGCATAGTGTCAGTAGTGTCCATGAAAACCCTGCCCACCTTTGTATCATCTGCAAACTTCGACATTAAACTTGATATACCATCATCAATATCATTTATGAATACAGAAAACAATAATGGACCCAACACTGAGCCCTGAGGGACTCCACTAATAACATTAGTCAACGATGAGCAGTGTCCATTGATTACCACTCTGTCTTCTCCCCCTCAGCCACCCCTTTATCCACAGCAGCAATTTGCCTCCAATGCCACACTGCTCCAATTTGTGCAGCAGTCTTCCATGTGCAACAGTATCAAAAGCCTTTCTAAGATCCAAGTATATAATATCAAAGTTATTCCCTGCATCCAGTTCTTTTGTGACTGCATCATAGTATCCAATCAAGTTGGTCAGGCATGACTTCCCCTTAACAAAACCAGGCTGTGTCCGAGCTATAACTGAAGTCTTGTCTAAATGATCCTGCAGTGCTTCTTTAACTAGTACCTCCATTAATTTTCCTGGAACAGAAGTTAAACTCACAGGTCTATAATTGCTTGTGTCAGCCTTTGATCCTCCTTTGTGAATTGGGGTTACATTTGCACATCTCCAGTCTGCGGGTACCTCCCCTGAGTCCAAGGAAGCTCTCATAATTATGGCTAAGGGTTTGCTTACTTCCTCCGCTGCCTTCTTTAATATAACTGGATAGATCTCATCCACCCCAGGTGCCTTCCTTGTGTTTATCTTCAACAGTTTCTCCTCCACTTTACTCTCAGTTATTACAAGATTCTCTAGCTTACTGCTAGAGTTGAATACACCTCTGGCTTTCCCCTCGCTAAATAACTCCTCATGTGTGAATGTCGATGCAAAATATTCACATTAGTTTGTTAGCTACCTGAGCAGGATCATCAACAGTTGACCCATCGATATCAAGTGGACCAATCTGATTCATCCCTTTCCTTCTAGAGTTTACATAAGTAAAGAACTCTTTGCTGTTTTTCTTTGCATCCCTTGCCAAAGATTTCTCGTACTCTGCCTTCGCCTGCCTAACCTCCTTTGTAACTTGGTTACAGATCAACTTGTATCTATCATAGGCTTCTGTGTCATGTGTTAATTTGTATGTATCCCATGCATGTTTCTTTTCTGCCATATGCCTCATCAGTTCATCTGACATCCATTTAGGCCTAAACCTTGAACAATATTTCTTAGTTGGTATGTAAAGCCTAGTAGCTTCCAAGATAAGTTCTTTGAATGCTTCCCATTTTGCATTTGCTGTTGTTAACATCATCAGTTGGTCCCACTGTATAGAATTTAAATACTGTCTCAGTCCATCGTAGTCGCCTTTACGAAAGCAATAACCCTTCCCTTTACCCCTAATGGTAGTTACCTCTTTGAGTAAATCCCACTTCAGCACACTGTGATCACTGCCACCTAGTGGTTCATTTATCTGCAGATTCTTAATGCATGAAGAATCACTGCTGATAATCAAATCAAGAGTATTCCTCCCTCTAGTTGCCTCCCGAACATGCTGATGTAGAAAACAATCATCCAATAAATCCACAAAAGCCTTGCTAATGTGTGAGTGACCAGCCCCCAAACTCCAGTCAATATCTGGGAAATTAAAATCTCCCATTATAAGACTCTCTGATTTACTGGACCACTCTATTTCCCTGTACAGTTTCTTATTATACTCATCAGAGTCATTAGGCCTATAGCACACTCCTACTCTCAATTTTGATCTTCCAATGCTTATGTCACACCAAACTGACTCGACACTGCACTGTCCAGCGATGTCCACTGGCTTCACTTCCTTGGATTTTATGTATTTCTTAACTAATAGCATAACCCCTCCTATCCAGTCCATCTTTTCTGTAGACGTTGTACTCCCCAAATTCCAGTTCTGCATTCCTTATATCTGTGTGACACCAAGTCTCTGATATCCCAACAATATCTGCCTTGGATGTTTTGAGCAATACCTCAAATTCATCAAATTTATTTACTAAACTCCTAGCATTGGTGTACACGCAAGTATACATGCACCTATTTCTATTCTTAGCTACCCTAACACAACCCATGTATTTACTTGTACCGCAATGACTCCCAGCAGTCTCTGAAATATCCTGAATCTTGTTTTTCAGGCTTCTGCTCATTCCAATAGAAGCAGTGCCAGAATCTCTTTCACCTCTGCCAGTGGCTACTGTTAATCTATTCGTCTTTGTCTCCCCCCAAGCTAGCAGTTTTCCAACCCACCTAACACTGCCTCGATAGCATCAGCAAATATTCTTGCACCCTTTCTATTTAAGCGTATCCCATCCCTGTAGAAGCAATCTCTCCTGTTAACAAGTACAGTCCAGGCTGAAAAAAAATTCTACCCCTTGAGCCTTGCACAATCTTTCCAGGGCCGAATTGATCGATAAGGCTCTCATCATATACTCCTTCCTATCGTGTCTGGGCAGAATTGCAGACACTTTCAAATTCAACCCTATTTCACGGCTTTTTTTCAACAGTGACCTGTACTTGTTAAGCAATTCTGCCGGGTACTTACAGTGTTACATGCTCTCGAGATGGATATGAGTATGTGTCGCTGCGTAGTCTCCAATTTTTTCCGGTTCACTGCAGTGGTCGCCTTGCGATACCATATTCCAGCAGCATATGTAATTGTTGGCAGGAAAATAGCTTTATAGTAGAGGCTGAGGGTTTTCCTCCTCAAACCCCATTCCTTGCGTGTGATTTGTGCAAAAAGTGCGGAGTATCCTCTAATTTTCTTCCATAAGTGCACTATATGTGGTGTAAAGCTCAGGTTCTTGTCTAGTATGACTCCAAGGTGCTTTAATTCGGTGGTAAGCTTAATTGTGTTACCTTGTATCTTGATTTGAGGGGGTCGTCTGGTGTCTAGGGCTCCTTTTAATAATATAGATTTTGTCTTCGAGGATGAAATCTTCAAGTTATTGTTGTTAGCCCAGTCCTCTAGAGTTTCTATTGCTCTGTTGGCGGTGTTCTCCAGTTGCGTCCTAGATCCCCAAGGCAGCATCAGAACCACATCATTCGCATAGGCTAGGGGAATGACATCACCGAGTTAGGTTCAAAAAGCCGTCTAGAACCAAGTTCCATAGGAGTGGACCCAGGATTGAGCCCTGTGGGCATCCTCTGAATACTTCTCTTGTTACTGAACAGTATGGTGCTCTGACTGTCACGAACCTATTCGACAGGTAGGATTTGATGACTTGATACAGATTTGATGGTAGGTTGGCCTTCCAGAGTCGGGCCAGGACGGTTGGCCACCATAAAGTGGCAAAAGCCCCAGCAAAATCTATTGCTATGACCAGAAAGTATTTCTGATCTGAGGTAGTTGCAGCATTAGTAATATTTTCCAAGACATCCAAGGTTGAGCATCCCTTCCTAAATCCATATTGACGGGGTGACTGCAGGCCGGCTGCAGTGTAGTGAATCCCTATTCTGTTTCTTAATAAGTGCTCAAAGAGCTTGCTCAGGACTGATAACAGTGCTATGGGTCTGTATGACCCTGGAAGGTCCAGTTGTTTGTTGGGACTTTTGGGAATGAGGCACAAGTTTGCAGTTTTCCAGGCCTGGGGGAACAGGCCTTCTTTGAGGCAGTGGTTGTATAGGTTAAGAAGCACCTCTGGAATGGTTTCGATGGCTTTCTTGACAATCTCTGGCTCCAAAAGATCAGAACCAGGAGACTTCTTGTTTCTAATCCTCATGGCAGCTGTTTCCAGTTCAAGTTTGGTGAAAGGGTCTTCTGTTGCAGTCGTGCAGTAGGTTTCATTGTCCGCACAGAGGGTTATCTGCTCTGGGGCAAGAGGGGGCAAGATGGTCTTGAAACATGGTATCCATGATATTAATAATTGTTTCCTGCCAGGTCCGGGTATAAGTACCCTGCCGTGTCTTCGTCGCTGGTATGGTCTCATCCCTGGGGAGTTTGTTTGTGGTTACTCTGTATACCACACCCCAGGGGTTATCATTTCCAGTGATAGAAACAAGGTGTTCCCAACTGCGCATCTTACGCTGGCGTATGGTTGCCGTGTACAGGTTCCTTGCATCTCGGAAGTTCTGTCTTAGTGCCTCCACTTCTGCTGCCGGCTGGGAGTGCCTTGCCCGCTGGAAGAGTTTCCTTCTCTTGTGCACCTCCTGCCTAAGCCTCTATAGCTCTGGAGACCACCACGGTACAGCCCCCGGGGTTGGGTTTTTCTTTTTAATAGAGGTGTTGGCAGCTTCAGTGATGAGACCAGTGACCGTCATCTGGTGCCGATCCGGGCTGAGTCCAATGATGTTCAGTGATTGGGCTGCTGTGGTCAGTGTGGCTTGGAAGAGTGGCCAATCTGCCTTCTCTATGGCATATCTTGGCTGTGCCTGCCTCACTGCTTGGTGTCGACTAAGGGAGCGCTGGAGCTCAAACATGGTCCAGCTTTCTTGGACGGTCCACGATGTTAGGTGGCCAGCGAGGGATCTTGTAGCCAGAGAGACATCGATTGTGGCCTCCCCCATCGAACTAGAGAACTTTGCCAGATTGTTTGGCCGGTTGAGGACTGTGTACGGACTATTTGCTAAGTAGTCTTCAAGTTGTTGCCCGTTCTGTACTCCACGTCTATCTGTGGTCTCGCTGAACCACGCTGGGGACCTGCAATTCATATCCGCTCCCACGACAATTTTACTGTTTGGGAAGTCTGTCTGGAGGCTCCTCAGATATCTGGTTACTGATAGTATATCTTCACCTGGGTGACAGTATAGCGATACCGCATAAAATTCACCCAGAGGCGTGATAATATGGGCACATGCAGCCCAGGATGTGCAGTAGTTGGTTAGTTTTGTTGCTGTTATATTTGGATTCCGAATCAATATGCAGGCCCAGGGTGTTTCTCTGTTATCCTGCACTATCTTATAAGCCGGGGGGGGTAACCCCTGACCTCCTTGCGATATGCATATGGCTCCTGGATGAGGAATATGTCGAGATTTGCCTCATTCGCCTTCTTTGTGAGCTGCGCCACTACTATTTTGGACCGTTGTGCATTCAGTTTTATGAATTTTACCCTGTTGATGTTACAGGATTTAGGACGTGTGGCCATAATCTAGTCGCATTTGGAAAGTGCTCTTTGCTTTACAGTACACTGGACATTCACTGTCCCTAACTGAGTGCTCTGCTGGTAGTTTATGGAATTTGCAATTTACACAGGTCGGCAGCTTTTCTTTATTCGGACACGTGTTGAAGTCGTGGCCACGTTCTGCACAGTGGCCACAATTGGGTTGGGTTTGGGCACAGGTATGAGTGGTATGCCCAAACCGGCAACATCTGAAACACTTAGGGACAGCAACGTGTTCCCTAAAACAGTGACTGCCCCAGTTTATAAACACTCTGTCGGTCTGGCTAAGTGTGACCCAGGCCGCTGGTGACAACTCGACAACCCAGTGGTAAGTATTTCCTGTTCTGGCTTTCGTCTTGAACTTGGGAATAATCAAGTTAGCGGGTTCTTCTTCCGGATGTGCGTGCTGGAGGTTTCTGTAATACAGTTCCTCCTGGAGAGCAGTTGGTGTCAGATCATTGTCGAGGTTATATAGTAAACCCCCGCTTTCGCGGTATCTGTATTCGCGGTTGCTGATTTAATATAAAATGAAACCTAAAAAAATGTGAATTTTAAAGTGCCGTGAATATTTTCCGCCATAAAAAAATATGGGAGTGGCTAAAATTATCTTTCCCCGGTCAAAACAGTGCTCAGTGGGTGGGGGGAGAGGGATGACAAAATCGCGAGCATGGATGTTTCTCGCTAATCCTTGTTCAGTATGTGTTATGTGCTTGTCGTGGAAGGTTTCGTCGTTTGCTTTTAATTTATATGCTTAAAAATTGAATAAATTTATAAATTGATATGCTTACAAAAGTGATAAATCTACCGTTTTGCAGTGTAAAACAGACTTTTTCGAGTGTGTTAATGGAAGAAAGTAACTTTATTATGGACATGTTCTTTCTAACCCATACAAAAATATGGCTACGAATAACAAGAGAAATGTGAAAATATGAAAGAAGGTGATGACATTAGCGAATAAAATTGAGTTATTAGACAAAATTTCTAATGGTGAAAGTGTCTCCTCAGTGGCAAAACATTATAAAATCAATGAATCAAGGGTATGACCAATCAAAAAATCGGAAGAAAAAATCCGCCGTAGTGTCCGTGAAAACGCGCTAATTGCTTCAAAAATTTGCTCTGTAACTCGTGATGTTAAATTAGAAAAAATGGAAAAAGCTTTAAATCTGTGGATAGAAGACAGAACTCAAAATAAAATTCTGTTAAGTTCACTCATCATTCGTGAAAAGGCAAAACTCCTTTATCAACACTTTAGTGAAACTGGTGATAGCACTGGCGGGATAAGTTTTTTTGCTAGCAAAGGCACTGGTTTGAAAGATTTGTTTTAAATTTCTAATAAATATTACATTTAATATTAAATTGTTTCTTATTTTCATTTCGATGCCATATGCTTGCATTTCACTATGTACTGTCTATGTACATAGTCATATTATGAAGGTACATATAATACATAGATAGACAAAATTTTAGTTTTTCTTATATATTTCATGCTTTGTGGAACGGAACCCCTTTATTACTATGGGAGCCGTAACTCAGTATTCGCGACATTTCTCAGGAACGTAACCCCCGCTATTCGTGGGGGTTTACTATATTAATAAATGATTTACCATCTGAGTATCATTTCTCAATTTGTATTCAACTTTTCTAAAAAAAAGTAAATTATCCATTGAAATTTGCAGCAAATCACACAAAGGAAGAGCCACTCCATCAACAAATTTCTTTAGAAAGTCTTGGACAGTTATTTGTCCAAAAGGCACCCTTCAAGTAATGGGCAAACTTTTTGCTGATTTATATCTAAATATCAGTGAAGTGATCCATCTGACCAGTTGTGAGATCTTAATTAATGAGTCAATGAAGGCAATTAGCATTCGCAAAGGCACATGATGCAAGAAAGCAAGCTTATATAGCATAAGCAAAAAAAAAAAAAAAAAAACCACCCTTATTTCATCCATCCACTCGCTCCAAATGTTTGTCAAGTTCTGCCTTGAATCTATTTAAGCTATTAACTTCTACAACAACAAATGGAAGTTTTTTCCAGCAATCAACCACCCGTTTGGCTAAAGGCAAACCTCCACACATCTATCCTACAGCTGTCTTTCCTCAATTTGAATTTATGCTCTCTCAGGTGATTATTCAGAGCAAGAGAAAGAATCCCAATAGCATTGAGCATGCTCAGACCATTCAAGGCTTTATACACCTCAATCAGATCACCTCACAGGTGCCTAGTCTCCAGATACTGTAATTTGCAAAACTTAAGCCTTTCTTCATAAGAGCAACCCCTTCTTCCATTCACTAATCTTGTTGCCCTTCTCTGTACTCGTTCCAACACCTCTACATCCTTCTTAAAATGAGGCCTCCAGACCTGTATACAGTACTCAAGATGTGGCCTAACCATTGCCTTATACAAGGCAATCACCTCCTTATCCTTATCCCTGCTAGAAAAATTCCTGTATATCATTGACAAGACACCATGAGCTACTCTTGCAGACTGTCTGCACTGCTCAGAAAACTTCATCTGCCTGCACAATTACACTCAGGTCCTTTTCATTCTCTACCACTGTCAGTGTAGTACCACAGAGTTGATACGTTACGCTGGGGTTGCTTCCCATATGTAGTACCTTACATTTTTCAATGTTAAACTTCATTTGCCACCTCTCAGCCCATCTGCTCAACTTTTCAAGATCCTGTTGCAGCAGCATACTGTCAATAACAACCCTACCAACCTTTGTATCATCTACAAACTTGGACATTAAGCCTGATATACCATCATCAATATCATTTATAAATACAGAAAACAACAATGGACTCAACACTGAACCCTGAGGGACTCCACTAATAACATTAGTCCATGAAGTTGATTACCAGTGTCCACTGATTACCACACTCTGTCTTCTCCCACTCAACCATCCCTTTATCCATAGCAGCAATTTGCATCCAATGCCACACTGCTCCAATTTGTGCAGCAGTCTTCCATGTGCAACAGTATCAAAGGCCTTTCTAAGATCCAAATATATAATTCGAAGGAAATAAATTGAGGGGCCCATCAAGCTCTCAGCTGCCCACATCAACGCCAGAGCTTGCACTTGGTCATCAGGCAACACAGAGGCAGCCCCCTAGGCAGAATGCGCTGGTTCCACAGGAACTAGTAGTTGTTGGTGACTCTATTGTCAGGGAAACGGGGAACATGCTTTGTAAAAAGGATAGGTGGAATAGGACCAGGGTATGTCTGCCAGGGGCAAAGGTTGATGACGTTGTAGAGCGGATATCATCTTTTAAGGGCACAAAAGATGATATAGTTGTACACGTTGGCACTAATGATATTAAGAGTAGGAGACCGGCGGAATTACTTAGCAAGTACAGGTCACTGTTGAAAAAAAGCCGTGAATTAGGGTTGAATTTGAAAGTGTCTGCAATTCTGCCCAGACACGATAGGAGGGAGTATATGATGAGAGCCTTGTCGATCAATTCGGCCCTGGAGGGATTGTGCAAGGCTCAAGGGGTAGAATTTTTTTCAGCCTGGACTGTACTTGTTAACAGGAGAGATTGCTTCTACAGGGATGGGATACACTTAAATAGAAAGGGTGCAAGAATTTTTGCTGATGCTGTCGAGGCAGTATTAGGTGAGTCGGAAAACTGCTAGTTGGGGGGGGGATACAAGGACTAATAGATTAACAGTAGCCACTGGCAGAGGTGGAAGTGATTTTTGCACTGCTTCTATTGAAATGAGCAGAAGCCTGGAAAACAAGATGCAGGATATTTCAGAGACTGCTGGGAGTCATTGTGGTACAAGTAAACACATGGGTTGTGTTAGGGTAGCTAAGAATAGAAACAGGTGCATGTATACCTGCGTGTACACCAATGCTAGGAGTTTGGTAAATAAATTTGATGAATTTGAGGTATTGCTCAAAACATCCAAGGCAGATATTGTTGGGATATCAGAGACATGGTATCACACAGATATAAGTAATGCGGAACTGGAATTTGGGGAATACAATGTGTATAGAAAGGATAGACAGGACAGGAGAGGGGGAGGGGTTATGCTATTAGTTAAGAAACACATAAAGTCCAAGGAAGTGAAGCCAGTCGACATCGATGGACAGGGCAGTGTCGAGTCAGTTTGGTGTGACATAAGCATAGGGAAATCAAAATTGAGAGTAGGAGAGTGCTATAGGCCTAATGACTCTGATGAGTATAATAAGATATTAAACAGGGAAGTAGAGTGGGCCAGTAAATCAGAGAGTCTTATAATGGGGGATTTTAATTTCCCAGATATTGACTGGAATTTGTGGGTTGGTCACTCGCACACTAGCAAGGCTTTTGTGGATTTATTGGATGATTGTTTTCTACATCAGCAGGTTCGTGAGGCAACAAGAGGGAGCAATACTCTTGATCTGATTATCAGTAGTGATTCTTCATGCATTAAGAATCTGCAGATAAATGAACCACTAGGTGGCAGTGATCACAGTGTGCTGAAGTGGGATTTACTCAAGGAGGTAACTACCATCAGAGGTAAAGGGAAGGGTTTTTGTTTTCGTAAAGGCGACTATGATGGTCTGAGACAGTATTTAAATTCTATACAGTGGGACCAACTGATGATGTTACCAACAGCAAACTCAAAATGGGAAGCATTCAAGGAACTAATCTTGGAGGCTACCAGGCTTTACATACCAACTAAGAAATATTGTTCAAGGTTTAGGCCTAAATGGTTGTCAGATGAACTAATGAGACATGTGGCAGAGAAGAAAAATGCATGGGATACATACAAATTAATGGGTGACATGGAAGCCTATGATGGATATAAGTTGGTCTGTAACCAAGTCACAAAGGAGATTAGGCAGGCAAAGGCAGACTACGAAAAATCCTTGGCAAAGGATGCAAAGAAAAAAAGAAAAGAGTTCTTTACATATTTAAACTCAAGAAGGAAAGGGATGAATCAGATTGGTCCACTGGATATTGATGGTTCAACAGTTGAGGATCCTGCTCAGGTGGCTAACAATCTAAACGAGTATTTTGCATCTACATTCACGCATGAGGAGTTATTCAGGAAGGAGAATGATGTAGGTAAAGTAAACATTGGCAGTGAGCTGGATGATTTTGTAATAACTGAGAGGAAAGTGGAGGAGAGATTGTTGAGGATAAACATAAAAAAGGCACCTGGGGTGGATGGGATCTATCCAGTTATATTAAAGGAGGCAGCAAAGGAAGTAAGCAAACCCCTAGCCATAATTATGAGAGCTTCTTTGGACTCAGGGGAGGTACCCATAGACTGGAGATGTGCAAATGTAACCCCAATTCACAAAGAGGATCAAAGGCTGACACAAGTAATTATAGACCTGTTAGTTTAACTTCTGTTCCAGGTAAATTAATGGAGGCACTGGTTGAAGAAGCACTGCAGGATCATCTAGACAAGACTTCAGTTATAGCTCAGACACGGCATGGTTTTGTTAAGGGGAAGTCTTGCCTGACCAATTTGATTGGATACTATGATGTAGTCACAAAAGAACTGGATGCGGGGAATAACTTTGATATTATATATTTGGATCTTAGAAAGGCTTTTGATACTGTTGCACATGGAAGACTGCTGAGTGGTAATCAATGGACACTGCTCAACGTGGAGTAATGTTATTAGTGGAGTTCCTCAGGGTTCAGTTTTGGGTCCGTTGTTGTTTTCGGTGTTTATGAATGATATTGATGATGGGATATCAAGTTTAATGTCCAAGTTTGCAGATGATACAAAGGTTGGCAGGGTTGTTAAGGACACTACTGACGCTATGCTGCTGCAACAGGATCTGGAAAGGTTGAACAGATGGGCTGAGAGGTGGCAAATGAAGTGTAACATTGACAAATGTAAAGTACTACATATGGGAAACAGTAACCCCTGAGCAACGTATCAACTCTGCGGTACTACACTGACAGTGGTGGAGAATGAAAAGGACCTGGGGGTAATTGTGCAGGCAGATATGAAGTTCTCTGAGCAGTGCAGACGAGCTGCAAGAGTAGCTCATGGTGTCTTGTCAATGATATACAGGAATTTTTCTAGCAGGGATAAGGAGGTGATTATTCCCTTGTATAAGGCAATGGTTAGGCCACATCTTGAGTACTGTATACGGGTCTGGAGGCCTCATTTCAAGAAGGATGTAGAGCTGCTGGAACGGGTACAGAGAAGGGCAACAAGATTAGTGAATGGAACAAAGGGTTGCTCTTACGAAGAAAGGCTTAAGTTTTGCAAATTACAGAGTCTGGAGACTAGGCACCGGCGAGGTGATCTGATAGAGGTGTATAAGCCTTTGAATGGTTTGAGCATGCTCAATGCCAATGGGATTCTTCATCTTGCTCAGAATAATCACCTCAGAGGGCATAAATTCAAATTGAGGAAGGACGGATGTCGGATAGATGTGCGGAAATTTGCCTTTGGCCAGCGGGTGGTTGGTTGGTGGAACCGACTTCCATCACTTGTTGTTGAAGTTGATAGCCTAGACAAATTTAAAGCTCAACTGGACAGGTATTTCGAACGAACGGAAGGGTGAAATGGGAGTGGTGTGTGGTTTTTTTTTTTTTTTGGCTGATGCTGAATAAGCTTGCTTTCTTGCATCATATGCCTCTACTAATGCTAATGCTAATGCTAATATGATATCAAAATTATTCTTTGCATCCTGTTCCTTTGTGACTACATCATAGTATCCAATGAAATTAGTCAGACAAGACTTCCCCTTAACAAGCCCAAGCTGTATCCGAGCTATAACTGAAATCTTGTCTAGATGATCCTGCAATGCTTCTTTAACCAGTGCCTCCATTAATTTCCCTGGAACAGAAGTTAAACCAACAGGTCTGTAATTACCTGTGTCTGCCTTTGATCCCCCTTTGTGGATTGGGGTCACATTTGAACATCTCCAGTCCATGGATACCTCCCCTGATTCCAAGGAAGCTCTCATAATTATGGCTAAGGGTTTGCTTACTTCCTTTGCTGCCTCCTTTAATATAACTGGATAGACTCCATCCACCTTATGTTTATCTTCAACAATTGCTCCTCCACTTTACTCTCAGTTATTACAAGATCATCCAACTTACTGCCAGAGTTTAATATACCTCTGGCATTCCCCTTGCTGAATAACTCCTCATGTGTGAATGTAGATGCAAAATATTCATTTAGTTTGTTAGCTACCTGAGCAGGATCATCAACACTTGACCCATGAATATCAAGTGGACCAATCTGATTCCTCCCCTTCCTTCTAGAGTTTACATAAGTAAAGAACTCTTTGCTGTTTTTCTTTGCATCCTTTGCCAAAGATTTCTCGTAATCTGCCTTCGCCTGGCTAACCTCCTTTGTGACTTGGTTACAGACCAGCTTATATCTATCATGGGCTTCTGTGTCATCTGTTATTTTATATGTATCCGATGCATTTTTTCTCTGCCATTTAGGCCTAAATCTTGAACAATATTTCTTAGTTGGTATGAAAAGTCTAATAGCCTCCAAGATTAATTCTTTGAATGCTTCCCATTTTGAATTTGCTGTTGGTAACATCATCAGTTTGTCCCAAATCACAGTATGTTGTTGTTACTGTTGCACTCTTTTAGATCATTCATTAAAAACTCTTGAAAAAATGGAGCCAGTCCATTATTTATCATATAAGGCTTTTTTTATCCCCAAGATCTTGATGCAGTTGGCACCACCAGGAAACATCAATGGAAAGTCTTTTTAATATTTATACAAGGATGAAAAGAAATTTGGTTAGTCTTTACAATCTAGTACCCCTTCCAATCGATTGTTGCAGGTAGCAGTGACTGATAGGCCTAGCCCCTCCCATCAGTTGCTTTTTATTTTATTGTTGAGTGAATTCCCACACCATCACTGTTTTAAAATCAGATAACAAGTTCCTAATTTTAAAACAGCAACAAGGGGAGAACGTTTATTTCGCTCTTACCACTGTTTTAAATTGGGAACTCATTTTTCTGATTTTAAAACAGCCACAAGGGGAGAATAAACACACTAACTAAAATGGATACTGTGTACTGAAGGGGTCAGAGCTTCCAATCACTGCAAGAAAAACGATGACTAGGAAGAGCTAGGCCTCTCAGTCACTGATACTTGTTATGATTGGAAAGGGTATCTTGTCGTAAACAGTAATCAGAAATTTCCTGTACTTTCACAGCTTCCATTTATTTCTGATTTTGAAGCATCACCTTTTATTGAATAGCTGGATAAGTTTCTTACTTTCATATCTTTAACAGCTATTGACATAAAAGAACTGTTTATAACAGAGGACTTTCAAAGCCTTAAGAATGAAGAATATCTTCATTCCAAGGTCATGGAATGAAGATATTCTTCAAGCCAAGAGATTTTTTGTGCTACTTCTTTACAGATTAATTAGCTGGTATCTGGATATGTGTCTGGGGCAATTAATAATTTCAAGTCAGCAACACAGGAAGACTTGATTGATGGACAAAGTCTGTGCTGCTACAAAAAAAAGGTAGAGAAGCGCCTTCCCTTGTAGGATGCCTCTTGAGATTGTGAAACCACAGAGTAAGTGCTGATGAGTGACTAGGAGATGTCTATGTAGGACTGATGCCAGAACTTTCATGGCTGCCAATCATATTAAGATAGTATTCAAGTTATGAAGGAGAAGAGGGATGAAGTTCTAATCATATGTTGCATTGTAAGTAAGGAATATAAATTTCAAGTTGCAACAACTTTTCTGAGTTAAAAGTCTTTTGGCTGAAAGACTTTTAACTCAGAAAAGTGCGTCTATAACCTCCCTATTGCATATTGTGGATTTACCAATAATCATAATATGCAAATTTGGAAGTCTGTGGCTTAAAACAGTGATTAATTATTGTTTGAATGGACTGACATCACTTCTTACCCCATATCTTGCTGGTATTACTGCTGCAATGAGAGGAGGACCTGGCTATGGCAGCACTTTGCTGGGTGCATGCTCACTGACCTGTAATCTGTGCAACAGATGGGATGCAGAGACTAGACACTATGGTGTACTATGATCTCTCTTACTGTGTTTATGGTTAAGTTCATTGCAAGGCCAAAATAGTGCCCAAGACCTGTCCTGCCTGAATATATTTCAGTCAAAAAAAATAGATGTCAACTGTCAGTTAATGACAGTTGGTCATTAGCTGACAGTTGGTTTCATGGACAGCATATGTAAACAGTCCACGGAAGTGTGATAACTTGAATGAGGCCGTAGGGTATGCAATAAAACTTCCACAAGGGGCAAAAAAAAAAAAAAAAAAATACTAAAGCAGTGAACAGTATCATCTGGATGTCACAAAAATGAAAAACTTGATGGTATATAACAGCACTATGATGCTCAATATGCTTCTATGTTGATTTCAATATGTGTAGAAGAATAAGAGATATTTACCTCAATATGATACGTAGAACACTTCTGTATGATACTCTCCAGAAATTACAACAAATAAATGATTACATTAAATAATTAATTGATAACAATTCAAAAAGAAAAAAAAAATTTTTTATTTATTTTTTGTAATTTCTCATGTAATTTCAAAAACAATTAAAAATTAATTAAAAAGTTGAATGTAAAATTTGAAAAACGTTTTTCCTTCCTGAAGCTGACAGAGCTTTTCGACTGCATGTCGTGATCACAGGAAATTATGGAGTATGTGTGAGCTTGAATCTTAAATAGATATTATTTGTCTTCGGGCTCCTCCATAGCCAGGTGGGCAGGAGCAGCAGTGCGTAGCACACACTTCTTGATTAGACCGGGGTTCGAGCCCATGACCACCATATACGGAGGATGCGGAAAGGTCAGGGAATGACCACCGCATATCTCTGGAGCAATATGGCCTTAGTTGCTAATGCTCCTAAAAACCAAATAACAACAACATTTGTCTTCGTGCATGCGCATAAAAGACCATGAATTGGAGATCAGATATGGATGGCAAACGTTAACAGGAGTCCCGTGTAATTTAATTTTGACGGTTTCTGCAATTAATAGTCTCGTATAATTACATTGGACACTTAAGTATTTTGGCCTCGTTAAATAAAAATGTATGGTTTTCGTTAACGACACGAAAGACTAATTCTGATGCTGCTGAACGAGAAGCACGAACTAAGGACGTGTGCTGTTTTACCTGAACATTCACTTGAAAATTCAGCGGAAATTGTGTTGAGACTTGGTATGATGAGTCACAATCACTGCAAGAAATGTTATATACTAGGTCATTTATTTGTGTTGCGAAAGAGGAAAGGACTGAGCAATTGCTCAGTATAGCATGTAATTTCCGTATTGGTCTGGCCACAATCTTAAATTCGGCATCTTTAAAGAATCTGATGAGCTGGCTTGTGCCACTGTTCAACATATGGGACAGAAATAAAGTAATTTTTGATGTTACTATTGTTGGTTGGTATAGTTTTTTGTATCCTATCCTCAGCTTGTACCCTAATTTGGTTTATTGTAACAAGTGGGTAATCCTTGTTTAAGAATCTGCTGGTTAATATCCGTATTTCTGAGCAGATTCCATTGTTGAATATTTATAGGCATTGAGAAACTGATTAAAGATAATAGACCTTTTGTAGGTGAACAGGTGATAGCTGTTATAATGTAGAAGCATACCGGTGTTTGTTGGTTTACGATAGATGTTAAATTGGATTTTATTCGCATAATGAGTAAGCATGAAATTTAGAAAATTTAGTGACTTATATCTGTATTTTCCCTTTCCAATGTAAAATTGAGTCTAGGATGAATATTATTAAATGAATGTAAAATGTCTTGAATAGTGCTACTATCAGTAATAATCAGAACATTATCTAAATACCTCCCATAATATGTGATACAGGGTAGAACAGGTGTCAAATGTATATACTCAATTGTTGAGAGATAGACCTCTGATATTCAGTAGCTTAGACTCAATCCAATTGGAAAACCAAGAATTTGTTTGTATACTTTGTCTTGAAACGTGATATAGTTGGCTTCAAATCAAATATAATTGCAGAAACCGCCAAAATTAAATTATATGAGAATTCTATTAAGGTTCGCCGTCCATATCTAATCTCCAATTTGTGGCCTTTTATGTGAATGCACAATGACAATCTCTATTTAAGATTCAAGCTCACACATACTCAGTCCATTCTTGTGATCACAACATATGGTCGAAAAGCTCTGTCGGCTTCAGGAAGGAAACTCGTTTTTCAAAATTTACGTTAAGCTTTTTAATTAATTTAAAAATTTTTTTTAAAAATTGTTTTCAAAAAATTGATTATTCAATGTAATTATTATCATTAATCTTTTATTTGGTGTAATTTCTGTAGCGTATCATACAGAAGTGTTCTACATATCATATTGAGGTAAATTTCTCTTATTCTACAAAAAATGAATAATAAATCTCATGGTATTAGAGATAATATTACAAATTTAAAATGACAGAGATAGGAAGATTACTAAATCAAGGAATATACACAAATAAAGAATTAAGGAAATTATGAAGATAAATGAAAACAACATTTAGAAAATATTTTTCAGCCCTTTCCACATTTTTTTATGATAAAATAAGGAACAAATTTAAATAAGAAAATGGACATAATTTATAAATATTCATAATTTTTAGATTAATACTTACCTCTTCTTCAAATCTAATGCTTTGTCTATATCTTCAGCAATTATGCTTGCCTGTAGAGGAGCAATTTTTGGAGAATCAATATGAGTTTCAGTTTGTGAAATAACAAATGGCACTGGATGATTATGACTTTCCAAAAAATCACTTAAATATCTTAAAAATTCAGTGCTTGGCTGAATATTCTCCTCTTGAAGCTTTGTCCAAACTCCTAATGCTTTTTGAACATCATTTGATTTCACTAAAAAGGAGTAAGAAATTAGTTTTATTTCATTGTTATTATTATGATTTTTTATTTATTGTTAAAAATAATGATTCTTCAATTTTACTTACTATTTTATATAGTATGAATCAGAGCTGTAATACTCAATACGTTCTATGTTGATATAAATATTTGTAAAATAATAAGAGGAGTTTCCCTCAATATAGTACGTAGAACACTTCCATATGATACTCTCCAGAAATTAACACAAAAAAATCAAAAACTTACATTAGAGTAAAAAATAAATAATTAAGTAAAAAAAAAATAAAAAAATAAATAATAAATAATAAATAATTAATTTAATTATTTATTTTTTACTCTAATGTAAGTTTTCGATTTTTTTGTTTTAATTTCTGGAGAGTATCATACGGAAGTGTTCTACGTACTATATTGAGGTAAACTCCTCTTATTATTTTACAAATTACTATTTTATAAAAAAATTAACTCCAATACTTGAAACAATTTTTGAAAATTTCTGGTTTGGAAAATATTCATATACTAAACATCGAATCACATGAATGTGATTCAGTGTTAAAATATCAATCAATGTGAAACCTTACATTTATAAACATTAATTTTTAAGACAATATCTGCAATTGATTCATGGCCAGATTCTGATCATTGACTACCTTTCCTATTTTCAATTATTAAGCAAACTTCTCGTCTTCATCGCACTGCTCAACTTGAGTACTGCATAAAGGTCTGGAGGAACCATTTTAGGAAGAATGCAGATCTCCTGGAATGCAGAGAAGGGCAATTAGATTGGTGAAGGGAATGAAACTGTAGTCTTACCAAGAAGGCTTCAGTTCTACAAATTGCAGCATCTGGAAACTAGGCCTGCGAAATGATCTGATTGAGGTGTTTAAGGCTTTAAATTGGTTAAGCAAGCTTAATGCTGATCACATTCTTCCTCTTGCTGAGACTGCATATGTGAGGGAGCATAAATTCAAACTAAGAAGGATGATTGCAGAATGTGGGTTTGCTTTCAGCCAGCTGTGATTGCATGATGGAACAAACTTCCGCCTCTTGTTATGGAAGTGGGAAGTTTGAATAAATCCAAAGAAAAACTACACAAATTATTGGCGGGGACAAGCAGGAATTTGTTTATTTATTAATTTTTTTGGATGCTTGCTTTCTTGCATCATATGCCACTACTAATATCGACAGCTTCCCTTCTCCTTCATCAATGTAATTGGAGGATCAAAAACTGGAGGGAGGACTCTAGCACTGATCCCTGAGGGCCTACAGTGATATACTCTAAAGAACTTCCATTGATGCCTATTCTCTGTTTTCTATCTTTTAGCAAGCCCTAGAGCCAACAAAGGATCTTACCAGTAATCTCAATTTTCTCCAGTTTATATAACAGCCTTTCATGCAGAACCATATCAAAAGTAAATTGAATTGTTTATGCCTTCTTCAGATTGATCAAGAAAGACTTTCCCCCTCAATAAACCAATTCTGTGATCCATTAAGGACACCATTCCTCCAAGATGATCCTGTATAACATCCATAAATCTTCATAACCTTACCCACCACTGAAGTCAAACTCATAGGTCTATAATTGCCCAACATCTCTTTCATACTTCCTTTGTGAATGGCAGAGACAATAACATTAATATTAGTAGTGGCAAATGATGCAAGAAAGCAAACTTATACAACATCAGAGTTTATGAACGATCTCTACTATTTGGATTAATTAATTTATTTATTACTATTTCTTCTAGGGTAAAAATGAATTTTTACGGGATTAAATATATAAATTTAAATTTACGTAATTTCAGTATTTAAAAATTAAAAGAAATTTTCATTAAATACAAAATTAGCGAAAAAGCAAGCAAACAACATTAAATAGATTTCTTGATTAAAAAACTGAAAACTGTGTGCAAGAAAATGTACAAACATGTGGAAATGATAACGACATGACTTTTTCTTTTCCATAAAGATCTAAAGATGAGAGAAACAGTGATACAGAATTAAAATTTAATTGGCCCCATGTTTGGAATGCTGAAATGTGGACTAAGAAGAAAAAAAGCATATCCTTGGCTTACATGCGACACCGGAAAATTAGGATGCTTGACGTGCTGCTGTAAAAAAATTAGGGCCATCTAAAAGCATTTCAAAGGAATGGAGTTTGGTAGTGGTATCATCTTATGGCAAAGATAGAAGTGCCCAATTGACATCTTTGGTAAGAAAATTTATGAACATTCAAAAAGTACTTCCTATATATAGGCTGAAAAACGCAAGCTGCAAATGAACAACATTTAGAAGCGGTAACTGATCAAATGAATGATTCCGAAATTTCTAGCACCTGTAAGGTTTTTAGAACTGCATATTATATTGCAAAACGTGATTGACCATATTCTGACCATTTTGAGTTGTTTCAACTTCAAGAATTGAATGGCACTGTTATTGCTCATGGTTTGCGTTCAAGATTAAGTGCTACTAGTATAATAGAGCATGTCGCAAGGTAAATGAAATTAAAATTGTGCCAACAAATTGTGGACAGTGTGGAAACTCCTCAATTCTCACTGATGAGTCTACCACTCTATGCAAGAAATCTGCTCTGATTATTTATTTAAAATGTGAAACCAATAAAATGAAAGATCCACATTACTTGTTTCTTGATTTAATGTTTTTGTTGTTGTTTGCTATTTGGTTTTTAGGAGCATTAGTAACTAAGGCCATATTGCTCCGGGGATATGCGGTGGCCATTCCCTGACCTTTCCGCATCCTCCGTATTTGGTGGTCACGGGATCGAATCCCGGTCTAATCAAGAAATGTGTGCTACGCACTGCTGCTCCTGCCCACCTGGCTATGGAGGCGCCCTTCTTGATTTAATAGTTTTGCATTCCACTTTCCATTTTGAGAAACCTTGCCCTGTTCAATCAGCTTCAACTTCTCGAAAATCTGCTACCAATTCCTTAAATGCTGATCTTCGGGTAATTCTCCAGTGGGGCAAAGACAACTTAGTTGATTTCAACCGTTCTAAAACTCAGTCTTGTCTTATAGCTCAGAAAAAGGATATGAAGCATAGGCTGAGCATCAGGACAGATTCTACTGAATTTACTGAAGGAATTCAACTTAAGACATTATAAAAGAGTTGCAAATTCTTGAACCAAGCGAACAGCCATCTGAAATTGATCTTGGATTTGGAGAAAATGAAATAGAATCTTTCTGTGAATGTTTTAATTTATCTTTCACAAAATGTTTGAATGCCTATGGGGATTATTTAGCTAATAGTGGTCATAGCGTGCCCACAGATTTGGAATATTTAAAAGCGTATTCCAAAATTATAGCTTGCAGTTCTTCTGAATGCGAATTTGGCTTCAGCAGTATGAATTTAATATTAACTGATTAAAGATCCTGTATTCTTAATGAACATGTGGCAAGTTTGTTGTTTATTAAACTACACAGTCCACCATTAGAATTATGGAATCCAAATTTTTATGTCCGAACTTGGTTGCGGTCTCAATGTTCTGCTGTTGACAAACAAACAATAAGGGCAGTCATACAAGAATATGTAATTGATCCTGTATGAGAATTTCTATGATTCTTCTGAACAGTATTTTTTATATTGTTTTTTTTCTTTTCTGATTTTTTAAAATTTTTTGTCTTTGTTTTTTACTTTTGAAATTTTTATTTAATAGTTATAAATAAATACTGAACAAATATTCTAATCTTTGACTAATTTACTTTTGCAAATGAAAAAAAGCATAGGTAACTATTTGTAGTTAATTGATGAGTGTTCTGGGTACTATTTTTTTTAGCAATACACCTCTGATTCAAAGCAATAAACACCTCAATCAGATCACCTCACAGATGGCTAGTCTCCAGATACTGAAATTTGCAGAACTGAACCCTTTCTTGTTAAGAGCACCTCTTTCCCCCACCCCTACCGATCTTGTTTTCCTTCTCTACATTCATACCAGGGAGTTCAAGATCCTTCCTAAAATGAGGTCTCCAGAACTGTATGCAGTACTCAAGATGTGTGTGACATGAAAAATTCCTTATAATCGCCTCCTTATCCTTGTTAGCAACGTTTCTGTATATCATAGGTGACCAACTTAATTTGTAATGCGATCTATATTTCTCTTAAAAATGTGTGACAATCTACCAAGAATTTCACTGCACATGGTTAAAAAAGTTAATCAATACATATTGAAAAATGTTTATAATTTTTAAAATTAAATACAATTCAGAATGAATTCTAATTTTAAATTCAAACGTATTTAAATTTTTAATTTATGCAAAATTTGTGTCTTCATGTCATCTGCAAAGCTATCAAAATCGGGAATATACTGTGATAAGGCCAACCATAAAGAATCTTCTGTATGCAACTCTGTAAGAGTAGAGCGATTCTTTGTCTTTGTCTTTGTTTCAAATACGAAAAGGTTGATTCACATCATCATCATCATCAGCCATTTTAAATCCACTGCAGGATGAAGGCCTCTCCAGTAACTTTCCAGTTCCTTCTGCTTTGTGCAATGGCCATCCATTTACTACCGACAAACTCATGAATTTCATTTGTCCATCTCCTTTGTTGTCTTCCAGGTTTTCTCTTAGCTACTCTTGGTTACCATTCTGTTATTTTCTTAGCCCATCTGTCATCATGTCTTTGAGCTGTGTCCTGCCCAAGACCATTTTAGTTCTTTAGTTTTGATAAGAATGTCCTTTACTTGAGTTTGCTGCCTAATCCATGTGTTTCTCTTCTTATCTAACAGTCTGATTCCCAATATAATTCATTCCATTCTTCGCTGTGTAGTTCTCAGCTTCTCTTCCATTCTTTTGGTGAGTGCCCAAGTTTACTTCCATAAGTCATGGTGGGGAGTATACATTGGTTCATTATTTTACGTTTTAGACAAATTGGGATATTGCTCCTCAGTATGTGACTATATTTTCTGAATGCTATCCATCCAAAATTTATTCTTCTCTTGACTTCCATCCATTTATCATTATTACAGCTAATGACTTGTCCCAGATAAGTATATGACTCCACCTTTTCAATTACTGCTCCTTCAATCATTATATGATTGAAGGAGCCTAAATGGATGTCAGATGAACTAATGAGACATATGGCAGAGAAGAAAAATGCATGGGATACATATAAATTAACACGTGACACAGAAGCCTATGATAGATATAAGTTGATCTGTAACCAAGTTACAAAGGAGATTAGGCAGGCAAAGGCAGATTACGAGAAATCTTTGGCAAGGGATGCAAAGAAAAACAGCAAAGACTTCTTTACTTTTGTAAACTCTAGAAGGAATGGGATGAATCAGATTGGTCCACTTGATATCGATGGTTCAACTGTTGATAATCCTGCTCAGGTAGATAACAAACTATATTTTGCATCGACATTCACACATGAGGAGTTATTCAGCGAGGGGAATGCCAGAGGTGCATTCAACTCTGGCAGTAAGCTAGAGAATCTTGTAATAACTGAGAGTAAAGTGGAGGAGAAACTGTTGAAGATAAACACAAGGAAGGCACCTGGGGTGGATGAGATCTATCCAGTTATATTAAAGAAGGCAGCGGAGGAAGTAAGCAAACCCTTAGCCATAATTATGAGAGCTTCCTTGGACTCAGGGGAGGTACCCGCAGACTGGAGATGTGCAAATGTAACCCCAATTCACAAAGGAGGATCAAAGGCTGACACAAGCAATTATAGACCTGTGAGTTTAACTTCTGTTCCAGGAAAATTAATGGAGGCACTAGTTAAAGAAGCACTGCAGGATCATTTAGACAAGACTTCAGTTATAGCTGAGACACAGCCTGGTTTTGTTAAGGGGAAGTCATGCCTGACCAACTTGATTGGATACTATGATGCAGTCACAAAAGAACTGGATGCAGGGAATAACTTTGATATTATATCAAAGTTATTCCCTGACGAGGCTAGTAGGGGCCAGACGTGTTCAAAGCCGCTAAGTGGATTTTTCTTATTTAATGATTTGAAATTATTGTTTTTCCAAAACTTTTGATTTAAATTTAGTAGTATAGTATAGCATTATTTTGTGATTTTCTGATTAATTTGGTGTATTTATTATTTACTTGGCTTTGCAATTGCATAAAAGTATCGGTAAGGGTATCCACGTGTTACAAGTCGCAACTCCGCTGAACGAGAAGTTTTTTAGCCATATTTAGCCGCTTACTGAATATTTTTTACATCAAATTATTTTTTGTAAGTAGCTTATAGACCTAGTAAGGATCGTTAGTTTATTCTGAATTGAGACAGCGAGATTTGAAAGTTAATTAATACTTAAGTGTCCATAGATTTACCGTTCATAATTTACGAACGGTAAATCTATGGACACTTAAGGTTATATATCGAACCTAGATAGCGTTAGTATAGTATAGGTTATAATATTTTCAGTGATCGGTAAAATCTATTAAACTTGTTGAACTTCGTTGGCATTTAAATTGTACTTTTAACTAAATACATATACCGACTTAGATTACAAACGTAACAAAATTAATTAATACATAACTGATACGGAAGTTATATAAAGGGAACTTGGAGATAATTAATTACATTAGAGTCCCTCAGGGTTCAATATTGGGTCCTTTATTGTTTTCTGTATTTATAAATGATATTGATGATGGTATATCAAGCTTAATATCCAAGTTTGCAGACGATACCAAGGTTGGCAGGGTTGTCAAGGACACTACTGACACTATGCTGCTGCAACAGGATCTGGAAAGGTTGAGCAGATGGGCTGAGAGGTGGCAAATGAAGTTTAACATTGACAAATGTAAACAACTCTGTGGTACTACACTGAAAGTGGTAGAGAATGAAAGGGACCTGGGGGTGGTTGTGCAGGCAGATATGAAGTTCTCTGAGCAGTGCAGATGGGCTGCAAGAGTAGCTCATGGTGTATTGTCAATGATATATAGGAATTTTTCTAGCAGGGATAAGGAGGTGATTATTCCCTTGTATAAGGCAATGGTCAGGTCACACCTAGAGTACTGTATACAGGCCTGGAAGCCTCATTTCAAGAAGGATGTAGAGCTGCTGGAACGAGTAGAGAGAAGGGCAACAAGATTAGTGAATGGAACAAAGGGGTGCTCTTACGTTGAAAGGCTTAAGTTTTGTGAATTACAGTGTGTGGAGACTAGGCACCAGCAAGGTGATCTGATAGAGGTGTGCAAAGCTTTGAATGGTTTGAGCATGCTCAATGCTGATGGGATTCTTCCTTTTGCTCAGAATAATCACCTGAGAGGGCATAAATTCAAATTGAGGAAAGATAGATGTAGGATAGATGTGCGAAAATTTGCCTTTAGCCAGTGGGTGGTTGGTAGGTGGAACAGACTTCCATCCCTTGTCGTGGAAGTTGATAGCCTAAATAAGTTTAAGGCTCAGCTGGACAGGTATTTCGAACGAACAGAGGGGTGAAGTGGAAGTGGTTATTTGTTATTTATTTATTTTACTTAATTTTTTATTTTTTTGGCTGATGCTGCATAAGCTTGCTTTCTTGCATCAAATGCCTCTACTAATGCTAATGCTAATGCTAATTTCTTATCCACTTTCCTCTCAGTTATTACAAAATCATTTAAATACTTTCTGACATCCCCTTCCCTAAAGAATTTCTCATGTGCAAATGTTGATGCAAAATATCTATTCAGCTTTTCAGCAACCTGAGTAGGATGATTAACAGTTAAACCACTGATATCATGTAGACCAATGTGATTCATCCTCTTCCTTCTAGTGTTTACATATGCAAAGAAATCTTTGCTTTCTCTCTTTGCAGCATTTGCCAGACAGCTCATAATCTGCTATAGGATGCAAAATGCATTCCATGCATTTTTCTTCTCTGTCATAAGTCTCATTAGTTCATCTGACATCTATTCAAGTCTAAACCTTGAACAGTATTTCTTAGTTGGTACAAAAAAGCCTAGTAGCTGCTATGATTATTTTCCTGAATGCTTCCCATTTAGAATTTGCTGTCGGTAACATCATCTTTATGAAAGCAAAAGCTCTTCCCTTTACCCATCATGATAGTTACATCCTTAAGTAAATCCCACATCACTGTGATTACTGCCACCTAGTGGTTCTTTTATCTGTAGATTCTTACTGCATGAAGGGTCACTGCTAATTAAGCTCAGTTTGCACTTCAACAGCATTCTCTCAATATTTTACAATATAGTGTATAAACTACATAACTGTATCTTATCAAAACAGTACTTGAATTCTATACTTTTAGGAAAAATTTCCAATTGGTCAGTATACTACCTTTGTTTATTTGTGATGCACCTTAAAAATTTATAACAATTCTATAGATAACTAAAACTTCATACAAATAACATTGAAGTTAAATTATACCTTTTGTAAAAATGTGATGGCTGTAATAATTAACACTGACAGCAAAGAAAGAAAGAAAGAAAGAAAGAAAAATAAAAAAAGCATGCCAACATACCATATGCTTTAAGTAAGTAGAAAAAGAGCAGCTCTTTGTTCACATAACCTATCTTCTTTGATAAATCTATGAAATTTTCCAATTCCTTTATCTAATTGGAGGGAAGACCAGTTGAATGAAAACATTAATTACACAGAATACATAATAAGGGGAAGCAAAAGGTCATATTATATCTTACCTAAATATCGCAAAATATCACAGGAGAAAAGCAAATTAAATCTTTTTTAACCATTTTGTGAGTATGCATACATATACAGGCTTCATAAAAGGTTGATACTTCCAGGATTGAAAACGTGTGTCTGATTCTGAATGTTTATAGTTTTCAGTGGCAAAAAATGATAAAAAATTAAATAAGATAAAGCAAAATGCCCTAATATAAACATTTTACTAGGTATGTGTCTGCTTATTCTTATTTGTTTGTTTGTTATTTGGTTTTTAGGAGCATTAGCAACTAAGGCCATATTGCTCCGGGAATATGCGGTGGTTATTCCCTGACCTTTCCACATCCTCCGTATTTGGTGGTGATGGGCTCAAACCCCGGTCTAATCAAGAAGTGTGTGCTACGCATTGCTGCTCCTTCCCACCTGGCTACGGAGGCGCCTTATTCTTATTTACTTTATATTATTATTTACTACTGAAAATTCTATAGCCATTTTTTTATTGTAAAGCAATAAAATTCAAGCATCTAGCTATGTAATTGTTCAGAATTGGACAAGTTCATATAAACTTTTTCATTTTTTTCAGGTCCCGAGTCAATTGTGCAAGTATGGCACATGTGTTAAGAAACACCTTGTATACATTTTACATGTGCGAAACCTCAGTAGTATATATATATATAAATACATTTTTCAAGGCCATTTCAAATGGTCTTCGAAATGCCTGAAAATTTTTGATTAAATATTTTATTAAAAGGACATTACATTATAAATATTATAGTAAGTGCTTCCATGGACACCATTCATTTCATTTTATAACACTGACATTGATACCTGCAATTGGTTCCTGCATCTAATCTTTGATAATACTTTGATCTTTAGTAAGGACCTAGTCAAGGCTAATTGGACCTCTTGTTGTAACTCTACATGTTGAAATAAGTAACAGTCATCCAGGTAGTTCATAAAAAGTGATCCTGCTAGGTGTAACACTTCACCATGAATTCCAATTGATACAGGGTGAATTAGACACCCATAAAGAGGCATTTGCCCTATCATGCAAACAGATTTTTATTACATTCCCCACAATCATGGGGCCTGTAACATACCTCAACTAACAACTTTCCATTATCACCTGACAACTCACACAATACCGATTCTATACGCTAGCATTTCCAAAACTGGGGTTCGCAAAACAGATCCTATGTAACTGGTCAAATTATTTGTTCTATGTATAGCAAATTGATGATAAATAAAGTTATTATTATTTGTTTATGTAAAAATAAGAATAAAGTCAAGTTGTTTTAAATATAAAACTTTGAATTTTCTTTTCAGAAAATCCAATGTTCATACATACATATATATATATATATATATATATATATATATATATATATATATGCATATATATATATATATATATATATATATGCATATATATATATATATATATAGGAGTCTGCAAACTGTTTTGATTTCTGAAGGGGTCTGTAAACTTTTTTGATTTTTGAAGGGTTCCGTAGATCTCAGTAGTTTGGGAACAACTGCTATACACAATACTATATCCACCTGGGCTTGATCAGACTCTGGTAATAGCCTAACTACTTTCACTTCTGATAGGAAGCAAAAACCTTCCCTCCAATATGCACCTCTTTACCTCTCCTAAACGCATTATAATCACAATAGTGAATTCCCCATCACCAATTTCGGAATGACACCAACTCCATTTGCATGTAGAGATAGATTCTGATCATAATCTTCACAACCTGGTCTGCAGATTATCCCATTCTCATTATACTTTTGCTTCCAACTAACTCACAACACACACAGATTCTATTCTAGTAACTGAGATTCTATGTACTGACAAATGGTGTTAAATTGCCAAGTAAGATAAAAATGTGTCATAAATTCAGAATTACTTGTTATTCAGCAATTTAATATCATAAGCTGTTATGCAAAGCTAGTTCTTTGTTTTCCAATGCCTCACCAGCTACCAATTTCTTCTATGTTTTGAAGTCAAATAAGATAATCACATCTATTGAAACACATTCCCTAAAACTGTAAATAAGAAGTCAGAGTCCTATGAACCACAGTTTACAGTACACCATGCAACAGCAAAACTATTCGGTGAAACCTGTTTAAATGTTAAATCCTAGATGCAAAGACTAAGATTTAGTTTAACTTTTAAAGCTTAAAGATGGCATGGTTCACAGTTTATAATGAATTTTATAATTAAAAAGTAGACATTTCCTGGCTTATCATGTCCCAGCTAGTGATAGTGCTTAAAACACATCACACCATCATCATTGTTATCTTATTGTAGTAAGAAATCTCTAAATTTTACATTTCAAAATTAGCATATGCAATCACATTTCACAAGTTGAAGCTAAGCACAACATGCTTGGCTTTAACTTCTGAAGAAGCCTAAAACCAGATGATTTTCAAAACTTTGATTATCTATCCTAGTCCATTAATTGTTGCAAGATGAGTGTGGTATTTGCAGGAAGAAATTCAACCTGAACTTGGCACTATATTTAGAATAAGATGGTCACTGGTCAACAAACAGAACTTTTTGGTTCTTTGCTCTAATTTTTGCTTCCAGGATGCAGGCAGATGCCGAAAGTTACCAATGTTAATTTGTTGCTTGTGTACAGTAATTGTAATATTTAGATATTCTTGATTTCAGCAGTTTTTAACAAAAATAGGGATCCTTTTCCAAAAGTTTCTTTTACATTTAATCTAGAACACTTTTTTAGTTTTTTAAATTGCAAAAAAAAAAATTATGTTCTGAAGAATGTTTGCAGTCATAATAAATTAATGTATATTTTCAAACAAGACATTTTACATAAAATTACAGATGACAATGAAAGACGGGAAAAATTCCATGGGTCAAAAGTAAAACAATGACCAATGAAATGACAGTGTTACCCAACATCTCCTGATTTCTCAAAGAAAATTTTAATTATAAGGATCTAATACAAATCGGCAGTAGACTTTACTACAAAACAGACCCACTAATTCAGCCTATTATACACTTTTTGTATAATCCTCTGCATTCATATCATCAAGTTTTTGGTAATCACTTCAATTTTAGAAGTGCAGATATTTCTGCACAAGGCGATGTGTAGCTGGTTCACAGTGGGGTGGCATTAGAAGAGCACAAACAAATATTAATTGACGCAAACAAACAGTAGTTGTAGAGTAACAGAAAGTGGAAAGCATGAAATGAACAATAATGAAATTTCAGAATATTTATTAAAAAACTTTTGAGACTACAAGCATATAAAGCTTCCTGGAGTTGATGGCATATACTCAGTTATTTTGAGGGTATCTCCAGACTCAGGAGAAATTCCCTTGGAATGAGAAGTCAATACATAAAGGCAGTTCTAAAGGTGAAGTAACTACTGACTGGTCAGTCTGACTTCAGTGGCAAGTATAATAGAATCAATGATAGAATTAATACAGATCATTTGGATAGAAATGCAATTCTAAAGAAAACATAACAAAGTTGTGTAAAGGGAAAATCATGTTTAACCAACCTAATAGGCCATTTTGATAGAGTCACCAATGAGCTGGATGTAGACATTGTTTCGACATTGTCTGCTGGATAATTTCAACATTGTTTACATGGATTTCAGCAAAGCATTTGATTCAGTACTGCATAATTATGTTATAAGCTGGAACACATTTGAATTGCAGGAAAAATACTTAGATGAATCACAGAGTGGCTCCAGGCTAGAAGGCAGAATGTGCGATTAATGGTTGCTCTTCAAATTGGACCACCCCAAAGATTAGTACTGGGAACACTAATGTTTTTGATTTTCTTAAATGAAATAAATGAAGGGTTAGAGGGCATGATGACAAAATTTGCAAATGATTATTATTAGTAGTGGCAGATGATGCAAGAAAACAAGCTTATACAGCATTAGCTATACCTATTTCACCTATCAATCCCCTCCAATAGTTTCTCTAGCTCTTCCTTAAATTTATTAAAGCTACCCATCTCCACAACAACAGATGGAAGTTGTTCCAGAAATCAACCCATTGGCTAAAGGTAAATTTCCAGGCATCTATTCTGCAACCATCCTTCCTCAATTTAAATATATGTGTATAATGTATATAATTTGAGCAAGAGGAAGAATCCCATCAGCATTGAATTTGCTCAATCCATTCAAACTCAAAAAACACTTCATCAGAACACCTTCCAGGTGCCTAGTCTCTAGATGCTGCAATTTGCAGAACTGAAGCCTTTTTTGGTAAGACCACTCCCTTTGTTCTCCTTGCCAATCTTGTTTCCTTCTCTGTACCCATTCCAGCAGCTCTATATCCTTATTAAAATGAGGCCTCCAAACCTGTATTCCGTACTCAATACAGAATAAAGGTCTGTATTCAGTACTCAATATGTTAACTGACCATTGCTTTATACAATGAGATAATCAGCTCCTTATCCCTGTTAGCAAAATTCTTGTATGTTATTGACAAAATCCTATGAACTGCCCTAGCAAGCATGTCTGCAATGCTTAGAGAACATATCTGACTGCACAATAATAACCCTAGGTCTTTTTCATTTTCCACTACCCTGAGTGCAGTATTACACAGTTGACATATTACTCTGAGATGCAAGGCTGTACCTTGCATTTGTCAATCTTAAATTTCAATTGCCATTTCTCAGCCTGTCTGTCTAATTTTTCTAGACCTTGTTGCAATAGCAAAACATCACTACTGTCATTAACCACCCTGCCAATCTTTGTATCATCTGCAAACTCAGACTTTAAGCCAGACATACCTTCATCAATATCATTAATAAATATAGAAAATGATATTGGGCCCAGCATTGAACCCTGGGGGAATCCACTAATAACATTAGTTTTAGAAGAGCAGTGTCTTTTATATGTAACAGTATCAAAAGCTTTCCTGAAATCCAAGTATATGATACCAAATTATTTTTTGCATCCAGTTCCTTTGTTACTGCATCATAGTATCTAATCAAATTGGTCAGAAAATATTTCCTCTTAACAAACCCATGCTGTGAGAGAAGTATAACTGTACTCCTGTCTAGATGGCCCTGCATTACTTCTTTAACCAGTGATTCCATTATATTCTCTACAACAGAAGTTAAGTTAACAGAATTGTTACTACTCATGTCACGCTTTGATCCCCTTTGTGAATTGGGGATACAATAGCATATCTCCACTCCACAGAGACATTCCCTGAATCCAAGGATGTCCTCATAATTATGGCTAAGTGTCTGTTTACTTCGTTTGCTGCCTCCCCTAATATAACTGGATAGATCCTATCCAGGTGCCTTTCTTATGTTTTAACTGCAACTATTTCTCTTCCACTTTCCTCTCACCTTTCATCTTTCCTCCTTGCCAAAGGTTTCTCCTAATCTGTCTTGGCTTGTCTAACCTTCTTTTTGACTTGATTACAGACTAGCTTTTAACTACCATAGGTGTCTACATCACCCGATAATTTATACACGCTCTATGCCTCCGTAGCCGAGTGGTCAGGAGCGGGAGTGCAGTGGCATACACTCTTTGAGTAGACCAGGGTTCGAGCCCATTGCTAAATACGGTTGATCTGCCAACCCGCACTGGACCAGCGTGGCAGATTATGGTCCATTTCCCTCAGCATGAATTGTTGAGGAGGCTTCCATCCTGCAGTGGATTGTTGATAATGGCTGCAGTTTGCCTTTTTTTTTTTTTTTTTTTTTATATGTATTTTTCTTCTCTGCCACAAGTCTCATTTTATCTGACATCCGTTTAGTTCCAAGCCCTGAACAGTATTTCTTAGTTGGTATGAAAAGTCTAGTAGCTTCTATGATTATTCCCTTGAATGCCTCCCCCATTTAGAATTTGCTGATGGTAGCATCACCAGGAAAGCAAAAACTCTCCCCTTTACCCTTGATGGTAGTTACATCTCAAAGTAAATCCCACACCAATCTCCAGATTCTCAATGCATGAATAATCACTGCTGATAATTAGATCTAGATTATTACTGTCTTGTTGCCTGTCTAACATGTTGCTGTAGAAAACAGTCATTCAATAAATTCACAAAAGTCTTGCTAGTGTGTGAGTGACCAACACAAGTTTCAGTCAATATCTGGAAAGTTAAAATCTCCATTACAAGACATTGATTTACTGGCCAACTATTTCTTTGTACAACTGTTCAATGTACTCATCAAAATTATTAGGCCTATAACACACTCCTACTATCATTTTTCTTTCTCAGTGCTGATATCAGAATAGTTAAGAATTAGCACCAAGAAGAACTTCCTCAGGACAGCTCAAATAGACTTGGGAGATGGTCAGAAAAGTGGCAGCAAAGTTTTAATGCAGCACAATGTAAGGTTTTACAGTTGGGAAATAGGTACCACAAAATAACTAACACACTTGGTTTTTTTTTTTGGTAGTTGTTGCCGCATAGGCTTCTGTGGCCATAGTGCACCTCCCAAGGTTTTTGCAGTACTTTGATCCAAGCCCGAGGTGGGATTCGAACCCGCAGCCTTTGGGTTGCGAGGCAGGCACCTTACCCACCTGGCTAGCCCGGTCAGCAACACACTTGGTGATTTTTTTTTTTTCTTTTTGGTAGTTGTTGGCGCATCGGCTTCTGTGGCCATAATGCACCTCCCAAGGTTTTTTTTGCAGTACTTTGATCCAAGCCCGAGGCGGGATTCGAACCTGCAACCTTTGGGTTGCCAGGCAGGCACTTTACCCACCTGGCTAGCCCGGTCAGCTCACACTTGGTGAGGCTGAATTAAAACCAGTACAGGAAGAAAGGGATTTAGGAGTTATGAAGTGGCCACACATGAAGTACTCCAAGCAGTGTAGACAGACAGCAAAGGTTCATCATGTCCTAGCAATTATTTATCATAAATTTTCTTACAGAGATAGGGTCGCCATTATCCCATTGTATGAGGCAATTGTAAGACCACACTTACACTCAGTGATCACTGAATTGACCACCTACCTAATACTTCGTTTTAGGTCGGTGGTCATAATACTTGATTCAACAAGATGTCGGAAGCGTTTGGAAGGTATGGCCAACCAAACTGTGTGTAATGCAGTCAGAAATGCAGGTATGGAGGCGATTGGTGTATCCGCCCCACAAGTGCTCTATGGGATTGATATTGGGGGAATCCTGAGGCCAATCGATATGCTGGAAGTCAGAACTGTGTTCCTGAAACCATTCCTGCACAACAAGTGCCTGATGGCTTGGCACATTGTCATCTTGGAAGACACCATCGGCATTCGGGAAAAAGTGTAACATAGTGGGGTGTACACAGTCAGCAAGCAGTTCACGCTAGCAGAGACCACTGATATGTTGTTCCACATGCCCCAGGGGGTGTCCAAGTTCCTGTCAGTGAAACATGCCCCACACCATACAACCACCTCCATCGGCCTGCACTTTTGATACCATGCATGATGGATGAAGAGCCTCATGTTGTTGATGCCAAATCCGTACACGACCATCCACGGTGTGGAGTAAATAACATGACTCATCCAATCAGCACACCTTCTTCCAGTCTTCTAACATCCAACTTGCATGCTCTTTGCACCAGGCAAGTCTTTTACGCAGATGAACCTTGGTTTGGAGAGGCTTCCATAGAGGTCGTCGGGCTGCATTCAGTTTTCATAGGGGTGGTCATAATTCAGTGATAACTCAGTGTATATTGCTATGTTCAAGTATAGTGCATCTAAAGAAAGACAGCTTTTTCAAAAGGACCAAAGAGCAATGCACCTGGTGAGATCAGCAAAGGGATCTCCATATGAGGAAAGCCTTTAAATATGTATGCTGGAGAACTTTTTAACTAGACACCTTAAAAGAGACCTGACTGAAGTGAAATTTTCACTGACATAAATGATTTCAAATTATGAGGAAAGAAGATTGCAGAAAATTTTCTTTTAGAGAGTCAAAACCAATTTCCTTGTAATTTGAATTTATGGCCCTTAGTTCTGGAATTACAACAGTGAAAAATTCAAACAAAAGCTTCATTCTTCCTTGCATCATATGACTAATACTAATTTTTCTAAGGGCTTCCAAACAATTTATTTTTTATGCAGCAATTGACACAAGTAGAATTCTTTAATGCATTCTAATTATTTCATTGATGGTAATGCTATAAACTGTATTGAATCTACTGTCGTTGTTGACTCAGAGGTACATTAGATTTCCTCTTTACAATTCCTTTCAGGTCTCACCTGTAGTTCTACATACTTTAAAGCCCCTGGGTTCAATGAAATAGTCATGTCTGCATTTTCTGAATTATTTAAAAAACAAGTTGGAATATTTTTATTGTAAAGTTATTACATACTGGCATCTACCATCGTACTGAATGTTTATACCTTTGTAAGTTCTTTGGCTTGCTACACTCAGCTGTCTAAAGAGTATATCGTGGACTCTACATATAAAATAATTCATGCAAGGCTTATGTTTTACACCCAGTCTTACAGTGATCTGTCTCAATGGTTAATGAAAATAGGCATATTACATTTAATAGTTGTCATTTGTTCTGATCACTTGGTACAAAGTTCCATCATCCACAATACACTAATAATCAATGATTATAATGCTGACACCTTTATTCCACTTCAACCTTTTATAAAACATTCAAATGAAGTGTTTCTCAATCATGTTTTGATCTCAGACATGCTATGAAGTACCTGTGCACCTTTCTACTGATTAAATTAATTTATTAGTTTACTCACATTTTGACTTCACCTCTTTTCATGCCATTTTGTTATTTCCTGCTTTAAACACATTACTACATGCAAGTTTGTAAAAAAAAAAATAAATAATAATAATAATTATTACTCTTATTACCATCCTATATAATTGTTATCATATAGAATAGTAATCAAGAACAAAAGGCAACATGGATCAAGCACAAAATCCATATTGCATTTCGTGTACATTGAAGTGTGTGACAAAAAAAAAAACATAACAAAAGATAACTAGACTGATAGCAGCGAAGATGAAAATTATATTGTTAACTTCACAAAATATGTTGGAAGTTTATGCTGGGGCAACACCACTAATGTATTATTTAAATAAATAATGACCATTATACATACTGGCCAAAACATTAGAAAATCCTGTCACACAGATTGCAATGTCTAAATTAAATGGTTGCTTGATAAAATGAGACCTATGGCAATAGGATCACAAAACATTCTCTGAAAATGTATGTGACAAGAGACATTTCAGTATGTTGCAGCTGAATTTCACCACCTAGATGCAGGAATAAACATTCAGCATCACGTCAAACTATGGAGAAGGAAGTACAATTGTAAAAAAAAAGTAAAAATTATGTGGCATCATATATACAGACTTGATTTCAAAAAGTGCATACTCATGTTCAAGCATATTACTCCAGGACTAATAGCCATTATTATTATTATTATTAGCCATATGGTGCAAGGAAGCCCAAGGCTTATGCTTCACCAGCCCCAAAAATACAAATTTCTGAATTACCCCGAGAGAGAGTCAGAAGTAGAAGGGAATCACCAAGAAAGAGAAGAATGATGATATCCAGCTCAGTACCCTGGGTGTGCCAAGCCCATACTCACTAGATGGTGAGCCCCTGGGGTTAAATTATCACCTTGAAAAAGCAACAAAAAGATGCAAAGGATTGGAATAGTGAAAAGATCAATGAAAGAAGATTGGGGACAATAGGAAAAATATGCTGCATCTAGATGTCTTTTATGTCTTTCCATCACATCAGAACTTTTATGTAAGGACAGCATGTAGCACTTAATGGTAGCATAATTCTGAAGCACACAAACCATGTCCTGTTGCAGTAATGATATGGGAAACCATGTCATTAATGCAACAGAATTGTGGTGTGATGTTCTCAAGGTATGATTTTGCATGGCAGACAAAAGTGTCAGATGTACCTCAAAATTTCTTAAAACCATATGTGCCTCTATAAGGTGCAATCCATTATGCCAGATGTGTTTGCAAATGTTCAAGGCACACATGATAATGTGATATGCTATGTTCCAAAGTGATATGCTATGTTTTAACTATCTTCAAATCTCAAAAATTTAAATTTTCTTCTGCCAAAATTTTTTGTAATAGGATATTTTATATGTGCACCATAGGTTAGGAACAGTACCATGAGAATCTGTGGATGTATATGAATGTGATATCTGTTCAAGGAATCTTTCTGTCATATCAGAACTGGCAACTAAATGATGCAAGCATGCAACACTGATTCTGACACTTTCCATGTGCTGATAGAATTCATGTTGCAGTGTATAGGCTGTTTATTAGTAAAAAATATTGCTATTTTATTTCACAATGAGGAAAGGTATAATGTTTTGAACAGAATGTGCAAATTAATTTATAGTAAGATTATCACCACACTTACCATATTTAATCTGACATAATTATCACAGATGAGTTCAATTTTCTGATGATAAGGCCTCAATGCAGAAGACTAGAAATTTTAATGTAAATGAAAAAAAAAATTAAATTAAAAAAAATAATAAATCAAGTTTTGATTATACAGTATGATGCAAATCACTACTATATACAGAATTTTGGATTATACTTCCAATTATTTTTTATTACATGAAATAATTGTTTTGTACAAAATTTTTATGTGCATTCATTTAATCTGCTGGTGCAGGCATGAGGGTAAATTTTTGCTCCACACCCCTAAAATATATTTCATATATAATATATGAAAAAAAAATATATATAAGAAATATAAGTAACAGCATGAAGAGATACAGAAAGAGATAAAGGAAAGAAATCAATCACATATATGAAAAAAAAAAAAAAAAAACATATAAAACTACAAATAAAAATATATTGTCATATTACATGCTGTTGTAAGAAGAGTATTACTCTTATTACAACAGTTAAATATTAAACATTCTAGAAGCAACATGCCTTTTTGCTGTTTATTTTCATATTCAGATTTTTCTTAGAATTTTTGTGTTTCAAGCAACTTCTACCAGTTAGCCAATTTTGTATTAATTATTAATATATACGTCACTGCAGTTTTTCCCCAATCTCAAAACTATCTGAGACAAAATACCCAGTTATTTTATGCAAACAGAAATATGGGATGGGGATACTATTTAGGTGCAACTAATTTCCCGTATTCACTATTGCCAACAATATATGACCTTTCTGGCATCACAACCTTTGATCAATATGGCAAATCATCAACATATGATGATTTGCCATACTGATCTCTAGCTTCTGACAAAGCAATGATTCAACCTCTTTTGATGTTCATCAGTTACACAAAATGTCACCTTATAAGCTTAAAAGGCACTGCAGTAAACACTTAGAAAGGTCATTCACTCACCATTTTGTTTGCCTTCTAAAATGTACACAAGTTTTTATAGAACCTTCAGATTCCAACATCAGGGTGGAACAAACATGTTACTGGATTCTCACCAACCAAGCTTAACATGCTAATTACTTACATCTATGTGCATAAATGAGTCATAGTTATGCAGCAAATTTTCATGTATATCTGTCTATTCTTTCTAAGTGGGACAATTTTAATGATGGGCAGTGCATTTTTTATTTCTTTTATTTTTTCACATTTTATTTTTTTTTCATTTTACCCTATTTACTTAATTTTATTTATTTATATCTGAAATGTGGTTGAAAACTTTCTTTTCCATGTGGGAAGATACAGTTTTTCAACTTATTTTTTTTCCTATTTCACATTAAATCAATATAAAAAAAATAATTTTTTTTCATATTTACTTACTAAGCTTTTTAATCTTTTATCGATGTTTATCTTAATGTGCTGAGAGAAAGGCATTAAGTGGGAATTGTTATTCAATATAACAATTTAGTAAAACACTCTTCTCCACTCGATTAAATTAAATTTAATTTACTGACTTTCAAAAATATACAAAGGATAACTTTCTTCAATTCATCAAATTATATACTGCAGACAATGTTTACAGGCAAAGTCTCAACTCTGAGATTAGACTTTGGTTTCATCTGAAGTGGTCATCTATTTCATCTATTTAGCTTACTGAAATATACCTTTTTCTTTTGGCCTGATGATAGAATTCCAAAGTAAATCCAGAAATGTAAAGTTTCTTTGCACAACCCTACTTTTGCATCTTCTCAGCAAAACAATCAAGAGATTCATCAGTCAGAAATGTTATGAATGTGAAAGTGGTTTGCATATTTTTCCAGAGCCATATTCAGATAGACTTCGTTCATGAGCCAATTCAAGAATTGTTAGATGGCAGTCATCCATGACTAACATCTCCACTTCTTTCACGTTCTCCTGTGACAGCAGTTATTGAGCATACTAGAATTGCTACATCATAAACATTAATGTATCCCCCCCCAACTTGAACTATCTACACCAGTGTGCTGCAGAACAGTGCCACAAACTTTGTTGAAGTTGTATAGCTATAAATAATACTATACGTATTATGATTAGAAATTGACAACTGAGAACTTATTTTAAAAAATTAACTGCACATTATTTACTCCCATTTATAGTTTTTATATATTTGTAACACCATGTTTACAGATAAGCAATGTTGTATGTGTGGAACAGTAAATTATTTTTCACGTGAGTATCCAACACATGCTTTCTCAAGCTATTTGTGTGTTTGCCCTTCCAATATTTCTCATCTTGTCGCTGTGCTGACTGAAATAAGATGCCGCTCGTTAAAGTTAGATATGTATATGCTGTTCCTTTAAAGTGTATAGATTAGCAAAACATCCCCAGTCTTTTATTATTTTATTGGCTTGTTTTGATATTTATCCCTGACTTCAACTATATTACTTTGTTGCTGTGCTGATGCACCCACCCTTTGTTATAAGACTATATTTTAAAGCAACAGATGCGTCCCTCCCTCTGTTCGAAGAGTATTGATCACGACTATCACTTTCAGTTTCCTCACAGCTATGCTCTGAAATAGTCAGAAAACTGTGATCGCAAGCCATAACATTGTTCATTTTACTACTTTCTTTTTTTAACAATGGACAAGTTCCCTGTAAGGAGTATTCCATCCATGAGTGCAAGTCCTGAAAGTGACGAGCCCGATAAAAAGAAACAAAAATTAGTGCAGACAGTATAGTGATAATTATTTGGATTTTGGATTTTTCTGGTGTGGTGATAAAATGTGCCAATCCCTGAGTGTTTTGTGTGTCGAGAAAAACTGAGCAATGCTGCTATGGTTCCCAGTAAACCGAAAAGACATTTCTCAACAAAACATTCTTCTCTGGCATGCAAAGATATCAATTATTTTTGACAGTCAATTATTCATGACATCATTGGTACATGTTTTGGAAAAAAGTAGAGGAAGCTAGCTATAAAGTATCTGAACTTATCACAAAGGCCAAAAAGCCACATACAATAGCAGAAACTTTGTTAATGCCAGCTTGTTGTAAAGAGATGATGAAAATAGTCATGGGCCCAGAAGCTGCTAATGAAATTTCAAAAATTCCACTCTCAGCTTACACAATCAGTTGCTGAGTCAGTGATTTGTCCAGTGACATTAAGGACATTATGAAGGAGAAAATCAAAAGCAGTCAGAAGTTCTCACCTCAGATCAACGAGTTCACAGATGTTAGCAGTCATACTCAACTTCTTGCCAACATTCAGTTCATCAAAACAATTTTTTTTTTTGCAAAGTATTACCCAAGCGAGCAACCAGTGAAGAAATATTTTGTGTTATCAATGAATATATGCTCCAAAATGGATTAAATTGGAAGGATTGTGTTACTGTTTGCACAGACGGAGTCGCTTCTATGAGAGTCGAGTTAAAGGCTTTGTGGCTAAAGTGCGTAAAGTGAATCCTGATATACGATGTGACCATTGTCTTATTCAGCACGAAGCTATTGTTGCCAAGTCTTTGCCATCTGGTCTGAAAGTTGTGCTGGACGAAGCAGCAAAAGTCATTAACTTCATCAAATCATGGCCCCCTCAATTTGCAGCTTTTTTCTTTTTGTGTCAGGAAAATTGGATCTGAACACACCATACTCCTGCCACATACAGAAGTACGGTGGTTTTCATATGGTAAAGTGTTAACGTGCATCTTTGAACTTAAGGCGGTACAGACATTTTTAACAGTTGAGGGGCACAGGAATATGCAGAATTATTTGCAGATGATGAATGGGTGACCAAGATGGAATATATTTCCGATATTTTCGTTCACTTGAATGAGCTGAACCGAAAAATGCAAGGCAAGAACGAAAATCTTTTTATGAGTATGGATAAGATTCAAGGCTTTCAGAATAAGCTGGATTAGTGGATACAACACATTGCAAATTGATCGTTTGAGATGTTCCCAACTGTATGGCTGCTTGCTGCTGGTACTAAAGTGGTTGATGGACTTCATTAAAGAACATTTAGATAACTTAAAGCAGAAGTTCAAGGATTATTTTTGTAGACAGCATTAAAGATTTTGACTGGGTTTGTGATCCATTTGTTGTGGATGCACAATCTCTTCCAATGAATGTACAAGAGGAACTAACAGATCTAAAGGCGAACAGAACATTGCAATTAAAACATTGTAGTAATAGTGGCATGTGATGCAATAAAGCAAGTGTATGAGCTTATGCAGCATCAGCCAAAAAAAAAATAAAAACCCCACCATTCCCTCCGAATGCCTGTCCAGTTCCTCCTTAAATTTATTTAACCTATCAACTTCCACAATGACAGAGGGAAGTTTGTTCCAGCAATTAACCATCCACTAGCTAAAGGCAAATTTCAGCACATCTATTCTACATGTCTTTTCTTAGTTTGAATTTATGCCCCCTTAGGTTCATAATCCGAACAAGTGGAAGGATCCCATCAGAATTCAGCATGCTCAACCCATTCAAGGCCTTATACACCTCAATCAGATCACCACACAGGTGCCTAGTCTCCAGCCACTGCAATTTGCAGAACTTAAGCCTCTCTTGGTAAGAGGATCCCTTCATTCCCCTCACCAATCTTGTTGCCCTTCTCTGTACATGCTCAAGCAAATCTACATCCTTCCTAAAATGAGGCCTCCAGACCTGTACGCAGTACTCAAGGCATGGTCTGACCATTGCCTTATACAGAGGGACAATCACCTCCTTTTCCCTGCTAGCAAAATTCCTATATATCATTGACAACACCCCATGGCCTGCCCTGGCAGCCTGTCTGCATTGCCCAGAAAACTTCATATCTGACTGCACAATTACTCCCAGGTCTTTTTCATTTTCTACCACCTTAAGTGTAGTACCACACAGTTGGTACATTTCTCTGGGGTTACTTCTATCCATATGCAGTACTTTGCATTTGTCAAGGTTAAACTTCAGTTGCCACTTCTTAGCCCATCTGCCCAAATTTTCTAGATCCTGTTGCAGTAGCACACTGCCATTACTGTCATTAACAACACTGCCAACCTTTGTATCATCTGCAAACTTCGACACCAAGCCTGATATATCTTCATCAATATTATTGATAAATATACAAGACAACAGTGGACCCAACACCGAACCCTGTGGGACTCCACTAATAACATTAGTCCACGAAGAGCAGCACCCACTGATTACCACCCTCTGTCTTCTCCCACTTAACCATCCTTTTATCCATTGTAGCAACTTACCCTTAATACCATTCTGCTCCAATTTGTAGAATAGTCTTCCATGTGCAACAGTGTCAAAAGCTTTCCTGAAATCCAAATATATGATATCAAAATTATTTTTTGCATCCAGTTCCTTTGTAACCACATTATAATATCCTATCAAATTTGTCAGACAAGACTTTCCCTTAACAAACCCATGCTGTGTCTGAATTATTGCTGCAGTCTTGTCTAGATGATCCTACAATGCATCTTTAACCAGTGACTCCATTATTTTACCCGGAACAAAAGTTAAACTAACGGGTCTGTAATTACTCGTGTCACCGTTCGATCCCCATTTGTGAATTAGGGATATATTTGCACATCTCCAGTCCGTGGGACCTCCCTTGAGTTCAAGGATGCTCTCATAATTATGGCTAAGGGTTTGCTTAGTTCCTTTGTCGCCTCATTTAATATAACTGGATAGATCCCATTCACCCCAGGTGCCTTTCTTATGTTTAACTTCAACAATTTCTCCTCCACTTTGCTCTCAGTTATTACAAAATCATTAAGCACCCTGCTACAATTTGATAACCTTGTGGCATTTTCAAACCTTAATAACTCCTCATGTGTGAATTTAGATGCAAAATACTCTTTCAGTTTGTTTGCTGTCTGAGCAGGATCATCAACAGTCGAGCCATCGATATCAAGTGGACCAATCAGATTCATCCGCTTCCTTTTAGAATTTATATAAGTAAAGAAATCCTTGCTGTTTTTCTTGGCATCCTTTGCCAAAGATTTCTCGTAATCTGCCTTCACCTGCCTAAACTCCTTTGTGACCTGATTACAGACTAGCTTATATCGTGAAGCGCAGTTGGACACATTTTTGGTTGTCAATAAAGAAAGAATACCTGGCTAGCTCTGAGATGGCACTTAATATGTTATTACCATTTTCAACTACATATTTGTTTGAACTGGGCTTTTTGACCTTGACTGAGCATTGATGAAGAAGTAAGGCTTGTATTATCAACGATTCCGCATGCCTCAGTTATCTGTTTTCAGCAAAGTAGGCACGATATCACATTGAAGGAATGCGCAGTGATTTGGTTTAATACCAGGTCTGATGTAACTGAGTGGTCAGGAGCGCGAGTGTGGTAGCACACGCTATTTGAGTGGACCGGGGTTCTAGCCCATGACTGCTAAATATGATTAACAATTTGTATTGATTGAGCTATTGTAAACTCTACTGGCCTGATGATCGTGTCGAAGTATAAACAAAAAACTTTTTTTTTTTGGCTTTGCTTTTGTACAGTGATTTAGGTTCATAAAATGTTAATATATGCATGAGCCAATTTCTTTTGAAACAATAATAATTGATTCTATTATGACATAGTATATTTATATTAAGGTTGCCGTAAACTATGCTTTTTGGGGATTAACATTTTGATGTCCGTGTTCTGTCATGGATAACTTAAGGTGGGCCGTGAAGAGAAAAAGGTTGTAGAACACTGATCTACACCATTTTACACAAATACTATAGGATGGACAATCCTCCTCATTCCCTTAAAAATTGCCTTCATTTCCTTCCTCCCCATGGAGAAATGGGAATGTTCCCTCTGCTGCAAGCAAGAAAATAATAATGAATTACAGAGTTATCGAAATTTCCACAATTATTATGTAAATTATGAACTATCTATCTATCAAAAAATGATTCTACAGTTATTCTTTGTAAGTGTACAAGGATCTACTGAAAAACCCCTATACAAAGTAATATAGTTAAACCACTTGTCCTGGTGCACTGGGAGACTGTTAGTGCCTGACAGAAATTTACGTCCTGCAATATAAATCAGTTCATTAAAAGGCAGTAATCACTTCATTATCCCATAGGAAACATTGACCTCCAATGCCATTCTATAGTAGACCATATGAGAGGACTGAACAGCAAAGTTAGAGTGCTATGTTGGGTGAGGGGCTTAAAGGGGAACAGGTATCCTGTGTGTTATCAGACACTCAGCCTAAAACACTGATGGATCCAATATCTCTCTATTACAGAAGATTTAGGAGAAGTCCGGTTGGCCTGCCTCCCTAAAATCCACTCATGCACACCTTCTCGATGGTAAGCCCTGTTGCGTCACTTAGGTGGCAAAGAACGTGTAGAGTGGTTCTCTTCAAGACGCCTGGTCAGCGTGAAGAGGAAAAGACCAAACCCTCCAGCACATGAAAGCACAACAAAACATATGGCCCTCAGTCCCCAGCAGCTTTCACTCTCCCTCTTACGGCAGCGAGAGGATCAGAGTGGAAGCAGAGGGTGCTAAGAATCTCTGGGTACGACCAGGCTGCCATGCACGGAAACTGAATTTGGCCTGTTATAACGTAAGAACACTCATTGGTGAAGACAGGATATTAGAGCTGGAAAAGGAATTGGAAAATGTGAATTGGATTATCATCGGTTTGGCTGAAACAAGAAGAAGAAATGAATCACTTATAAGTTTATCAAGTGGAAATCTGCTGTACACCAATGGAAACAGTGAAAGGAGTGAAGGTGGAGTTGGGTTTCTGGTCCATAAAGATTTTAAAAACAACATTTTGGAATTCAAAAGTACATCACCAAGGGTGTCAAGGCTAATACTCAAGATTTCTAAGAGGTACAAGCTAAAGATTATAATGATTTATGCACCAACATCGAGCCATGATAATGAAGAGGTTGAAGAAATGCATACCGAAATTGAGAGTCTTCTAGATGAGCATAAAACCCACTACACTATTATTATGGGAGACTTCAATGCTAAGGTTGGAAAAAGACAAAACAGCACAGAAAGGGGAACAATAGGAAATTTTGGAATTGGTGAAAGAAATGAAAGAGGTGAAAGACTTGTGGAATTTGCAGAATCTCAAGGATTGTCAGTAATGAACACTTTTTTCAAGAAAAGGGTGAACAGAAAGTGGACATGGAAGAGTCCAAATGGATTAACTACTAATGAAATCGACTTCATCCTCACTAACAGAAGATATATTGTGAATGATGTTACTGTCCTGAGTAATGTAAATGTTGGAAGTGATCACAGAATGGTAAGATGTACACTTGATATAGATGTAGGAAAGGAAAGGAAAAAACTGACTCGAGTAAATAATACAAAGGTCTTTGAGATAACAGAAGAGGAGAAAAAGCAGTATGTACTGGAACTTAAGAACAAGTATGAGCTTCTGCAGACTGCTGAGGACCAAGATATCGACGAGGAATATTACAACTTTTTGAAAGTGATAAAGCCCAAGAAACCTATAGGGAAAAAGAAATCCAAAGAAGAAAAAATTAGTCAAGAAACACTTGTCATGATGAACCGAAGACGACAAATGAAAAGCAAGAAAAACACTGACAGGGAGAAAATTGAGTATACTGAGTTATGCAAAGCCATTAGAAAGAGACTCAGAGAGGACATAAGATTTAACACAAGAAAAGTAGAACAAGCATTAAGAGAAAACAAAGGAATTAAATCAGCAGCCATGAGCAGTAATACAGAAAGACAAATGATACTGAAACTGAAGAATAGCGATGGTGTACTTATAAACAGCAGAGAAGGCATAATTCAAATAGCAGAAGACTACTATAGAGAATTATACAAGGAGCAGGGGAATGATGCCAGCAGTGGGGAAGATGGATTGCAAAGTAGCAACACATACGACATACCCTATATTCTTCCTGATGAGGTAGAACATGCATTGAAGAAAATGAAGAATCAGAAAGCCCCGGGGGAAGATGAAGTTACTGTAGAGTTGTTAAAATTGGGAGGAAGAGACATAACACAAAAACTGGCAAGGCTCTTCACAAAGTGCATTAGAAAAGGTGTGACTCCTAAGCAGTGGAATAATGCAATCATAGTTTTGCTGCATAAGAAAGGAGATAAATCAGAAATTGGAAATTATAGACCAATTAGCTTGCTATCCCACATCTACAAGTTGTTCACAAGGGTCATTACTAACATTTAGAAAGAATACTTGATGAGAATCAACCGAAAGAGCAAGCTGGCTTTAGGACAGGATTCTCAACTATGGATCACCTTCATGTAATATCACAGCTAATGGAGAAAGTAAATGAATATAAAACACCATTATGCCTGGCATTTGTGGATTATGAAAAGGCATTTGACTCCATACAGCATAAGGCAATGTTTCGGGCACTGGAAAGACAAGGCATTGATACCCCATATATTATGATTTTGAAGAAAATATATGAGAGTGCTACCTCCTTTATTAGACTAGAAAAAGACAGTAGGAAATTTAAAATTGAGAAAGGAGTTCAACAAGGAGACACAATATCTCCGAAGTTGTTTACTGCTGCCCTTGAGGAAGCTTTCAGAAGATTAGACTGGTCGCAGAAAGGAGTCAATGTGAACGGAGAGTACCTAAACCATTTACGATTTGCAGATAACATTGTGGTCATTAGCCACGATCCCAACGAATTAGAGGAAAATCTTAATCAGTTATGCACAGCTAGTAAGGATTTTGGACTAAAGATGAATATGGCTAAAACAAAAGTAATGATGAACAAGTATGCCACGGAAAGGGAAATAATGATTGAAGGAGCAGTAATTGAAAAGGTGGAGTCATATACTTATCAGGGACAAGTCATTAGCTGTAATAATGATAAATGGCTGGAAGTCAAGAGAAGAATAAATTTTGGATGGATAGCATTCAGGAAATATAGTCACATACTGAAGAGCAATATCCCAGTTTGTCTGAAACGTAAAATAATGAATCAATGTATACTCCCCACCATGACTTATGGAAGTGAAACTTGGGCACTCACCAAAAGAATGGAAGAGAAGCTGAGAACTACACAGCGAAGAATGGAACGAATCATATTGGGAATCAGACTGCTAGATAAGAAGAGAAACACATGGATTAGGCAACAAACTCAAGTAAAGGACATTCTGATCAAAACTAAAGAACTAAAATGGTCTTGGGCAGGACACATAGCTCGAAGACATGATGACAGATGGACTAAGAAAATAACAGAATGGTACCCAAGATTAGCTAGAAGAAAACCTGGAAGACAAAGGCGGAGATGGATAGATGAAATTCATGAGTTTGTGGGTAGTAAATGAATGGCCAGTGCTCAAAACAGAAGGAACTGGAAAGTTGCTGGAGAGGCCTTCATCCTGCAGTGGATTGAAAATGGCTGATGATGATGATGTTGGGTGAGGCAAGATTCACCACTGAATTTGTGGGCTTTTCATTGTGTTTTGAAGCAATTAGAAAACATTCATAGTTGTGTTGAAGAATCACTCTCAGATAGCAACTTGGGTTGCTTCCTGCATTCTACACCCTTTAATTTAAATTTTTCTTTTTAATGATAAGATTTAAATTACTGTTTTAACTGGAACAAACGGAAAACAAATATTGTAGTGGAAAACTTTAATAAACTAAAGTAAGAAGACAAATTTAAACAAATTAGTACACAAGCTTTCAAATCAAGAAGATTCTTCTTCAGCTGATTATATGTTATTACGAAAACAAAGAATGCCCAGTCATGGTCATGTGAGATAAAGCATGGCATGAGTGCAAGCAACAATTACTGGTTGGAGTTAAACGTTTGTGGATGTGATTGCAAAGTGCATACATGGGGTGCGTGGCAACGTTCACCACACTGAAGGATAACAGCCTCCAAATAGGATGAATACGTGCACTTTTATTGCGGTTTAAAGCACAATGGCACTGGGATATGTGGAGCGATTCTAGCCACATTTGTCGGTGGTAATTTCACGAGTGATCGAGGACTTCGGATGTGGGTCAAGATTGCGTTGATATGACCAATAATGCTCTGTAACTGCCAAGTGCTCCCAATCAGCAGACCGGATTGCCCTCTAATGCTCTGAGATCCCGTCTTGGAATCTTCGATTAGATTTCCCAATGTAACAACCACTGCAGACACGGTAGGAAATGCAATACACCAAGCCGCTCCATAACAGGGAAGGGATCGTCATTTTCACTCTCAAGATAAGGGATCGGCATTTTCACTCTCAAGATAAGGGATCGCAGTTTTCTGCCAGGTAGTTGTAAACATTTTACCTAGTGGGCACGTAGGATTTTAGAGAAGTGTTGCGATATGCCAGGGTAATAGGAGATAAAGGTGGTCGAGATTGTGTTATCATTGTGGGAGCCCCTAGAGTGTGTTGTGAGTTCACAGGCCTGCAGATCCCACTTGTGTAGGGTACAGGTAGGCTAGCCACAATTGGACAGATCCATCTTTATTCTCATAACCTCATTACATCTTTCATCCAGGGAACTGGAATGGATGAAAAGGGTGTGTGCAGTACTGAGTAGTTGGCTGTGGGCACGTGCCAATCTACAGTTGGTGAATTGGCCAGCACACACTGGTTTACGGTAGACCAAGTTTCATAAACGAGTGCCCTCGTGCTGGACTAAAAAATCCAGAAAGGAGACGGCATTGTCCGACTCCAGATTGATGATGAACTGGGAGTCACTGAACATGACCACACTACCATTCAAACACAACCGAACGAACAGGCTAAGAGTAGAAAACTTCCTTCTTGCCCTAATGGTAGCTGAGCATTCTGGTCTCTTGCCAAAGCTATTGGCCGCAACTTTTGCCCATCTCTGCTCCCACCTCTGTCCAAATCAGATGTTCTGTTATCACTTCAGCCAAGGATAAAGCTGACCTGCTAGCATCCCATTTTTCTTCCAACTCATGTATTAATGATCTTGGTAAAACACCTCCCACCATTCCCAACACGCTCTGTTCAATACCTCATGTGGTCTTCCGTCAAAAGGATGTCAGAGGGATTTTGACGAATCTCGATGTTAAGAAAGCTCCAGGTCCTGATGGTATTTCTCCAATTGTTCTCAAAACCTGTGCTTCTGAACTTACTCCTGTTCTTTGCCGTCTTTTTCACTTTCTTATTCCAAAGCTTTTTTTCCTTCTGCTTGGAAATTTGCTCATATCCAGCAAGCCTAAAAAAGGGTGACAAATCCCTCCCATCCAATTATCGTCCCATTGCAATTACTTCTACTCTTTCTAAAGTAATGGAGAAATCAATTAACCGCCAACTCTTAAACTACCTAGAAACTTTCCGTCTGATCAAAAATCGCCAGTATGGATTCCGTCAGTGTCGATCCACTGGTGATATTCTGGCTTATGTTACCCATTTATGGACTAATTCAATGGAAAGGTTCGGTGAAACACAAGTAGTTGCTCTTGACATCTCAAAGGCTTTTGATCGTGTTTGGCATAAAGGTCTTCTAAACAAGCTTCCATCTTATGGTTTGCCAACTGTTTTTAGTAATTGGTTATCCAGTTTTCTCTCTGATCGCTCACTAAGGGTGATGGCAGATGGCTCTCTGTCTTCTAACTTCTCCACTAATGCCGGTGTCCTCCAAGGTTCAGTTCTTTCCCCCACTCTTTTCCTCTTGTATATTAATGACCTTCTTCCATTGACTGGAAATCCTATCGATAGTTTTGCCGATGATAGCACATTGCATTCTACTTCCAACAGACTTCCATCCCTTGTTGTGGAAGTTGATAGCCTAAATAAATTTAAGGCTCAGCTGGACAGGTATTTCGAAAGAATGGAGGGGTAAAATGGAAGTTTTTTTTTTGTTTTTTTTGGCTGATGCTGCATAAGCTTGCTTTCTTGCATCATATGCCTCTACTAATGCTAATGCTTTCCATTTTGAGAAACCTTGCCGTGTTCAATCAGCTTTCAACTTCTCGAAAATCTGCTACCAATTCCTTAAATGCCAATCTTCAGGTAATTCTCCAGTGGGGCAATGACAACTTAGTTGATTCCAACCCTTCTAAAACTCAGTCTTGTCTTATATCTCGCAACAAGGATTCTTCTGCTCCTATGCTTATCTTTAGGGCGCCTCCGTAGCCAGGTGGGCAGGAGCATCAGTGCGTAGCACACGCTTCTTGATAAGACTGGGGTTCGAGCCCGTGACCACCAAATACAGAGAAAGGTCAGGGAATGACCACTGCATATCCCCGGAGCAATATGGCCTTAGCTGCTAATGCTCCTAAAAACCAAATAACAACAGCAACAGCTTATCGTTAGTGACACTCCAATTTCTAGGCAAAATGATATATCTCTTTTGGGGATTATCTTGACTTCTAATCTCTCTTGGCCCAAGCACATTACAAATATTGCTTCCTCTGCATCTAAAAAACTTGGTTTTCTCTTTCGCTGTCAGCGTTACTTTTCTTCCAAACAGCTTCTCACTCTGTATAAATTGCAAATCTGCCCTGCCAAGGAATATTGTTCCCACATCTGGGGTGGTGCCCCCAAAACCTCTCTCAGGCTTCTTGATTCCATTCAGAAGAGGGCAGTTAGGTTAATTAATGATTCGTCTCTAACAGAGTCTCTCCGCTCGCTGTCTCATAGACGTACTGTTTCTGCTGCATGTCTCTTCTACAGATACTTCCATGGGCACTGTTCTTCTGAACTGGCTTCTATAATTTCTGCTCTGTCTTCCAAAACAGTCCGAACATGTGCCGACACCAGCCAGCCAACATCTATTTACTGTCCAACTTCAAACTCACAGAACCAACTTTTCATCTTCCTTGTTTATTCATTCGACTGCCATTTTCTGGAACAACCTTCCTTCATACGTATTTCCCGAAAATTAGTCTATAGAAGTTCAAGTCCAATATCAACAAATATCTTCTTTCGTTTGTTTGTTTGTTATTTGGTTTTTAGGACCATTAGCAACTAAGGCCATATTGTTCCCGGATATGCGGGGGTCATTCCCTGACCTTTCTGCATCATCCGTATTTGGTGGTGACGGGCTCGAATCGCGGTCTAAAGCGTGTGCTATGCACTACTGCTGTTGCTGCTCCTTCCCACCTGGCTACAGAGGCACTCATCTTCTTTCGTCATCTCAACCTCCAACCCAAGCACGGTACTAAGTATTATAGGTTCTAATGCCTCTCGTGTTTGGGGTTTACATATAAAAAAAAAAAAAAAAAACAAGCTAAGAGCAGTGGAAATGTCCTTAGCGGATAGTGAGGTTCTATTGGGTTGATTGGAGTCGTTGTCCAATAGTTGCCTTGTGCATGTGATGGCTTGTTGAACTGGGACTGAAGTGAAGAGACAAAACATCAAACGAGGCCATAACTTGATCTTCAGAGATGGTAAGGTCCCTTTATCCTCTATTACCCTGGTGTATCGCAATGCCTCTCTAAACTCCTACGCACCCACTGGGTAAAATGTTTACAACTACATGGTAGAAAACTGCGATCCCTCCTCTCGAGAGTGAAAAAGCTGATCCTCTCCCTGTTAGGAGTGGCTTTGTGTATTGCATTTCCTGCTGTGACTGTGGTGGTTGTTACATTGGGAATCTAACAGAAGACTCCGAGATCAGATCTCAGAGAATGAGAGGACAATCCAGTCTGCTGATTCAGAGCACTCAGCAGTCACAGAGCATTATTGGTCATCTCAGCACAATCTTGACCCAAGCCGAGACATCGAAGTCATTGACCACTCACAAAATTACCACCACCGGTTGTGGCTAGAATCACTCTACATATTAAGTTGCCATGGTACTTTAAACAAATAAAGGAGCATTTATTCATCCTATTATGGATGCTGTTATCCTCCAGTGTGATGAACATTGGCAAGAACCCCACGTATGCATTTTGCAATCACAGCCACAAACGTCTAACTCCATCCAGTAATTGTTGCTTGCACTTGTGCCACACTTTACCTCACATTTTACCCCACGACTGGGCATTCTTTGTTTTTGTAATAATGTATAATCAGCTGAAGAAGAATCTCCTTGATTTGAAAGCTAATGTATTAATTTGTTTTCTTACTTTAGTTTATTAAAATGTTCCACTATAATATTTGTTGGAATTCAGGAAAACTGAATATGTACAGGCATCTCTGAATATCTCCTCACAAATGGTACCTAACGAAAGCGACTGAACCACAACATTCCTGAGCAATAAACTGAGGAGGAGACTTGGGTCTCAGGTGTGACACTTCCTATAAAAACCAAGCAGGACCAGCCTAGACATGATTGTTCTCAGCCAAACCAACACTGGATCGCCTCTGCTGGGTCTCAAGTTCTCCTGGATGGTGCAGACCTGACCTCCGCAGTCTGGTCTGCTCCCGCCCTTGCACACATGCCACATTAATGACCTGAGCCAGCTCCCTTGTCTGGCTCACTGTTTCACCTCTTCCTGGCATGGGGGAGAACAGCTTGCTGTCCCCTCCCTGCCACCTCATATCTTCCCTCTGGTGGGGCATGGGCATGCCCCACTGTAAATTGGAGTTACCTTCCCTTTCAGCTCCATATTTCTATCTTTCTGCTCCCCCAAGTCTTCAGCCTTCTCCCCACTCTATCTAACAGCAAAGTGAACATGCCCCACACAATCTAAATTAATTTTGCCGAACATTTTGGACTTCTCCTAGTGCTTCCCACAATGCGCACGTGATCATAATAATTTTTTTTTTTTTTAGGTCCTTGCTACTGAAATCTCAGGAAATTAGATGGCAGGACCTGCCAGAGTGAACTATATACTACTGGGTACCTGGTCTGCCTCTACAGGGCAAAAGTGGGACAATGTCAAGCTAAAGGACCAGAAGAACAATGGTACAAGGCATCACACATATACAAAGTCCACACACTTTTAAATCTCTGGCTTTTCCAGTAAACTGTTCACCCACAATGTAAACTACATGGAGATGGAGAAACCTCTGGTGCCATTTGACCCAAAACACACTTTACAATATTTGTTTTCCATTTGTTCCGGTTAAAACAGTAATTTAAATCTTACCATGAATACCGGACTCTGAGGCCTATTTAATCTTTCTTTAATGATGTTTAAAATTTCTTTTAAGTTATACCTACTCCAGCCTTCAGCCTACCATTAGCACCAAAGTACCAAGCTCAATTTGCTTTCAGGTTTCATGCAAAATAATAATAACAGATTATCCACTTCTTCTGCACTTGCTCTGTCAGGCTTATATATAAAACCACAAAAAATTGCCACTACTGCATTTACAGTGAAATTTTTTTGTATTAGTGAATGAACTCATTCTTATTATATTATTCACTGTATCTGATGTGAAGCTTGACAACATGTGCAATCCCCATCCCATGTTATTTAAATAAACTTCCCCCAAATTCTATCATTTGAATAATCTTCTTTCTCTGAAATAATCTTGATTGAAATCTACACAATAAACTAATAAAGTGAAATTATGGATGCATTTTTTTTGTCCTAGTTCTAATCTAACACTGAATATCTTATGCTACTAAACATTGATTATAAACTAAAATAATGATCAAAATAAGAAATTGTAATGCTTAAAAATTTACACATCACTGTTCAGAAAGTCCAAAAAATAGAGATAATAAATGAATCTTTGGACCATTACCTGAAATATTTTACTAGCCTGATGAAGCTGATCACATTCAATAAAAGCACAGGCAAGATCTACAAGTGCATTTGACTCCCCATGTACTTCTGTATCTAGATCAATTACTAAAATATGACCGTATTAAACAAAATGTATTTCAATTCTCAAACTACAAAATATTAAACATAAATTAATACAATACTAGAATTTAAAAATACATGTTATTCTTAAAGTACTATTGAAGTTAAGCTTCTTCCAAGAAGAAATAATTTCCAACACTGTTTGTTTCAAGAAGAAATAACAGTTTGTTTGCAGAATTTTTTTATTTATTTTTTTTCCATCCAAGAAGTAAAATTCTGGGATCCAGAATGGTGGCAGGTATGAAACGGTGAGAGAATACATTTGTTACAGAAAAAAGGAAAAATAAGTTGGAAAACAATTTTTTCTTCTTTAGAAGGTATATAAACCAGCACATTCTCTGGCTGTTGGTGAAAGAATTTTAAAAGTAGTGAGTTTCTTTTGGTTGCTGTGAAAATATTGTAATTTTTCATGTGTATACATGTATACAAAGTGAAATGATAGTCTTCATTTTTAAATAGTGTGACACAATCCCTGAGATCAAGTGTTTCTCTTTAAAACACTGGAGCACAGATTGAAGTTTGGATAGCAGAGGCATATGATGCAAGAAAGAAAGCTTATGTAGCATCAGACAAAAAAAAAATAATAATAATAAAAACCCCCTTCCCATTCCTTCCAAAATTATGTCCAGTTCTTCCTTGAATTTATTTAAGCTATCAACTTCCACAACAACAGATGGAAGTTTGTTCCAGCAATCAACCGCCTGCCTGCTTCCTAAAGGCAAATTTCTATACATCTATTCTTCAACTGTCTTTCCTCAATTTGAAAGAAAGAAAGCTTATGTAGCATCAGACAAAAAAAAAATAATAATAATAGTGCATAATCTGAGTGAGAGGAAGTGCATAATCTGAGTGAGAGGAAGAATCCTATCAACGCTGAGCTTGATAAAATCATTTAAAGCCTTATATACCTCAATCAGATCACTTTTCAGGTACTTTCTGAAAATTTGCAGAACTTAAGCCTTTCTAGGTAAGAGCAACTCTTTATTCCCCTCACAAATCCCACTGCCCTTCTGTACTCGTTCCAGCAACTCTACATTCCTACTAAAATGAGGCCTCCAGACCTGTATACAGTACTCAAGGTACTGAAGGTGGGGGGGGCTTACAGACATACAACCATTACTGCACATAATAAAAGAAAAACAACCATAACCCTTCAATTCTATAAATTGCAGAATTGAAGGGTTATGGTTAGATTGCATCTGGAAATTAGACACCTGACAGGAGATCTCATGGAGGTGGTAGTAGTAGTAGTAGTGGCATGTGATGCAAGTAAGCAAGTGTATGAGCTTATGCAGCATCAGCTAAAAAAAAAAAAAAATTACAAAACAATCCCCTCTAAATATTTGTCCAGTTCCTCCTTAAATTTATTTAACCTATCAACGACACATGGAAGTTTGTTCCAGCAATTAACCACCCACTGGCTAAAGGCAAATTTCCGCACAGCTATTCTACATCTGTCCTTCCTCAATTTCAATTTATGCCCCCTTAGGTTCGTAATCTGAACAAGTGGAAGAATCCCATCAGAATTCAGCATGCTCAACCCATTCAAGGTATTTAAGGCTTTCGAAAGAGTGGTAAGTTAAAAGTTTATGGCATCCTTTGTTTTGCTGAGATAACACAAAAGGGGCAGGGGCATATATTTAAACTTTGGATTCAGAGGAAGTCCCTGCGGACTGGAGATGTGCAAATGTATCTCCAATTCACAAAGGGAGGATCAAAGGGTAACATAAGTAATTACAGAATTGTTAGATTAACTTCTCTTCCAGGTAAAATAATGAAGTCACTGGTTAAAGAAGTAATGCAGGATCATCTAGACAATGCTGCATTTATATTTCAGACACAGCATGCATTAGGGGGAAATCTTGTCTGACAAATTTGATTGGATACTAAGGTGTGTCACAAAGGAACTAGATGCAAAAGATAACTGATATTATATACTTTGATTTCAGGAAAGCTTTTGATACAACTGCACACAAAAGACTGCTATACAAACTGGATTAGTGTAGCATTAAGGGCAAGTTACTGCTATTGATAAAGGAATAGTTAAGTGTAAAAAAAAAAAAAAACAGAGAGTGGTAATCAATGGATACTGCTCTTTGTGGATTAATGTTATTATTGGATTTCACCAGGATTTGGTGTTGGACCCATGGTGTTTTTCTACATTTATTAATGACATCGATGAAGGCATATCAGGACGAATGTTCCCAAGTTTGCATATGATATAAAGGTATCACCTGCAAACTTTGACGGGTGGTTAATGACAATAATGGCAGTATGTTAGTGCAACATACTGCCATTATCTAGAAAAGTTAGGCAGACAAGCTGAGAAATAGCAACTGAAGTTTAACATTGACAAATGCAAAGTACTGCATATGGGTAACAGTAACCGCAGAGTAATCTACCAACTGTGTGGTACGATAATCAGGGTAGTGGAAAATGAAAGACCTGGGGGGTAGTCAGTCAGATATGAAGAGCAGCGTAGACAGGCTGCCAGGACAGCTCATTGGGTTTTGTCAATGACATACAGGAATTTTGTTGGCAGGGATAAGGAGCTGATTATCCCATTGTATAAGGCAATGGTCAGGCCACATCTTGAGTATACAGGCCAGAGGCTTCATTTTAGGAAGGATGCAGAGTTGCTCAAATGAGTACAGAGAAGGGAAATGAGATTGGTGAGGAGAACAAAGGGGTACTTTTATCAAGAAAGGCTTCAGTTCTGCAAACTGCAATTTCTGGAGACTAGGCATCAAAGTGATCTGGGATATTTAAAGTGTTTAGAACTCTGAATGGATTGAAAGCTCAATGCCGATGAGATTCTTCCTCTGATCAGACTAGCACATAAGGGGGCATAAATTCAAACTGAAGAAGAATGGTTGCAAAATAGATGTGCAGAAGTTTGCCCCTAGGCAGCAGATCATTGATTCCTGCGACAAACTTCCATCTGTTCTTATGGAAGTTGGCAGCTTAAATAAAATCAAGGAAGAAGTAGATATGTGAAATGGAAAAAGACTTCTTTTTTTTTTTTGGCTGATGCTGTATAAGCTTACTTTCTTTTATTATTTTTCACTATTAATACTAATATAAGGCATTCCCAGACAACATGAATGGAAGGAGCCATAAATTTAAACCGAGGAAGGATGCTTGTAGAATGCATTGTGCAGAAATTTGCTTTCAGGCAGAGGATAGTCGAACTGTTGGAACAATCTTCCATCTGGTGTTGTAGAAATGGGTAGTTTGATGATGTTGTTGTTGTTTGTTTGTTGTTTGGTTTTTAGGAGCATTAGCAACTAAGGCCATATTGCTCCGGGATATGCGGTGGTCATTCCCTAACCTTTCCGCATCCTCCGTATTTGGTGGTGACGGGTAGTTTGAATAAATTCAAGAAAGTGTAATAAATAAATAGGGATAAGGTAAAGAAAGCCAACACAAGAACGACAAGAAATACCGGATAACTTACACTGAAAATTAGTTTCCCAACACCGGACTCTATCACTGCTCGCTCGGTAAACAGACGGTAGGTGTTATTGGTCTGGAGCCAAAATCGAGGATATATTGATTAACAGGTAGGCGTGGCAAACAATGAAATGATTGGTGGTGGATGCAACAGACGACAAGCTACTGTGTAGTCATTGGTTGGCATTATAATGTGTATTTATGAGTAAAGAGCAGTGCATAATAGTTTTGTGATGAACGGTAAACAGGTAATAGCAGCGATGAATCTTTTAAAGATGGAAGAAATTTGTAAAGATGTTGTAAACATTGGTTGATTTTTTAATGAAAACTAAATTAATAAAAGTTTTGTTCAATTAATTTTTATGTTCTTCATTATGTTTTTTTCTCATTATTAAAAGCAGATTTTTGGAGTTCATGAGTGTTTTTACTATATTGTTGATTTAGGTCTGGGTTACGAAAAAAGGAAAAGGTTTCTTTATTTTTCGTTATATTTCGTAACATGACCTTTTTTTTTACCATTATGGAAAGCGTTCATGTGCAATTAGGGCAAGTTACCATTAGTTCTACTAAATCGCTGTTATTGTGTGTTGTGTTCGCGCACCAATTAGCACATCATTTGCCACACCTACCTGTCAATCAATATATTGTTTTCGACTTTGCTCTAGACCAATAACACTTACTGTCTGTTTACCAAGTGAGCAGAGCTAGAGTGCCATATCGGGAAACTAATTTTCTGCGTAAGTTATCCGACGTTTTTCGTCGTTCTCGTGTTGGCTTTCTTTACCTTCACCATAAATAGCATTGGAATTCGTAGTAAGTTATTTTGTAATTTTATATTTTTATTAGAAGAAATTAGGGATTCATGTAGAAAAGTCAGTCATATCATGCCAAATTATGTCATAACTGATGGTGGAATTTTCATCAGCAATTCTGTGTATTACAGCCATTTTGCTTGCACTTACCACTACACTACTTTTGCTAGCTGATGGTGGCAATGGTTGGGAGTGCAATGAAATAATTCAAAAACTCAACATACTGTAAAGTGTGATTGAGTCTCTGAGGAAGTGAACTGATGCCCTGGAGACTAAATCTGGGGACTTTTCAGAAATTGAGTGTGTCTGATGTTATGTCAAGCAACATGCTCCTGAATCTGATCCAGAAAGGGATCAATTGCCACAGAATACTTTGGCTTTGCAGGAGGTAGTCTTAAATGGAAGCTCAACGGTAAGGGAAACTGAGAATAAATTCTGTAAGAAAGAGAGCACATAAAATAGGGTATATCTACTGGGAGCAAAAATTGATAATGAAACAAACAAACAATTTATCAGCTTGTAGTGGTTGCATGGTAATACATCTGCTATTCACTTCTTCCATCTTCTTTCCTTCAATAAAGATGTTAATCCCTTCATCTCCCTCCTTACTTGTCATTCTCATTGCACTACTCTTAGCATCACTAAACTTTAAATTGTATCTCCCTTTTCTCTGATATTCAATAGCCTCCTAAAACGGTCTTTACGCCTCCTCCTTATTTCTTCCTCATCTGTAATTATTCTTCCCATCATTAGACAGGCAATATTGTTGCTCTCTATCCCTCCTCCTGTTCTTAACTAATCACATGAGAACAATTAGTTAAGAGTTAATTAAGTTCTTCACTAATCACACGAGAATGATTAATAAAGGCCAGTTAAGAGTGAAGAATAGGAGGAAGAATAGAAAGAAACAATCCCGCTGTAGGATGTTAATGATGGGAAAAGATGTTATATGGATTAGTGAAGCTAATCCATATAACATCTTTATACATCTTTCCTATATCCTTGTTTTTTTCGGCTTCCATATCTTAATCTTCCTCTCTTACCTTCTTTTATTTCTCTTTTTCATTGATGCTAGCATCCCTATAAGTAGTCTCTGATCACTATTCATCGATAGTACCTTATGTAATCAATAGTAGATAACTATAGGATTCTGCTTCCCATCCCTTAAATGGGAAGCAGAATCCTACAGTTGTCTACTATTGATCAGATTGGACAGAATCCTATAGTTGTCTACTATAGGATATATTGGATGGGAAGTTATACCTTGTATAACCATGATTATCCTGCTTCTGGAACCACCAATTCTTGGTCCATTCCACTATATGGCATTGATTATCAGTGAAAAAAAAAAAGATATAAAACTAATTTGGGAACTTTATATGAGACAGATAGCTGTCTCATGTAAAGTTTGGATTGATGGAGAGGATTCAGAAGAAGTAGACATTGGTAGAGGTGTAAGGAAAGGATGTTCTATGTCCCCTTACTATTTAATATATATGCAGAAGCGTGCTGACCGGGCTAGCCAGGTGGGTAAAGTGCCTGTCTGGCAACCCAAAGGTCGCAGGTTCGAATCCCGCCTCGGGCTTGGATCAGAGTAAAATGCAAAAACTTTGGGAGGTGCATTATGGCCACAGAAGCCGATGCACCAACAACTAACAAAAAAAAAAAAGAAAAAGAAAAAGAAAAAAATAAGAGCAGAAAGGAGGTGTAAAAGTAGGACGGGAGAAGATAAAGACAATAAGATTTGCAGATGACCAGGTTTTGATTGCTAATAATAAGGAGGAATTACAGAGCTCCTTGGATATCTCGAACAGCAAAGTAAAGGAGTACAATATGAAGATTAACAGCAAGAAAACAAATATAATGTTAATTTCAAAGTGGCCAGGAAGAAGAATCAATGTAATATTAGATGGAATAAGATTGGGACAGATACAGATACTTGGGAAGCATAATGAGAGAAAATGGGAAAAGCCTGGAGGAAATATAAACAAGAATTGCAATGGGCAAAGAGGCATTTAGTAATAGAAAAAAAGAACTATTGAGAAGAAGTTTTAAGAAGGAATTCAGAAAGCAAATGGTGAAAACATTACTATGGACTGTTGTACTTTATGGCTCAGAGACATGGACACTGGGAAGAGAGGAGATCAGATGGCTAGAAGCTTTTGAGATATGGGTGTGGAGGAGAATGGAAAGGGTGAAATGGGTGAACAGAGTGAGCAATGAGGAAAGTAGGAAAGAGAGAACATCAGTGAAAAAACTAAGAAGACAAAAGAACTTTATAGGACATGTTTTGAGAAGAGAAAGCATGCTAAGGAAAGTAACAGAGGAGAAGGTGTGTGGAAAGAGAGCTGTTGGGAGGACAAAATTGGAATGATGGATTGGTAGTGAAGAGGAAATTATGCAAGAATTTAAAAGGAAAGCACAAGATAGAGAAAAATGGCATCAATGGAGCCCTGAATCTGCCTGTGGGCAGAGAACGTGAAGAAGAAGAAGAAGATCAGTGAAAAATAGAGACTTTACAATAATTAGCCCAATTCCTAACTACACAAACCATAGAATAGCGTAATTAACTTTCTTATATAGCTAGTGTAAATTAGAATGTGCATAATACAAAGTAATAGCTTTCAAGGATACCATTTGAATAATTTGAATATCATTCATTGAGTGATTTTAATAACTCATTTCATTAACATTTTTTTTAACTATTTTTAACATCTCATTTTTCTAGGTGTGTCAGAATTTAATTCTTGTTTCTGGAATATTAAAAAAATTACAAAGTTAACTAATCCTAGATTATAAATTGCCTGAACTGAAAATATGGAGGATAAAAAAAAAAAAAAAGGTTTTCCATAGTTGCTTTATGATATGTCACTTATGAGGTAATGTATGTTCAAAGAACTGGATTAATTTTTTCCATTTTATCAATGCAATGCTACAATTTTAAGGGAATGAAACATTTACCTTTCTGTAATCTTTCAGAATCTTCTATCATTATAAGATTCTTAAATAGGTCTTTTGTTCTAGTCGTAACATTATAAATCTTTATACATTTCTCATATTCCTCAAGAGCAGCATTTAAGTCATTCCTAGATAAAAAGAATTTCATAGCTTATTAACTGTTTTCAAATTTACAATGGTAAATTATAAATACCAGAAATGGAATGGAATTTATACAAACAAAAACTAGTATATAGATTAGAAAGAGAGTGAGAGAATGTTAGTGCATTTAAAAACTTTTAATTTTGAATTTAGAATAACTTGCATTAAATTAAAATAGCTATGTATCTCAGGTGATCCTTCTCACCCTTATTTAGTGGCAGTTGAAAATAAACTATGTAAAACAAATTCACATATTTGCACGATTTAGATGTTTACTAATATTCACTTGCATTTGTACTCAAATTTTGCTCACATGCAGAAAAAAAAAAGGAATGGTATGGTGTCTAGAGCTCTGTATTATGCTTGCTGGAGGGAGAGAACAGGACTTTCAAATCAAACTTGTTACCTTCAGGTTTTTACAAATAAATATTTTTATGGTTCTTGTGACATATATTGGATTAAGAGATATCAAAAGCCACGGATACCATGTCCTCTTGTGAGGGCAGCACAGACAGTGGGTTGATCGCTGCTTTGTTAGTTGGGTTTGTGGCCTTTGATGCCAGGTTTTAGTTCAATGTGTGAATTTATTGTGCCCTGCCCCTGATTGTGTTAAAAGTTCTCAATTGCCTATATCATTAAAGTCTCAATGAACTCTCTTCTTCAGATGTAGAACTCAGTGTTTCTTCACAATATAATTACCTGTAATTAACCTAAACGAAATACAACAGAGTTCACTTTCTACTTCTTTCAACATGATGAATAATGGAGACTATTTCAATCTTGTTTCAAGATGTCATTTCAAAATAAAATTACCTCAGTGGATGTATGAGTAGGTTCCATGATACAGTCATAGTTCTATAGCATTGCAGAAAAATAGCCCTTCCTCCTCCTACAATGTTCAACATCATCTCCATTGTCCACAAAACAAAAGAGAGTTTATTGAAGACTGAATGATACATACAAGTTCATGCAGGAATGATTGTATGACATTGCCCCTTCAGCCAAAATTAGTTTCTTTTGCACAACAAAGGCAAAATAAAGAGAATCATCCTCTTCCCACCCCCAGTATGATTTCCACATCTTCAGACCTCTAAAAAGGTTACTGAATGGATACTGATTCCAGTCAAAGAATGAAATGTTATCAACAATTGATTTCTGTGTTTAAAAGAAATCTACATGATAGGCATTCTGCACTTGCTCACACACTGAAATTCATGTCTTAATAGTAATAGTGACATTTTTGTGAATCAATTTAATAAGATCAAAAGAGTGCTCTCAAATGGATTTCTACTAAACTCTCCTTAACAGAATGCAATTCATTATACAGAAATGCCACAGTTAAGTAACAAGTTATTTTTAATCCTAAAAATAACAACTTATAAAAATAATGTTAATGCATTTTTTCTGATACATACTATCTCAATTTTTAGCAAAAATACTGATTTTATTAAAACCTGCTTATTTCAGTGTTATTGTAACAGTGAAAAGTTTTTTTTTTTTTTTAATAAACTAAGTTTGAGATATTTAAATCTGAAGAAATGCATTCAAAACAACCGGTAACAAAATTTTCAAAATTAATAGATGTTTTCAAAATTAATAGGCAATACAGACCCATATATATAGGGTGTCATAAAAAAGGTATACACACTTTGGTTGTTAATAACTGCTATGTTTATTTTTTAAAATTTAATTTAATAATTTTATAATTAAGAGTAAATGTTACAATACAGATATGATATAAAAGCATCACGTTTTATGTTTAAATGATGCATTATCTCATGTGTTCAAAATGTCCTCTATTCTCATCAATTCTTTTCTTTTTTCAGGTGAAAATTGGCCTTAGAAACGGATAATGACAGACTTACATTTGAACAACGAAAATTTGTACTGAAGTGGTACTGGAAGTGTGAAAACGTAAATGAGGTACAGAGACAGTGGAAAATTGAATTTTTCTACTGTCCTCCAAGGCGAATTACAATTTCACGTATCCATATGCATAAATGGATGTGAAACTGATGGTACTGTGCAAAATGTACACAAGCAACGATCTGGTAGACCGCTAACATCTACAAGCACCAGCAAATCTGAAGAGGTGCTATAATGGTTCCTACGATCACCAAGAAAATCTGTCCAACAAGCAGCTGTTTATGAAACAGGAATCACAAAGTTAAGTGTTCAGAGCATTTTAAAGTGTGTAAAATTCAAAAGCTACATCCCAAGATTAGTGCATGCCCCGAATGAAGATGATCCTGATCATAGAGTTGAATTTTGCAAGTGGTTTCTGTCAAAATTAACAGAGGACCCACTGTTTGTCAATAAGACTGTGTGGAGTGATGATGATGAAGCAACATTGAATGGTACAGTCGACCATCACAATTGTACATACTAGTCAACATAGAATCCACACATTACTGTGGTAAGGTGTGTAAATTTACCAGGTCTTATACCAGGTGGTGTGGATTATCATTTTTATAGGCAAAATTCAAATTCAATTCAAATTCAATTCAATCTTAAAATTCAAATTCAAATTCAATTCAATCTTATCAGCAAAATTCAAATTCAACTCAATCTTATCAGCAAAATTCAAATGAATTTGCTGTTAAATTCAAACTAATTTTATAGCATGTGTTCTTGAGCATACAGACCATGTCGGAAACAGAGGCTACATATTGCAAACTTTCACATAATTTTGATGGATGACTTCAGACGAAGACATTGAAATTACGAGTTATATGGCAAGATGGTATTTCATTTTATTTCATATTATTTTAGTTTGCTTTCACTTTATTCTATTTTATTGTATATTATTTTATTTTACCTCATTTCTTTTAATTCTTGATTTTTATCTTATTACCTTCTCATGTATACCATAGATTCGATAGTAACAGCCTTCTATACACTTTCAATATATATATTACTATATATATAATATCAGTGTAAATACACCATAGTTTACCCATACGTTTAACTACATACAGAGTGACCAACCGGGCTAGCCAGATGGGTAAAGTGCCTGCCTGGCAACCCAAAGGTCGTGGGTTTGAATCCCGCCTCGGGCTTCTTTCAGAGTAAAATGCAAAAACTTTGGGAGGTGCATTATGGCCACAGAAGCCGATGCGTCAACAACTAAAAAAAAAAAAAAACATACATAGTGTAACGGCATCATTTAGATTTTTATCTCATATTGTGGCTACCTTCACAACGAGATACCAGGTATTGCACTACTTCAAATAAATAATGCTTCTCTAGTAGAGGAGACAACTGTTATTTATTCTCAGGAGGCACCACCACCACCTCCCAGATGAGTTTTGGAGTTTGTTGGCTCACTCATCAGTGGGCAGGCAGGTACTCTGATAATGCAGACATGCCAAATGGTGAAGATAATGATAATATGTTGAAGACTAAATGCACAAGACATAATATGTTATGGGTAGAAATTAAGTATATAATATCAGTGTAAATATGCCGTAATTTACCCATAAGTTTAACTACATACATAGTGTAATGGCATCATTCAGATTGCAATACCTGGTATCTTGTTGTGAAGGTAGCTACAATATGAAATAAAATATAAACAATGCCATTACACTACGTATGTAGTTAAACTTATGGGTAAACTATGTTGTATTTTGTTAAAAATGCATTTATTTTTAACCGTATTGGTACATTCTTAGAGAGCACAAGGGCCTCATACTTTCACTGCGCTGTATCTGTCATACAATATTTACTTCACCGGAGAAGGCAGAATTACTTTCGTTTTTCGCATGGGAGCAGAGCCGCACCCACGAAATTCCAAAACCACCGTCCGACGCCTGCCGCACGTTATTTATTCGTTGGAGCGGGCAAGCGTCTGAGTGTATTGTTGACCGAAAACAGAAAAGTCGCGGCGCTAGTCATAAAAACAGGGGAGTTAGATTTTCGGAGAACACTACTAGTATTGTGTTTGATTCAGGCATCAGCAGAGTGTTTATTATTTCATAGTTTCTTGTGTCGGAGTAGACGATTTTATGTCCGTTTTGGCCTTTGGGCGAGCCTCATACAAACATGTAATTCTTTCAACGACTTTCATAAATCGGATTTTCGGTTGAGTCTGAACACTGTAAAGCTACAGTTCCCCAGATGTTTTTCCGCTTGACGAAACTAACTAGAGGGGAAATAGGGGGGAGGCAGTTCGGTTAACAGTTAGGGTGTGGGGATAGTTGAGGTCGGAGTTCGAGGGAGTTGGAGCTGAGGCTGAGACAAGTGAGTTGGTCGGCGAACGAGCTGTGACCTGTAATATGCAGTTAGCGGAGTTTAAGTTAGGAATTTAGTAAGATAGAGAGCCGTCGCTATGATAATCTTTTGTAGAATGTGAAGAAAATATTCTTAGGAAGAGAAAACGAAAAGTCGGAAGAAGAAGAAGGCAAAAACTCGTTAATGAGATATAGGAAGGAATCGAGATGAACTACTGTCCGGTAACTACAGTTCCTGAGGCGATGCTGAATTATTCGGGTAAGTTAACCCTTGTTATTTAATTATAAACGAAACTAAATTGCGCTAAGTCGAACATACTCCCATTCCCCCTTTTATATATTCTTTATGTGCTAAAAGACATCTATCCTCGCGCACACTCATACTTTGATGAGAGTTTTGTTATTTTACTTAGCATTTCATATTTAATAGATACTGTAACTTGTACATGAATGCCGGACGGTATTTAATTAGAATTAATTATAATTAAATATTAAAACTGAATAATCATAATTAACATTAAAACTGAATATTATAATTAAATATTAAAACTGAATATTATAATTAAATATTAAAACTGAATATTAATCATGGCCTACAATCTTACATGTTCCACCAATGTGGTGTAATATTCGTCAGCTACGCGATGTATGAACGCTCTTTGGCTGTCGAATGTTCATGAAGAACATAACAAGTTGCAAACCCATACCATTATTAATTAATCCGTTGGTTACCTAAATATGTAAAGGTATAAAGCTCAAGGCTATTTTACTAAAGACTTATACACTGTTTTGTCTAACTGTATTTTGTAACAATTTAGTATGTTTAATAAACCATGTTTTGTTTGCTAATTTTCTGCCTATTGATTACTCTCTGATGACACATGATTTCTTTGAATGGATTACTGATAAAGAACTGTTAAGGCGGCGCTTTTGATTCTAATCAAATAGAAAGGAGTCAAAGGTGAAAATCACACAACGCAATCTTTGATGTTGCAGACTAGCTCAACGTCCATCTGGGTTAGTTTTCAGAACACGGGATTTGTCCTAACTAACTGCTAGACGATTACATGAAAGCCAGGGTTCTCCGGATATAAATATTAGTGTAACTCTTGCAAAGAACATTTGATACCTAACTGACACAGCACACCATAACTGAGAATTGCTGGGACCCTAGCAAGTTATACACTACAACGGAGAAAAGGCCTGCGCAACAATTTACACCGATATTATATACTTAATTTCTACCCATAACATTATGTGCCTTGTGCATTAAGTCTTCAACATATTACTATATATATATGGGTATTCAATGTAACCCCTTAAAGGTACATATGAAAAGAGGTATACAGTTATTGAAATGGTTTCAGTAACTACAAAATTAATAAATCAGGTATGACAGATGCACCTAAAAGTGCAAAGCAGCATTAAAGGATGCAAGAGTATATATAAGTAGTATTAATATATTGAATTAATATGCATAAATGGATGTGAAAGTTACACAAAGTGCTAGTAACTAGAAAGGTAAGGAAAGTAGAAAAATAAGTGTAGTAGATTTGTGAAAGGTGAAGGAATGTTAATATCCTAGGGTTATGATGAATTAAGAAATTTATGGACTGAATTACCAAGCCAATATAAAGTAGGGGAACTGTAAAGTAAAATTAGTACATAAAAATACAGTGAAAATTCTCCTAACGGACACCTCTTGTTAACGGACATCTCTCTACAACAGACATTTTCAAATTCCCCAACTCACCTCTATTGGTTTTAACGTGTTTGCAGCTTCTGTTTAGCGGACATTCTCTGTAACGGACGTGGACGGGCAATCTGCACTGTTTCGTTTAGATTAGCACTTAATTTGATCTCCCCACTACGGACAGCGAGCGAGCTCACGGCCCTTTTCTATTTCCGATTCTCTGAATTTTATCAAGGTTTACGTCGCGGTTCTAAACCCTTTTTCAAGAATTTTAAGGCACGTGTAAAACTTCTGATGAATTCGGTGAGTGCAGGGGGGGTGATTATGGTCAGCCTTTCGTCTTTTCTGTTTCAGTTTTCAGTTTTGTTCAGTGTCGTGTGAAGTGCATAATGTCTTCTCGTAAACATTTAACTTTAAAAGATCAAGTCGAACTCATTAATGCGTATGATCGGCAAAAAAATAGTTTGTAATCTTGCTGCAAAATTCAAAATCGGGAAGACGCAGGTAAGCGACATCCTAAAGAAAAAAAATGAACTGCTCAAACAATTTTGGCAACACGGAAATGATCAGGTTCAAATATCATTCCCGAAAACTGTTGGACTTCAAATTGACAATGTTATGCATGAGTGGTTTTGTCACGAAAGTGCTAAAAAAATTCCCATTAATGGGCCTATTATTAGGGAAAAGGCTTTGGAGGTTGCGAAATCTATGGGAGTAAATGAGTTCAAAGCTTCCGTGGGATGGCTAGACAAGTTCAAAACTCGGCATAAAATTTCTTGGAAAACCATAAGTGGTGAAGGTGGATCTGTTGATACTGGGGTTGTAACAGAGTGGACCATCAAATTGGAAGATTTATGTCGTGATTTTGAAGCTAAGGGTATTTACAACTGTGACGAAACAGGGTTGTTTTTTAAAGCTCTTCCTGAAAAAACAGTGAGTCTAAAAAACGAAAAGTGCCAGGGCGGAAAAATTTCTAAGGTACGCTTGACTGTACTATTGTGTACAAATATGTTGGGAGACTTTGAACAACCTCTTGTTATAGGAAAACCACAAAATTCTCGTTGTTTCAAGGGCATAAAGTTGAATCTTTTGAATGTTGACTGGAAGTCTAATAAAAAAGCGTGGATGACACGAGATATCATGAGCGAATGGATAAGTCACTTTAACCAAAACATGATTCGTCAAAACAGAAAAATTATTCTTTTCGTGGATAATACTGCATCTCACCCGCACATTGAGTTGTCCAACATTCAAATCGTTTTTCTGCCACCAAACACATCTGCAGAGTGTCAGCCCTTGGATCAAGGGATAATAAAAAAATTTAAACTTCACTACACAAAACGTGTTTTAAGACATCTCATTGCAAACATGAACAATGTAACATGTGCGATTGACCTTGCAAAGAAAATCAGCATCCTAGATGCGATCCAATGGATTTCCTCTTCAGTAAACGCAATTAGAAAACAAACTCGTGAACTGTTTTGTAAAGTCTGGCTTCTCAAACGCAAAAATTGAAGTTGTAAACAGCAATGTGGAGCACCAAGAAGAACAAGAACTTCAACATCTATTGATAATGTACGATACTTCATCTACAAGTGACCCTGGCTACAAAGATATAGACTCGAACCTCACTACAGAAGATGGTGCTCTAGATATCATCGATATTTTTCAAGAAGTTCCTCATGAGGATGAAGAAATGGAAGGAGGTGATTCTATCGAAGAACATATTAACGACGAACCACCGATGAAAATAGAAGAAGCGCTCATACAAATCAATTTTAAAAATGTTTTTCGCCGCTGAAGAAGATACTGAAGGACTTTCGATGGTTTCTTCAATCCAAACAAATGTTGAAAACAAAATTATCAGCCTGAAGAAGGTGCAGAAGAAAATAAGTGATTACTGTATGTATTTTTCTTAAGATAAAGTCATAATATGCATAGCACAATTGTATGTATATTATTTACAAAAATATTGTTCAAAATCTGTATATATTTTAATTTAATTTTACATTAAACGTTTAACGATTTTTCTTTCTTTTTTTTTTTTTCTCCCTCAGACTTCTTGTCAGCGGACACTTCTCTCTAACGGACACATTTTCATTCCCCATGGCTGTCCGTTAAAGGGAAGTTTCACTGTACTAATAAAAAGCAAATAAAAATAAAATGAGGTAGCTGTCATCAGATATGGGGAGAAATATTTTTAGAATATAGTCAAATATAGGTAATGCAAATATGCTTGATCTGATGTCAGCAGAAATAAATATTGATACATGATCAGGTATTTCATCAAGAGGACTACACCTGACCATGTATCAGGAACTGTGTTTCTATACTTGTCCATAGTAGTAGAAGAAAAGTGAAGGGCAAAAAGGAACAAAAATGAAATTAGCACTTTCTAATACAGTATGGACAAACAGTCCCAATGCAGTGTAATTTATTTAGGTAAAAATAATTTAGTTAGAATAAAAATGGTTAATATCAATATGTAGAATTTAGTGTAGGATTTAATTTTGTATAGATAGGAAATCAATGTATTTTATAAATAGATTTAGAACAAGCTAATGGTATAAGGGTGAGGTATTAATTTAAGGGAGGGGAAAGGAAATAGGAGTATTTTATTTAAATAATTGCCAAAAAAAGCAATAAAAGTAGGATAGTAGGAACGTTTGTATCACTCTTGTATTACACTAATAGTTTAACGAACAGGAAGAACTTTAGAAATAGACAGCAGAAAGATAAAAAGCATAGAAAAAGTTATTAAATGACGCTAAGCTTGCTGGGGCTGTGAAGCCCAACCTTATAGTACTCTGGCATTTGTAAGTGTTAGTATATTGTTGTTGTTGTTATTTGGTTTTTTGGAGCAAGGCCATATTGCTCCGAGGATATGCGGTGGTCATTCCTTGACCTTTCCACATCCTCCGTATTTCTAACCCTTATTTGCAATGGTATGTTACATTAATGACTAGCATCAGGATAAATGATGACTATGAGTACTATAAGCCCAACCTTATAGTACTCTGGCATTTGTAAGTGTTAGTATATTGTTGTTGTTGTTATTTGGTTTTTTGGAGCAAGGCCATATTGCTCCGAGGATATGCGGTGGTCATTCCTTGACCTTTCCACATCCTCCGTATTTCTAACCCTTATTTGCAATGGTATGTTACATTAATGACTAGCATCACAAATAAAAATATAAGCAAAAGACATTTATTAATAGTAAAGGCAAAGCTAAGTAATATTTGACAGGTGCTCTCAAAATATTCCAAAATGAGCATTTGCAACCTTTATACAACAGTTTTGGTAACACAACAATTATGGCTGAAATGTTATCAGAAGCCCTCAGTTTGCTTCAGTTTATCATTTCAAATGGAAAACAAAATGAAAAGTTCACCACGTGCAAACTAATATTAGTTGAACCACCTCTGGCCCTGATGACAGCAGTATGCTGTCGAGGCATCACAAGATCAATTTCTGAAGATAATCAACTGATATTTCGTGGTTCCAAACATGAATTATGAAGTTCAGGAAGAGTCTTTGGCTTCTTTCTGGCAACTGCAGATTCCACATGATGCCAACAGTTCTCTATAGGATTCAGATCCGGCCGGGCTGTTTCCTGCCAGCTAAGAGTTGTAATGAACCATTCTTCCAACCATTTTTTCACCTGTAACAAATGTAACACATTACTGTCAAACCTGTAACGAAAAAATGAAGCTAAAGTAACTACAGAAGTGCCTACTTACACTTTTCACCCAATGACAAGGAGTAGAGTCGTCCTGAAAGATGCAGTTACTTGGCAGGTTGAAATGGTCTCTAATGGTTGGCAGCAATTTGCCTTCCAATATAGCCAGGTATCCATTTGGCATTTATGGAACCGTTTATAAAATGCAGGTGACCTACTCTGCGATATGAAAATGCACCCTCATATCATTTGACTGGTAGAGAATTTCACTGTAGACACCATACAGTCTGGATGATATTCTTCACCACATCTACAGTGAATCGTTTGTCTCCCATCAGAGCCATGCAGGTTGAATTTCTTCTCATCCGAGAAAATAACTGATTTCCACTCCTTGGGAGGCCATTTGACATGCTCCTTACACCACATTAATCGGGCCTTTTTCATTTTTTGTGTAAGGAGGGGCTTCTTCTGACTGTTACTGCACTTGCTATCACTCCTGTATGTTCTTCCCATTCTCTTGTTAGCTCAGACGAAGAAGCTTTACGGTTTTTAAGGCATAAACACTTCAAAATGCGGTCCTGTTTTGGCGGAGAGACTCATTTGCATCTGATTCCTTTTTTTCTTCCAGCAAAACCAGTATTCTTGAGTTTGGAAAGAAATCTCACTGCTGACTGATTACAAGACTCTATAAGAAATATGACAGGAAGAACATCCATCCTCACGTAAAGCAACAATAGCACTCTTTCTTCATGGCATCAACTCCAGGTTACTCGCCATCCTGACACAAGCAAGGAATGAATGCAACTCTTGCAGAGTGTGCTTATATAGCTGAAAGTAACAGCTGATGCAATATTACATCATCACCTATGTGTGTCAATCTTATTTGATGGAATTTGTAAGAAATATTGCCATATACTTACATTATTCAGATGACAATTACAATTTTAAGGGGTGATGCACTTTTTTTGAACACCAGTGTATATAGGTATAACTATAATTTAATGTTACAATAAAATGAAATGAAAGTGTGCCAGTAGCATGGTAAACCAGTAGAGCGATGAAGAATTTAACATATAAAATTAAGAATATAGTACTGTTGGAGAAACAGTCTTAAATAATTTAGAAAATTTAACGGTGGCCCCCCCCTTGCTAAGCACAAGTTTCCAAATTGCGTGAAATATCACTATATGTAAATGTAACCGACCAACATACCATAATATCGAATTGAACAGAAAAGGCTGACCATTATGCCCCATCGCGTCAGTGGACCACAAGGCCGTAATGGTCAGGGAACCACTACATTTTGAACGGTAGAAAAATCCATGACACAAAAGGATTAAACTGCCAATACTAGGATTAAACTGCCGGTGCAGTAGATTTGTATAATGGAGGTCTATATGTAGTGTTAAAATAATAGGACAGAGAAGCAATACTCACATGAAAAAACAAAACTACTGAACAGACAAAGCAACTGTTAAACTTATATATCTGGAAATAAATTAGGCTACAGAGGGCAGCACAGACACAGTGTTAGCAATTCATCACACTATTGCCATGTAAATTTAACTCTAATTAAATCCAAATGAATCGAATATTAGACAGCAAAAATAAGTGCAAAATTAAGTGAAAATATAAAATAAAGATAGTGGAGCAGACATCAGTGGCAGCAAATATGCAAAAACCACATGTTGCACATATTTAACTATAATTTAATGTTACAATAAAATGAAATGAAAGTATGCCAGTAGCATGGTAATTCAGTAGAGCAATGAAGAATTTAACATATAAAATTAAGAATAGAGTACTGTTGGAGAAACATTCTTAAATGATTTAGAAAATAGAGACCAAATTAAAAGAAAATTTAACGGTGCCCCCCCCCCCCATTGCTAAGCACCAGTTTCTGAATTGCATGAAATATCACATATAACAATACTGAACTAAGTAAAATATAGAAAAATAAGTAAGAATAAAAAGTCGAACATACCATAATATCAAATTGAATAGAAAAGGCTGACCATTATGCCCCATCTCATCAGTGGACCATGAGGTCATAATGGTCAGGGAACCACTACATTTCGAATACGAGACAAATCCTGCCACTGATGTCTGCTCTACTATCTTTATTTTTTATTTTCACTTAATTTTGCACTAATTTTTGCTGTCTAATATTTGATTAATTTGGATTTAATTAGAATTATATTTACATGGTAGTAGTGTGATGAATTGCTAATGCTGCATCTGTGCTGCCCTCTATAGCCTAATTTATTTCCAGATATACAGTCGATTCCGGTTATTTGGGACAAATCGGGACTAGTGAATTTTGGCCCGATTAAGTGGCTGCCCCAATTATCCGAAGTTTCACGTAAAAAAAAAATTAAAAATACAATGGTCCCCCTCTTTACAATTGGTTCGCTGTACAATCAAATCACGTTACGATGGAGTCACCATAGTAAAGTACCGTTTACTATACGATGTGTAGTAAGTGCCGATCATTGTGATCACGTTTGTGAATTCAATTTTAATTCTATTAAACAGCGATTCTAATTAGCGAAAATAAGAGGAATATTATCCACAGGCTATAAAAGTAAGGATATATTAAGCACAAATTTACCCTTTATTACCTTACCAATTAAAAAATTAAATGATACGTGAAAATCGGAAGAATATACATGATAATCGGAATAATTAATACGTACTGTAATATGTACATACTAACTAGTTGACATTTCTGTTCACTGACATTTGTGGGTGGGGGTAAAAATTTAAAACAGTAAAAAGATAAGCAATCAATAACAAAGAACTTGGCACACACACAATTTGCAAGTAACACGATATGCGCAAGTGAGAACGAAGTAACAAGTTAGGAAGCTTTAAAAATAGGAATGAAGAAAAGATTCTGAAAATTAATTTTTTTATATGATTGGAGATTCCATGAAAGTGTAAACGCATTTAACCATAATAACCCACAGAATTCCAGCTGTCAGTATTATCGCAAATTCAATAAGATCGAGTTTACTATCCGTTTATGATAGATTTCACTAACAGAAAAGCCCAATAAACAGGTGACAATTGTTTTTATTGTTTTATGGTTGTGACCTCCAGAAATCTGACTGAGCCACGTGATACGGTTGGAGACAATCGTAGGGTAATCTCCAGTGCTGCGGTCTCCTGCCCCGATTAAACGGCATGTTGTCCCAATTAAGCGAAGTAAATCCTGGCTATTTTCTCAATTAGGTTCTGTTTTTTAAGTTTTGCCCAAAATAAATGGCTGCCCCAATTAACTGGTGGCCCTAAGTTTAGCAGTTACTCTGTCTGTTCAGTAGTTTGGTTTTTTCATATAAGTATTGCTTCTCTATCCTATTATTTTAACACTACATATGGACCACCATTATACAAATCTACTGCACTGGCAGTTTGATCGTAGTATCATTCTTTTATGGCATGGATTTGTCTAGCATTCGAAATGTAGTGGTTCCCTGACCATTATGGCCTCGTGGTCCAATGACGAGATGGGGCATAATGGCCTTTTCTATTCAATTCGATATTATTTGATGATGTAAGAAGTGGGGTTTCCCCAAGGATCAGTATTAAGACCACTGCTCTTTTTGATTCTCATAAATGACATTGATAAACGGATGGAGGGTGTGATGTCTAAATTTTCAGATGATGTAAAGATTTGTAGAGTAGTTAATGATCACTACCAAGCAGAGCTTCTTCAGAATGATTTCGATAGACTTCAGGGATGGTCAGAAAAATGGCAGCTATGCTTTAATCCAGCAAAGTTATTGCACCTGGGGAACAGTAACCCCAAAATAACTTATACACTTGGCGGAGTTGAACTAAAGCCGGTAGTGGAGGAAAGGAACTTGGGTGTTACGATATGGTCAGACATGAAGTTCTCTGAGCACTGTAGACAGGTTGCAAGGAAGGCCATGATGTCCTATCGATGATTTATCGAACAATTGCTAGTAGAGATAAGGACATCATAATCCCATTAAATAAGGCTATTGTTAGACCACACTTGGAATACTGTGTTCAGGTATGGAGACTGCACCTAAAGAAAGACATTGTGCTTCTTGAAAGGGGCCAGAGATGGGTAACTCGCCTGCTGAGATCAGCAAAAGGGCGTCCATATGAGGAAAGACTTTGAATATATGGGTTGCAGAGCTTGGAAACTATGCACCTTAGAGAATACTTGATTGAGGTGTTTAAGGCTCTGAGAGGCATAAGCAAAATGAATAAGGAAGAAATTTTCACAGTTATAAATGATTCTAGAATAGGGGCCACAATTTCAAGTTATGGGGAGTTGTTTAGACTGGTTTGCAGGAAGTTTAATTTTAGCCGGTGAGTTATAAATAACTGGAATAAGTTACCTATATGGGTGGTAGAGGCTGACAGTTTGGGGAAATTAAAAGGTCAGCTGGATAATTACCTATGGGAGGAGGGAAATGCTTAGGTTGTCCATTAACTTTTCTCTTATTTATTAATTATTATATATATATATGTTTTTAATTTTCTTCTTATTATTATTTTATTCTTATCATTTTATTTTATTATTATTATTTTTTTTTGTTATTTTATTTCATTTTTTTTCTATTTATTTATTTGTTTTATTATTATTATTTTATTTTATTTTATTTTTATTTTTTGGCTGGTGCAGCATAAGCCATAGGCTTCCTTGCACCATGTGGCCACTGCTAGTACTAATACTATGGTATGTTCTACTTTTTATTTTTACTTATTTCTCTATTTTTACTTATTTCAGTATTGTTGGCTGGTTATATTTACATATAGTAATATTTCATGCAATTCAGCAACTGGTGCTTAGCAAGGGGGCATTGTTAAATTTTCTTTTAATTTGGTCTCTATTTTCTAAGTTATTTAAGAATGTTTCTCCAACAGTACTCTATTCTTAATTTTATATGTTAAATTCGTCATCGCTCTACTGGTTTACAATGCTACAGGCATACTTTCACTTCATTTTATTGTAACATTAAATTATAGTTAAATACACGTAACATGTTTGATTTTTGCATATTTGCTGCCACTGATGTCTGCTCTACTATCTTTATTTTTTATTTTCACTTAATTTTGCACTTATTTTTGCTGTCTAATATTCGATTCATTTGGATTTAATTAGAATTACATACATATATATATATATATATATATAAAAAATGATAATTCAAATCAAAAAGGACCATGAAGCCCAATAAGCCCTATTATTATAATAATCTTAAATTATAGGAACAAACCTCATACTTTTTAGTAGGACTGTTAATCTCTCAATACTCAATTGCAAATGATTATAATATGAACCCCCCCATGCATAGTCATAAATAAATCAAATTAAAATAGCTATTAATTAAAATAATCATGCCTTCAACTCTCATATCACGTCAAGCGAATTGGAAAGAATTACGGAAAGAAGGCGGCCACCAACCTCCAAAAATAAACCAACATCATATGCCGCCATGAGAATTGAAAAACAATTGTTGCAAAAAACTAAAAATGATGAAACAAATAAATATCCATTAATTCACACATAAATTAAATTTTAAAACCATTTTATAACTTCTTTTAAGAGACTACCTTATTCGGTTTGTTACCGTGTTCACAAGAAGTACAAAAGTGATTTGCAAATGATATCCCCCTTTTATATAAAATTAACGACATCTAACAGGATTAACGACACCTAACAAGATTATTTATATAGACCAATGTATGAATTACTATTCCTACATGTGCATAAGCGTCCACAAGTCTGAAATATTATAAGGTCTGCGTATATTAATAGAGTCAGATATTGAGGTAAACTCCTCTTATTATTTTACAATTAATAGAGTCAACATATAATCTCATTTCTAATGTTACGGCAATTAATAATTTAAAATATTCCCGCTGTTTATTAAGAACTTTCGATTCATTAAAAAGGAACACATGTCCATCAGTGATAGCATCAAATGCAAGCTCATGGGCACCCTTCTTACCTACTCTAACTGATGCCACATGCTGCTCTATCCTTACCAAAAGTAAATTTTGGGTTGAGCCAATATAAGCAAAATTGCACCCACCACAAGAAATATTGTAAACAATATTGTGAACTTCCATGATAGGAACTACATACGCCCTACGTTTCAAGACAGCATGTAGTTTACTCATAGGTTGTGCGACAATCTTAAATTCAGTGTTCTTAAATATGTTAATAAACTGTCTATACCAATGCTATATATACGGAACTTTAATAAAATGTTTGTGATCTGCCCTGTCATTTGTTGTACCGGTCTCCAATTTATATTTCGCCTGTTGACTAATCTGCATAATGGTACTTAATGAATAACCCCTATTTAAAAATTTTTTTGTCAGTTCCGTGAGCTCATCCAATAAGGATCCTTGAGTAGAGCTGTATCTATATGCATTATGAAACTGATTAAAAATAATGCTCCTTTTATATGTAAAAGGATGGTAGCTCGAAAGGTGCAAAAATTTACCAGTATTCGTTGGCTTCCTATAAATTTTAAAAAAATATGTTTTCATTAACCCTGATTACAGTAAAATTTAGAAAATTTACGGATTTATGATGCGGGATTTCCATTTCTAGAGTGAACTTAAGTCAAGTATGAATGTTATTAAATGTATCCAGGACCTTCTGTACTATATATTTATTAGTAATTATTAAGGTATCATCAAGATATCTACTGTAGAACATTATATTTGGGAGATGTGGTGTTAAGTATACCTGCTCGATCTTATTCAGATAAATTTCAGCAACTAATCCACTCAAGCTAAGGCCCATCGGTAACCCGAATATCTGCTTGTATATTTTATCTTGAAAATTAATATAACTGGTTCACAAGAAATTTAATCAAATAAAATATTTCATTCCTGGGTAAATTTGACATGTTTAAACAAATTGTCTGATCATTGATAAGGTCCCATATTGCATCAAGGGCACGTAAAAAGAATACGTATACATCATAGCTGACCCGACAGAGACCAGAAGAAAGAATAAAAGAATAAATAAACTTTAAACAATAATAATAATAAATAAATAAGTTCATGCCAATAGAATCTTGTGGAAAAAGAAGAATGAAATATAAAATCAAAGAAATCTAAGAGATGGGGCAAAACAAGAAAACTTACTGTCTGTATGGACCAGAAGACGTTGTCAATGTTGAAAGTCTTTTTATGTGTACATCATAACAGGGACCTGGCTTATTGCGGTGGCTCCTATGATTTTCGCTGCCGACCCCCTGACAAAGTAGTTAAAGTTCTAGGATCCACAGCTTTAGGTACTTACAATAATTATGCTTATATTAATTGCATTTTATTTCAGGCAATTTGTTTTTTTAGCATACAGGTTCTCTCAATCCTTCCATAGCTATTACACCTGACAGCTCAACTCCCCTACCAAATACACTGATAATTACCTTTTTGTCTATATATATATATATATATACTAAATAGATACATACTAAATAGATACGTTATAGTGTAAAGTTAATATCTTTAAAGTTTGAAAATCCATATAGCCATAGTCCTGCCATATCTCCAGTATACATGAAAACCAAAATATAAATCATATTAAGTAAATTAATAAAATAATAAAATAATAAGCCCAACACAGGAAAATTATTTTGCAAGGAACTTTGTCGAGGGCTAAACCCTTACAAAATAACCAACCCATGCTAGACTGAGCCATCGGTTTCTGTTATCATCTGCCTGTATACTAAAGCCAAAATAATATAATAGTGGAAATGTGGAATAATTTAGTATAACATTAACGTAAGATTTGAGACAAATGTAAGTCTAGAATGCCAAAACAACAAGTGTCGTACCGTAATACATAACAACAATTTATAAATGATACAGGCTGGATGATATTTAGCCCGACCGATCGCTACCACATTATAAGCACAACTGAGTAATTATTAAAATTTTTGCTGAACACAATTTAGCATAAAATTTTGCAGAAAATAGCTAATAAAGCTAACCGAAGGAGAACGGAAAAACGGAAAAATTTTTTTTCCGTTCTCCTTCGGTTAGCTTTATTAGCTATTTTCTGCAAAATTTTATGCTAAATTGTGTTCAGCAAAAATTTTAATAATTACTCAGTTGCGCTTATAATGTGGTAGCGATCGGTCGGGCTAAATATCATCCAGCCTGTATCATTTATAAATTGTTGTTATGTATTACGGTACGACACTTGTTGTTTTGGCATTCTAGACTTACATTTGTCTCAAATCTTACGTTAATGTTATACTAAATTATTCCACATTTCCACTATTATATTATTTTGGCTTTAGTATACAGGCAGATGATAACAGAAACCGATGGCTCAGTCTAGCATGGGTTGGTTATTTTGTAAGGGTTTAGCCCTCGACAAAGTTCCTTGCAAAATAATTTTCCTGTGTTGGGCTTATTATTTTATTATTTTATTAATTTACTTAATATGATTTATATTTTGGTTTTCATGTATACTGGAGATATGGCAGGACTATGGCTATATGGATTTTCAAACTTTAAAGATATTAACTTTACACTATAACGTATCTATTTAGTATGTATCTATTTAGTATATACATAACGTCCGATGTAATGTTCGATCGTTTGATGGCATTAATTGGGTGTTCTATATATTACACTTTAACTATAATTTTACATCTTTACAACCTAAACTCAGTAATTTTATGGATGCTTTATATATATATATATATATATATATATAAACTTTTAGCAATGCGAACATAATCCACTTTAAAAACATGCCAAAAATGTACATTTTTTTTATTGTTGTAACATTACATGACATTAATTTAATATGCAATATTACAGACAGCTGAATACAATTAAAACGCTTATACTTAAACATAATACAATTAACAAACACAGAATTATTGCAGACTCAGTTAAAACATAAAGTATAATCACAAACTGACCATGAATGACATTTCAGTCTGTCTCCTTCATAAAAGGAGATACACTAGACCTATATGAAATGTACTGCTGTTGATTATTTTCCATATTGGTTACTGAGAACCTCAGATCAAGGGGTATATTTTCTACTAAAAACTTCCAGACATATGTTGACACTGAATTGACATATGAAGATGGTAGGGATTTAACATATTTGATTAGGTCAAATGTGTTAAATTCCATTTGACCTAATCAAAGTTCAGGATATATGTAACTTCCCTGTTATTTTTAGTGTACAGAGAAATTATTTCTCTTTATATTGTGTTTAGGTTTATAACAGAATTATTATTATTATTATCATTAGCCATATGGTGTTTGACCTAATCAAAGTTCAGGATATATGTAACTTCCCTGTTATTTTTAGTGTACAGAGAAATTATTTCTCTTTATATTGTGTTTAGGTTTATAACAGAATTATTATTATTATTATCATTAGCCATATGGTGCAAGGAAGCCTGAGACTTTTGCTGCACCAGCCAAAAAATAATAATTTCTATTAAATTACCCTGAGAGAGAGAGAGAGAGAGAGAGAGAGAGAGAGAGAGAGAGAGAGAGAGAGAGAGAGAGAGAGAGAGAGAGAGAGAGAGCAGTAAAAGGGAATTACCAAGGAAGAGAAGAATGATGATATCCAGCTCAGGACCATGGGTGTGCCAAGCCCATACTCACCAGATGGTCACACATTTGGTCATCAAATTACCAAATTTGATGACCAAATGTGGTTCATTTACAACCATAATTTCTCCCTGAAATTAATTTTGTATTTATATAGAATATATTTTCCAGTAATGCTAAAAGAATATATAGCTAAGATCTCTGCATTACTGAAATTGATTCTCTAGTCGGTTTCCCACAACATTTTTGCAATTTCAGATTTCTCTATCCTAATAAATTCACAAAATAGCTGCTATAGTATAAAACAGTGGCTCCCAGCCTGCATGCCCCAGCACATTGATGTGCCACGACCCTTTTTGAAGTGTGCCACGAGATTAGGAAAAACACCATCGAGTTCAGTGGCAATTATTATTTAGGTGCATCTTTTAACTTCAGGTGTGACTTGAGTGAAAAAAGACAGGGAACAACTGCAATAAACATATACTACATCCTTCATGTCCACCTTATGGATACTTCTATCATTTAAAAATTATTGTACTTTTCGGTAGTCCTAAACACAATAACAATCTTTTTCATCTTTCTTAGTCCTGATATTTTCACTTAGATTTTTTTTATATGTGGAATTTAATATATTATACTCTATATTATAATACAGATAAATATATATATATATACAAACAGTAGTAGTGCAATAACAGGGCAACACAGTAAATTCTTTAAAATCTGACACCTTGAGAATTGAGAGGCACAGAAGTTTAAAATTTTCTGTATTTTACAGAGGTATATCAAATGGTTAAGCAGTTCTTTAGAGGAGCACATTTTATAAATATTAAGAACAAACAACTGAACTTACTTACATCAGTAAATTTTTATAATAACTACCCATTCCTTTCATCTGTTCTTGCAAGTAGGATTTAAACTTCACACATAATGCAATGGTCTTAATTTAATTCTTACAGCCAAATAAACCTACCTTTATTATGAGTTTTCCTCATTTTGAAACTGTTTTGTCTGTATGTTTACTAGAGACCACATAATAACTGATGAGGGATCAGTTAGTCTCAAAACAGGATATCGCGGCAGTCTCATCTTTTAAACAAGATAACTTTTAATTGGTCATTTTAAACAAATGTCCAGTTAAACTATTGGTGAACCATCTATTTAAAAGTAGTGCAATAACAGGGCAACTTATTGCAAAGGCAAGTTTGTTCTGCTATAAGAATTAATACTATTCATTATCTATAGAGTTTAAATCCTGGCTGCAAAATTAAAGGAAAAGATGGCCTTGAAAGTATCTTATAAAAAAGAAATGTCACTCCATTTAGCATGGACTCTCAAAAACAAATGCAATTGTTGATATGAGTACCAGATTATAAAATGTTTATTTTTGTCTAAAATGTTCTGGATTTTAAAGTGTTCAAGGTTCTAAAATGCAAAAATTTTAGAACCTGCAACACTGCTTTGTCATAAAATTAGTAAATTAATAAGAGGAGTTTACCTCAATATAGTACGTGGAACACTTCCGTATGATACCCTCCAGAAATTAAAACGGAAAAAACGAAAAAATCGACAACTTACCGGTACATTAAAGTAAAATATAAATAATTAAAGTAAAATATAAATAATTAAATAATCAATTTAACACAATTCAAAATCAATTCAAAACAATTAAAATTCAAATTAACACAATTAAAAGAATCTAACGAAAATATTCAAAACGATTTTTGCAAAAGGAAAATCGTTTTGAATATTTTCGTTAGATTCTTTTAATTGCGTTAATTTGAATTTTAATTGTTTTGAATTGATTTTGAATTGTGTTAAATTGATTATTTAATTATTTATATTTTACTTTAATTATTTATATTTTACTTTAATGTACCGGTAAGTTGTCGATTTTTTCGTTTTTTCCGTTTTAATTTCTGGAGGGTATCATACGGAAGTGTTCCACGTACTATATTGAGGTAAACTCCTCTTATTAATTTACTAATATTATTATCAACGTAGAACATATTGAGTATTTCAGCTCTGATTCATACTATCTAATTTGTCATAAAATAGAAACACTGCTTTGTCATAAAATAGCAACACTGCTTTGTCATAAAATAGCAACACTACTTTGTCATCAGTTACTTTTATGTAAATTATAACTTTCTAAATGAGAAATTATCATTATTAAATTTACAGTAGCGCAATCATTAACAAAATAATATGAAATATTTCCAACTGGTACAGAATAACTTTACATAACAAGTAATCCCATTATATAAGGCTATTGTTAGACCACACTTGGAATACTGTGTTCAAGTATGGAGACCGCACCTAAAGAAAGACATTGTGCTTCTTGAAAGGGTCCAGAGACAGGTAACTCGCCTGGTGAGATCAGCAAAAGGGCGTTCATATGAGGAAAGACTTCGAATATGTGGGTTGCAGAGCTTGGAAACTAGGCACCTTAGAAGAGACTTGATTCAGGTGTTTAAAGCTCTGAGAGGCATAAGTAAAATGAATGAGGATAAAATTTTCACGGTTATAAATGACTCTAAAACTAGGGGCCATAATTTAAAGTTATGGGGGAAGATGTTTAGAACAGCTGGATAATTACGTACGAGAGGAGGGAAATGCTTATGTTGCCCATATCCTTCTCTCTTATTTATTAATTATTATTATATATTTTTTAAAATTTTCTTCTTAATATTATTATTTTCTTCTTATCATTTTATTTTATTTATTTATCATTTTATTTTATTTATTTATTTTTGTTATTTATTATTATTTTTTTTTTGGCTGGTGCAGCATAAGCTTATGCTGGTGCAGAATAATACTAATACTAATACATAATACAATAATACTAATCAAAGATTATAAATAATACAACAATCGAAACTTACCTAACTAAATGCATTTCAATTAATGGACCAAGTATCCCACTTAAAGGCTGTGCAAGTTTATACTTAAGAACAACTTGTTCAAACAACTTCTGTGTGTGCTCAATATCTCCCTTTTCTGCTGCAGCTAATAATAATCTACGAACAAACGGATTCAAAGAGCCTGGATCCAATGATAAAAGACTTTGAAATTTTTCCATATATTTATCAATAAGAGCCAGTGCATCTGAAACACAATGCACACTTTTTACAAGTAGAGTAAAAAAAAAAAAAAAAACTTATCATAATCAAAATAATCAAATCACTTTGTTATTTTTAAAAGATATAATAAACAAGAGATGTTAGTGGGACTCTAAACATCTTAATCAAGTCAATTAAGCATTAAAAAATGAAAATCAAATGATCCAAATCTGCAAGTAGCTTTACAAAGCTATATACGGATTTGTAGTAACTTTAAACTTAACTAGTTTCAATACAACCTAATAATATAGAAACAAATAGAGATTATACAATGTTAAAGATTAACAATAAGGTAAATCTAAGCTCTCACATACAATAAACAAATTTAAATCATCAAGGACAGAGGCATAAATCCCATAACAGTTGTAATTCTGCATTACTCAATTATAAAGAAAACAGGGAATACATAAGGATAGGTCTTATGTAATGTTTTATAATCTTTTAATAATCATTTAAGGGAACAAAGTGACATTGTTATACATATAGGTAACTAATGACATCAAACATAATAAATCTGAGATCTTCAAACTTATGAAAAGAAGTTGCAAAAAAAAAAACCCACAAGTTACAAGAGTCTGGAATTTTACTCATGCATGAGAGGAGAGAGTTTTTCTCCTAAGTTATGCTAATAATAGCAACCTAAAGAGATTGTGAAGGGCTCATGGGGAAAAATTTTATTTCAGCATAGCCTGCATTTTTTAACATAAGGGGCTGTTTTTTTAGTATACACTTGAATAGAAGAGGTACAAGGATATTTGCTGATCTACTGAAGCCGAGTTAGGTTTCTTTTTGGAAAACTTTTAGTCTGTTGGGGAGAGGAAGAGAAATACATTAATGGCAGCTAAGAAATAGATTAAATTCTCACACTATTTCTAAACATCCCATTGCAATGCATATTGACCTAGAAATCAGTTTGGGGAAGTATAGGGATTAGTAGGTAACTATGCATGCTAATATAGCAAGAACTGTAAGAACTAATATAGTAACACAATGATCAAAGTTGGAATTCAGGATCATTTAGATAGAAATGGAATTCTAAAGGATACTCAGCATGGTTTTGTAAAGGGAAAATCATGTTTAACTAATCTGGTTAGCTATTTTGACAGGGTCACTCAAGAGCTGGACTTGAGGAATAATTTCGACATTGTTAATTTTGATTTCAACAAAGCATTTGACTCAGTCCCACATGAGTGGTTACTTTACAAGATGGAACAGGTTGGAATCACAGGGAAAAACTTTAGATGGATAACTGGATGGCTTCAGGGCAAGAGGCAGAGAGTTGTGATAAATGGTTATTCCTCAGATTGGGTTGATATAAAAAGTGGGGTTCCCCAAGGATCAGTATTAGGACCACTGTTGTTTTTGATTTTCATAAATTACATCGATGAAGGGATAGAGGGCGTGATGTCTAAATTTGCTGATGATGTAAAGATTGGTAGAGTAGTTAATGATCGCCTCCAAGCAGAGCTTCTTCAGAATGACTAGACAGACTTCAGGGATGGTTAGAAAAATGGCAGCTATGCTTTAATCCAGCAAAGTGTAAGGTATTGCACCCACCTGGGGAACAGTAACCCCAAAATAACTTATACACTTGGTGGAGTTGATTTAAATTCGGTAGTGGAGGAAAGGGACTTGGGTTTTACGATACGGTGAGACTTTTAAGTTCTCTGAGCATTGTAGACAGGTTGCAAGGAAGGCCTATGGTGTCCTATCGATGGTGTATCGAACAATTGCTAGTAGAGATGAGGATGTCATAATCCCATTGTATAAGGCTATTGTTAGACCATACTTGGAATACTGTATTCAGGTATGGAGACCACACCTAAAGAAAGCCATTGTGCTTCTGGAAAGGGTCCAGAGATGGGTAACTCGCCTGGCGAGATCGGCAAAAGGGCGTCCATATGAGGAAAGACTTCAAATATGTGGGTTGCAGAGCTTGGAAACTATGCACCTTAGAGGAGACTTGATTGAGGTGTTTAAGGCTCTGAGCAAAATGAATGAGGACGAAATTTTCATGGTTATAAATGATTCTAGAACAAGGGGCTATAATTTCAAGTTACGGGGGGGGGGAGATGTTTAGACTGGATTACATGAAGTTTTATTTTAGCCAACAAGTTATAAATTACTGGAATAAGTTGCCTACATGGGTGGTTGAGATTGACAGTTTGGGGAAATTCAACGGTCAGCTGGATAATTACGTACGGGAGGAGGGAAATGCTTAGGTGGTATCCATTTCCTTTTCTCTTATTTATTAATTTTTTTTTTCTTATTATTATTATTTTTTTTCTTCTTATTATTATTTTTTTTATTATTATTTTATTTATTTATTTTTTTGTTATTTTATTATTAATGTTATTTTTTATTTTTTATTTTTTTTGGTTGGTGCAGCATAAGTCATAGGCCATGTGGCCATTGCTAATACTAACACTAACTGAAACTGGATGTAAGTCCATGGGTCTGGGAAAGTAATGGGAAATTACTGAACAGTTATGCTGTTAGAGTTGTTGTTAAGGCTAACCTGATATTAAAATGAAAATTTTTTACAGAAAGCACTTCTTAAGGAACCATACAGGATGCATTATGGTAACAAAAAACATAAAAAGACAGACTCTCGTGTGTTTACATACTAATGTCAGGAGTACTGATATTTTGATTAATATATCAAATAAATGAGATGCTGCCTAATTCTACAAATGTAGACATAATAGGAATATCAGAAAAAATCATTATAGATCAGATGACTTTGATAAATATAATGCACATCTTCACAGACAGAGTGCAATAACAGGGAAACTCATTGCAAGGTGTAGAGTGGAGAAGTAAATGAGAATGTCTTCTTACAGGAAACTTTAATTTTCCACTGGAACTTGCTGGTAGATCAAGTACCTATAAAATCCAAGGTGCTTCTGGATTAACTAAATGATTGCTTTCTATATTTCAACATGTTACAGTTTTTTTTTGTTTCTCTTATGAAAACCAAAAACATGAAAGGTATTAGAACCCTATAGCACTTAGTACTGTGCATAGGTTGAAGGTGAATTAGACTTGAATTTCTGTAGGTTGTAATTTTCAGGAAATATGTGCGAAAAGAAGTTGTCCCAGAAAATAGAGGCTGAAGGAATTAATGAAGAAGAAGAAAAGGTAGTTCTGTGAGTTTAAAGTTAGACAATAGAACTATGCTGATGGGTTGTTGGAACACAAGTTTGGAATGGTTTGGAAGAGGTGGGGGGTAACACAGGCTTGAAACCCGGTCTAAACAAGAAGCGTGTGTGCTACGCACTGCTGCTCCTGCCCACCTGGCTACGGTTATGTTATTTGTTATTTGGTTTTTAGGAGCATTAGCAACTAAGGCCATATTGACCCACCTGGCTACGGAGGCGCCATGTAGTGGCCTCAGAATGAAGAGTACCTAAGGGCCTAAAAACACCAAAGGATGGCTGTGATGAGATGTTAATGGTTTCATTCTCAAATTATAATATAATTAATTCTGTGTTATTGTCCACACTTTGTTATGGTCCATATACACAGTATGGATGATAAAATACTACAATAACTTTTGAGTGGAAATACCACTGCATGTTCGTGACACTACTATAGTGTGATGTTGCTGATATTTTAAGAGATAACAATAGAGATTTAAACTTTGAAACATTATTACTTTTTGGTAGAATAATAAATTTAAAAGAACTGACTTAAGTTAACCTGTGATTAAAAAATTTATTTTATGAACATTTACAGAAAAAATTATTTTACTGCATTTTTATATGTAAAAATATTAAGAATTTAGTTCATTAAAATCATTGTTTAGTCACAAGGATGTTTCTTGGTTGTTGGATCATCCTTGGTAGGCACTGCTTCCCCCAATACCTGTATCAGCATATTTGGTGCCAAGTATCATACTATGCTCAGTCCTTCAGATCATGTTATTCTCTCTCTCTCTCTCTCTCTCTCTCTCTCTCTCTCTCTCTCTCTCTCTCTCTCTCTCTCTCTCTCTCAATTATATATATATATAATATAAAATCACTCAGGTATGGACACATGATACTGTCTCTGGAGTGGTCAATTACTTGGGTGAGTGGGGGAAGGTGGTTGCTATTAATTGTATCGACTGTTTTACTATTAATATCCAGACATTTGCATATCTACAAATAACCTTTATTTACAGGAAAATTAACAATGCATACTGATACCTCTGGTCAGCCTCTAGCCTTTGTGGAGCACTCTACACCAGTTTTTTGTAAATATCCTCAGATATTTTTCATCATTCAGCCTTCAAAGTGATGACAGTTCAGCTTTGTTTTTTGGCAGTCTCTCCCCTCTCACACACACACACACACACACACACACACACACACACACACACACACACACACACACACACACACACACACACACACACACACACACACACACCTGATGATCCAATCTATCCCAGTGGTTCTCTATAGGATTGAGCTTAGGGCTCTGGATGGCCAGTCCAACTTTTCAATACTCATGTCCTCAAACCAGTCTGCCACAATGCTCTGTAAACCATGGAGCATTGTCCTACTGATACAGGTATGGGCCTTCCTCATACTTTCCCGACATGTTGCCACATTGTTAATGCACTATTGTAATTAGGTAAAGCATTTTTGTCCAAAATGTCTAGATAGACTTGAGCATTCATAGTTTTGACCAATGGTAATAGACCAAAAACAGCATCAGCCATCATGCTGCCTCGCCAAACTTCATTGTTGGGAGGATTTGGTATTTGGATTTTAGGAGCATTAGCAACTAAGGCCATATTGCTCCGGGAATATGCGGTGGTCATTCCCTGACCTTTCCGCATCCTCCGTATTTGGTGGTGACGGGCTCGAACCCCGGTCTAATCAAGAAGCGTGTGCTACGCACTGCTGCTCCTTCCCACCTGGCTACGGAGGCGCCTTGTTGGGAGGATATAGCCCATCAGGTAGCTCTGGGCTTTCACCACATCCAGCATCTAGCATTAGTTGAGATGATTAATGACTTATAGACAGCAGCATGACAGTAATTCATATCATACATCCTATGCACTGCACTGGTGCTAACATGTGACCAAATTGTCTCATTGATGGTCTGTTTGTGCTGCATTGATTTCAATCTGCATTCCAAGTGGACAATTCTTTGCAGAGCTCTCCTGTCACATTCCATCAGCTTAGCTTCAGAGATTTTCCCCAAGTCATTTTGTGACATTTTCAGAAACAGTCCATTCCATTCCATTTGCAGATCACATCACCAATCAGGACTTGAGAGGATCTTCACTGCTGTTAAAATATCCCATACTGGCCAACTGCTTATGTGGCACCCTATTATAATTCTGTGCCAGAAGACCATTAACTCCATTGATCGTGGCATCCTGTAATCACAATCATATTATTGTCTCCTTGGAGGTCTATGAGCATATTTACAGTTGTGTCTGATTTGTAATTCTTGGAGAGAACACGACCAACTATCAATGGGAGGGGTGTCCAGATATTATTGATAGGGGTGTAGGTGCACATCTGAAATGTACACTCTTAAAAATACTGTAATCTACATATTCTTAAAAAAAAACTCATATAAAATATAATGTAATTGTGCATACATTTTAAAGTTAAGAAAGATTAAAGAAAGCATATGTTAATAAGGTTTACCTTCAAACTGGTCTTTTTTCACAAGTAATGCAGCAAGATTAAGGATCTTGGAGCTATCTATGCAAAATCCTGGATTAATTTCTTCACTAAAGAGAAATAAATAAATTGATTATTCATATTAAAAGAATCTCTCAAGAAAATTCCATTTTTTAATACACACACACACACATACACAGTGGTGTCACCCAGCTGGCTTCCACCAGGTTAGGGAAAATGGTTGTTAAAGTTTTATACACAAAACAAGATTTACTGACAGTAGTAATGGCATCAGTTTGAAATAATTTTTAGAACCAAAAATTGGCAATGAAGACAAATATATATGAGAAGTTTAAAAATTGAAGTTCAATTTCAAAGGACCCTATTTGTTGATAAATTGGGATGACAGACTGTTATTTTTCATCTATTTGCAACAATGAAATAAAGGAATAAATTCCCAATTCCCAAAACTTCTTAAAATCTGGTTATCAGAAAGAAACACATCTCGCTTCACTGTTCTTCAAAAACATATACTAAATAATAAATGATATGACTAGGTTGTTTTGGATTAATGTAAATGCACTACACAAAAACTCAGGATGCAGTCAGTGTATTTTAAGTAAATTGCTTGAAAAATCGGCACATTTATTTTGCAGAGGTAAAAATAAAAGTTTTCCAGTAGCAAAAGCCTATGGCCTTACACCTGACAAGATGAAGAAAATAAAACAATTTGTGAAGAATATACATTTTACCCTATTTGTAAAATAACAAGAGAAGTTTACCTCAATATAATAAGTAGAACACTTCCGTATGATACTCTCCAGAAATTAAAACGAAAAAATCAAAAATCTTACATTAGAGTAACAAATAATTAAAAATCAATTTAACACAATTAAAAATAAGAAAATTAATTAAAAGAATTTAACGAAAAAATTGCAAAACGATTTTCCTTTCTTTTTTATTTTTAATTTCTGGAGAGTATCATATGGAAGTGTTCTATATATTATATTGAGTTAAACTTCTCTCATTATTTTATAAATATTGATATCAAAGTAGAACGTATTGAGCATTACAGCTCTGGTTTGTACTATCTAATACATTTTACCCTATGTGGATGGTTAAGTACATGATACTGCACTATTTAATCAGAATCATATCCCATATTCATCAGCATCCTTTGAACAATGTGTGGTGTGGTTCCACTGGAATCCAGAATGAGAACTGATGATACAAGAATCAATATGTGTCCAGTGACTATTAAGCAGTGCCACACATACTGTTGAAAATACATTGCACCCAATGCAGTAAGGATATTGCATGTTAAGAGATATCCGCCATCCTTGTATTAATCCATTATATCATGAAAGATGATGCACATTACTTTGTGTGACACAAAATGCACTCAAAACATTTATCAGCCACTTTATCTCCGAATTTAACATCAACAGAATTCTACCTTGAAGTTATTTTAAACCTCACATTTTTGGGATTTGAAATAAGTATTTCAAATTCTACAAACATACAACTGTTTAAGGTATAATAAAAATCCAGTTAAGGTGTACCACAGGCAATGAAGGGTCAAACCACACTGAACATATCATTAGTAATGGTAGGAAGAAATCACATGTTATCAAAAGACCAAAGGCAAAAAATTGAAATATGTCACCCATAACTAAAGAATATTATTCCACGATTCCTGAATAATCACACAAGATTTAGAAAAAACCATTCTTGGAGGCCTAAGAGATTTTTCTAATCATCTTGTATATTAATTTGGATATATTGAAGTCCTATGACAGAAAATACATGAATTCCAGATAAATATATATATATATATATATAAGAAATAAATATAATAATGGGTTAAAAAAAGTGAAGTGGCAATAGAGGGATAAAAATAAAGATGATATGGCAAATGCACCTGAGTGCACAAAGCAGCAGCAAAGGATGCAAAATTTATATATGCTAGGTGGAATTAACAGGTCTGATGAAGAGTGCGAAGACAGAAGCATAAATTATACAAAATGCTAAAACTAATAGGAGAAGGATTGCAGAAATTGGAAATATTGTAGGCATGAAAAAGAAAGAATGTGAATATCCTATATGCTGAGTGATCACTGAATCATCACCATCTACCTAATACTTCGTAGGTCCTCCTTTTGCCCTCAGTACAGCAGCTATCCAACGTGGCATTGATTCAACAAGATGTCAAAAGCATTCGGGAGGTATGGCCAACCAAGCTGTGTATAATGTGGTCAGCAATTGGAGTATCCAGACGCTGAATATGCTTTTCCATAGTGTCCCACAAGTGCTCTATGGAATTGATACTGGGGGATGTTTGGAGGCCAATCAACGTGCTGGAAGTCAGAACTGTGTTCCTCAAACCATTCCTGCACAACAAGTGCCTGATGGCTTGGCGCATTGTCATCTTGGATGACACCATCGCCATTCAGGAAAAAGTGTAACACAGTGAGGTATACACAGTCAGCAAGCAGTTCACGATAGCAGAGACCACTGATATGTTGTTCCACATGCCCCAGGGGGTGTCCAAGTTCCTGTCAGTGAAACATACCCCCACATCACACAACTGCCTCCACTGGCCTGCATTTTTGATACCATGCATGATGGATCAAGAGCCTCATGTTGTTAACGCCAATCCGTACATGACCATCCATGGTGTAGAGTAAATAATGTGACTCATCCGACCAGCACACCTTCTTCCAGTCTTCTAACATCCAACTTACATGCTCTTTGCACCAGGTGAGTCTTTTATGCTGATGAATCTTGGTTAGGAGAGGATACCATAGGGATTGTCTGCTGATATAGCCCATACATGCGAGCGTGTGACGCATGGTCATGCCAGATATTGTTCCGGGTTGGCCCATGTTGTATTGGGTAGTCAACTCTTCAACAGTGCTGTGCTTGTTCATCTGTACAAGTTGTCGGACCCGGCACTCACCTCTAACATCAGCCTTCTCCACTGACCTTTGCAGGTTTGCCATCGGGTCGTTGTTTGACCATTTTGATGCCAGTCCTGGTACACTTTAACCATGGTGGCTCTTGAACACCCCACCAGTTCAACCATTTGGGATATTGAGGCACCAGCTCATCAAGCACCCACAATCTGTCCTTTATCAAAGTCCAAAAATCCTTCCTTTTAGCTATCACGCTCGGAATTTTGCTACCTACTGAACCACTGATACCTTATCTATGCTACGTAGGTTGACTAGCTCCACACTCTCATACCTCACATGGTTAACGGGTCGCATTCAGTTTTCATAGGGGTGGTCATAATTCAGTTTTTTTTTTTTTTTTTTTGTAGTTGTTGGTGCATCGGCTTCTGTGGCCATAGTGCACCTCCCAAGGTTTTTGCAGTACTTTGATCCAAGCCGAGACGGGATTCGAACCCGCGACCTTTGGGTTGTCAGGCAGGCACTTTACCTACCCGGCTGGCCCAGTTGGCCATAATTCAGTGATCACTCAATGTATGTTATAACACAAATTAGAGAGGAGGGAACTATAAAGCAAAAAATGATTAAATTAATATAAGGAGTAGTAGCTAGACTTATAACCAAATTTACCCACCCATATCTGATGGGTGGGTAAATTTGGTTATAAGCTTATAGAAATGCACAACAGATCATGTTGTGCATTTCTATACTTGTCCATACCTGTGGAAGATAAAGCAGTAATAGAATTAAAATTGGAAAAAGAAAAAAAAAAAAAAAAAAAAAGAATGTGTTTACAGTGTAACCAAGATGCAAAAATAAGTGGTTATAGGCTAATGACACAATTTAGAATAAATTTAAGGAGAATACGTTATAAAATATTCATTCATTTTCTTCCACAGGTATGGACAAGTATAGAAACGTAGATCAAGTGTAGTCCCCTGATGAAATACCTGATCATGTATCAATATTTACTTTTGCTAACATCAGATTTGATTTCATATTTGCTCTACCCCTTTTTTCAACTTATAACCAAATTTACCCACCCATACTGATGCTACCACACCTTATATTAATTTAATAATTTTTTACTTAATCATTTTTTGCTTTACAGTTCCCTCCTCTTTAATTGGCTTTTCAATTCAGCCTATAATTTTGCTTAATTCATTATAATATATAGGATATTCACATTCTTTCTTTCTTTTTCACGTCTACAATATTTACAATTTCTGCTATCCTTCTCCTATTAGTTTTGGCATGTTGTGCAATTTACGCTTCCATCTTCACACTCTTTTATCAGACCTATTAATTCCACCTAGCATATATATATTTGAATAATGGCTTTAAAAGTTAGAATGAAATTAAATGAAACAGGGAAATAAATAAATATAAAGCTATCATTAGAGGCAACAAAATGCACATCCTCCACATGATGCCCAGTACATAATTGATAATTAATATAAAAATAAAAATCAAATTAATACATATGCCAGTAGCATGGCAAAACTGTAGAGCGAAAAATTTTAACATAAAAATTAAATCAACAGGGAGGGGAAAGTAAAGGTAACAAGACTGAATCTGTAGCTGAAAGTCTCCAATTAATAATAAATCCATTTTAAATTTAAAATATAAAGCCAATTATATAATAATTTAGTGGCACCCCCCCTTGTAAGGTACCAGTTCCAAGAGACATGAAATATCACCAAAACAGGACTAAAACGAACTACTAAAATAAAACAAAGTAACAAAATAATAGACTTACCATTATGCCCAATATTGACAGAGGACCACAAGGCCAATAATGGTCATAGAATCACTGCATTTCAATCGCTAGACAAATCGTTGCAAAGGCGAACCAATCGAAGGACTGAACCACCCCTTAATCCCCCGATCGATCAACAAATGTAGAGGGTTTGCATAGCAGGGGTCCTTATGCAGCGAGAAATAAACTATAGAACAGACCAGCACTCCAGAGATCACATCCTCCACATGTTAATTTTTCGCTCTACAGTTTTTCCATGCTACTAGTGTATGTATTAATTTTATTTTTATTTTTATATTAATTATCGATTATGTACTGGGCATCATGTGGATGTGCATTTTGCTGCCTCTAATAATAGCTTTATATTTATTTATTTTTCTATTTCATTTCATTCTGACTTTTAAAGCCATTATTCAAATATAAATCAGGTGGTAGTAGTGGGTTTGACGTGCTAAAGCTGTGCCTATACTGCTATCTATATTTTATTTTATTTTTTCTGTCTATATAAGCTGATTAAGCTTACATTATGTTGGTGGTGTGGCTCTGCTCTGGAGTTCTGGTCTGTTCTATAGTTTATTTCTCGCTGCATAAGGACCACCGCTATGCAAATTCTCTGCATTTGTAGATCGATCGGGGGATGAAGGGGTGGTTCGGTCCTTTGATTGGTTCGCCTTTGCGACGATTTGTCTAGCAATTGAAATGCAGTGATTCCATGACCATTATTGGCCTTGTGGTTCTCCGTCGATATGGGGCATAATGTTCAGTCTATTATTTTGTTACTTTGTTTTATTTTACTAGTTTGTTTTAGTCCCATTTTGGTGATATTTCACGTCTCTCGGAACTGATACTTTACAAAGGGGGTGCCACTAAATTATTATATAATTGGCTTTATATTTTAAAATTAAAATGGATTTATTATTAATTGGGTTTAATTGAACTTCTAAATTATCTGGAGACTTTTGGCTACAGATTCAGTCTTGTTACCTTTACTTTTCCCCTCTCTGTTAATTTAATTTTTACGTTAATTTTTCGCTCTACAGTTTTGCCATGCTACTGGCATATGTATTAATTTTATTTTTATATTAATTATCGATTATATATACATATATATATATATATATATATATACAGGGTTTCTCAAAAATACACGGCATAACTTCAGGAATGAGTTCCTCATATGTAGACAATAAAAATATTTTATATCAACATAGTTCCAGAAATGCTTGGTTCCCGAGTTATTAAGCGGAATGACTTATCTCCCGCAGGTGATTTCCTTCATCACAAGGTACTGACAGAATCTGGTGGTTTTCCATTCCGACAATGTACTCAAATCAGGAGCAGTCGGTGGATAGGTAGAGGTGGACCAACTGCCTGGCCTCCACGCTCACCTGATTTAAACCCACTAGATTTCTTCTTGTAGGGCCATTTAAAATCACTGGTGTATTTGACTCTGGTAGCTGATGTGGAAACTCTCTGCAATCGAATTGTGACAGGTTCTGTGACAATACGAAACATGCCAGGAATTTGGCATCGTCTTCATGAGTCCATGAGACGTTGATGTGAGGCCTGTATTCAGGTGAACATTTTGAACAATTACTATAAGGTGATGTGAACAGTTAAGTATCATAGACAGACCTTCAAAACTCGGAAACCAAGCATTTCCGGAACTATGTTGATATAAAATATTTTTATTGTCTACATTCCTGAAGTCATGCTGTGTATTTTTGAGACACCCTGTATATATACACGAGGTGCTACCCAAAAGTTTCCGAAACGTATTTATAGAATAAATTAGACTAGCCCCGGGCCACCATCACTTTCAAGGTAGTCCCCTTGAGAGCATAAACACCGATCCCAGTGCTTCTCCCATGATTTGAATGCATCCTGAACTTCTATGTCATAGTGTTCAGCACTGCCTGCGATTCGGTTTGGATATCCTCTACGCTGTCAAATCTTTGACCCTTCAGCTTGATTTTCATTCTTGGGAAGAGGAAGAAGTCACTTCTTCCTCTTCGGAAGGGGGTGGGGGACGATTGTTATGTTGTTGGATGCCAAAAACTGCTCCACAGAGAGAGAGATGTGTGGGCCGGCACATTGTCATGATGAACGACCCAGTTGTTTGTGCGCCACTTCTCTGGACTTTCCTCCCGATGGCTCTCCTTAACCGTTTCAGGACGCCGCAGTAGAACTTTGCATTGACAGTCTGGCCAGGAGGGATGAATTCCTTATGGATAATCCCATCAATGTCCAAAAAACAGATCAGCATGGACTTCACATTGCTCCTCACTTGTCAGGCTTTCTTCAGTAGGTGCAAAGATGGGCTCTTCCACTGGGATGATTGTTGCTTGGTTTCTGGGTCATACCCGTATTCCTAACATTCATTACTAGTGACGACTGTAGAAAGGAAGCTTTGATCACTCCTGGCCTGTTCTTGAAGATCTCTGCTAACTTCCATGTGATGCTACTTTTGGTCTTCACTCAGTAACTGTGGCACGAACTTGGCCGCAATCCTTCTCATATTCAACTCATCTGACAAAAATCTGCTGACACGTGCCGTATGATAGTCCTACAATGCCACAAATGTTGTGGATGGTCTGCCTGTCTTCACGGATCACTGCCCAAACTTTTGCGACATTTTCTGGGGTGGTGCTCAATGATGGACGCCCAGAGCAATTGTAGTCATCGACTGACATTCAACCGTTTTTAAAATGGTTAAACCAATAGTAAGTCTGCGTCTTGCCTAAAGTATTGTCACCAAAAGCTTGTTTCAACTTCTTATGGGTTTCTGCTGCAGTATCGTTAAGAAGGAAACAAAACTTGATGCAAGCACGTTGCTCTCTCACATCAGCCATCGCAAACTACGCGAAACACACCACCAAAGAACTGTGCATAAACATTCAATGATTCTATCCAGCCCGATGGCATGCGGCACACTGATTCACAAAGGATGCATGCAGTGTTACCTAATGCCACAAGTCCATACTAGACATAGTTCCCATGCAACATTCAAATTTCAGGAAATTATTGGGTAGCACCCCATATATAAAGGTTAATTAACAATATCAATAAATAAAGTTGCACTCACATGAGTTTCTTGCAATAAAGAGCCTCATCTAGATTGCCAACAGTTACATTCAATTCCATGAACTGTGAAAGCTGAGGTGGCAGCAATCGATACCCACTTGCTTCCAATTCATTTTTAATCTTCAAAGCTTCATCATAATTCTGTGGGGAGGATAATGTTAATTTGTATCTTTACCTATGTTACTTACCATAATATCAAAAGTATATCTTCTCATCTTAGTTAATTCACATAAGTCCTTAACTTTTGTCTTCGTATAGTTATTAATTCAATGATATAAATTTACAGGGTTGGCCACAACTTGAGGTACTTTATTTTTGTCATAAATTTTTTTTCTATAAATACTTGCAAATTAATATCTGTTTTTTTGTGCTTCAGAACACTAAAATTGTAATAATGGGAAATATCCATTTAGGAAAGAATACAAATAGCAAAATTATTTGCAAAACTTGTTATTGTTATCGAGAATTTCTGGTGTACATCAGCTACTCAAACTATTGTGTACCAATCTTTATGGTATTCTACTTTATACAGTTTGTTATGTACTACACCTGTGCAAGCATGTGTGTATATATTCATAAACTGATTTGCATTTTATGCAGGCTGATAAATCCAAAATTAATTAATGGGGGAAGGGAGAAGAATTCTACTCCCTCCACCTGGGATTGGCCAACTAGTCCCAACTGAAGCAGCCTTTTAATCCTTTCAGAGACTGGAGGGTTCCTCTCCTGTCTACAAGGGTATTCGAACTCAGACCTTTTCAAATGTGACAGAGCATTATCCCCATTACACAGCAAGATTTGGGGAATGTAAATGTTACTCCAACATCCTCAAAGTCCACAAATTACTAAACAATACAAACTTATGATAATGCAGTGTAGCAGTTTATCTACATAAAAAGCAGTATATCTGAACTGAAAAATAAAAACATCTCTTTGTATGGAAAGTAACAAAAAAAAAAAAAAAAGAACTTTAAACAATAATTAGAATAAATATGTTTGGTCTAACACTTTTTTGATCTTTCTCCTTTTACTTTACAGCAAACAAAATAAAGAAAACATTTTGCATAAGCGCTCATTCACTCCTTAATACATGCTTTGCTCAAGTTCAACTCTCAGTGCATCTGACGAAAGTGATCTCTTAAAATAGTGGTTCAAGTGGGATTTAGAGATGCCCAATAGAGGGGGGTTACACTGTTGACTGTTTGCTTCTGTTGGCAGCTGCAATCTTTTGAGATTAATGGGGACTCATATATGAAGTCATGATAGAGGAAAAACTACTTTGGGATGCAAGGTGCTGTTTATACGCTTAAGACTACTGGAATTAGGGTACTGCTAGCCTGATGTGGTGCTACGGAACCTATGAGCGCCTCCATAGCCAGGTGGGCAGTGCATAGCACACACGCTTCTTGATTAGACCACGGTTCGAGCACTAGGAGCCTAATGCTCCTAAAAACCAAATAACAAACAAACAAACAAACAGAACCTATAGACATTTCTAAACAGAGTAATCTATAATACCTGCATATTAAATATGTCAAAAATACACGGTATAACTTCAGGAATGAGTTCCTCATATATAGACAATACGTTTATATAAAAATATTTTATATAAACGTAGTTCCGGAAATGCTTGGTTCCCGAGTTATTAACCGGAATGTCTTATCTCCTGCAGGTGATTTCCTTCATCACAAGGTACTGACAGAATCTGGTGTTTTTCCATTCCGACCATGTACTCAAATCAGGAGTAAGCAGATATGCACTTTATGTTTGGTTTGGTAGACGGCAATGCTCTGGAGACTCGTCGTTTGCACCAAAAAAGGTTCCCAGAACGAAGATGTCCAGACAGGAAAACGTTTGAAGGTATCCATCGCTGCCTTTGTGAACATGGGGCCTTTACACCTTGTGCTGCCAACAGAGGATGACCAAGATCTATGATTTCTGAAGTAGAGGAGGAGATTTTGGATGTTGTGCATGCCATTCCCGGAATCAGCACACGCAGAATAGTAATGAAACTGGCAGTTCAACGTTCGACTATTTGGAGAGTGTTGCGAGAACACCAACTATATCCTTACCATCTGCAACGGGTACAGGCCTTGTCACCAGCAGATTACCTTGCGCAAGTAATGTTTTGGTAATGGTTCTTGCAGCAGTATGGACAACTCCTCACTTTCCTGCCTTACTGATATTCACAGATGAAGCACAGTTCACACGAGACAGAATCCCAAACTTTCACAATCAGCATGTATGGGCTGAGGAAAACCCACATGCAATTCTTCCTCACATCACCAACAGCGGTTCAGCCTCAACATCTGGGGCGGGTGTTTTTGGTGATAAGTTATTTGGGCCCCATGTACTTCCAAACAAACTCAGAGGGCAGGCGTTCAGAAACTTTTTGGACAAGCATGCATGATGGCACTCCCACACATTTCAGCCACTTAGCCCACAATTACCTGAATCGAAGGTTTCCTGGTTGGTGGATAGGTAGAGATGGACCAACTGCCTGGCCTCCACGCTCACTGATTTAAACCCACTAGATTTCTTCTTGTGGGGCCATTTAAAGTCATTGGTATATTTGACTCCGGTAACTGATGTGGAAACTCTCCGCAATCAAATTGTGGCAGGTTGTGAGACAATTCGAAACATGCCAGGAATTTGGCATCATTTTCGTGAGTCCATGAGACGTCGATGTGAGGCCTGTATTCAGGCAGAAAGTGGACATTTTGAACAATTACTATAAGGTGATGTGAACAGTAAGTGTCATAGATAGACCTTCAAAACTCGGAAACCAAGCATTTCTGGAACTACATTGATATAAAATATTTTTATTGTCTACATATGAGGAACTCATTCCTGAAGTTATGCCATGTATTTTTGAGACACCCTGTATAGATGGTTCTAGAGAACCTATGGACATTTCTAAACAGAGTAATCTATAATACCTATATATTTAATATTCCCATTAATAATCTTTTAGAATAGTTTCCCATATATTACCATCAATGGTAATCTATGAGAAGATATTCTAAAAAAGTCCCAACTCAAAGAGAATTTTCAGTGAACTAAAGATATCAAAAAAAAAAAAAAAAAAAAAACCCTGATATCAAAGGAAAAAACTTTCAATTCTTAAATTGAAAAATAAATTAGCTCTTCTGGAATAGTTATGAGACTGCTTAGGAAGAAATATCCTGACTAGGTGGCAGTGATCACAGTGTACTGACGTGGGATTTACTTAAAGATTTAATTACCATCAGGGGTAAAGGAAAGGGTTTTTGCTTCCGTAAAGGCGAGTACAGTGGTCTCCGACAGTTTTTAAATTCTGTACAGTGGGATCAACTGACGATCAACAGTAAATTCTAAGTGGGAAGCATTCAAGGAATTAATCGTGGAAGCTACTAAAAGTTTCATACCTATTAAGAAATATTGTTCAAGGTTTAGGCCTAAATGGTTGTCAAATGAACTAATGAGACTCGTAACAGAGAAGAAAAATGCATGGGATGCATATAAATTATCAAGCGACTCAGAAGCCTATGGCAGATATAAGTTAATCTGTAATCAGGTGACAAAGGAGGTTCAGCAGGCGAAGGCAGATTACGAGAAATCCTTGGCAAAAGATGCTAAGAAAAACAGCAAGGATTTCTTTACTTATATAAACTCTAAAAGGAAGGGGATGAATCTGATTGGTCCACTTGACATCGATGGTTCGACTATTGATGATCCTGCTCAGATAGCAAACAAACTGAATGAGTATTTTGCATCTACATTCACATGTGAGGAATTATTAAGGTTTGAAAATGGCAGAAGGTTATCAAATTGTAGCAAGATACTTAATGATTTTGTAATAACTGAGAGCAAAGTGGAAGAGAAATTGTTGAAGTTAAACGTAAAGGGGTGGATGGGATCTATCCAGTTATATTAAAGGAGGCGGCAAAGCAACTAAGCAAACCCTTAGCAATAAGTATGAGAGCATCCTTGGACTCAGGGGAGGTTCTCACGGACTGGAGATATGCAAATATATCCCCAATTCACAAAGGGGAATCGAAGGGTGACACGAGTAATTACAGACCAGTTAGTTTAACTTCTGTTCCGGGTAAAATAATGGAGTCGCTGGTTAAAGATGCATTGCAGGATCATCTAGACAAGACTGCAGCATTAATTCAGACACAGCATGGTTTTGTTAAGGGTAAGTCTTGTCTGACAAATTTGATAGGATATTATGATGTGGTTACAAAGGAACTGGATGCAAAAAATAATTTTGATATCATATATTTGGATTTCAGGAAAGCTTTTGACACTGTTGCGCATGGAAGACTATTGTACAAATTGGAGCAGAATGGTATTAAGGGTAAGTTGATACAATGGATAAAAGGATGGTTAAGTGGGCGAAGACAGAGGGTGGTAATCAATGGGTGCTGCTTTTCTTGGACTAATGTTATTAGTGGTGTCCCACAGGGGTCAGTGTTAGGTCCACTGTTGTTTTGTATATTTATCAATGATATTGATGAAGGTATATCAGGCTTAATGTCGAAGTTTGCAGATGATACAAAGGTTGGCAGGGTTCTTAATGACAGTAATGGCAGTGTGCTACTGCAACAGGATCTAGATAATTTGGGCAGATGGGCTAAGAAGTGGCAACTGAAGTTTAACCTTGACAAATGCAAAGTACTGCATATGGGTAGAAGTAACCCCAGAGAAACGTACCAACTGTGTGGTACTACACTTAAGGTGGTAGAAAATGAAAAAGACCTGGGAGTAATTGTGCAATGCAGACAGGCTGCCAGGGAAGGTCATGGGGTTTTGTCAATGATATATAGGAATTTTGCTAGCAGGGAAAAGGAGGTGATTATCCCTCTGTATAAGGCAATGGTCAGGCCACGCCTTGAGTACTGCGTACAGGTCTGGAGGCCTCATTTTAGGAAGGATGTAGATTTACTTGAGCGTGTACAGAGAAGGGCAACAAGATTGGTGAGGGGAATGAAGGGATCCTCTTACCAAGAGAGGCTTAAGTTCCGCAAATTGCAGTGGCTGGAGACTAGGCACCTGCGCGGTGATCTGATTGAGGTATATAAGGCCTTGAATGGGTTGAGCACACTGAATTCTGATGGGATCCTTCCACTTGTTCAGATTACGAACCTAAGGGGGCATAAATTCAAATTAATAAAAGACAGATGTAGAATAGATGTGCGGAAATTTGCCTTTAGCCAGCGAGTGGTTAATTGCTGGAACAAACTTCCATCTGTCGTTGTGGAAGTTGATAGGTTGAATAAATTTAAGGAGGAACTGGACAGGCAAGTGGAGAGAATGGTGTGATTTTTTTTTTTTTTTTTTTTTGTTGGCTGATGCTGCATAAGCTCATACATTTGCTTTCTTGCATCACATGCCACTACTACTACTACTACTACTTGTTTTCATCAACAGTACTTATATCTGAGCATGTTTAAGATAAACTTTAATTTCATAGAAAAATATTTTTTTCATTATAAGCACGATGCTGTCCCTTGCCTTTCATCTTTATCGTTTTTTAGGTGCTTAGGCATATATTGTTTTCACCATGTCCGTCCATCTGTCTGTCCATCATCGACTTGTAACAACTCAACTCCCATGGATTGATTTTCATGAAATTTTATATTTAGTTCATATAGAAAGATCAGCCAAGCCATCCCAAATTTCATTAAAATTGAAGAAATAGAAATCTGGCAATTTTTATTCCTTTTTCTGCACATGCTTTGTGTGTATTGTTATGCAAGACTCATGAACCTGGTATTGTTTGCAGAGAGAAACAAATACATACAGAAAACAAAAAAAAAAGGATGCAGGAGGTGAGTAATAAATATTAGACAGTTCCAATTAAACTGAGCAGCTGTTTCAAGAATAAAAAATTACAGAGTTTTAAGTGTTCTACAAAGTTATAATCTTAGTAATTAATTGATAACTAAATTTATTTTTCATTTCAGTTAATCACAGAAAAAGAAAAAAAATTCAATTTAATAAAAAATAGAATGTTACTGAAATATAATGCACTGTGTACATTATCTAACTTGTAATGGAAGTATGTTATTGGATGGTTAGATATTTCTTAATAAGAAAAAGTTCAATCAATGTCACATTTTCAGTGTGTTTTATTAGTCCGTGGAAATCTTTTAAGAGCAATCATAGCCTCTCCTGTCCCCCCCACCCACAGAAATTTGTTTGCACAAATAAATACACATTTCACGGATTACTACAGAATGAAAGGCAGATCTAGGTCAAATTTTCAACCTCTGTTCTGTTGGTCCTTGATAAAATTTTAGGTCCAATTATGATTTCACAGCCCTCATTCCCTCCACTCCAAAAAAAATCAGCATAAATGAAAGTAGGATTTTGCTTTAATTTATAAGAAAATGCAAGTTGCTACCAAATTTTCGACATATATTTTGTTGGCCCCTGGAATGGTTTTAAGTTCGATTCTGATTTCATACCATTCTGTCCCCAATTTTCCTTACAAAATTATTACTATAAATTTGGAACAGAACTTTGATTCAAAATTTAAATGCTTACTTACAATATTTTATGAATCCTTGTAAAAAATTTTAATGTTGATGAACTGACTTATTTTGTTTCAAATCATGAAATATTTCTATTCGTTAACATGCCTGAAATATAACACACCGCATACACTAACTAACTTGTTTATATAAAATATGCAAGCAAAGGGTAATATTACAGAAATGATAAATATATATATTTTACACTATGCATATTGATATTTAAAAGAATTTTTTTTTTATAAAATATCAACAAAAAGACATGTTTGCTGAGACTTATCTTGGCTAATGCATGCAAAAAAAAAAAAATAAAACGAAAATCCACTAGACGATTTCACCAACTCAATTAGACATTCATTGTCTCCCTTGCCAATCATTTAAGGATACTCAATCACTGTAGAAGTCTTCATAAAATCTAATAAAACTAAATGCCAGCCAAAATAACTCTCTTATTTCAGTTTACAAATATTCATGCCCTTCAAATGCATATTTTCATTGGTGTTTTCTAAAATATTCTTTAAAAGATCAACACAGTGTAGTTTAAAATACATATATTTGTAATTCATACATCATCACTCTTTGCCTCTGCATTTTATATGTTCTGAGACTATGTGTATCTTAGTCTCTGCATTTTATATGTTCTGAGACTAAGATACACATACTTGCTTTTCGTGCATGTTTGTTGTTTGTTTGTTATTTGGTTTTTAGGAGCATTAGCAACTAAGGCCATATTGCTCTGTGGATATGCGGTGGTCATTCCCTGACCTTTCCGCATCCCCCGTATTTGGTGGTCACGGGCTCGAACCTCGGTCTAATCAAGAAGCGTGTGCTACGCACTGCTGCCCCTGCCCACCTGGCTACGGAGGTGCCTTTTCATGCATGCACTCACTGCTATAGTCATGATGTTTTAGTAGTAGTAGAGGCATGTGATGCAAGAAAGTAAGCTTATATAGCATCAGCAAAAAAAAAAAAAAAAAAAAACCCCACCATTTCACAAATCCATTCCCGCTAAAAGTTTGTACAGTTCTTCCTTGAATAGTGTAAGTTATGCTGGCTTAAAACAAATTTCTGCACATCTATTCTACAACTGTCTTTCCTCAATTTGAATTTATGCCCCCTCAGGTTTGTAATCTGAGCAAGAGGAAGAATCCCATCACAATTGAGCCTGTTCAACCCGTTCAAGGCATTATACACCTCACAGGTGCCTAGTCTCCAGGTGCTGCAATTTGCAGAAATTAAACCTTTCTTTAAAATAATGTGCCATTATTTTCTTTCTACATGATGATATCTGAATAAAAGTTTTTTAAAAGTGAATAGTGAATTCTACCGAATGGTCCAAAGGTCACTAAATTTAAATGTTGCTGATTTTTTTTATAGGTTTAAAAAAAATGTGTGCAACAAGATAACAGTTCATTTTCATTTGAAAGATTTAGCTTACTGAAAAGACTGAGAGTTGAGTTTTGAGGACATTTTAGAATGGCTTCTCATAAATACCAGTATTACCTTCACTCTGCATACAACTTTCATGCTTTCGTATTTTACATGTAACTTCATTATTGTATACTTTCCTTAAAAGATTTATTTTTCCCCATTATTCCAATTTACAAAATATTACAAGTGTTATGAAATGTAAAAACAGATACCAGTTTATAGGTATTTGTAGGAAAAAAAATTATGAAACAATTTCATCATTAATTTGGTCCACTCTGTATATCAAAAATCACAGTGAGGAAGCAATTTTAAATCAACAGAATCTATAATAATATTTACACTACAAAAGTATTAAATCCTATTCAAAAAATTATATTTCATTAAATATAATAAAGGATTACTCAAGTGAGATTTGTGATATACACATTATGAGAATTAAAATACACTGAACATTGCAAATGTTCAGTGCGTAGTAAATGTATAACTAACCTGTAATAAATTCAAGGAGTGGTATTAATATTAACAAACAAACAGTGGTATTAATATTAATAATAATAAACAAACCAGCATCAAAAAAAAAAATTCTGACACCAGTTTGTAAACATCTAGTTATTAATACTAAAAAGTTTTTATGTGGATTTGATATTCTTGAATTATATTAATTTTACCTTATGACGATAATAATTCTGAAAAAGTTGATATAAGACTCCTCTTGTATTCTTTCCTTTAGCCTAAGATAAAAGAAAAATAGACACTAAAATCTAAACCTGCAAATACTTAAATAGCAAACTGAGCAATTTTCATATACAATGTATCATTTTCCAAAACTATGATAGCCAAAGACAGTTTATGCATCATATATATTCACTAAAATAAGCAAAAAAGTTATAAATGGCATAACAATAGCTAAGAGGTCAGTGCAAAAGTACAGAAGAACTTTAATAGCTCTTCAAATCCATGTCAACATCATCATCCAAATCTGTTATACACAGTGAGTGCATAGGTCACTATGACATAGTGGACATTGTGTTGAGGGTTAAGCAGCACCGGTGTTTGCCCACAACTCCACTATCAGTTCTCTTGTTTCCAGATACATTTCCCTGTAAATACCAGAAAGTGTAAGTTCATCATCATCAGCCATTTTCAATCCACTGCAGGATGAAGGCCTCTCCAGCAACTTTCCAGTTCCTTCTGTTTTGAGCACTGGCCATCCATTTACTACTCAAAAACTCATGAATTTCATCTATCCATCTCCGCCTTTGTCTTCCAGGTTTTCTTCTAGCTCCTCTTGGGTACCATTCTGTTATTTTCTTAGTCCATCTGTCATCATGTCTTCGAGCTATGTGTCCTGCCCAAGACCATTTTAGTTCCTTAGTTTTGATAAGAATGTCCTTTACTTGAGTTTCCTGCCTAATCCATGTGTTTCTCTTCTTATCTAACAGTCTGATTCCCAATATAATTCGTTCCATTCTTCGCTGTGTAGTTCTTAGCTTCTCTTCCATTCTTTTGGTGAGTGCCCAAGTTTCACTTCCATAAGTCATGGTGGGGAGTATACATTGATTCATTATTTTACGTTTCAGACAAACTGGGATATTGCTCTTCAGTATGTGATTATATTTCCTGAATGCTATCCATCCAAAATTTATTCTTCTCTTGACTTCCAGCCATTTATCATTATTACAGCTAATAACTTGTCCCAGATAAGTATATGACTCCACCTTTTCAATTACTGCTCCTTCAATCATTATTTCCCTTTCCGTGGCATACTTGTTCATCATTACTTTTGTTTTAGCCATATTCATCTTTAGTCCAAAATCCTTACTAACTATGCATAACTGATTAAGATTTTCCTCTAATTCTTTGGGATCGTGGCTTATGACCACAATGTCATCTGCAAATCGTAAATGGTTTAGGTACTCTCCGTTCACATTGACTCCTTTCTGCGACCAGTCTAATCTTCTCAAAGCTTCCTCAAGGGCAGCAGTAAACAGCTTCGGAGATATTGTGTCTCCTTGTCGAACTCCTTTCTCGATTTTAAATTTGCTACTGTCTTTGTCTAGTCTAATAAAGGATGTAGCACTCTCATATATTTTCTTCAAAATCATAATATATGGAGTATCTATGCCTTGTCTTTCCAGCGCCCGAAACATTGCCTTATGCTGTATGGAGTCAAATGCCTTTTCATAATCCACAAATGCCAGGCATAATGGTGTTTTATATTCATTTGCTTTCTCCATTAGCTGTGATATTACGTGAAGGTGATCCATAGTTGAGAATCCTGTCCTAAAGCCAGCTTGCTCTTTCGGTTGATTCTCATCAAGTATTCTTTCTAATCTGTTAGTAATGACCCTTGTGAACAACTTGTAGATATGGGATAACAAGCTAATTGGTCTATAATTTCCAATTTCTGATTTATCTCCTTTCTTATGCAGCAAAACTATGATTGCATTATTCCACTGCTTAGGCATCACACCTTTTCTAATGCACTTTGTGAAGAGCCTCGCCAGTTTTTGTGTTATGTCTCTTCCTCCCAATTTTAACAACTCTACAGTAACTTCATCTTCCCCTGGGGCTTTCCGCTTCTTCATTTTCTTCAATGCATGTTCTACCTCATCAGGAAGAATATCGGGTATGTCGTATGTGTTGCTACTTTGCAATCCATCTTCCCCACTGCTGGTATCGTTCCCTCGCTCCTTGTATAATTCTCTATAGTAGTCTTCTGCTATTTGAATTATGCCTTCTCTGCTGTTTATAAGTACACCATCGCTATTCTTCAGTTAATAACATGTTAATTTCATGTTATTACCCTAATGTAGGGTTCTGTTGTTCTTCTGGCTTCTTTGCCGGGTGGTCTGTGAATCTCCACATACTCCTGGTTTCTATCCACGGCATGGGGAGTTGGGCCAGGGAATCAAGAACCATTACTCTGGGTAAGCCACCCTGGAGTTGTCTGAGCTTCCCAGAGCCCTCTGTGGGAAGCTTAGGAGATCCCCAAGGGAAAAAAATTATTTAATAAAAATAAAATAATAATAAAAAATAAATAATAATAAAATAAATAAAAATAAAATAATAATAAAAAACAAATAATAATAAAATAATAATAAAAAATAAATAAAAATAAAATAATAATAAAAAATAAATAAAAATAAAATAATAATAAAATAATAATAAAAAATAAATAAAAATAAAATAATAATAAATATAAAATAATGCTGGTTACATCAGACCAAACTTTATCTGATTGATGTAGCCATAGGCAATTGAGCACATAGTGGTATACCTCGCAACAGTGGTTTCCAACAGATGTAAAAGATAAGCTATTATGTATGTAGCACACAATAGTAAGCAACCTCTGGAAGAAAAAAAAAAAATCCACCATTCATTACTGTTTATGGTACCAGAGTGTGTTTGAGGATTGAATATGTTCTGATGCCATGTACGGCGGTATCCTAATCCAACAAGCCCTCAAAACAGAGAATGCCAGACCAGGGAACTTCAGGGCCATGACTGGGTGTAGGTGGGAGGAGGGGGGGAACTTATGTTTGGGGTAAATTAAAGGATTTACTAACTGAGTGATGATATGGTTTTAATTGCTGATAGTACTTGTTTTGGTGCCTAAAAGCAGATTGAGGGAGAGGAATCGCAGGCCAGGAAACTTGAGGATTGAGGGGTCCAAATGAAGGTAAAATAGGATGGAGAATCTTACAAGTGCAGTCTAAAGGCGAGCATTTTCGAATTTTATGATGGGGAGGGGCAAACATTTCTGCTAAACATGGGGAGGGGGCAGTTGAATTTTGATAAGATTGCTGATGCACTGGAGGGGAAAATCAAGTTCAAATAGAGATTTTCAGGGATGGGGATCTTTTGGTGGGCTTGTTTTCATTAAAGGGGTTAGAGGGAGAGAAGTTACAGGCTATTTAAGGAGAGGACACAGCTTCCATAAGCACAATAAGTGGGGGTAATACAAACAGGCCTTTAAAAAGAAGTGAGGACTCACTACAATTAAAGCTATTTATGAAATACTCAATACTAAAGAAGTGAATATACACACTTTCATACAGTTTCTATATATATATATATATGGAGAAAAAAATTCTTCCTGGTACATACAGGCTAATTTATTTGTGTGGAAATTAAATTACAGTTGTAACTCCTGCTATGGTTTGAACAGACTCTGTTGGCAAACAATTGAAGCAGAGAGAGGGTAGAAAGAGTGAGCAAGTAGGTTCAGATGAACTAAGAGAGTCCCAGTAGGTGAAGGGAGAAAGATGGGTACCCTCTCTTGAGTGGGCCCTACCACTCAAAGGAGGAGGGAGATGAAGTGCTAGGGAAAGAGAGCCTCAGATGGGAAGAATAACAAGTTTCATGGTTGACCTTTGAGTGTGGGGGTCAGAAGAGTCAATAGCCAGCAGATTGCTGTCTGAAAAATCTCACACCAGACAGGTCAGCAGGGCCAACCCATAAGATGGCTGGCTTGTTCCTAGGCCACTGCGACATAGTGTGGATATATTGTGTATAACTGTGAGTGTTGCCACTGGTCACTCACAAAACTGCTGGTCACTATGACAGTACATCAGTCCCAGACTATCAGTTTTCTAGTCAATATTTTTCTCTATGCAATCCTATTTCCTGTTACATCTTTAGCAACCAAGCCAAAGTAAGCATTAATGGTAATTGGTTCTATATTCTCAGAACTAATTACCATTAATTTTTGCTACAAATACTTGTTTAGTTAATCTCAGTTCTCTCAACCTTCCTACATGTCCACAACTTCACTTTTTATTGGATATTTGTTTCCCCAAGATAATTTCTTATTTCTTCATTTCTAATATAGTCTTGCCGCTGCTTCATCTTTCAGTTACACATTTATTTTTCTTAAAATTCTTATTTATGAAGATTATAATTTTTGATTACTTCCTTTATTTCTTACCCAGCTTTCAGGTTGACACAAGCTTACAAACTGTCATAAACAGCTATTTTTTTCTTTTTGATAATTTCTCTTTTTCTCAAAATGAACTTTGGTTTCTACTTTACTTACTGTTAATTTCCATGTTTAATTTTCCACTTTTGTTTACCAAGTTTAAAGACTGTTTCTAGGTACCATTCAAAATTGCTAACTTTTACTGATTTTTAGTTATTCAATCTATATTCTAAATATAGACTGAATCCAATTTTTTTATCCATTACACTAAATAAGTTACGTTGTTTCATTATATGGTCCATTGAAATTATAATTTTAATTTATTACATCCTGAAATAACTGTTGTATATTTTGATACACCTAACTGCAACAAAATTATACATGTGCAATTACTCTTTCTACTGTATATTGCCAAATTAGTGTTACATGGCAATCTCTGCAAATCAATTGTAAATATCTTGCAAAGTCATCAATACATTCTTGTCTTTTCATTGCTTACTCATTTTGTACACATATTTACTGTGTAATACAAGCAGATGAAAATAAGGCCATTGTAAATATTTCACAAGTGGAACCCATATTGTACTGTGATGTAACCTTAGGCACATATGATAATTTGCACTTTAGTTTATAAATAAAACACTTCAAGCTTATGGTTGTTCCAGTGCATCTTCTAAATTAATAAACAGATAATAACAATAATAATAAAATTAAGAGATGAAAATTGTGCAGCCCTACCTCAAACCAAGTTTAAACCTTAAACCATTTTCAATGCTTACTTCAATCCTCATTGCAGATTTCACACTTTTACACAAATGTTTTATTCCCCATAAAAAATTATTCTTGATGCAATAATTTTAATACATTTGAAATATCATCAAATCCTAAATACAAGTTCTTGTTATGATCCCATGTTTTTTTTATAACTTGTCTTAGTACATATATAAGTCTCTGCATCCCCTCTATTTGGCATAAAACATGACTGTTCTTCCTTAAGGTTACATTCAACAATACTTCTAATGCTCTTTTCTAAAATATTTACACAGATTAGGTTTTACCTGATACACAAAGGAGTAGATTTCCTCTGCATTTCTTTACTTGATATTTCCCATGATATTTTTTATCTCAGTAATAGGGATTGTATCCAAAATTTCTCTGATTTCAATCTTTTCCTCATTTTCAGTGAGGTCTTTAGCTCCTTTGTTTAACAAACAATCAGTATATTTACTCTGTACTTCTAAATATATTTCTTTTCCATTTTAATGTTTAGTTTTATCTTTTAATTACCCATATCACTTCTGATTACCTTAGTTATGGTCTCCCCACCCCCTCACCCTGTGTTTAGCTTTTAACTAAATGTAAAAATATTTTCCTACCTTCCTAATACTTGTTTTGCATATCTTTCCTAAACTCTTCCCAAGATTTTATTTTAGCCTGTTAAACATAATTAGTCCTCTTATACTTTCATTATATTTTGCTGTATTCCAATAAGGATTTATTAGCTTTATTCAACAAACATTTCTTATAGTAATTTTATTTTCTCTAACTGCCTCTTTAACTACTTGGGCCCACTATACCATTCTCTTTTGCTTCTACTAAAGTTTTCTTAAATTTTTGCCATTCTTAATATAAAATCAGTATCAAACATGTCATTTAACTTTTAAGCAAGAAGATTTTTTATTCAATGGTTATTGGCAAATCTGAGATGCTTCCTGAATTTTGCTAATTTTAATACTTTTTTTTTTACCACTTATTTTGATACCACTTATTTAATTTTTAAATTTTTATAGAATGGCAGTCATTTACAATCTCAAATATCCTATATACCCTTTTGTTTCAAATTCAGTCTATTCTTTTATCTTTAATTAGTTGATCCTTTTCTAAAATGAATCACTCATAGTTAATTATGCTTTTCTTGTTTCTATTATGCTCCTTCACAAAAACTAGAGAGCATCTTTGTGCTGAAATACCGTGTTTCCAATTAAGAGTGCATGGCTTGCTAAAATTCTAGTAGCATTTTACCATTATTGTTAGGTTTATCTTTATTTCCAAATTCTCCATCAATATAATGCTTTTTTTGTTATTAGCTTCTACTGATTTTTCTAAGATGTAAAAGAAACTGTTGCTTGTTATTTCTGACATAAGGGTTGCTTAGGCCATATTGCACCTATCAACAATATGAAGGATATACATGGTCATGAAGGGAAGAACTCTTTTATTTCATTGTTTCTTCTGCCTTGAACCTGGGCCACACATGCAAAGACAAATTTCATCATCCAAATTTCATTTTAAATTTTACCTGGATTATTCTGCTGGATAACACTTCCCAGTAATTAAAAGTTCTTTTCAATCTACTCCTAAAAACCAGTGCTACACTTTCCTTACAGAATAGATTAATTTATAATTATTGTTAGCTGCAGCCCTAACCACCGACTAATTCCCTATATTCATTCCTTTGGTTTCTGTAGTAAATTAACTTGCTGGTTAATCCAGTAACAAATTTAGCCTTATGTTTTTGTTTCCTGACAAGAGCACAGTAGGAACCTTGTTGATGAAGATGATTTCCAAGCTAGTTGAGTCTCAACTGTTTCATCCTACCAGAGTAATGTGGTTTTGGTCTATACTTTATCTAATTTGGTCAGCTTTGTCCTATATTGACAGTCCATGCTCTTTCACAGTAGTCATATAACTGGTTTCCCACTAACAGATTATACTAGAGAGAGTGTTTTACTGAGAAGATGAGACGTAGACAATGATTAAGAATCACAGTCTATTTTCCACAAGCACATTTAAGATGTGGTGGTCTCCTCCTAGTAGACAGCTTCAAACCTTTTAGTAACCACAGATCCACATGATACCATAAGATATGGGAGTATATGAACAGTCAATTTATTTATTCTTTTAAATTTAAATCTGAATCATTCTTACTGGAAGTTTGATTTTGATTTGGTTTTTAATGGCACACTGGCAGCCAAGGCCATCTTACTGGAAGTAAAATTATGATGATAAAATTATCAATATTATTATATATATAAAAATAATTAGATAGCATGAATCAGAGCTGTACTGCTCAATATTTTACTAATGTAAAAATAATAGATGATAAAAATCTGTCAACGTTAAGTTCTACAATAACAATAACAAGTTCTACAAGAACAATAAGTTTTATATTATTTTCCTGGTCAAAAGAGGAGGAAAAACGTCCAGGAACTGTTAAGATATAGTAATGTGATTTTAATGACATGTATCACATTTGAGTTACATGATATGTAACGCAAATGAGAGTTATATGATCCTTATTTCCTAATGACATGTATCATGTTTTGCCTATTTACACTTCTTTTAACTGCCTTTATGCTATTGAGAACAATATTCTGTGAATATTGCCAGCAGTCACTTACATCAAATGAGATGCAAAAAAAATGTGGATAATCGGCATGCTAGCCATAACAATGCCATAATTTTAGTTTTCACAAAGGGCTTAAATCACTACTGTACAAACATTTTGTGCAGAGTGAAGCTGGTTGGGTTGTTTAGATTTTGCACAAGGAAACCAAGGCCATTTGTCACAATGGCACATCAAACACCAGAAAAAAATCAACCCTCCCCTTACTTTTATATCATACAGTATTTGTGAACCCAGCATGCAACACATCTTTTTTTTTTTTTTAACAGTATACAATTCAGCTATGGTGTAATAAAAATCCATGAAATTTCATCCCACTGAGAAATATATATATATATATATATTATTTTATCTTTCTATTGTGGTTTATTGTGTTTATTTTCTTAATTACGTGTGTTTTCTACTCATAGGTATTATGGTTAATACATTACTGGTCTTTAAGCTAGCCTAAACTCGGTTATCTGGCATTTAAGATAACCGAGTTTAGGCTAGCTTAAAGACCAGTAATGTATTAACCATAACACCTATGAGTAGAAAACACACGTAATTAAGAAAATAAACACAATAAACCACAATAGAAAGATAAAATAATAATATGTACTCTGTTCGTACCCGGGCATTGCTAAAACAGCTACCGGGACAACAGAAAAATCTAGAAATAATTTAAGGAAAACCACTATAAAAGTATATTAAAAGTATATATATATATATATATATATATTATTCTTTAGTAATATGATAATTTATGTTGTATTTTACTTTTAATATACTTTTATAGTGGTTTTCCTTAAATTATTTCTAGATTTTTCTGTTGTATAGGCTAGCCGAGTTTAGGCTAGCTTAAAGACCAGTAATGTATTAACCATAATACCTATGAGTAGAAAACACCAGTAATTAAGAAAATAAACACAATAAACCACAATAGAAAGATAAAATAATTATATATATATATATATATATATATTTTATGGGTAATATATATAGAGTGGATTCCGGTTATTTGGGCCACCAGTAAATCAGGGCAGCCATTTATTTGGGACAAGTCTTAAAGAACAGAACCCAATTGAGAAAATTGCCAGGGTTTATTTCGCTTAATTGGGACAACATGCCGTTTAATCAGGACAGGAGACCGCAGCACTGGAGATTACCCTACGATTGTCTCCGACCAAACCACGTGGTTCAGTCAGATTTCTGGAGGTCACAACCATAAAACAATAAAAACAAGTGTCACCTGTTTATTAGGCTTTTCTGTTAGTGCAATGTTTGTTTTTTTTTTTTTTTTTTTAGGATCATTAGCAACTAAGGCCATATTGCTTCGGGGATATGCAGTGGTCATTCCCTGACCTTTCCGCATCCTCCATATGCACCGCCGCTCCTGCCCACCTTGGCTACGAAGGGCCTCCTGTTAGTGCAATCTATTATAAATGAATAGTAAACTCGATCTTATTGAATTTGCGATAATACCGACAGCTGGAATTCTGTGGGTTATTATGGTGAAATGTGCGTACACTTCCATGAAATCTTCAACCATATAAAAAAAATTTATTTTCTGAATCTTCTCTTCATTCCTATTTTTAAAGCTTCATAATTTGTTACTCTATTCTCACTTGCACTAATGTGTTACTTGCAATTTATGTGTGCTATGTTCTTTGTTATTGATTGCTTATCTTTTTACTGTTTTAAATTTTAACCCCCACCCACAAATGTCAACTAGTTAGTATGTACATATTAATTATTCTGATTATCACATATATCTTCCAATTTTCACGTATCATTTAACTTTTTAATTGGTAAGGCAAAAGGTTAAATTTGTGCTTAATATATCTTTACCTTTATAGCCTGTGCATAATATTCCTCCTATTTTCACTAATTAGAATCACTGTTTAATAGAATTAAAATTCAATTCACAAAAGTGATCACAATGACCGGTGCTTACTACACATCGTATAGTGAATGGTACTTTACTATGGTGAGTCCATTGTAACATGGTTTGATTGTATACTGAACCAATTGTAAAGCGGGGGGTCCACTGTATTTTTAACTATTTACATGAAACTTCGCATAATCGGGGCAAATTGGGCAGCCACTTAATCGGGCCAAAATTCACTAGTCCCGATGTGTCCCAAATAACCAGAATTGACTGTATTTCTCAACAGGTTAGTAACTGGAATTGAATCCAGTTATATTATATTGGCAGTAAACTTTGGATGTGGATCAGGAACTGAGCACATCATTTACGAAAATGACTGGTTTACAAAAAAGAACAAGAAGAAAAAAAAAAAAGATACCAACAAGTCAATCTGAATAAGATTCCAAACATTTTGTGCTGAATATGTGCTAAATTATGACGAAAGATGCAAAAGTTACAGTAAAGTTCAGGGCCTGCTCATTAGCCTAAACTACACCATATTATCTTTTTTTTTTTATACTTGCATAAATATATTTTTGCATTACTAAGTAAAAATGTTAAGAGATAAATTTTTATTCATTTTATCTTATATTTAGGGATTTCATATAAAAGTAAGTGGCTTTCAATAAAATGTCATAGCATATCATGTCACTAAATAAAATGTATGAAGGGCATGATATTTGTCAGAGAGGAGAAGAAATATCTATAAAGAAAAAAACAAGACTGCATAGAAAGTCATTAGAATTTTTTTTTTTTATTGGTTTTTTTATTGGTTTTTTATTAGTTTTTTTTTTATTGGGGAATATTACTTAAGATATTTGGGCAGGGGAGGTTGTCTGAGTATTCTGCTGTACTAAGGCAACCTGATGTTTCACGATGCATCTGTTTACATCAGGCAACCTGATATAAACAGGTGCATGTATACTTCCATGTACACCAATGCTAGGAGTATAGTTAATAAATTCGATGAGCTTGAAGTGCTAGTCAAGACATCAAAGGCAGATATTATTGGGATATCAGAGACATGGTGTCACACAGAAGCAGTGCAGAACTGGAATTTGGAGAGTACAATGTGCACAGAAAGGATAGACAGGACAGGAAGGGAGGAGGGGTTATGCTGTTAGTTAAGAAACACATAAAATCTAAGGAAGTGCATCCAATTGATGTGGGTGGACAATGCAATGTTGAGTCTGTTTGGTGTGACATAAGCACTGGGAAAGGAAAAATGAGAGTAGGTGTGTGTTATAGGCCTAATGAATCTGATGAGTATAATAAGCAATTGTGCAGAGAAACAGAGTGGGCCAGTAAATTAGAGTGTCTTATAATGGTGGATTTTAATTTCCCGGATATTGACTGGAATTTGTGGGTTGGTCACTCACACACTAGCAAGGCTTTTGTAGATTTATTGGATGATTGTTTTCTACAGTAGCATGTTCAGGAAGCAAGAGGGTATAATACTCTTGATCTGATTATCGGTAGTGATTCTTCATGCATTAAGAATCTGCAGATAAATGAACCACTAGGTGGCAGTGATCACAGTGTGTTGAAGTGGGATTTACTCAAGGAGGTAACTACCATCAGGGGTAAAGGGAAGGGTTTTTGCTTTCGTAAAGGCGATTACGATGGTCTGAGACAGTATTTGAATTCTATATAGTGGGACCAACTGATGATGTTACCAACATGAAATTCAAAATGGGAAGCATTCAAAGAATTAATCTCGGAAGCTACTAGGCTTTTCATACCAACTAAGAAATATTGTTCAAGATTTAGGCCTAAATGGATGTCAGATGAACTAATTAGACATGTGACAGAGAAAAAAATGCATGGGATACATATAAATTAACATGTGACACAGAAGCCTATGATAGATATAAGCTGGTCTGTAACCAAGTTACAAAGGAGGTTAGGCAGGCGAAGGCAGATTACAAGAAATCTTTGGCAAAGGATGAAAAGAAAAACAGCAAAGAGTTCTTTACTTATGTAAACTCTAGAAGGAAGGGGATGAATCAGACTAGTCCACTTGATATCGATGGTTCAACTGTTGATGATCCTGCTCAGGTAGCTAACAAACTAAATTAATATTTTGCATCGACATTCACACATAAGGAGGGGAATGCCAGAGGTGTATCCAACTCTGGCAGTAAGCTAGATAATCTTGTAATAACTGAGAGTAAAGTGGAGGAGAATTTGTTGAAGATAAACACAATAAAGGCACCTGGGGTGGATGGAATCTATCCAGTTATATTAAAGGAGGTGGCAAAGGAAGTAAGCAAACCCTTAGCCATAATTATGAGAGCTTCCTTGGACTCAAGGGAGGTATCCATGGACTGGAGATGTGCAAATGTGACCCCAATCCACAAAGGGGGATCAAAGGGAGACACAGGTAATTACAGACCTGTTAGTTTAACTTCTGTTCCAGGGAAATTAATGGAGGCACTAGTTAAAGAAGCACTGCAGGATCATCTAGACAAGACTTCAGTTATAGCTCAGACACAGCATGGTTTTGTTAAGGGGAAGTCTTGCCTGACCAACTTGATTGGATACTATGATGCAGTCACAAAGAAAATGGATGCAAAGAATACCTTTGATATCATATATTTGGATTGATGATTGATTGATTGATTTGGTAGTTGTTGGCGCATCGGCTTCTGTGGCCATATTGCACCTCCCAAGGTTTTTTACAGTACTTTGATCCAAGCCCGAGGCGGGAATCGAACCCGCGACCTTTGGGTTGCCGGGTAGGTACTTTACCCACTCGGCTAGCCCGGTCGGCTTATATATTTGGATCTTAGAAAAGCCTTTGATACTGTTGCATATGGAAGACTGCTGCACAAATTGGAGCAGGTGGCATTGGAGGCAAATTGCTGCTATAGATAAAGGGATGGTTGAGTGGGAGAAGACAGAGAGTGGTAATCAATGGACAGTGCTTTTCATGGACTAATGTTATTAGTGTAGTCCCTCAGGGTTCAATGTTGGGTCCATTGTTGTTTTCCGTATTTATAAATGATATTAATGATGGTATATCAGGCTTAATGTCCAAGTTTGCAGATGATATGAAGGTTGGCAGGGTTGTTAATGACAATAATGACAGTACATTGCTGCAACAGGATCTAGAAAAGTTGAGCAGATGGGCTGAGAGGTGGAAAATGAAGATTAACATTGACAAATGTAAAGTACTACATATGAGAAGCAGTAATCCCATAGTAACGTATCAACTCTGTGGTACCAGACTGACAGTGGTAGAGAATGAAAAGGACCTGGGGGTAATTGTGCAGGCAGATATGAAGTTTTCTGAGCAGTGCAGACAGTCTGCAAGAGTAGTTCATGGTGTCTTGTCAATGATATACAGGAATTTTTCTAGCAGGGATAAGGAGGTGATTATCCCCTTCTATAAGGCAATGGTCAGGCCACACCTTGAGTACTATATACAGGTCTGGAGGCCTCCTTTTAAGAAGGATGTAGAGCTGTTGGAATGAGTACAGAGAAGGGCAACAAGATTAGTGAATGGAACAAAGGGTTGCTGTTACGAAGAAAGACTTAAGTTTTGCAAATTACAGTGTCTGGAGACTAGGCACCTGCGAGGTTTGGTTTAGTTTTTTATGGCGCATTGGCAGCTAAAGCCATAATGCGCCAAGTCAAGTTTAAAACGTTACTAAACATTTTGGTAGCCAAGGCTACCACGTTGAGCAATTAATTTTAATGTAAAAAAAAGGTACAATTAAAAGCATAAAAGGTATAAAAGCTTAGATCTTTGTATAAAAATTAAAAGATTCTAAAAAATTAAAGACGTCGGACATATTGTCTCTGTCACCTATAATCTGACTGAGTGTAAATGGCTCAGTCAAATTATTAAAAGCGGTAAAATACAAGCGTCATGCTTCTCTAAAAACAGGACATTCTATTAAAATATGACTAACGGTTAAAATAACATTACACATCTCGCACATAGGTGGGTCATCCGCCCACAGCAAGAAGGAATGGGTTAGATGACTATGACTTATGCGGAGCCAAGCAAGAACAACTTCCTCTCTTCGGACCCTGCGTAAACTGGACTGCCATTGCATAATTACAGGCTTAATGTGATATAGCTTATTTGTGGCCTGTCCGTGCCAAGAATCTTGCCATTGGGAAAGTAATTTAGAACGTATTATTTGCCTGTAGTCTGTATAGGGGACTGACAGGCAATGATTATCCAGGAAAATGGCTGATTTGGCAGCGGCATCAGCCGATTCATTTCCCCGGATCCCAATGTGGCTTGGGATCCAGCAAAAGCGAATATCGAATTCTAGTTTCACGAGAGAAAAAAGAATCTATCGGATCCTGGACAGGATCGGATGAGGGTTAAAACTCACCGATACCAGAGCCTGTAACACGCTCGATGAATCGCAATAAATCATATACCTCTGGTAGTCGCGATTTTTAATGTGATCTAGGGCTGTTTGTATTGCATGCAACTCTCTGCAGTATAAATGCTAGTTTCTTGTGGGATCCTATAGGATAATGTTTTGTGAGGGAACACAACTGCAGATCCCACATAAGATTCTAACTTTGAGCCATCTGTGTAGACTGGCAGAAAGTCAGAATACTGCTGTCTATGTGATGCAAAGAGTTGCTGGTAGATAGATGGCGGTGTGGTAGCCTTCTCCCAGATCTTAAAGGAGAAGTCGCAAGTTGGAAAATAAGCATGCCAGGGTGGAAAGAATTGCCTTGGTGACTGGGCAACGTTGTCTACCGTCAAGTTTAGCTCATTCAGCAGCCCTTGAATGCGAATACCAAAAGGTTTGTTGGCAGTCCGACGGGTGTTGTAGAGGTTTTCCCAGCGCGGCTCAAAAACGGATGGCCACGTGGGATGATCGGGCAGGGATTTTAATTTGAAGGCATACTGTAAGGACAACTGCTTACGTCGAAGAGACAGAGATGGTTCATTTGCTTCAACGTAAAGGCTTTGGACAGGAGATGTGCGAAATGCTCCAGTGGCTGTCCGGATGGCTTTATGGTGGATTGGATCTAACCACTGAAGTGCACTATCTCTAGCAGACCCATAGTCAAGTTTGGAACGGACAAGTGCCCGGTAGAGACGAAGAAGGGCAGCACGATCTGCGCCCCATGAGGTTGCCGAAAGGGCACGAAGGATGTTAAGCCCTTTGACACATCTTGTCCTCAGCTGAAGAATATGTTGTAAAAATGTCAGCTTTTTGTCGAAAATAAGTCCAAGAATTTGAATTCTGCTACAACTGGGATGTTATTTTGCCCAAGCCTTAATTCTGGGTCAGGATGAAGATTACGTTTGCGACAGAAGTGTACACAAACAGTCTTCTGTGATGAAAATCTGAACCCATTAGCCAAAGACCAAGCTGTAAGATGGTCAATGGTTTTCTGCAGTTGCCTTTCAATGACCCTCATATTGCATGAATTACAAAAAATAGCAAAGTCATCGACATAGAGGGCATTGTTTACAGTGGGTGGAAGTTGTTCTGCGATAGAGTTTATTTTGATTGCGAAAAGCGTGACACTTAGAACGGATCCTTGTGGGACTCCCTCTTCCTGAGAGAAAACTCGAGAGAGGGTGGATCCTAAACGGACTTGAAACTGGTGATTTGAAAGAAAGTTTTTAATAAAAAGAGGAAGGTTACCTCTAAGACCAAAGTTATAGAGGTCTTTTAAAATCCCAAATCGCCAGGCTGTGTCGTACGCTTTTTCAATATCAAAGAAAACTGCTACCAAATGCTCGGATTTAATAAAAGCATCACGAATGGACGTTTCCAATCGGATTAAATGATCCAGAGTGGATCGATTTCTTCGGAAGCCGCACTGTGTCCTGGAAAGCAGACCATTTGTTTCTAAATACCATACGAGGCGTGCATTAACCATTCTTTCCAGGACTTTGCACAAACAGCTTGTCAGAGCAATAGGATGATAGTTACTTGGATTGCTAGGGTCTTTTCCTGGTTTTGGGAAAGAAAGGACGATAGCCCTTTTCCAGGAATCCGGAAATTGTTTGTGAATAAAAATTCTGTTAAACAGAATTAAAAGGTGATCCTTAGATTGTGGTGAGAGGTGTTTTAGCATTTCGTAGTGGATGTCATTGGGCCCCACAGCACTTGCATGCATGAGGGAGAGTGCTGCATTTAACTCTTCCTGTAAAAAGGGCTTGTTATATGATTCAAGCCCTTTTGAAGAGAAGTTCGGTGGGTTTTTCTCAATTTTCTTTTTCAGGGCCAAAAACTCTGCGGGAAAAGATGTTGTTGCAGAGATTTTTGCAAATGTTTCCCCTAAAGTATTTGCAACTGCAGTTCGATCTGCAATTGGACATCCACTGTGCTTGAGGATCACTGAAGGGCATGGTGAATATTTTCCCTTCATTTTCCGGATCTTATCCCAGACTACTTTTGAGCTAGCAACCTGAGTTATGGAAGATGTAAAACAAATCCAAGATTTCCTTTGGCTCTGACGTCGTACATAACGCGCTTTTGCACGTGCACGTTTAAATGATATTAAATTTTCAGTCGTGGGATATTGGCGGAATATCCCCCACGCTTTGTTTTGTGCTTTTTTTGCTGCCGTGCATTCTGAACTCCACCAAGGTTTGAGAAATAGTGGGAACCGGCTGGATGATTTTGGGATTGCAATTGCAGCTGCTTGAACAATCGTTTCTGTGACATACATGACTGCTTCATTGATTGGCTCCTGACTGACTGCAGCAATGTCAAAGTTTGCCAGATATTGAAAGGCATTCCAGTCAGCCTGATCAATCTTCCACCGCGGTAAACTAAATGGCAGACAGGGTCTATCACTAGTTAGGGTTGTTATCACGGGGAAGTGATCGCTTCCATATGGATTTTCTTCTACCTCCCAAGAAAGTGAAGGAAGGAGAGAAGGGGAGCAGATAGAAAGATCAATGGCAGAGAATGTACAGGTAGGCATGTGGAAGAAGGTGTTTGTTCCCATATTTAAGAGGGAGAGGTCATTGTCAGTGAGCATACGCTCTATGACCTTCGATTGATGTTAGCACCACCCCACAGAGAATTATGTCCATTGAAATCCCCAAGAATTAAACAAGGGGAAGGCAATTGCATGATAAGATCATCAAGGCCTTTCTGGGGGATGTCAATCCCAGGTGGCAAATAAACGGAGCAGACAGTTAATAAGAACCCCACTGAAAGGCGAATTGCTACAGCCTCAATGCTAGTTGTAAGCTGCAAAGGCTGAAATGGGATCTGGTTGCCGATGAGGATTGCGACTCCTCCGTGAGCAGGACCATCCACAATTCTATCCTTACGAATGATGGTAATGTTATGCATAGTGGGGTCGTCATTTGCCTTTAAATAAGTCTCCTGTATGCAAAAGCAAGCTGGTTTGTGCTTTTGCAGGAGTGCCTTGATGTCATCAGTATTTTGCTGGAATCAACGACAGTTCCACTGTAGGAATTTAGCCATTATTTTGGCTTGGTGGGTCCATCAGGCGGCTTCCGAGGTGCTGAGGGCTTACCTTTTTCAGTTCTGGCTTTCTCCTTCCTGGGGAAGTATGGACGCTGTCCAGTGTCCATTTCCTTCTCAGCAAAGAGCTCCAAAACTGAGTCTTCTTGTACCTCCTTCTGCTTGACATCCATGTTTTGTTGGGTACTAGGTGGTATTTCACCTTTCTTATTCTTTTCTTTTGCATTTGCTTTTGTTATTTGTGGAGCATTAGGAGGTACCGATATAGGAGTGGCAGCTGATTGGTCCTTCTGTGCAGGTTTTTGAGAGCTTAAAAGATAACGTGTGATGGGAGTAAATGATTCTTTTGGAGGGATGGACATGTCCATCTGAGTCCCAATTGAACACCTCCCTGCTACCTTCTGGGCGTAGGTAGGTTTTTTGATGTTGAGAGGTTTCACTGCTTTCCTTGCCTCCTGGTACGATATGTTTAGCTCTGCCTTCAGCCGTTGAATTTCTTTTTCTTCTTTCCACCTCTGACATGCTCGTGAATAGGCTGGGTGTTCTCCCTCACAGTTAATGCAGGTGGGTTTCGTGGCTGAACATGCTGTTGTTTTGTGGTCCTTTGCACCACATCGAGCGCATGCAAGGACTCCACGGCAGGCCATTTGAGAATGTCCATATTTCTGGCATTTAAAACACCGTAAAGGGTTTGGAACATATGGACGCACTGGACAGTTGATGTAGCCAGCTTTAATCTCATCAGGAGGTTTGGGAGAGTTAAAAGTCAGGATAACACTCCTGGTTTTAACAATTTTTCCATCCCTTCGCGCAGTGATTCTCTTGACGGCAATAACTCCCTGTGGTTTTAATTCGGAGCAGATTTCCTCCTCGGTGACGTCGAGAAGGTCCCACTCCGAAATGACACCTCTCGATGAATTTAGTGTTCTGTGTGGTGTCACTGTTATGGGTATTCCTCCGATTGATGTTACTCGGAGTAGATGTTCAGACTGCCTGTCATTTTTTGTTTCAATCAAGAGGTCTCCAGAACGGAGCCTCTTAACTGACTTGGGTGTACCTGCTAACCCATCCAACCCTTTTTGTATAAAAAAGGGTGACATTTTACCAATCGGTGTTTCGTTGGTGGAATGCATTATTAAGAACCTTGGGACAGGCCCTGATGGTAGTTCGGTTCGCTGCCTCTTTGTAGCAATAATGCTATCTGCCTCTCTGTCAATATTTTCAGATAGGGACCGGGTTGGGGCCCCTGAAGGAATATATTTATCAGGATTCATGAAGTTTTGAAGTGGTTCAGTGCCCGGGCTCCCCACCCACCACGGAGCCCAAAGGGACGCCCACTACCCGGCATGCAATAAATGCGCTCGGGAGTGGAACGCCAGGGCTACCCAGACACTATACCCGCACCGCCGCCAGCCTGAATCCTGTCCCTCGGACCATGAGGGTAGGGGCGTGGCATTGGCATGGTTGACCCTCGCAGGCGAGCCTACTAGCCGATTGATCCTAGCCGCCCATCTTGTCGAAGCAGGGGCCAAAGTGGTGTATTGAAGCTTGGCCCCTCAACCACCAGGATCCCCCTTTCCGAATTTCCACGGGTCGCAGCGCATGGCAAACACGCCGGATTCCATTGATGTAAGCCTGGAACCTGGGCTGTGGGTGTTGGATCCCAGTGATGCTAGTCTGGAAGTCCAGCAGCGTCACTGGGAGGTCCCCTCACCATGTACAGGTGCCCACGTCGAGGGGCCCTGCGAGGTAATCTGATTGAGGTGTATAAAGCCTGGAATGGTTTGAGCATGCTCAGTGCTGATGGGATTCTTTCTCTTGCTCAGACTAATCGCCCGAAAGGGCATAAATTCAAATTGAGAAAAGACGGTTGTAGGATAGATGTGCGGAAGTTTGCCTTTAGCCAGTGGGTGGTTGATTGCTGGAACAAACTTCCATTTGTCACTGTAGAAGTTGATAGCTTAAATAGATTCAAGGCAGAACTTGACAAACATTTGGAGCAAGTGAATGGGTGAAATAAGGGATTTTTTTTTTTTTTTTTTGGCTGATGCTATATAAGCTTGCTGTCTTGCATCATGTACCTTCGCTAATGCATAATCCCCCCACCTCCAAAGATAATTAGTAACATTCTCCAATCAAAAAAGAAAATGTTATATAATGAATTTCTATTTAATCTTATGTTTTCTTTATGAAAAAACTAAAAGTCATCACTCACCTTTAAGTCTCTCAGATGATTTTCTAGATCTTCAACACTCATTTCTCTCTGAAACAAAGAATAAAAATTTTTTTATACATACCATATCATCAACTGTTTACCAGAGAGTATCTTAAAAATACAAGCCTCTTTTTTATTTTGCTAGACACTGTTGTACATGACTCTAAAAGGTACTTTGAAGTATTTCTATCAATTCTATTCATAAATTTATTTTATTTTTCAGTGCTTTATATTTATTATAGTGTTCTAAAGGAACAAATATCCAAAGCTTCCTACTTAAAACTAAATAGAAAGTCCTAGGTATTTACTAAATTCAGAATTTCAGAATTCAATGATACTGTTCATTTATACAAATTTTCATTTAATTAGATAGAGGAATTTACTGTTTGCTCTGGAACCAGCAAAACTAAATTGTCTGTATAGATAACATGTAATTTCCAATTAAATAGTACTTGGTATACAAAACAATATGAGGAGGTATGTAGATGATTAACATACGTAAAATTTTAATCGGTTACATATTATGTTATTTGTAAAATTAGATAAAAATAATTATTTATAAACATTGTTTATGAGCAGGAAATGTTCATTAAAATTTAATTATAAACATTGCACAAACACATGTACTGAGAATTTCACATAATTTTGTGCATATGACACTATACAAAAGTATAACATTACTAGATGCACAAGGTGGGGGTGAAAGAGATGTTATAAATAATTCTTCCCAAGCCTTTAATGGTGGCTTTGTTAAATGTGAAATGTCATTTGAAGTGGTGCATTGTCCACTGTTTGTGGAACCTGAAATAATAGAAAGATGTTCTATGCAGAAGCAAGTCATACTACACAAGTTCAAGTCCAACATTGGGCTTGAACATTGGGGTTTGGAGAAACTCCATTGTTCAAGCCCAAAGAACATTAACTACTGCAATGCATCATCCCAACAATGAAGTTTGGAAGATGAAGCATCATAGTGTAGCCATGCTTTTTGCAAATTTTACAGAGTATGGGTATAGTTCCAAAACTCCCTCAATGCTGCATCATATATTGATATTTTGGACAACTTTGTGTGTAGTATCTACACTCTATGGAACTAAGCCCTTTATACTCCAGCCTGATAATGCTCCTTCCCATTCTGCCAAATTGACATACACTTGGTTTGAGGAAAAATAAGGTTTCACATTGGCCTGATTGTGACAATCACGCCAAGAGACACTGAGCTTTTTGAAAGCTCCCAGAGATAGATAACATTTTAACATGCCTGGTGAAATAGACAAAAAGACATCCATACGATGAAATATTTCTAATATGTGGGCTTCACAGCTTTGTAACTAGGCACCTTACAAGAGACCTAACTGAGATATATAAAACTATCAGATGAGAAAGCAAGATGAATGAGGGTGAAGTTTATCATTGCCATAAATGATTCCAGAACTACGGACCATAAATTCAAATTACTGGGAAAAGGTTTAGTTTAGACTATAGAAGTTTTCTTTTAGCCAGAGAGTTGTTGATTACATAAGTTTCCTCCAGGAAAGGTTGAGGCTGACAGCTTGAGGAGATTCAAAGTTTGGCTGGATAGATACTTCTGGGAGGAAGATATTAAATTGGTATTATTTATTTTATTTTATTCATTTATTTATTTTTGGCTGGCATATCAACAGCCTCAGGCTTCCCTGCATCACATGGCAAATACCACGACTAACTAGCAGAGTTGTTGGATTAAAATTATGTTCTCTGTAACATAACATAAGTTGTTTATCACATTGACATAAAAGGGATCATGTACAAATTTCTATTTTTGATATAATGTGGCATCAAAAGTAAAAACTTGGATAAATATTACATATTAGGTCTGATATAAACAAGCAGACAATGCAGGACTGTAGTCGCACATCATATGCGTGCACACACTTCAGTTGACTGGAAATAAAATTCATAATTATGTTCTTGTCAAATTATTAGCTGTAAACTCCTCCAACTTACATAGTTGTGTTGGCCTATAAACAGAACTTTTTTTTTAAGTTATTACCTTTTAACAGATTAATTTTTCATTTAATTATAAAAAAAATTTCAATATTTTAATCTGAGGCCACTATAAAGTTTTAATTCTTGTTATTTAGATTATAAATTCTTTGTTATGCATTATATAAGTTTTCAATTTCATCATTAAACCCAATGAACATTATAAATCAATTTAATAAAAAACAGCAAACAAATTAAAGCAAATAATAAAATTAAATGATACATCAAAAAAAAAAAAAAAACAGAAAATGTTTTCTCTCCTTACAAGTTGCAAAAGAGATGCACCTTCATCTTCCAAAGTAAAATCCACCATAGTAGCAGCAGCAGCAGTAGACATTTTTTTCAAATACTGCACACAGGGAAAGTAAAGAAAATTAAGAATTTTACCAGCCAGAATAACTTAGAGATTGACATTTTAAAAATTACTTGATAAGGATACCAATATCACGATTGTTATTACATTTTGGTGGAAAATCTAAAAAATTTCTTTAATGAAAATTTCGTTAATGAATAATTAATGAACAATTAATAAAGATGTTGCTCTAATTTATAATCTCACATTCCTTTTACAACATATATATTTTTTGCAAAAGTACAAAAGTAATATCAAACACATGTTATTATAAGTACATACCTTATTAATATATTCGGGCATATTTCCCATTCTCTTATCACAAATTGCTTCAACTGCAGTGGAAGCAATTTTCATATTCTATAAAAGAAATTTTTTTTTTACATCTAGCCATTACAGTAATATTATATAACAATTAATGAATATTATTATAAAGATAAATGTGATTATGTCTCCAAGCCTACTGTGGAAATGGAACACTAAATATGCCACAAAACTAATGCAGAAAATGAATACTATAATCCAGCGGTTCCCAAACTGGGGTCTGTAGACCAGTTCCATGGGATCCACGAAATGACCCTCTGGAACTGGTCAAATTATTTGTTCTATGTATAGCAAATTGATGATAAATAAAGTTATTATTATATATTTAAGTATTATGAGTATTATAAGTATAAGTATTAAATATTATATATTTATATATTATATATTATATATTTATTTATTATTATATATTAATATATATAATATATTATATATTATTATAACAGGAGAGATTGTTTCTACAGGGATGGGATACACTTAAATAGAAAGGGTGCAAGAATATTTGCTGATGCTATCGAGGCAGTGTTAGGTGGGTCAGAAAACTGCTAGCTTGGGGGGAGACAAAGACCAATAGATTGACAGTAGCCACTGGCAGAGGTGAAAGAGATTCTTGCACTGCTTCTATTAGAATGAGCAGAAGCCTGGAAAACAAGATGCATGGTATTTCAGAGACTGCTGGGAGCCATTGCGGTACAAGTAAACACATGGGTTGTGTTAGGGTAGCTAAGAATAGAAACAGGTGCAGGTATACTTGCGTGTACACCAATGCTAGGAGTTTAGTAAATAAATTTGATGAATTTGAGGTATTGCTCAAAACATCAAAGGCAGATATTGTTGGGATATCAGAGACGTGGTGTCACACAGATATAAGGGATGCAGAACTGCAATTTGGGGAGTACAACGTCTACAGAAAGGATAGACAGGATAGGAAGGGGGGAGGGGTTATGCTATTAGTTAAGAAACACATAAAAACCAAGGAAGTGAAGCCAGTCGACATCGCCGGACAGTGCAGTGTTGAGTCAGTTTGGTGTGACATAAGCATTGGGAGATCAAAATTGAGAGTAGGAGTGTGCTATAGGCCTAATGACTCTGATGAGTATAATAAGGAACTGTACAGGGAAATAGAGTGGGCCAGTAAATCAGAGTGTCTTATAATGGGAGATTTTAATTTCCCAGATATTGACTGGAATTTGGGGGCTGGTTACTCACACACTAGCAGGGCTTTTGTGGATTTATTGGATGACTGTTTTCTACATCAGCATGTTCGGGAGGCAACTAGAGGGAGTAATACTCTTGATTTGATTATCAGCAGTGATTCTTCATGCATTAAGAATCTGCAGATAAACGAACCACTAGGTGGCAGTGATCACAGTGTGCTGAAGTGGGATTTACTCAAAGAGGTAACTACCATTAGGGGTAAAGGGAAGAATTATTGCTTCCGTAAAGGTGACTACGATGGACTGAGATAGTATTTAAATTCTATACAGTGGGACCAACTGATGATGTTACCAACAGCAAATTCAAAATGGGAAGCATTCAAAGAACTTATCTTGGAAGCTACTAGGCTTTACATACCAACTAAGAAATATTGTTCAAGGTTTAGGCCAAAATGGATGTCAGATGAACTAATGAGGCATATGGCAGAGAAGAAAAATGCATGGGATACTTACAAATTAACACATGACACAGAAGCCTATGATAGATACAAGTTGATATGCAACCAAGTTACAAAGGAGGTTAGGCAGGCAAAGGCAGATTACGAGAAATCCTTGGCAAGGGATGCAAAGAAAAACAGCAAAGAGTTCTTTACTTATGTTAACTCTAGAAGGAAGGGGATGAATCAGATTGGTCCACTTGATATTGATGGGTCAACTGTTGATGATCCTGCTCAGGTAGCTAACAAACTAAATGAATATTTTGCATCGACATTCACACATGAGGAGTTATTCAGCAAGGGGAATGCCAGAGGTGTATTCAACTCTAGCAGTAAGCTACAGAATCTTGAAATAACTGGGAGTAAAGTGGAGGAGAAACTGTTGAAGATAAACACAAGAAAGGCACCCGGGGTGGATGGGATCTATCCAGTTATATTAAAGGAGGCAGCAAAGGAAGTAAGCAAACCCTTAGCCATAATTATGAGAGCTTCCTTGGACTCAGGGGAGGTACCCATAGACTGGAAATGTGCAAATGTGACCCCAATTCACAAAGGAGGATCAAAGGCTGACACAAGTAATTATAGACCTGTGAGCTTAACTTCTGTTCCAGGAAAATTAATGGAGGCACTGGTTAAAGAAGCACTGCAGGATCATTTAGACAAGACTTCAGTTATAGCTCAGACACAGCATGGTTTTGTTAAGGGGAAGTCTTGCCTGACCAACTTGATTGGATATTATGATGCAGTCACAAAAGAACTGGATGCAGGGAATAACATTGATATTATATACTTGGATCTTAGAAAGGCTTTTGATACTGTTGCACATGGAAGACTGATACACAAATTGGAGCAGTGTGACATTGGAGGCAAATTGCTGCTATGGATAAAGGGGTGGTTGAGGGGGAGAAGACAGAGGGTGGTAATCAATGGACACTGCTCATCGTGGACTAATGTTATTAGTGGAGTCCCTCAGGGCTCAGTGTTGGGTCCATTATTGTTTTCTGTATTTATAAATGATATTGATGATGGTATATCAAGCTTAATGTCCAAGTTTGCAGATGATACAAAGGTTGGCAGGGTTGTCAAGGACACTACTGATATTATGCTGCTGCAACAGGATCTGGAAAGGTTGAGCAGATGGGCTGAGAGGTGGCAAATGAAGTTTAACATTGACAAATGTAAAGTACTACACATGGGAAACAGCAACCCCAGAGCAACGTATCAACTCTGTGGTACTACACTGACAGTGGTAGAGAATGAAAGGGACTTGGGGGTGGTTGTGCAGGCAGATATGAAGTTCTCTGAGCAGTGCAGACGGGCTGCAAGAGTGGCTCATGGAGTATTGTCAATGATATACAGGAATTTTTCCAGCAGGGATAAGGAGGTGATTATTCCATTGTATAAGGCAATGGTCAGGCCACACCTAGAGTACTGTATACAGGTCTGGAGGCCTCATTTCAAGAAGGATGTAGAGCTGCTGGAACGAGTACAGAGAAGGGCAACAAGATTAGTGAATGGAACAAAGGGGTGCTCTTACGAAGAAAGGCTTAAGTTTTGCAAATTACAGTGTCTGGAGACTAGGCACCAGCGAGGTGATCTGATAGAGGTGTATAAAGCCTTGAATGGTTTAAGCATGCTCAATGCTGATGGGATTCTTTCTCTAGCTCAGAAAAATCACCTGAGAGGGCATAAATTCAAATTGAGGAAAGACAGATGTAGGATAGACGTGAGGAAATTTGCCTTTAGCCAGCGGGTGGTTGGTTGGTGGAACAGACTTCCATCCCTTGTGGTGGAGGTTGATAGCCTAAATAAGTTTAAGGCTCAGCTGGACAGGTATTTGGAACGAACAGAGGGGTGAAGTGGAAGTGGGTTTTTTTTTTTTTTTTTTTGGCTGATGCTGCATAAGCTTGCTTTCTTGCATCAAATGCCTCTACTAATGCTAATGCTAATTTATGTAAAAATAAGAATAAAGTTGTGTTGTTTTAAACATAAAACTTTGAATTTTCTTTTCAGAAAACCCCGTGTTCATACCTATATACACACACAGAAACATATGCATATATAGAGGTCCACAAACCTTTTTTCATTTTTGAAGGGGTCCATAGATCTCAGTAGTTTGGGAGCCACTGCTATAATCCTTTTGGAGTTAACAAGGAGTAATGTTCCCTTGGAGAGGTAACGCTTCTGAGTTCACTGTCTTTTTAATTTTTATTTATTTATTATAAAAGTGGCACTCATATTTTCATGAATACAAGTGTACATATCTCCTTGGGTGGAGAGTCATGTGTTTGCACTACTAAGACCAATGGTTCTTTATATTTTTTTTTATGTGAAAACATTTATAGCAGCACCTAACAATGCAATTTAACGAAAATGTTAGACGAAAAAATTGTTGACAAATATTTGCATTGTTGTCAATGCTGTCACAATCATACTATTCAACAAATGGCTATAATCATACTTCTTAATTAGGCTATTGGCTTGGATTTTGCTAACCTCTTCAATGCTAAGGGTCTTTTCATATAAAAGAAGTGGCAACTGAAGTTTAACCTTGACAAATGCAAAGTACTGCATATGGGTAGAAGTAATCCCAGAGAAATGTACCAACTGTGTGGTACTACACTTAAGGTGGTAAAAAATGAAAAAGACCTGGGAGTAATTGTGCAGTCAGATATGAAGTTTTCTGAGCAATGCAGACAGGCTGCCAGGGCAGGTCATGGGGTTTTGTCAATGATATATAGGAATTTTGCTAGCAGGGAGAAGGAGGTGATTGTCCCTCTGTATAAGGCAATGGTCAGGCCACGCCTTGAGTACTGCATACAGGTCTGGAGGCCTCATTTTAGGAAGGATGTAGATTTACTTGGGCGTGTACAGAGAAGGGCAACAAGATTGGTGAGGAGAATGAAGGGATCCTCTTACCAAGAGAGGCTTAAGTTCTGCAAATTGCAGTGGCTGGAGACTAGGCACCTGCACGGTGATCTGATTGAGGTGTATAAAGCCTTGAATGGGTTGAGCATGCTGAATTCTGATGGGATCCTTCCACTTGTTCAGATTACGAACCTAAAAACTGAACCTTGTCCCCCAAGGTTCAGTTTTTTTCCCCACTCTTTTCCTCTTGTATATTAATGACCTTCTTCCATTGACCCAAAATGCTATCCATATAAGGGGGCATAAATTCAAATTAAGAAAGGACATGTAGAATAGATGTGTGGAAATTTGCCTTTAGCCAGTGGGTGGTTAATAGCTGGAACAAACTTCCATCTGTCGTTGTGGAAGTTGATAGGTTGAATAAATTTAAGGAGGAACTGGACAGGCATTTGGAGGGAATGGTGTAATTTTTTTATTTTTTTTTTGGCTGATGCTGCATAAGCTCATACACTTGCTTTCTTGCATCACATGCCACCACTACTACTACTACCTACATCTTTTGTGCATACAGGGTACACAAACAATTTTTTTTTTTTTTTAATGCTTTTATTTTATTTTAATTATTTTAGCATGTTAGTACTCAGTTAGCATAACTGTAGCTTCCCAAGTATAATCCTAACATTAATTTGCTGCATTGGTTCATGATCTTTTAAACAACCATCCATCTTATGGTTTGCCAACTGTTTTTTGTAATTGGTTATCCAGTTTTCTCTCTGACCGCTCACTGAGGGTGATGGTAGATGGCTCTCTGTCTTCTAACTTCTCCACTAATTCTGATGTCCCCCAAGGTTCAGTTTTTTTCCCCACTCTTTTCCTCTTGTATATTAATGACCTTCTTCCATTGACCCAAAATGCTATCCATAGTTTTGCTGATGACAGCACATTGCATTCCACTTTCCAGTTTGAGAAACCTCACCCTGCTCAATCAGCTTCAACTTCTCGAATATCTGCTACCAATTCCTTAAATGCCGATCTCCAGGTAATTCTCCAGTGGGGCAAAGACAATTTAGTTGATTTCAATCCTTCTAAAACTCAGTCCTGTCTTATATCATGCAAAAAGGATTCTTCTGCTCCTATACTTATCTTTGGTGACACTCCGATTTCTAGGCAAAATGATCTATCTTTTTTGGGTATTACCCTAACTTCTAATCTCTCTTGGCACAAGCACATTACAAATATTGCTTCCTCTGCATCTAAAAAACTTGGTTTTCTCTTTCCCTCTTGGTGTTATTTTTCTTTCAAACAGCTGTTTACACTCTGTACAAATCGCAAATCCACCCTACCATGGAATATTGTTCCCACATATGGGGCGATGCTTCCAAAACCTTTCTCATTCTTCTAGATTCCATTCAGAAGAGGACAGTTAGGTTAATTAATGACTCATCTCTAACAGAGTCTTTTCATCTCTGTTTCCTAGACATACTATTTCTGCTGCATGCCTTTTCTACAGATACTTCCATGGGCACTGTTCTTCTGAATTGGCTTCTGTAATTCCTGCTCTCTCTCTCTCTTTCAAAACAGTCCGAACAAGTGCTGCCACCAGCCAACATCCATTTACTATCCAACTTCAAACTCAGAGAACCAACTTTTCATCTTCCTCATTTATTCACTCAACTGCCGTTTTCTAGAACAACCTTCCTTTATACGTTTTTCCTGAAAATTACAATCTACAGAAGTTCAAGTCCAAAGTCAACAAATATCTTCTTTTGTCTTCTCAACCTCCAACCCATGCACAGTACTAAGTACTATAAGTTGTAATATCTGTCTTGTTTGGGTTTTTCATTAAAAAAAAAAAATGATATATTTAGTGTTCCTTTTCTACAATAAGGAAAACAGATGTAAAATAAAAGAGAAAAAAAAGAGGATATAACAAATTATTAGTATTCTTTTGTCTAAAATGTGTGGAAATATGGAAAAATAAGTGTATTCATATTCAAAGAGCATGTTCACTGACCTTACAGAATGTGATGTACCCAAAATTTAAAAAAAAAAATGCCACGTGCTGTGCATGTGGAGTAGGTGGTTTCATGTGAAACATCATGCATTTTTCTTTTAGGTATTTTGATTTATACATATTGATTATGAAATAAAAGAGCTTTTGTATTGTAAATATTTTATGCATTAGCATTAGTAAAGGCATATGATGCAAAAAAGCAAGCTTATGCAGCATCAGCCAAGGGGAAAAAAAAAACAAAAAAAAAACTTCTACTTCACCCCTCTATTCATTCGAAATACCTGTCCAGCTGAGCCTTAAATTTATTTAGGCTATCAACTTCCACAACAAGGGATGGAAGTCTGTTCCACCAACCAACTACCCGCTGGCTAAAGGCAAATTTCCGCACATCTATCCTACATCTGTCTTTCCTCAATTTGAATTTATGCCCTCTCAGGTGATTATTCTGAGAAAGAGGCAGAATCCCATCTGCATTGAGCATGCTCAAACCATTCAAGGCTTTAAACATTTGTGTGAAATGAACTAGGAAGTGTTTGGGAGGTTTAGATCTTTTTGCAGATAAGCTTGCTCTATTAGTTTGACAATTCATGGTATATTCAATAGTAAGAAAAAGTGGGGGAGGGGCATGCTGTATGAAGTAATGAAATATTTGGATATTGTGTATACATGGTAAGAATATACCCAGATCCTTGACGTAATAAGGCCTCGACAATTGTCCCCCACATACACACTACTCGGACTCCCTCCAATCACTATCTGGCAGAATAGAGGTAGCAAGATTATATTCTAGCTGATCCGAAAGCCTCCTAGAGAGTAACCAATAGGTTCGGTCCAGTGTACTAACTTTCAGCCAGTCTGCGAACACTGTTTTAGAGCTGTACTCTCGAAATGTAAGGAAGTTTTGATCTCGTCATGATGTTCATCATAACCTCAAAAGACATCAGTCATACTGCTTGATGGAAGAGACAGGGAAGGGTTGACTGAAACTTAGCTCTGGAAATTAAACATGGGTTCCACCACTTCAAGCCTCTAATAAGCAAAGTGGTGGTATTGCACCAGTTAATGAGAGTCATCTACCACCTAGTATTGCCTGGTAACACAGAGGGGCGGCATTCCTCCATGTGGTGCGTGCGCCACACCTCAACCCCTGCTTACGTTGGTTCACACCTGGGTGGTCACCCACAGTGTGCTTGCACATGGGGGTTATACCCAGAATTACTAACAGTCCGGCGCCTCTGAAGCCAGGAGCAGCAGTGCGTAGCACATGCTTCTTGATTAGACTGTGGTTCGAGCCCATGACCACCAAATATGGAGGATGCGGAAAGGTCAGGGAATGACCACCGCACATCCCCGGAGCAATATGGCCTTAGTTGCTAATGCTCCTAAAACCAAATAACAACAACAACAACTAACAGTCCCACCATCGTGAAGATGCAAGAGGATCTGGCTGTCACAGACCATCCAGACTTCTCCGAAATTGGGTCCACTTGACTTGAGTGTCACACGAATATCAGTTTCATCAGCATTTTAGATTCCCAGGTAGCAAATACAGCTTGTCTGGCATATCTGAGAGAATGCCTGAGACAACCTCAAGGACAAAAATGGCTCTCTCTCTCTCTCTTGAGCAAAGAAACACTACTAGATAAGTTCTTGCTCATTCTAATCTAATTTAGCTCCGTTATGGATTTTGGTTAACACAGACAAGAGCGTAACGTTCAACTCACGCATAACTTGATCAAGCTCATAGTATCTAAGGCCACACCAGAGAGTGGAACCGGCAATATGCTGCTTTATCTGTTTATCGACTGGGGTCACACGAACCAGAGGCAGCTGATATAAGTCCCCGATTAGGAACATGTCCTGCCTGCCAAAGCTCATTTTGACATTTTCAATTATCTGTTTTAGCCTCGCATTCATTTGTGATAACATCTCGGCACTGATCATACTTACTTTGTTGATTGTTATCACTCTGACATACTTAAACAACGATTTGTATTGTTGTATGACTTCCATCAACAGAGGCAGATTTCTTGAAGTGGATATCTTGAGGGCAGTGTGCGCATCTATTGCAAAGGCAGCCTTACCAGTCAAAGCATATGCAATGTAAGCATTACAATACCTGTCAGTATCATTGAAGCAGTTGTATATTTCATTCAAGAGGCAAATCACAAATGTTTTGCTGCAACCAGCTGGGCCAGTCAAGAATATCTGAATCGATTCATAACTGGGAGATAAGACTCCAAATTACATACACGAGTAGAATGTTTTGCTTGTGATTGGCCATTCTCATTAAGTAACAAAAGTCGTCATTGGTCATTAAGTTTTCGCATTTCTTTGCAATTGCGCTGAGTCGGTTGAGCATGGTGAGCTTTAGATCCTCATTCATCTCGCTGTCTGGATGATTGCAAAAGTCTCGAAAGGGGTCTTCTTCTCGCAGTCGCATAACAAGGCTATGCAAGTCATTACCACATGCTTCATTGAGGTTGCTATTGTCATTGTCTTGACACATCACCTTACAAATTTCCATCAGCAAATGTAGCATACAGAACAGAAATCATTTTTCATAAATCTCGTTTCAAACTCTTGATGCACATTCTTATGTAAATAGTAGTCGGCATTAGGAAAAGGAGCTTGATCATTTAAACTCACCTGCTCTGCAACTAGAGAAACATTCCGTTGTACATAATTAATACTTACTTCGCATACATCATTGTTAGCTGGTTGAAGGCAGTGCTAAATTTTGTCTAAATTACTGTTTGTCTTTTAAGCAATAGCCTTTTTCATTCTTGTGCACTCACTGCTACCTTTATCTTTATTTTCTTAGGTCTTGTCGCTTTCATTCTTGCTCGATACTCTCAAGAACACTCTGCACTTGACTTTGGCATAGTTGAACACGTTTTCCAAAATTATTGATGTGACTTCTACAGTGCCAGCTAACAATGGAATGTAACGAAAATGCAAGACGGAAAAAGAAATTGTTGACAAATATTTGTATTGTTGCAGTCATATGACAAATACTTATATTGTTGGAATCATACTATTCAGCCAATGGTTACAATAGTGAAATTATAGTAATCTTATAATACCGTGATAAATCTGAATAAAAAATGAATAGCAAATGCTTAAAAAATGGTACTCACCTTGTATAAATCTGCAATAAATTTATTGGTAGATGGTGGCTAAATTTAGGTTGGAAGAAGCATTAAAAAGAACTAGGGCAGAGAATGGGGTGAAAATATTTTAAACAGATTTTAAAATGAGTGCAAGGAAGTAGAAGTGCAGATCTCCAATCCTCGGTTGTCATAAAGAGGTTAAAGGACGCGAATGAAAAAATAAAAAATATGAAAGAAAGAGAAGACCACCGGTCTTCTCTTTTTTTTCATATTTCCATTTTTCTCACCGGTGAGAAATATTTTTTCATATTTCCCACCGGTCTTCTCTTTTTTTCATATTTTTTATTTTTTTATTCGCGTCCTTTAACCTCTTTATGACAACCAAGGATTGGAGATCTGCACTTCTACTTCTTGTGCTCATTTTAAAATATTTTCACCCCATTCTCCACCTTAGTTCTTTTTAATGCTTCTTCCAACCTAAATTTATCTACCAATAAATTTATTGCAGATTTATACAAGGTGAGTACCGTTTTTTAAACATTTGCTATCCAATGGTTACAATCAAATGGATAATTAGTTTGGTTTGGATGTTTTCACATAAAATAAAACAACTTTCATGCATTCAAGTACACACACGGTTTTTTGTTTTATTATATTTCTAATGCAGTTCAACAAAATTCAAACAAATAGCATTTGAATTTTGTAAATCAGTTCACTAGAACTTGAGATATCATACCAGTCATGAAAAATGCGGCACACATTCTAATCACACTAGTGAGTGCTCAGCACAGACTAGTGGTGGGAGCATGGGAAGCACTTCCAGCAGAAGCCAGGGACAACATCACTTCCATGATGCATTTTTCATGACTGATCAGGGAAATATTTTTTTTTAAAAAAAGGGGGAGAATAGTGTAATGAGTTATGTTTATTTTTGAAGGTACATTTATGTGTCATTAACAGTATTTAATTCTAAATAAACAAGCAGTGCTTAACAAGTGATATCAACATGCATCTCATGTTAAATAATATGCTGAAGGTATCTGCCCGTGATCTCACTGCACAACCTTTCATTTCCTCATATTCTGAAACATGCCACAAGTGTGTAAGAAGAGTTTCAAAGAAAGCAGCTGACAACATTAACAGCATAGGGTATGATGATATTCTATAATGATGGTTAATCCTGGTTTGCAGAACTGAATTGAAAAACAAAGTAACCTTGAGAAACACAGGTACTGTTCTGATGATCAGGTATTATAGATATAAAACTCTTCAAATCGAGAAAAGAAACAAGCCCAATTTTTTTTTTTATCAAAATCCACCCAAAAGACATGCTCCAGTCATAAATTATCCATTTGTTTAATTCAATAGGGGGTGGGTGTTCATTCAATAGGGGCTGGTTTCAGGAAACATAGAAAACATTTTGTAGAAAATTTACAAAACCAAGAAGCTTCAACAAAGCATATTCTCTCACTCTACTTATATCAAGATTTCCTAACTAATTTGAATAAATGGAGACCATTTAACTAAATCTTCTTATGGAGATATTTATTGTTAGGTAACCCTTATTTCTGTTTGCTATAGTTATTCAAACTAGGTGGCTAGTTTCCTCTCTGACAATCACTATATGAGATGGTACATCACTCTTTATTTGAACTTCTCTGCCAATTGCTGTAACATTCTATTCTTTTGCCTCCACTGATCATAAACGCTAAGCACAGTTTTGAGGACAAAAATTCACTATATTTCAGTTTCCCATTTGGAAAACATTTATCTACAAACAATAAAAAAAAACTGAATATCCACAACATTACTATTCAGTTTCTTATATGCTGATATGCAGGTCATTCCCATGGAGGAAGGGAGGTCAAATTAATTAACTTAATTCCTTTGAAAACCCAGTCCTGTATTGAATAATACAAAAAAAAAAAAAAAAAAAGAATATGCCATACCTTTTCTCAAAACCACCTATTTTTTCAAAAACCACTTTTCTAGACAAAACAAGGTTTCTTTACTTGGATTAGTTTTAATTCCCCATCTTCCAAAACTAGGCTTCCTATCTTGCTTCCAGTGTTATTTTTCTTCTGGAGAGCAAAAAATTCTGTAATACCTGAAATCTATTCTACCATGGAATAGTTTCCATACTTGAGACAGTGCCCCATCCCAAAATTCTCTAAAAGTCCTCAACTCAATCCAGAAGAGAGCTAGGTTAATGAGCAATCACCCTCACTAACTTACTCAACTCCATATCACACGGATGTTCTTTTTCAGTTACTTGCCTTTTCTACAAGTATTTCAAATGGGCACCACTTCTCTATATTTACTTCTGTGATTCTATGACTGCTTCTAAACCAGTCTGAACACATACAACAAGTCAACATTAATTTACAGTTCAAACCCAAACTTCTTCATTTATTCCTTCTACAGCAATTCTCCAGAAAAATTTTTCACTATACTCAAATCAATATTCTAGCAAAACTTATTTTTCCGGTACTCACCTCATCTATCTGTGTTAATTACATTGAAGTTTTGAAAAGTGACATTAAAAAGCACAAAGTAATTAAAAGTAGAAAGATTAAGATACATTAGTAATTTAATTAAAATTAAGCCAGGAGGAGGAGGAAGTGCACCACCCAGTCCCCCCGATTGTCATCTATAAAATTACTATGTAAACGGAAACTAAAATTTTAAAGGTTGAAACGTAAAAAGCCAAGAGTCTAAATGGTAGACTTTCGAAAACATTCATTGTCAGTTGGCAGAAGATATGAGTAGAACCCGAGTTTAAAAGGAGTTCAAGAATTCCCATGATGTTGTGCTCAGACGTGGAAATTTGATGTGCATGAGACTCCATATTGGAGAAAGACTAGCCGGCGATTCTGCATTCAATATTTCAAGCAAAGTATTATGGTGGAACCATTCTATTGCTAATGTTTCATATAGCAATAATTTATAATTTGACTTTAAATCGATTAGGGTAATAGTGGAATCAATGAAAGGATTATGGTTATGAACTTGTACATGCTGCGTAAGCTCAGTACTTGACTGATTTGTCCTAAAACTATTGAAGTGGTAATATGCTCGTGCATTTGCAGATTTTGTCGAACCATATTTTGTAGTGGTGCTGCCTATGTAACATGCCTTACAACCTGATCGACGTTTGATAAGATATACTATGTTGTTGATGTTCTGTGTTTGATATATGTATGTGTCTTTATATTTATTGATACTGAGACTTCGCAAATTTATCATCGTTCTTGGTAAAGATAATATCACCACTAATGAAAATTTCCGAATTTAGGGTACAATACAAACCAAGTATTTGAACAAATAAACACTGTCGTGACGTCAGATAATGATATACTTGAATATTATGATGTTGTTTCTCTCTACACCAATGTGAACATAGATTACACATTACAAAAATTATGAGAACTATTAACAATAGATGATACACTTTCAAGTCGTACTACCCTTAACATTAATAGTATCTTGGAATTAGTCTCCATATTAATCAAAGCAAGACATTTCTGGTTCTAAAATGAAATATTTGAGCAAACTTATGGACTCACCATGGGATTAGGTATTTCAGCTCCCCTTTCCGAAATTTACTTAGCTGCAGTAGAACACCAAATACTTGAGCTGTTCCCCCCATGGAGTTAAATTGTTTTTACAGTATGCAGACGATGTATTACTAATTGGCAATAGAACTATCATTGAAAACCTTTTAATAAAATTCAACTCAGTACATAATAGATTAAAATACACTCTTGAATTAGAGGAAGACAATAGTATTAATTTTCTAAATTTAACAATATACAAGAAGACAATAGACTCAGAACTAAGATATTTAGAAAGAAAACACACACGGAAATATTTACATTTTCATTCTCATCATCCACATAACACTAAAAAGTCCATACTATACAACCAAATATACAACACCATCAAATACAGCCATTTACAAGAGGATTTAACGTCTGAATTGCAATATTTAACCAAAACGTTCACAGCAAGAAAATATCCCATACAGTTAATTCACAACATAATATCACATGTACAAAACCACATCAATAATCCTTGTAATAATAACATTTGTAGGAATCACACACAAGGCACCAAGGTTATACTCCCTTATCATAATCAATTTGCCAGGCAACTTCGTAAAGTATTTGCAGGCACAGATATCAAACTAATATTCTCTTCCTATAATAAATTGGGAGCTTCTTTCAATAAATATAAAGATACACACATATAACAAGACATCAACAACACAGTATATCTTATCATAGTATATCAATAACATAGTACAGTTGATTCCGGTTATTTGGGACACATCAGGACTAGTGCATTTTGACCTGATTAAGCGGCTGCCCCAATTATCCGAAGTTTCACGTAAATAGTTAAATATACAATGTACTCCCACCTCCCCTTTACAATTGGTTCACTGTTCAATCAAATCACGTTATGATGGAGTCACCATTGTAAAGTACCGTTCACTATACGATGTGTAATAAGCGCCAGTCATTGTGATCACGTTTGTGAATTGAATTTTAATTCTATTAAACAGCAATTCTAATTAGCAAAAATAGGAGGAATATTATCCACAGGCTATAAAAGTAAAGATATATTAAGTACAAATTTACCCTTTATTATTACCAATTAAAAAATTAAATGATACGTGAAATTCGGAAGAATATACGTGATAATCGGAATAATTAATACGTACTGTAATATGTGCATACTAACTAAACTAGTTGACATTTCTGTTCAATGTCATTTGTGGGTGGGGGTTAATATTTAAAACACTAAAAAGATAAGCAATCAATAACAAAGAACATAGCACACACAAATTGCAAGTAACATGTTAGTGCAAGTGAGAACAGAGTAACAAATTACGAAGCTTTAAAAATAGGAATGAAGAGAAGAGCCTGAAAATAATTTTTTTTTATATGATTGAAGATTCCATAGACGTGTAAACACATTTCACCATAATAACCCACAGAATTCCAGCTGTTGGTATTATCGCAAATTCAATAAGATCAAGTTTACTATCAGTTTATGATAGATTTCACTAACACAAAACCCAATAAACAGGTGACTGCTAATTGTTTTTATTGTTTTATGCTTGTGACCTCCAGAAATTCGACCGAACTACGTGGTACAGTTGGGGACATTTGTTATTGTTTGTTATTTGGTTTTTAGGAGCATTAGCAACAAAGCCATATTGCTCTGGGATATGCGGTGGTCATTCCCTGACCTTTCCACATCCTCCGTATTTGGTGATGACGGGCTCGAACCCCAGTCTAATCAAGAAGCATGTGCTATGCACTGCTGCTCCTTCCCACCTGGCAACGGAGGTGCCGATTGGGGACAATCGTAGGGTAATTGAATTTTAATTCTATTAAACAGCGATTCTAATTAGCAAAAATAGGAGGAATTAGCAAAAATAGGAGGAATATTATGCTGCGGCCTTCTGCCCCGATTAAACGGCATTTTGTCCCAATTAAGCAAAGTACATCCTGGCTATTTTCTCAATTGGGTTTTGTTTTTTAAGATTTGCCCCAAATAAAGTGGAAGAGGACCAACATTTCCACAAAGACTAAAATCCGACTCTTCCGGACTTTGATCCTGCCCATTCTTCTTTACGGATCGGAAACATGGATTTGTCTCAAGTTAGATTTGAACAAACTTGAGGTATTCCAAATGCGATGCCTGCGGCAGATCTTGGGCATCTCTCTTCGCGACCGCATCACTAATGATACCATCCGTGCCAGATGCCAACAGCAACCAACCATTGCCGACCAAATCCAGAAGCGAAGGCTTAGATGGTTTGGCCACGTATGTAGAATGGGCACGAACAGAATACCATCCACACTCCTTTGGAGACAACGACCCACCCAATGGAGCATCCAACGGACCGCGCCTAGGAAAACGTGGGCCAAGCAAGTGGAAAATGACTTGAAGAGCCGACGTCTCGACCTTAACCAGGCTAGGACTGACGCCATGGATCGTAAGGTATGGAAGAACATCACAGAGCAAGTCCGAAACTCTGCGGCACCTACAGCAGCATACTGGTTGCGTGGCCAACCGCCTCCCCCAGCTGCCAGCTAAGGACCAAAGAAGAAGAAGAAGAAGAAGAAGAAACGGCTGCCCTGATTAACCGGTGGCGCAAATAACCGGAATCCACTATATATCATAGTATATCAACAACATAGTTTATCTTGTAAGGTTTGTTATACAGGCAGCACCACTACAAAATATGGTTCGACAAAATCTGCGAATACGAGCGTACTGCCACTTCAATAGTTTTAGGACAAATCAGTCAAGTACTGAGCTTATGCAGCATGTATACAAGCTCATAACCATAATCCTTTTGTTGATTCCACTATCATCCTAATCAAATTAAAGTCCAATTATAAATTATTGCTATATGAAACATTAGCAATAGAATGGTTTCGCCATAATACTTCGCTTGAAATATTGAATGCAAAATCACCGGCTAGTCTTTCTCCATTATTAAGCATGGCATCATGAGAATTCTTGAGTCGGATTCTACTCATATCTTCTGCCAAGTGACAATGAATGTTTTCGAAAGTCTACCGTTTAGACTCTTGGCTTTTTACGTTTCGGCGTTTAAGATTTTAGTTTCTGTTTACATAGTAATTTACAGATGACAACTGGGGGAACAGGTGGTGCACTTCTTCCTCCAAGCTTAATCTTAATTAAATTACTAATGTATCTTAATCTTTCTACTTTTAATTAATTTGTGCTTTTTAATGTCCTCACTTTTCAAAACTTCCATGTAATTAACATGGATAAATGAGGTAAGTATCGGAAAAATAAGCTTTTGCTAGAATATTGATTTGAGCAATTAACAAATGGTACTTTAAGATTTACTATAAATTCTTATTGTCACTTTTCACTATACATATTTCTTGAAATTTGCAATCTACAGAAATTGAAAACCAATGTCAATAAGCTTTTTCTGAACTATGAAATCATTCACAGTTCAAGAGTACTTACAGATTCTGATAATCTTTCATGCTCAAGATTATCACTTACAAAAAAAAAAAAAATTAAACAATGAAGTAAATAGTTGCTTCAATCAAAATTTTTTAATATCGTGTTTCATTTCACAATTACAGTAAAAAACAAGTTTAAATAATCACTGCTTAATGGCGCACATTTGCCAATGATTAACAAAATATCAACAATAAAGACCTTTGATTTTTTTATTGATAAGCCTTTGATTTTTTTATCAATTAACAATAAATGCCTTTGAAAAATATGACAAGTTAGTCTTGATGATATAATAAAATTTATGGCAAAACATGTATTTCTAAGAGACAAGACACTGATAAATGAATGAAAATGGTACCTAATCAATGCACTTATTGGATTTAAAAATTCAGATAGTTTTTCTGCAGCCTCAAGGTCTGCCATCCTTTCATTTTACAAACAATATTATTATGACAGTAATGTCATAATAATATTGTCATAATGTCAGCTCTTTTCTGATTTTCTACAATGATATCATTGTAGTGTCACAATAATATTACTCTCAACATATATGGCTTTAACAAGCACACTATCCTACAATAAGTGAAGGGACACCCATCTAACTGCAGGCAATTGTGATTATGAAATATGCGAATATTTTGCCAATAAAGGTCTGAATGCACAAATGGAAAGAGATAAGCAGGTTTCAGAGGGGAATATTAAGAATGTCATGTGGGGGGGGGGAAATATCTGGGCATACTACTGCTCAGGAATTAAATGTTCCTCTCAGCAGCAGTAGTCCTCAAATGACACTGACATGAATATGTTCAAGAAATGGAAGTCCAGAGATGACAATAAGCCCAGGGGCATAAATACTGACTGAGTGGAGTTAACATGGTTTAATATGGCAAAGTACCTTTTCTTACCATCAGACCCTAGAGAGCTCCAAATTAGAGTTGTGAGCAGCATACCTGTAAGTGCTTCCACAACAACATGTTGAGAGCCGCATGCTAAGATTTATCAGAAAAGAGCTGCAAGCCACAAGCCTTTGATAACAAAAGCAAACATTCACCTGAGGAACGCACATGTGTTTTACCGTTCAGAATTAATCTAAAAGCACCAAATTATGTAATTACGTTTCCTTTCTTCACATTTGTATCATCAGTTAAAACTTAAAACTGAAATTAGTTGAATTTTGTTTAGAGCTGGCAGGAGTCTGCAGCAGCTCCTAAAAAGTTCCTAGAAAATTTGCTAGAGGACAGTAAGTCACAGAACTATTCATGCTCATGAATCCCATGTGCTTCCATAAGAAAACAAAATGGTGGAGAAGCTGTTCCACCTCACAATTCAGAAGAGTTCAAGCTAAAGTTAATTTTTTTTTAGAGAAGATTTTGAGCTTTTTTTGAAACATACTGGGCATCTGTAAGAAACTCAACACTTCATTTATCCCAATAATTTGAAGATGAAGGCAGTATAGGGAATGAAAACAACACTGTGTATGTTCATTCTCCAGAAAACATTGAAGCCCCTGCCCCCATCCCTGCCCAAGTTGCAATGCAGTACAATCCAGGAAAGTAAAAAAAAGAAGCTCATGAAATTGTAATATTATGCATTCTGTTCAACAAATACTTTAACTGTATTTGAAAGTATTCCCATACAATATTACAGTGCTGCATAATCTTTAATAATACAGTGCTGTGATATTTGCAATTTTTTGGTTATTTTTAGCCACCTATGTGACTCTTTCTTGTGGGAGTTTCTTGAACGTTTTATGTGGACTCGAGAGCGATAATTGCTCAGTAACATTACAAAACTAGCAAAGGCAGTATGCACACCATTATGAACATTGGTGTGTGCCTTAGGGAACTTTTTCATCAAAATGGTAGATAAATTAAACATGTCATAAAAATAAGAATGTTTTCCAAGCATGGAAGTTCATAATGCTTGTAACAATTAATGAATAAATGAATTTCTTAGGAAACAATTAAATGTGTCAACATTTCATGTGCCATGTACTGTCCATTCACAAACACTCAAGGTTTTTGTGCTAAAATGTGTGAATCGTGAATTTTTAAAACTGTTGCAGGTTTTATGAATACCCCATATATGCTGATTTAAAAGATTAATTTGTAATATAATCAACTCAAAATTCTGCTAAGTATGATTTTAATCACTGAGTGGCTTGTTTCAGAGCACATACTTTTGTTTGCATTTGGCTTTGAAACAGTAAGGATTTTCAATTAGCAAAACTATGCCTGGTATTACTACAGAGCATGAAGCATTTTGTAGGCTCAAAATTACCCAAGATCTTGTCCTAGATATTGCACTTTATTTACTTTGAATAATTACATATTTATGTTTTAAAACTTACCTCTTCAGACATTCTTTTCAAAAGTAACTCTAAACCAGAGTTATACTCCGTTAGTGGCACATACTCCTGTAGCACTAGTCCTACAATATCTATAAAAACAACAGAAAGTTATTATCCTTTCTTGAATATTCTGAATTATCTTAATGAAGTTGAGGAGTGACTTTATATAAGCAGAATTAATTAGTAATTAAAGAATGTGCACTTATTGCAATATTTAAAAATTAAGTTTAACAAAAAATTAAACAATGTGCTTACATTACAAGAGTGATATTGGTTTCATACCATCTTCAATGGAACAAACAACTGTGCACTACTAAGAGGCACTAACTGTGAGCCACAGAGAAATTGATCTCAGCAAATAACAACAAATTTATACCACCTGTTCTTAACTGGCAAAAGAGAAAGCTACAGGCTAAAGTAATACTGCCATTAGAATAATATTACAATCAGAAGATTAACATCAGCATCATGAAAACTAAGTGATCTGCAAGCTTTCTACAAGAGAGCACAAGCAAAATTTTAAAAAGACAGAAGTAAAATTGAAGGCGGCTTGAAAATGTTTTGCACTCTCAAAAAACCACGTGAAAGAACAAAAAAAGGAATTCTAGATGAGAATATCAAAAATAGATAAGTGGCAGTCAAAAAAAGCAAAGGCATATTTAATTAAAATTAAATTTACTTTGAAGGAAAAATTGCTAAAATGTGAATTCTCTTTATAAAATATTAGCATATTTTACATGATAATATTTAATAAAGGAATAACTTTTTAACTAGTTGGCAGAACTTGCAAACTAGGTTCAAAGTGTCACCTCAAGTAGCAACTTATTTGGGACATGTTCAGTATCATAGTTCACTGATCTGTCATAACTGATTTTGACACAAATTATATTTGCAACAGTTTGTTATAATGTATTCATGATGTGAGAAATTTTATTTGCTGATGTTCAGACTTCTTTTTGGTTTTGAAGATTTTACATTTTATTGCAGATTGAAAGGTTTAGTTCCTGTGGCTTACACATAATGCACTCCCTAATATGATGATGAAGGATATTATGTTTATATTCACGTTTTCTTCTTTTTATTATGGTATCCCAAACATACTAAACTTATGGCACTGATTAGCACCAGTGTTCTTCAAGTTATTTTTCATTTCATTGTTATCTTGGCTGGCATGCTATTCTACTTTTGCATTTTCAATATGCTATAATTAATTATTATTATGTTCTAATTATTCGAATTGTTATATTACTTATAAGTGTTCGGTTTATAATTCTGAATTTTTGCCCTCACTTTTCCATCAAACATGGTGAGCTTTTGAAGACTGTAAGATTCCCACAGTGAACTTTTACATGTTGAAAGCCTGGAAGGTTAATTCATGGAGGGAACCTATCTCTTTCTCTTCTCTTCTCCTCTCCCTCCCTCCCTTCTCCCACTCCTTCTTTTTGCAACCTCAGTTTTCCAGAGTATATCTCTAGCATAACTTGATGATGCCCAAAAAACCCAGGAATATTATTTTTACACAAAGTATTATATATGCATGTATTTGTAGTGGCAGAACAATACTGATTCTGGCCCTGAAGAAATTTTGAAAAAAATTAATAAATAATAACATTCCATTAAAGTTTATTCACTTTTATTTAGATAGCACAGGTAGAATTAATGACGGTTATGGTAGCAGTTTTGAGTAACATTATCCATACCATTTTATCTTGTTTCTGGTTAACCATCCTGGCACTAAGAATAATTTACATATAGTCTTTATTTGGTGACTGCCCTCCATACTGATTTTTCTGGCAATATTCAGTGAAAGTTCCCTCCACAACAAGAAATATCCTTTTTTAATTTTACTTATTTATATACCAATAATTATTTAAAAGTTTGTTTTTTTTTTGTTTCATCTCCCAATTTGATTTTTATTCAAAAATTGAGTTTTTAGTGGGCACCATAACCTCTTAACCCCTTTTCTTGTGTATGATTCAGTTCAGTTCTTCCTTTTTTTACATGTGACCCTCTTTGTACAGTATATTTAATATCTACACATTTTTTTCTTTCTTTCTTTCTTCATAAATATCAAATCTACCTATTGCAACTCAATTCAGATGCATACATAAATATATTAAATTTTAGATTACAAAATATAAGAGCAATAAAGCTCAATCTTTCCTACATAAATAATATTGTTAAATATAACTTTACCTTTTTGTAGGATAATTCTTCAACCCAACGCTCACATCCAATTGATCTGGTTAATTCATTACGTAAAAGGCCCAAGTTAAAAACGTGTTATAAACCATTTAAAATATTGTTAATTTAACCCAATTTTCTAAAACCTAATCTTGTATTCAGTTCCCATTATCCACTCACCGTCAAGAAGGAAGAGCAAAGTGCAGCTGATGCACACTAACCCACCCAAAACTAAACCAACCAGCCATAAACAGACTGGAAACCGAAGCCAATTGTCAAATTCTACATTAAAATCTTTTTGACTAAACTTCTTTATAAGTGACCAGATTATTTCGGCTGCAATCCGTGGTCACAAGAAGTAAAGTAACAAACACACTTAACAAACTCCACTCTCTTATAAAATCAAATTCAATTAAAATAAGTAACATGCAATTAGATTATTTTTGTTAACCAATGCAAATAGAGTTATTCACACATGCGCATAAAGGTCCATGAGTCTGAAATGGTGAATGGTCTATGTACGTTTATCGATTTTGAATTTAATTTCATTTCTAGTATTTTGGCTATTAAGAGTTTTATGTATTCATTTTGTATATTAATTAGTGGCACAGCCTATAAATAAACTCCAGACAATATTGAAGATGAGGAAGACTACCTCAATCTCTAACATGGAATGAACCAATATAGTCTATAACATTGCATGTGAGGACAGTACCTCTTTTTACATCGATTCTACCCAGAATTATCTTTCTATGCGAATTGAACACCAGCATCTGTGAGGGCAAAAAGGACAGGTGCATCTGAAGCTTCCTTTCACGCCATCCAGGAGAACTACGTTTTTCTTTTTAACAAGAGCGAGTGTAATTAATATACAAAATTAATACATAAAACTCTTAATAGCTGAAACACTAGAAATGAAATTAAATTCAAATCGATAAACTTACGTAGACCATTCACTATTTTGGACTCATGGACTTTTACGTGCATGTGCGAATAACTCCATTTGCATTGGTTAGCAAAAATAATCTCGTCGTGTGTTGCATATTTTAACTGAATTCTTTTTTATAAGAGAGTGGATTTTGTTAAGTGTGTCACTTTACTTCTTGTGAGCACGGATCACAGCCAAAATAATCTGGTCACTTATAAAGAAGTTTAGTCAAAAAGATTTTAATGTAGAATTTGACAACAGTCTTCAGTTTCCAGTCTGTTTATTGCTGGTTGGTTTAGTTTTTGGTAAGTTGGTGTGCATCAGCTGCATTTTGCTCTTCCTTCTTGGCAGTGAGTGGATAATGGGAACTGAATACAAGATTAGTTTCTAGAAAATCGGGTTAAATTAACAATATTTTAAATGGTTTATATCGCGTTTTTAACTTGGGCCTTTTACATAATGTATTAACTGGATCAATTGGATCTAAGCATTGGGTTGAAGAATTTTGTATGAGATGTTCTCTTATATTTAAAAATAAATATATTAAAAAGCAATAATTAAATGTATAAATTAAATTTAATTTGCTGTATACATATTTTTGGCTATATGTTTAATTTTATCTGACTACAGCATTCACATAAAATTACATGTTATTAGCATTTGACACTGAACTGAACTGTTTGGCAATTATATTACAATTCTACCAATTACAGGTAAATGCATATACCCAACTTAGCTATAGTTGCTTTTTGCTGATTGGAGCATGGCATTTGCTTTAATTTTCTTTGTCTTACCTGTTTACTTATTTCTGTGTACTTTCCTCTGTTTTCCTTGAATTTTTTCGGTAGTTATTCTGCATGTTGTTTAAGCTGAAAATCAGCCTATGAATAGTACTTATATAGACAAAAACATTATACAGGTATGAGTGACAAGCTCTAGTACCATTAAAATAATAATTTGAATTTTTTCAAACAAATTCAAATTATTATGTGTGTATTATACACTGTGCCATCAATACAACTATGAGTAACTTAAAAATTTATTCTAAACAATGATATTCTTATAATATTCTATAAGAATAAGGATTAAAATAAAAAATACAAGTGCATATAAGGATAAAATACAAGAACATACAATGGAGGCAAGTTTGAGCATATCAACAGTTGGTCAGATTCTAATAAGTTCAGTGAAATGAATCACATTTGGAGCAATATCAAGAACACCAGTATGCATCACAAAGATGCATTCAGCACAGAGGGACACAATCCAACTAAGTCAGTCAACCAGCCAAATAACCAGTTTCATTTCTGGTAAGCAATCTCAAACTGGCGAAATTGGCACATATTAAACTTGAGATGGATTCATTTCTTATGTGTGATTTGTATGATTGCATAATCATGTCCTTATAGATACACTTTCATTTCAGTAATAAATTTCAGTAATAAAGAGAAAATTCATTAGAAAATTAAAGCAAAGATGATAAAAGACAATGGAATTTCAAGTGTAAATACGTACCTGACTGAGACTGACCCCTCTCTGGATCATGCAATAATTTCATCAGCTAGATATAAAGAAAAAGTTGTTTACATGTAAGAATTTAACATGAAATTTTTTTCTATGTTATTTACTAAAAACAATTTCCTTTAATAATCAGCTACTATTTTTATTATATTTTATTCCTAACAGTAAGTAGCACTTACAGCCAGGTAGTAAGCAGTCATGTTACCCTTTCCAACAGACTGAAAGAGGTTAACATGATTCAATACTCTAAAGGATTGATTTCCACTAATCCAGAGCATACATTTGGTTTGCTCTGTACCATGCCAATCAATAGCATACATTTCTTTCTATTGTACTGAATGAGAAGACTTAGGTTAGCATTATTGTTCAGCATAACATAAGATAAGTGTAAACAAATGGGCTATCTCTTCTAAGAGGATTCATTTTGTGCAATTCTCTACATGTCATGAAAACAAACAGGTCTGCTTATCACTATTTACATTTCAAAGTCAGAACCTCTAGGATCTGACTTTGGAATGTCACCAGAGTAACCAGCCATCTGAAAGCATGTCAACTCAGTCTTTGTCTCCCTGGCCATTTCCAAATGCAGATTCTGGAATATTTAACTCCTTATCAATAGTACTTTCCCCATGACATCTAAATCTAACAAGAGGTACTCTGAGCAGTGCAGATAGGCTGCTAGGGCAGCTCATGGGGCTCTATCAATGATGCATAGGAATTTGGCCAGCAGGAAAAAGGAGGTCATTATGCTGTTGTATAAGGTTAATCCACATCTAAAGCATTGCATACAGGTCTGGAAGCCTAATTTTAAGAAATATGCAAATATCTGTTGGATTAGATGCAGAGCAACAAGATTAGTCAAGGGCACAAAGAGATGAGTATTCTTATCATGAAAGATTCAGTTCTGCACATTGCAGCATATGGAAACTATGCACCTACAAGGAGTTCTGATTGAAGTGATTAAGGCTTTATGTGGATTGAGTAAATTAGACATTGATAGCATCCTTTATCATTCCCTCTTTGAAACTCTATTAGCAACTGCATGTTCCTCATTTAACATACATATTTGAAATGAATACTGGGTTATCCCTTGATCATCTTTAATGACTAAAACATTTACATATTACACAGTCGTGTGTAATTTCCTGCAGAGTGGTGTCTTGTGACTTTTTTGGTAAATGTGTGTGTGTGCAACACACACTAGCATATATTTCATGAAAATAAAAACATTAGCAATAAAGAGAATCATTTACTTCTATCAAATATAATAACATACCTTTACTATAGTATCTACATCTGTAGTCTCATTATAAGCAGAAGCTAAGGCCTTAATCAATGATGGCAATGCAACAAGTTGCACAGGATATCTGTCCACTAAAATTAAAATTCTGTTTTAGTGTATATTTTATTTGACCAATACTCTAATAATTATACTATGTATATTTTCCTTTAATAAAGTACATACTCAAAAATTCAATACCATAAACAGATTTTGCTATTTACTTTTATTCTATAGTACACTGCTTGACAAAATTAATGGAGCATGTAGAAAATGTGGTGTAACTCATGCAGCTTGCAATGAAGCGGGGCAAAATTGGGTACAGTTCTGTTCTCGGATGAATCCCGCTTTGACCAACAAATATGGAGGATGCGGAAAGGTCAGGGAATGACCACCGCATATTCCAGGAGAAATATGGCCTTAGTTGCTAATGCTCCTAAAAACAAACAAAACTCTCTTAGCCAACAAACAGATTCTAAATGTTATTTCATCTGGAGACAACAGGGAATGCAGTACCATCCTTCCAACATCAGAGAAAGGGGCCAGTTACAGTGGAGGCAGTGTTCTTATGTGAGATGGAATAATGAACTCATCTGCATCCCTCTTCATGTTTCTGATAGGGGTACTGTAACTGCGTAGAGTTACCAAGGACGGATCCTTGAACCCTATGTGCGACTTTTTAGGGGAGCGATTGGCCCAGATTTTCTTTTCATGCATGACAACACCACTGCACATAGAGCTCAAGTGATGGAGGAATATCTTAAAACTGAAGGTATCCAACAACTGCCATGGCCAGCATGATCACCACACTTAAATCCGATTGAACATGTGTGAGATGCCCTTGGGTGTTACATTCAAGCTGACAGCCAACTCCTTGGTCACTTGGTGAGCTAATGTCTGCACTGGTGGAAGAATGGGATTTTTTCCCATTATTTCGGAGTTGTTGGAGGGGATCATATGCCGTACCAATGTCATGTGACTATATTTTCGAACATCTTGTATTGACTTCTGTATGTAACCTTTTTTGGTATTTCTTATACAAACCCTATAAATGTCTCTTATACCTGTTTGATGTTTCTTGCTATCTTCTCATTTGACCGTTATTCTATGGTACACCACCATACCAAATTTTGTCCAACTTCATCAGAAGCTGCACAACTTACACCACATTTTCTATGTGTTCTGTTAATTTTGTTGAGCAGTGTAGTTTGTATGCTAATTTAATCAACACAAAATACCTACAAGTGAAATTTCTAAAAAAATTAACCACCAAAGTAATTGTAAAATAGAAAATTCTTTGCAGCAATCCAAGTAAACTATGTGAAATTATTTCTTACACATAGTTCATTTGCCCTGTTAAAACTTCAGCTGCTTTTTTCTAATTGTCTTCGATGGACTGAAAATGGGTTCCCTTAGGTATAGTTTTCAGTTTATGGAAGACAAAATAGTTACAAGGGGCTAAGTTTGGCAAGTAGGATGCATGTGTACACACAGGGATTTGTTTTTTGGCAAAAACTGGTGAACAGAGAGCACTTTATGTGCTGGAGCATTATTTTCGATGTAACAGCCAACCATCCATTCGAAATTCAGGTCTCTCCAAATTTTTTCATGCAGCCTGTTTGATTTGGTGGGACTAATCAGCCATAATAATTCCTTTAATATCAAATAAAACAAAGCAAAGCGGCAAAGCAAAAGGCTCAAGCTAATGGAAGTGCTGTGGCTCAGAGCAGAACTGAGGGGGGCAGTTGTCCTCTGACTCACAGCCTTATAAAATGCACTGTTTGCTTGATGTTTGCAGAGCAATCGGGTACGGGACATGATACTGCCAAGGGGGATGTCTTTGTGTGTGCGCGATGCAAGGAGTGTATCGATATCAAGCAACAACTTGGCGTTCTTGTGGGCCTATATGAGAGCTTGAAGGGCAGGGTGGATGCCCTCGAAGAAACTAAATTGAGGGGCCCATCAAGCTCTCAGCTGCCCACATCAACGCCAGAGCTTGCACTTGGGCATCGCGTGACACAGAGACAACCCCCAAGGCAGAATGCCCTGGTCCCGAAGGAACTAGTAGTTGTTGGTGACTCTATTGTCAGGGAAACGGGGAACATGCTTTGTAAAAAAGATAGGTGGAACAGGACCAGGGTATGTCTGCCAGGGGCAAAGGTTGATGACGTTGTAGAGCGAATATCATCTTTTAAGGGCACAAAAGGTGATATAGTTGTACACGTTGGCACTAATAATATTAAGAGCAGGAGACCGGCAGAATTACTTAACAAGTACAAGTCACTGTTGAACAAAAGCCGAGAATTAGGGTTGAATTTGAAAGTGTCTGCAATTCTGCCCAGACACGATAGGAGGGAGTATATGATGAGAGCCTTGTCGATCAATTCGGCCCTGGAAAGATTGTGCAAGACTCAAGGGGTAGAATTTTTTCAGCCTGGACTGTACTTGTTAACAGGAGAGATTGCTTCTACAGGGATGGGATACACTTAAATAGAAAGGGTGCAAGAATATTTGCTGATGCTATCGAGGCAGTGTTAGGTGGGTCGGAAAACTGCTAGCTTGGGGGGGGAGACAAAGACGAATAGATTAACAGTAGCCACCGGCAGAGGTGAAAGAGATTCTTGCACTGCTTCTATTAGAATGAGCAGAAGCCTGGAAAACAAGATGCATGGTATTTCAGAGACTGCTGGGAGCCATTGCGGTACAAGTAAACACATGGGTTGTGTTAGGGTAGCTAAGAATAGAAACAGGTGCAGGTATACTTGCGTGTACACCAATGCTAGGAGTTTAGTAAATAAATTTGATGAATTTGAGGTATTGCTCAAAACATCAAAGGCAGATATTGTTGGGATATCAGAGACGTGGTGTCACACAGATATAAGGGATGCAGAACTGCAATTTGGGGAGTACAACGTCTACAGAAAGGATAGACAGGATAGGAAGGGGAGAGAGGTTATGCTATTAGTTAAGAAACACATAAAAACCAAGGAAGTGAAGCCAGTCGACATCGCCGGACAGTGCAGTGTTGAGTCAGTTTGGTGTGACATAGCATTGGGAGATCAAAATTGAGAGTAGGAGTGTGCTATAGGCCTAATGACTCTGATGAGTATAATAAGGAACTGTACAGGGAAATAGTGTGGGCCAGTAAATCAGAGAGTCTTATAATGGGAGATTTTAATTTCCCAGATATTGACTGGAATTTGGGGGCTGGTTACTCACACACTAGCAGGGCTTTTGTGGATTTATTGGATGATTGTTTTCTACATCAGAATGTTCGGGAGGCAACTAGAGGGAGTAATACTCTTGATTTGATTATCAGCAGTGATTCTTCATGCATTAAGAATCTGCAGATAAACGAACCACTAGGTGGCAGTGATCACAGTGTGCTGAAGTGGGATTTACTCAAAGAGGTAACTACCATTAGGGGTAAAGGGAAGGGTTATTGCTTCCGTAAAGGCGACTACGATGGACTGAGACAGTATTTAAATTCTATACAGTGGGACCAACTGATGATGTTACCAACAGCAAATTCAAAATGGGAAGCATTCAAAGAACTTATCTTGGAAGCTACTAGGCTTTACATACCAACTGAGAAATATTGTTCAAGGTTTAGGCCAAAATGGATGTCAGATGAACTAATGAGGCATATGGCAGAGAAGAAAAATGCATGGGATACTTACAAATTAACACATGACACAGAAGCCTATGATAGATACAAGTTGATATGCAACCAAGTTACAAAGGAGGTTAGGCAGGCAAAGGCAGATTACGAGAAATCCTTGGCAAGGGATGCAAAGAAAAACAGCAAAGAGTTCTTTACTTATGTTAACTCTAGAAGGAAGGGGATGAATCAGATTGGTCCACTTGATATTGATGGGTCAACTGTTGATGATCCTGCTCAGGTAGCTAACAAACTAAATGAATATTTTGCATCGACATTCACACATGAGGAGTTATTCAGCAAGGGGAATGCCAGAGGTGTATTCAACTCTAGCAGTAAGCTACAGAATCTTGAAATAACTGGGAGTAAAGTGGAGGTGAAACTGTTGAAGATAAACACAAGAAAGGCACCCGGGGTGGATGGGATCTATCCAGTTATATTAAAGGAGGCAGCAAAGGAAGTAAGCAAACCCTTAGCCATAATTATGAGAGCTTCCTTGGACTCAGGGGAGGTACCCATAGACTGGAAATGTGCAAATGTGACCCCAATTCACAAAGGAGGATCAAAGGCTGACACAAGTAATTATAGACCTGTGAGCTTAACTTCTGTTCCAGGAAAATTAATGGAGGCACTGGTTAAAGAAGCACTGCAGGATCATTTAGAGAAGACTTCAGTTATAGCTCAGACACAGCATGGTTTTGTTAAGGGGAAGTCTTGCCTGACCAACTTGATTGGATATTATGATGCAGTCACAAAAGAACTGGATGCAGGGAATAACTTTGATATTATATACTTGGATCTTAGAAAGGCTTTTGATACTGTTGCACATGGAAGACTGCTACACAAATTGGAGCAGTGTGACATTGGAGGCAAATTGCTGCTATGGATAAAGGGGTGGTTGAGGGGGAGAAGACAGAGAGTGGTAATCAATGGACACTGCTCATCGTGGACTAATGTTATTAGTGGAGTCCCTCAGGGCTCAGTGTTGGGTCCATTATTGTTTTCTGTATTTATAAATGATACTGATGATGGTATATCAAGCTTAATGTCCAAGTTTGCAGATGATACAAAGGTTGGCAGGGTTGTCAAGGACACTACTGACACTATGCTGCTGCAACAGGATCTGGAAAGGTTGAGCAGATGGGCTGAGAGGTGGCAAATGAAGTTTAACATTGAAAAATGTAAAGTACTACACATGGGAAACAGCAACCCCAGAGCAACGTATCAACTCTGTGGAACTACACTGACAGTGGTAGAGAATGAAAGGGACTTGGGGGTGGTTGTGCAGGCAGATATGAAGTTCTCTGAGCAGTGCAGACGGGCTGCAAGAGTAGCTCATGGAGTATTGTCAATGATATACAGGAATTTTTCCAGAAGGGATAAGGAGGTGATTATTCCATTGTATAAGGCAATGGTCAGGCCACACCTAGAGTACTGTATACAGGTCTGGAGGCCTCATTTCAAGAAGGATGTAGAGCTGCTGGAACGAGTACAGAGAAGGGCAACAAGATTAGTGAATGGAACAAAGGGGTGCTCTTACGAAGAAAGGCTTAAGTTTTGCAAATTACAGTGTCTGGAGACTAGGCACCAGCGAGGTGATCTGATAGAGGTGTATAAAGCCTTGAATGGTTTAAGCATGCTCAATGCTGATGGGATTCTTCCTCTAGCTCAGAAAAATCACCTGAGAGGGCATAAATTCAAATTGAGGAAAGACAGATGTAGGATAGACGTGAGGAAATTTGCCTTTAGCCAGCGGGTGGTTGGTTGGTGGAATAGACTTCCATCCCTTGTGGTGGAGGTTGATAGCCTAAATAAGTTTAAGGCTCAGCTGGACAGGTATTTGGAACGAACAGAGGGGTGAAGTGGAAGTGGGTTTTTTTTTTTTTTTTTTTGGCTGATGCTGCATAAGCTTGCTTTCTTGCATCAAATGCCTCTACTAATGCTAATGCTAATGCTAAAACAAGGAGCATGGTTTTCATTTTTGATTTTGACATTCTTGCTTTTTTTTGGTTGTAGTGTCCAACCTACAGACTGCCGGCTGGATCCAGCCCGTGAATAATTTTTATACAGCCTGCCCGAAAAGTGAACAGTATTTTAGAGAGTCGTGCCACTGCGTGTACGTGTACAGGCATGCAAGTGTCGAGTTCGACTGTATCAAACTTGTACATGTCATCCAGTACAGTCATATGTATGCTAAATACAGTTATTACGCATCAATCTTTTCATATTGTGAAATTCTATTATTTTGATATAACTTGTTCGTTTTATTGATTTTATTATTAATTTGTATTGAATTTGTTCTGTAAGAGGAACATTGATTTCGATTGTCATGTTTATAATCAAAGGTGGTCTGCTGACCGGGTTAGCCAGGTAGGTAAAGTGCCTGCCTGGCAACCCAAAGGTCGTGGGTTCGATTCCCGCCTCGGGTTTGGATCATAGTAAAAATGCAAAAACTTTGGGAGGTGCAATATGGCCATAGAAGCTGATGCGCCAACAACTAATACAAAAAAAAAAAAAAAAAAAAAAAAGGTGGACTGAAGACTATTTCTTCATTGAGTACGACAAAAAAGCAGCATGTTTGTCGTGTAAGGATACTCTATCACTTTTTAAAGAATATACCGTAGTTTTTCTCGACAAACAATTATGAAAGAGTAGAAGATACTGGAATTAAGAAAATGACAAAACACACTGAAAATGTATCAGTGAAGAAATTTATCTGCTGTAAGTGCCAGTTATCAAGTTGTGAATTTGATCACTTGTAAAGGTAAACCGTTCAGTGATGGTGAATTTTATAAACATTTTTAAAAGCTATGGAAAAAATTTGTCCATAGAAACGAGCAATGATACAAGACATTAGTTTGTCTTGACAAACAATTATGTGAAGAGTACAAGATATTGGAAAGAATTTGTTCCAACTATTTTTTGGAAAGCATAAAACAAATGAAATATTTTAGTACATTACTGGGTGACAATACTGATGTAAAGGACACAGCCCAACTCCTTATCTTCATATGTGGAATTAATGATAATTTTGTACCAATTGAAGATTTAGCTGATCTACAGAGTATACATAGAACAACTACAGGTGAAAATCGTTTTAACAAATTTTGACAACTATTTAAAAGTTAGGATTAAATATTAAAAACCTGGTAGGATCAAGACTGACAGTAAAAAAAAATATGATTAAAGAGGCCTGTGCGCTCTGGATTCATTATCAAAACTAAAATTACTGTAACACAGAGCGAAAACTGATACAAAAATAGATTGTGACAAGTTTAATAATAGGAAATATACATATATTAGATTAGATACATACAAACGAAAAAGCTTTTGGTTGTTTTGTCAACCTTCCTCAGTTAAACTGACAGTTAAGAATGGAGCATGAGGGCGTGTACTGCAATCTTGTACGTGAAGTGCGTGATTAATTGTTGGATGTTGAAGCCTGTGGCTGTGATGCATGCGGACGTTGCCAGCGCTTGTCAATAGTCAGGATTGCAGTTTCGATGATAGGGTGGACTTGACATCCACTGTTCCTATTGACTGAGGTACTGGAGCATTTGATGTTCAACGACTCCAACCAGGCACGTCGTCGATAGTGGCGGGACTTATCCACAATCACGACATCGCAGTGTGGGTCAATGTCATGGTGGGTTGACCAAATGTGTTTGGCAATAGCTGAGTGCTCCACATCCGCTAGCTAAGCGGATTGCTCTTTTGTGTTCGAAAAGGTGTTTTTCGAGCCGTCTCCCAGTTTCCCCAATGTAGCAGCTAGTGCAGTCACGGCAAGAGATGCAGTAGACCAATCTGCTTTGTAGTAAGGTGGGGACCGGTGTTTTTACCTTAGAGATGAGGGATCGTAATTTTCTGCCTGGGGGTTGTACGCATTTTATCCCATGTGATTTTAAGACTCTACAAACCTGTTGTGATAGGTTTGGGTATAAAGGCGCTCGCGGCTGTCATTACCTTGGATGTTTCTGTTGGTTGCTACGTGGCCATGTGTCTGTAGCGTCGCACCTGTCAAGGATACTGATGGGATAGCCACACCTCGTAAGATCTGCCTTGACTTTAGCAATTTTGGTGATCCTCTCATTTACAGAGCTAGAGTGTGTCCAGGCACGAGTTAGCAAGGTTCGTGCAGTGGCAAGAAGATGGCTACGCACGTGTGCTGCCCGGATGTTGGTAATAGTTGGACCAGCGTTTGTCAATAGTCAGGATTGCAGTTTCAACGATAGGGTGGACTTGACATCCACCATTCCTGTTGACTGAGGTATTGGAGCATTTGATGTAAATGCTCCAATGTAATTCGACGACAATGTAATTAAACATCATTTACATCAAACATCGATGATGTTTGATGTAATTCGACGACACGCCTGGTTCGAGTTGTTGAACATCAAATGCTCCAATGCATGTGGCTGTGATGCATGCGGACACTGGCAACGTCTGCATGCATCACAGCCACAGGCTTATCTTTCAATGAGGATCTAAAATTTATAGATAAATATTTGGATTACCGGTGGGTCTTAGCTTGAGCGGAATTGTTACTGAAATTTATCTTAATAAAATTGAACAGTTATATTTAACGACGTTTCTTCCAAGTCTAACATTTTATGATATCTTAATCAATATCTATGTGTAGTCAGTTATGGCAAAAAGGACATGTGCTTCGGAACTTGCAATTCATGCTATCAATGATAGCCATGTTTTTCTTTTTAACAAAGCGAAAGTTTTAAATACGCAACATGAATATATTAAATTTTCGATCGCTGAAGCTCTTGAAATGAGATAAAATGCAAATTCCATAAATGTTCGTAGAACTTACACTATTTCAGACTCGTGGACTTTTACGTGCATGTGTGAATGGTAAGTCACACATTGGGTTAGTAAAAATAATCTCGTATCAGGCAATCGATAGGTTTAGGGAGGGTATCATCTGCAAAAAACACTACTTCTTGTGAGCACGGAGTGTATCCGAATAAGTTTGGTCCCTTATAAGAAGTTGAGACGATTTTATGATTTTAGATATATTTTAACTCTATGTATATTTATTTTGTTTCTTAAGGTTAAATCCGACAATTGCTTTCAGTTCTCATGTTAACATGCGGTATTGGTTTGGTTTTTGGGGGTGTTGATGGCTGTCTACTTCTCCTGGCTTTTCTTGATGCATTATGTTGGGGATGAGAATTGAATGCATGACAATCTTTTAATACATATTTATTTATATAATTTTAATGTATTTTTCATAATTTATTTTATTTAATATTAAATATGGGACATTTATTTGTATAATTATATAATCACGTAATCCTTATAAGGTGACCGTTGAGAGAATTCTGTTCCTACATAAAGGTATGAGGTTTCCTTTTATAGTTTATAATAATAACATTAGTAGGACATATTGAGCTTCATTGCTCTAATGATCTTTATTAATATACAGTGAAACTTCTCCTAACGGACACCTCTCTCTAACGAACATCTCTCTACAACGGACATTTTCAAATTCCCCAACTCTCCTCTATTGGTTTTAACATGTTTTCAGCTTCTGTCTAGTGGACATTCTCTGTAACAGACGCGGAGAGGCAATCTGCACTGTTTCGTTTAGATTAGCACTTAATTTGATCTCCCCATAACGGACAGCGGGCGAGCTCATCACGGCCCTTTTTCTAGGAACTTTTCTTCCACATATTGCCTCAGTCGTGTGTTTATTTTCTATTTCCGATTCTCTGAATTTTATCAAGGTTTACGTAGAGGTTCTAAACCCTTTTTCAAGAATTTCAAGGCACGGGTAAAACTTCTGATGAATTCGGTGTGTGCAGTGGGGGTGGGGGGAATTTGGTCGGCCTTTCGTCTTTTGAGTTTCAGTTTTCAGTTTTGTTCAGTGTCGTGTGAAATGCACAATGTCTTCTCGTAAACATTTAACTTTAAAAGATAAAGTCGAACTCATTAATGCATATGATCTGCAAAAAAATAGTGTTCGCAATCTCGCTGCAAAATTCAAAATCGGGAAGACGCAGGTAAGCGACATCCTAAAGAAAAAAAATGAACTGCTTAAACAATTTTGGCAACACGGAAATGATCAGGTTCAAAAATCATTTCCGAAAACTGTTGGACTTCAAATTGACAATGTTACGTATGAGTGGGTTTGTCGGCACGTGCTAAAAAATTCCCATTAATGGGCCTTTTTTTTTTTTTTTTAGGAGCATTAGCAACTAAGGACATATTGCTCCGGGATATGCGGTGGTTATTCCCTGACCTTTCAGCATCCTCCATATTTGGTGGTGACGGACTCGAACCCTGGTCTAATCAAGAAGCGTGTGCTACGCACTGCTGCTCCTTCTCACCTGGCTACGAAGGCGCCAATGGGCCTATTATTAGGGAAAAGGCTTTGGAGGTTGCGAAATCTATGGGAGTAAATGAGTTCAAAGCTTCTGTGGAATGGCTAGACAAGTTCAAAACTCGGCATAAAATTTCTTAGAAAACCGTAAGTGGTGAAGGTGGTACTGGGGTTGTAACAGACTGGACCATCAAATTGGAAGATGTATGTCGTGATTTTGAAGCTAAGGATATTTACAACTGTGACGAAACAGGGTTGTTTTTTAAAGCTCTTCCTGAAAAAACAATGAGTCTAAAAAACGAAAAGTGCCAGGGCGGAAAAATTTTTAAGGAATGCTTGACTGTACTATTGTGTACAAATATGCTGGGAGACTTTGAACAACCTCTCGTTATAGGAAAACCACAAAATCCTCATTGTTTCAAGGGCATAAAGTTGAATCTTTTGAATGTTGACTGGAAGTCTAATAAAAAAGCGTGGATGACACGAGATATCATGAGCGAATGGATAAGTCACTTTAATCAAAACATGATTCGTCAAAACAGAAAAATTATTCTTTTCATGGATAATGCTGCATCTCACCCGCACATTGAATTGTCCAACATTCAAATCGTTTTTCTGCCACCAAACACAACTGCAGAGTGTCAGCCCTTGGATCAAGGGATAATAAAAAATTTTAAACTTCACTACAGAAAAAGTGTTTTAAGACATCTCATTGCAAACATGAACGATGTAACATGTGCGAGTGAACTTGCAAAGAAAATCAGCATCTAGATGCGATTCAATGGATTTTCTCTTCAGTAAACGCAATTAGAAAACAAACTGTCGTGAACTGTTTTGTAAAGTCTGGCTTCTCAAATGCAAAAATTGAAGTTGTGAACAGCAATGTGGAGCAACAAGAAGAATAAGAACTTCAACATCTATTGATAATGTACGATGCTTCAGCTACAAGTGACCCTGGCTACAAAGATAGACTCGAACCTCACTACAGAAGATGGTGCTCTAGATATCAACGACATTATCATCGATACTGTTCAAGAAGTTCCTCACGAGGATGACGAAATGGAAGGTCATTCTGTCAAAGAACATATTAACGATGAACCACCGATGAAAATGGAAGAAGCGCTCATACAAATCAATCGTTTAAAAATGTTTTTCGCCGCTGAAGAAGATACTGAAGGACTTTCGATGGCTCTTCACTCCAAACAAATGTTGAAAACAAAATTAACAGCTGGAAGAAGGTGCAGAAGAAAATAAGTGATAACTGTATGTATTTTTCTTAAGATAAAGTCATAATATGCATAGCACAATTGTATGTATATTATTTACAAAAATATTGTGCAAAATGTGTATATAATTTAATTTTACATTAAACGTTTGACGATTTTTCTTTATCTCTTGTGTATGTAATTGTATATTATTTACAAAAATATTGTTCGAAATCTGTATATATTTTAATTTAATTTTACATTAAACGTTTAACGATTTTTTTTTCTTTCTTTTTTTTTCTCCCTCAGACTTCTTGTTAGCAGACACTTCTCTCTAACGGACAAATTCTCATTCCCCATGGCTGTCCGTTAAAGGGAAGTTTCAATGTATATTATCTGCATGGGTAGCATAGTGGTATTGTTACCGTCCTCCTCACACTGGATGGAAAAGGCCCCGGTTTAAATCTCATCGATGATGGGAAGAACTTTTATGGGCTTTTTTCACTCCGTGGCTGAGTTAGTCAATCTCAGGCGTAGATAGCAAGGTTTTCCCCACAGAAATGGGGGTTTTTTGTCCAGCAAAACAGGCAAATCAACCAGAGAACACATGCAGTTTACAGACACAATACATGAGTATATGTAATGACTTGAGGCGACTCTAATATAATAATTACTGCACATTAATAATGGCAGATAACAGTAAAAGTGAAAAGAAGAGTCATCAGTCTTTCACATTAGATACCAAGAGTAAAATTATTAAACTGAATGATGATAAGTTGTCAAACAGTGAGATAGGTCATAGGCTAAGATTACCTTGCACTACAGTTACTGTTCTTAAAAACAAAGAAAAAATTCTAAATGAAGTGAGAAGTGCTACACCAGTCAGTATGACAATACAGCAGATTCTCGATTTACTGAGACAGTTCAAGACTGCAAATTTAAAAAAAAAAAAAAAAAAAAAAAAAACAGAAATCATAAAATTCAAATAATAACTAAAATAGGTATAAACAGATGTTCTGCAAGTTGTAAATAAGTGATAAGAAGCAGCATGATAAGTCATCATTGGGAGATAATGTACCGATTATCTTGCAACTCCCGCTGTCTTCATACCAGCCCCTGAAAAAAAAAAGAAACGTTTAGTTTGTTTTTGTGCGTTGCATTGATTCTTGTGTTCAGTTGCACCGCAAAAAGACAAATTTTGTTTCATTATTTATGTCAGGGATGTTGAAATTTTTTTTGTTTAGAAATCGTGAAAATAATGGGTAAACACAAAAGAGTTGTGCTTTCAGTTAAACAAAAACTTGAAATTGTTCAAAAGTTTGAAAACAGTGTATCTGTTAAATCTTTAAAGAACCATTATAATGTTGGTGACCAAACCATATACGACATTGTAAAAAATAAAGGGAAGCATCGTATTGGACACACAAACAGTGCGTGGTAAATTTTTTTATTTTTTATCTATTGCCATAATTCTTACGTAGGTTACTGAACATTTTTCAATAAAGTAAGTCCCTGACTTATGCAACTTCGGACTGTCGTAAATCTTTTTTTCACCTTTTTTTTTTTTTTTTTTTTTTAGGATTGTAGTAAAATTTTTTTTGTTTAAACTCCCTTCAAACAAAAAAAATAATAAGCAATCAATAATGACAATCGCGGCACACACAAATTGCACAAGTGAGATACGGAGTAATAAGCAAAAAAATTTGAAAGAAAAGAAGATTCTTAAAATTTATTTATGCTTTTTTTATATGACTGAAGATTTCAGTGAAGGGGACACACACACATTCCACCATAATAGCATAAAAACCCACAGAATTCCAGCTATTGGTATTATTGAAAATGCAATAAGATCGAGTTTACTACCCATTTACAATTAATTAAGTGTACTAACAGAAAAGACCAATAAACTGGAAAGTGCAAATTATTTTTATGGTAGTAACCTCCAGAAATGTGCTTTAGTAAAATGTCAACTCGTGTGGGGTGATAATAGTGAATTTTCGCCTTAACCCTGTGAAGTTCTTTACAGAAAATTTCATTTTTACTGTTATCATGGTGCCAACTAAGAGTGGTGCTAGTAAATCTACCAACAAAAGGAAAGTGATCGATTTGGATCAGAAAATTAAAATAAATAAGGATGTAAGAAAATTAACAAACATTAACAAGTATTGCGCCGAATTCAGATTTGTCAATAATAATATAGTAGCAATATGTTATTAGTCATTCCTGAGTTACGTAAAAGTCGACTTACATAAAAAGTCCTGGAACATATCTCGGGGACTTCTGTATTTTTGGATTAACAGGGAAATCGATTATCCAGGATTTTTTTTTTTACCATCTATCCCAGAAAATTGAGAGTCTACTGTAATTTGCAAATGCAACAATATTATTGCTGATATGGAAAAACTTTTAATGGGGATAGATGATCAAACTACCCTTAAGCCAAGCAATCATCCAGAATAAAGCTCTAAGTCTTTTTGCTGACATGAAAGCCAGGAGAGGGAAGGCAGATAAGGATGCTGAATTTGCTACCAGTAGAGGCTGGTTTAATATTTTTAAACATAGGAGCAACCTCACAACATTAAAGTTCAAGACGAACCAGCCAGTGCAGATACAGGACCTGCAGATAATTTCCCTGATGAGCTAGCCAAGATCACCGATGAGGGAGATTATTCCGAAACACAGATTTTTAATGTTGATGAAACTGGCCTCTAATGCAAAAAAAAAAAGCCTTCGAGATCATTTATAGCAAAGGAAGAGAAGTCAATGCCAGGATGTAAAGTAGCAAAAGATAGGCTAATCCTTTTGTTAGGTTCCAATGCTGCAGGTGATTTTAAATTGAAGCCGATGCTAATTTTTCAGAATATCCATTCTTCCTGTTTATTGGAAATCAAATTCAAAAGCATGGGTTACTGCATTACCTTTTGAACAGTGGTTTTCAAATTACTTTGTACCTGCAGTTAAGGAATACTGTACAGAAAAGTAAACTCCCTTCAAAATTTTACTTCTTTTGGATAATGCACCCAGCCACCTTAAATCATTAGATGACCTTAACCAAAATGTTCAGGTAATTTTCCTCACTGAAAATATTACTTCATTGCTTCAACCAATGGACCAAGATGTTATCGCTGCATTTAAAGCATATTACCTAAGGAGAACATTCACTAAAGCTGCGGCTGCAATAGACAGTGAATATGAAAGTACACCTAGAGGAAATGTAGTAAAAGAATTCTGGAAAGGCTTCACGATCTTGGATAGCATCAAGATGATTAGGGATGCATGGGATGAAGTGAAACAGTCAACACCTAAAGGTGTTTGTAAGAAGTTATGTCCCCAGTTTACTACTGATGATTTTGAAGTATTTGAAAATCATGTTGAAGAAGATTCTACAAATATTGTAGATATATCAAGGCAGTTAGAGCTAGAATTGGAGCCTGAAGAAGTTACTGAACTGGTTGGGTCACATTCACAACCCCTAAGTAATGAAGATCTAGAACTTGAAGAGCTTAGGAGGAATGAAGAGGATTCTCATCCTGGGGATGCATTGAATCCCATTCCTAAACAACTAACTTGCAAGTAACTTTCAAAAGCATTCAGGCTTTTAGAAGGAGCTAAGTCCATTTTTGAAAAGGTGGATCCCAATTTTGAAAGAAGTTCCAAGTAAATGCTGGTATTTTAGATCAATATGCCTGTTATAGAGAAATCTACAGAGAAAAGAAAAGAAGAGCCATAATTCAAACTTCATTGGATTCCTACTTCCATAAAAGACTAGCATCTGCCCAAACCTTAGATCAGCCTTCAACATCAACTGAAAGTCCTTCTCGAGCATCAGCTAGGTCTACAAAAAGTCCATTCAAATTGCCTGCAAGGAAGCGTTCAGCTGTAGAAGAAGATCCAGATGATGTAGAATTTGTGCCATCACTTTCAGATTTGCTTCAATAAATTTATACTAGTAGGGTGTACAGTTGTTGTGTGCAATAATTTGGCTTTTAGGAGCATTAGCAACTAAGGACATATTGCTCCGGAGATATACAGTGGTCATTCTCTGACCTTTCTGCATCCTCCGTATTTGGTGGTCACGGGCTCGAACCCCGATCTAATCAAGAAGTGTGTGCTTTACACTGCTGCTCCTGCCCACTTGGCTACGGAGGCACTGGGTGTACAGACAAAAGTGAATTAACTATACAGGGTGTTTCAAAAATGATGGAATAATTTAAAGGTGAAAAGTACAAACTAAAATAAGCAAAAAAATCCCAGCGAACATCAGGCTGCAAATGAACCGTTTTCGAGATAATGCACATTTTCTGTTAAGATCCACCACTGACTATGAGAGCATTAGTTTAGCAAAAAGCCTGTGAATCCTTTGCTAAGGGTGGTTTTTATTAAGCATAAGATAATACATTTTTAATTTTTGGTTTTAACGCCACAGGATTTTACAGATGTTACATGTTACAGGATGTTCTTTCTAACACCCTTCCCAGAAGCATAACACCATCAGGTGTTATGCTTCTGGGCCTACCTGCTCGTACTCCATGTGCGAAGCGCCCATGTTCTCTAAGGCGTTGATGTACCCTGATGAATGTGCGCCTGTTGGCTACCTTCGGCGGGGAAATGCTTCTCGGTGCAAATGTGCAGACGAGTGCACTGCTGCTGGCTTTACCACACATGAAGTGCATGTCTGCATACTCTTCGTTGCTGTAACCTCTTTCCATGTTGACTATCCTTTGACAAATACCAATATGCCTGCTATGTCTCAGAGCATTGAGAGAGGGAAAAGGGAGAGAATGAGCATAACCTGACCTAAGCTAACAAGTCAGTGGTCGATCCCAACTAGAAATGTGCAATATCTCGAAAACGATTCACTTAAAGACCCATGTTTACTAGGGTTTTTTTGCATATTGTAGTCTGTACAGTTCGCCTTTAAATTATTGACCATCACTTTTGAAACACCCTGTATAATATCGGTGTAGATACACCATAGTTTACCCATAAATTTGAACTATGTATTTAGTGTAAAGGCATCATTTTAATTGTATCTCATATTGTGGGTGCCTTCCCAACAAGATAGCTGGTATTGCACTACTTCAAATAAAAAACACTTCTCTAGCAGAGAAGACTATTGTTATTTATTTTCAGTGGACCACCCAAACAATTGTTTTGAAGCTAGTGGGCTCCATCATCAGTGGATGGACAGGTACCCTAAACCCATAAGAAATTATGCCCTGTGCATTTCGTTTTCTAATACATTATTATTACCTACACCATTTGGCAGCGCCTCCGTAGCCAGGTGGGAAGGAGCAGCAGTGCGTAGCACACGCTTCTTGATTAGACCGGGGTTCGAGCCCGTCACCACCAAATAAGGAGGATGCGGAAAGGTCAGTGGGATGACCACCGCATATTCCCGGAGCAATATGGCCTTAGTTGCTAATGCTCCTAAAAACCAAATAACAAACAAACAACAACAACAACCATTTGGCATCTCTCATATTGCGGAAATAACTTTGCAACTGTGATGGCATGTTGCATCACCCACTGATGATGAAACCCACTAGCTTCGAAATGATCATCTAGGTGGTTGTATCCACTGAAAATAAATAACAGTGGTCTTCTCTACTAGAGAAGCGTTATTTATTTGAAGTAGTGCAATACCAGCTATCTTGTTGGGAAGGCACCCACAATACGAGATACAATTAAAATGATGCCTTTACACTAAATACGTAGTTCAAATTTATGGGTAAACTATGGTGTATCTACACCGATATTATATAGTTAATTACCTAAACCTATAAGAAATTATGCCTTGTGCATTTCGTTTTCTAAGACAAGGTGAATGTATTGAGGTAATGCAGAAGCACGTTTATATCATTTATTTTGTCAAAAGTAAGGTTTTAAAATGATCAATCCTCTCTAATCATATCCCCAACCTCCTACTTTTTAAATTTTCCTATCTTTTACTCTTATTAATTTTTTCATCCCTTTAATACTGCCAAACATACAGTGTTTAAATGTTATGTTTGACGGTCACAAGCCTTTATGTAAATGCAGAGTGCAGGGATTTTTCTTTTACAGTTTTGTAAGTTGTTGCATTAATATTTAATTGCAGTGTTAACGGTAAGTGCTATGTTTAATTTTGTGGGAATTTCAAGTGATTTTCAGATTTCATTTGCAGATTTTCATCTGCAAATGAAAAAAATGTAGTGATCCACTTTATGACAAAGGCCCGGAACTTAACCTGTAGTCACTGCAGGGTATACCTGTATATATACACCAACATAAATAAACAAAGATATATATAATAAAACCATAAAACAAACAAAAATATAAATAAACATAATAAACAATGTCTTTAGATCACATGTTTTAAAGAGGAAAGGAAAGTTTTGATGACAACAAACAGAAGAGTACCACTGAGTACATTCAAGACAAACATATCAGGTGCTTACAGAGAGAGAGATTCAATGTGAGCAATGAAGACATTTGTTTGTATCTACACTGACTAGGAAAAGTGTACAAATTATGCAAATGGATTCCAATTCACAGCTGACAACAAACTCCAGAGAGAGAGAGACTATCAATTTGCTTTTTGCCACAATAATGATCCATTTTTTTGGATGGGTTGTTGACTTGCAACAAAAAATGGCTTATATACAAAGACACAGAATGATCACATCATTAGTTATCAGCATGTGAATCTGTGCTGCAAATATTGAAGCCCACACTCCACCAAGGGAAGATTTTGCTGTATCTGGTGGAATACATCTGGAATTAACATTAGTAGAGGCATACAATGCAAGAGAGCAAGCTTATATAGCATCAGCCAAAAAAAAAAAAAAACTCCTTCCCATTTTTCACCCATCCATTTATTTCAAATGCTTGTCTAGTTCTCCCTTGAATTTAAGCTAACAACTTCCACAACAACAGATGTAATTTTGTTTCAGCAATTAACTACTCGCTAGCTAAAGGCAAATTTCCAGACATCTATTCGACAACTGTCTTTCCTATTTCAGTTTATGCCCCCTCAGGTTTGTAATCTGAGCGACAGAAGAATCTTATCAGCATTGAGCCTGCTCAATCCATTCAAGGCCTTATATACCTCAATCAGATCGCCTCGCAGTTGCCTAGTCTCCAGATGCTGCAATTTGCAGAACTTAAGGCTTTCTTTGTAAGAGCACCACATTGTTCCTTTCACCAGTCTTGTTGCCCTTCTCTATACTCGTTCTAGCAACTGTACATCCTTCCTACAATGAGCATCAAAAGCTTTCCTGAAACCCAAGAATATGATATCAAAATTATTTTTTGCATCCAGCTCCTTTGTGACCACGTCATAGTATCCAATCAAATTGGTCAGACAAAACTTCCCCTTAACAAACCCATGCTGTGTCTGAATTATTACTGCAGTCTTGTCTAGATGATCCTGCAATGCTTCTTTAACCATTGGCTCCATTATTTTCTCTGGAACAGAAGTCAAACTAACAGGTCTGTAATTACTTGTGTCACCCTTTGATTCCCCCACCCTTTGTGAATTGGAGATACATTTGCAGATCTCCAGTCTGTGGGGACTTCCCCTGAATTCAAGGATGCGCTCATAATTATGGCTAAAGGTTTGCTTGCTTACTTTGCCACTTCCCCTGAGTTCAAGGATGCGCTCATAATTATGGCTAAAGGTTTGCTTGCTTACTTTGCCACCTCCTTGAATATAACTGGATAGATCCCATCCACCCCAGGTGCCTTTCTTATGTTTAACTTCAACAACTTCTCCTCCACTTTACTCTCAGTTATTACAAAATCATTTAACTCGCTGTTAGCGTTTGATAAACATCTGGCCGTCTCCTCCTTGAATAACTCGTGTGAATGTAGTTCAAAATACTCATTTAGTTTGGCAGCTATCTGAGGATGATCATCTACAGTCAAACCACTGATATCAAGTGGATGAATCTGATTCATCCCTTCCTTTTATAGTTTATATAAGTAAAGAAATCTTTGCTGTTTTTCTTTTCATCCTTTGCCAAAGATTTCTCTTAATCTGCCTTCATTTGCCTAACCTCCTTTATGACTTGATTACAGACTAGTTTATATCCACAATAGGCTTCTGTGTCACCTGATAATTTATATGCATCCCATGAATTTTTCTTCTCTGCCACAAGACACATCAGTTCATCTGATATCCATTTGGGCCTAAACCTAGAACAGTATTTGGAACAAAACGCCTAGTTGCTTCCAAAATTACTTCCTTGAATGCTTCCTATTTAGAATTTGCTGTTTTAAACATCATGAGTTTATCCCACTGTATAGAATTTAAAATATCTCTGAGACCACTGTAGTCAACTTTACAAAAGCAAAAACCCTTATATTTACCCCTGATGATAGTTGATAGTTACATCTTTAAGTAAATCCACATCAGTACACCATGATCACTGCCACCTAGTGGTTTATCTGTAAATTCTTAATGCATGAAAAATCACTTCTGATAATCAGATCAATCTTGTTGTTCATCTGATTGTTGCCTCTCTTGTTGCCTCCCTAATATGTTGCTGTAGAAAACTATCAACCACCGAAAGGGTGGTTGCCTTTTAAATGCAACAGAGCAAGGGAAGATGGATCTGAAGCAATTTTGGAAAACACTTAACATCCTTGATGGAACACACAACATTTCAAGAGCCTGGAATGATGTGCCAACAATTTGTATGAGCGAAGTTTGGGAAAAAACCTTCTAAAACATTCCGAGCTTAACAACGAAGCTTCAACAAAGATGAGGTTACAAAAGAAATTGTACTCTACTCAGCCTACAACACCCTGTGATTAATGTGTCTTACTTATGCTTCAGGTTCGCTTTTAAGTTACCTTCAGTTCATCACCAGAAGAGTATAGACTTTGATTCATTGTGTGGTTTAGAAAAAATGTACACTTTGGTTTTTATTCGCCTTAGTAGCCCTTTAAAGCCTACATGGCATATGAAATACATATCACTTTTTACAGTACAATAATATGCATTCCCCCTCCTCTTTTATGTTTTCTTTTCTTATGTACCACTCTGGCTACTTCACCGCTGTCCCCAGATAAAGTTTTTATTTGTTATGGTATATAACTATTTTTCTTCATTCTTCTGAGGATATTATGTGGCTTTTGTAATTTTGACATATCAGGGATATAGTAGCAATATTTTATTAGCTTTTCCTGAGTTACATAAAAATCGACTTACGTAAGAAGTCCTAGAATGTATCTCTTACTTATGTCGGGGACACTGTATTTACTTGTTTCATGACCCCCCAGCAGTTCCTGAAATCTCCAGCAACTTGCTTTCTGGGCTACTGCTCATTCCAATAGAACCAGTGCAAGAATCATTTCCACCTCTCCAGGGCTGAATTGATTGACAAAGGCTCTCATCATATACTCCCTCCTATCTTGTCTGGGCAGGATTACAATTTAACCCTAACTCTTGACTTTTTTTTTCAACATTGACCTGTACTTGTTAAGTAAATCCGTAGATCTCCTACACTTAATGTCATTAGTGCCAACGTGTACAATGATATCACCTTTTGTGCCCTTAAAAGATGATATCTGCTCTACAATGTCATCAACTTTTGCCCCTGGCAGACATACCCTGGTCCTATTCCACCTATCCTTTTTGCACAATATATTTCCCATTTCCCTGAAAATTGAGTCACCAACAATAATTAACTCCTGTGTAGGACCAGCACATTCTGCCCTGAAGATTGCCGCTGTGTTTCCTGGTGCACAAGAGTGAGCTCTGGTGCTGAGTTGGACAGCTGAAAGCTTGATGGGCACCCTACTGTAATTCCTTCAAGGGCATCTACCTCTCTTCAAACTCTCAATAGTGCATTACAAGCTTCTACTCTCTGGTCAAATGATGACAGAGGACAATAAAGTGTTTATGTTAATTTTTTTTTTATAAATACTTTAATTTTATCTTAAAAATATGCACAAACACATATGGTCTTCTGATTTGAGTATTCTATCATTTGAGGCAATGGCAGCATATAGCCCAAACACAAATATAACTGCTCAGGAATATCTAAAAGAATATCCACAATTATATATAAAATTAGGCAAATTAAGACTACTTAAACAGTGGATTAATTTGCTAAATTTTAATATCCAATAAATTTAATTTCTATAACCTTTAGAAATTCTTACCTTTTGTAAATTAGTTATTGTAAGATATTTTCGTTTTGTATTTTGTAAGTTTATTTCTTAAGTTTCAACAGTTGTTATCTGCTTAATTTCTGTAATATAAATGAGAATAAAATATTTTCAACATTTTCTTTTTGATATTTTTATTTTATTTTTTATTTTCTCATTAATTTAGCAGTAGGACCAATACGAACTTAGTGGACGAACAAAATCACTATTTTCTTGACTTGATATATCAAAAAAAATAATAAATTATTAAATAGCATACTTACCTAATTTAGCTGCCTTCTTAGTTTCAGCTTTTGAAAGATGATGATAAACAAGTGACATAACCACAGTGTCAATGGAATATCCTTGATCCTATGTGCATAACAATAAAAAATCTTAGTATTGAAAATTACTGTAAAAAATAAGAGAACTCACTTATCCTCTTGTGTTTTTGTGGCCAGAAAATGTGATGTTCATAGCAGAATGACATAAGTTGGCTTGGTATTGCACTATTTTAAAATAATGGCATTGACAAAAAAGAGCAGTGGAAACTCATGGTGAGATGGAGTCTTTTTCTACTGTGAACATTTACTAAGCAGTCTAAATCCTGCTGTAACAAAAACATAAGAAAAGATAAGGAGGCTTTCTTACTTTTCATAATTTTGAAAAGGCCAACTAACATAAGCTATTTTGTAATTTCAAAATTGAAATTAACAGTAGTACTCAGATTATTTTAATTTACTTTTATTTTATTTTATTAAAAATAAAATATTTATATCTGCTTAAAATAAAACTAATAATAAACCTAAAATAAGACTAAAATAATATCCTAAAATAAAAACTGAAGGGAAAGGGGAGTTATATCTGGATTTATTCCTTATTGAACTTTCAAAAAAACCAATGCAAGTGGGAAAACATTTTAAATGGGAGTTCTATAGATTAAAAAATGCATATGCATGGCACCTTGCAGGACTGATTATGAGACCAGAAGAAAAGAGTTCTACAAGCAGAGATCGTTATAACAGGCATTTACTGTATTTATATTAACGTATGTATAGAAATTCCCTTAAGAAAAGGGAAGGGTGAGATGATGTAAATGCTTGCAGCAGTTTTTGTAATGTATGCATAATTATCATTAAATAAAACAGCATTCCAAACCGATGTGCTGTCTCTTACATATAGTAATCATCATCATGAATTGTTTTGGTGTTGTATTACTACAAATAAAAGGCACTTTTCTTTTAAAAAAATAGGTGCCTCCCATCTATAATCCAGCACATTATTAGTGGGATATATATATATATATATATATAGAACTAATACTATATAATGCAGTTTATCACACATGCCATAATTTATCAAAGAAAAAAGCAGTTTTGAAATCTGTTATATTATTCTCTTCATTGATAAGCTTACCTTCATTTTCTGAATTATATCATCCGAATCATGAACACTAATAGAAGGTAGAGCATAGCCTATAAGAGTATGATAATTAGCAGGGCAATCCAAATCTAGCATGAGCTTCAGTATGCGGTAAATTCCTGAGGAAAAAGCAACAAAAAAAAAAGATTTCATTAAGCAATTCCAATATAATGATCTAATGGAAAATAAAAATTTCAATAAAGCCACCAAAATAATTCAATTAGCTATATCCTAACTGAGAAGTTTTATTCCATCTATTTTTTTTACATAGTATATGTGTAAAAAAAATAGATAAAATAAAATAAAGGTGTCTCCAGTCAAAGAAAATTAACCCTTTCACGAGCAAATTTTTCAAAGATGTGTGCTCCTTTGTAATCCATTTCCAATAAAGGTGGGTCCTGTGGGGTATCTTATGAATATTACAGTTTTGTAAAATGAAAACTTTTTACATAAATACCTTTAAATATTATTTCATCCTTATTTTGATTTATTTATCTAGCATTAAAGTTGAATTATTGTAAAAAAAAAATTTTTTTTTATGTAAACCCCAAACATGAGAGGTATTAGAACCTATAGTACTTAGTACCATGCTTGGGTTGGAGGTTGACAAGACGAAAGAAGATATTTGCTGACATTGGACTTGAACTTCTGTAGACTGTAATTTTCAGGAAATACGTATGAAGGATGGTTGTTCCAGAATATGGCAGTTGAATGAATAAATGAGGAAGATGAAAAGTTGGTTCTGTGAGTTTGAAGTTGGACAGTAAATGGATGTTGGTTGGTGAAAGCACGTGTTCGGACTGTTTTGAAAGAGAGAGCAGGAATTACAGAAGCCAATTAAAAAGAAAAGTGCCCATGGAAATATCTGTAGAAGAGGTATGCAGCAGAAACAGTACGTCTATGAGACAGTGAGAGAAGAGACTCTATCAGAGATGAATCATTAATTAATCTAACTGCCCTCTTCTGAATGGAATCAAGAAGCCTGAGAGAAGTTTTGGGGGCACCGCCCCAGATGTGGAAACAATATTCCATGGTAGGGCGGATTTTCGATTTGTATAGAGTGAACAGCTGTTTGGAAGAAAAGTAACACCGAGAGCGAAAGAGAAAACCAAGTTTTTTAGATGCAGAGGAAGCATTATTTGTAATGTGCTTGTGCCAAAAGAGATTAGAAGTCAGGGTAATCCCCAAAAGAGATATATCATTTTGCCTAGAAATCGGAGTGTCACCAAAGATAAGCATAGTAGCAGAAGAATCCTTTTTGCAAGATATAAGACAGGACTGAGTTTTAGAAGGATTGAAATCAACTAAGTTGTCTTTGCCCCACTGGAGAATTACCTGGAGATCGGCATTTAAGGAATTGGTAGCGGATATTCGAGAAGTTGAAGCTGATTGAGCAGGGTGAGGTTTCTCAAACTGGAAAGTGGAATGCAACGTGCTATCATCAGCAAAACTATGGATAGCATTTCGGGTCAATGGAAGAAGGTCATTAATATACAAGAGAAAAAGTGGGGGGAAAGAACTGAACCTTGGGGGACACCAGAATTAGTGGAGAAGTTAGAAGACAGAGAGCCATCTACCATCACCCTCAGTGAGCAGTCAGAGAGATTGAAAGCCTTTGAGATGTCAAGAGCAACCCTGTGTTTCACAGAACTTTCCATTGAATTAGTCTATAAATAGGTAACATAAGCCAGATTTTCAAATCTGTTAAATTATTCTCTTCATTGATAAGCTTACCTTAATTTTCTGAATTATATCATCCAAATCATAAACCCTAATAGAAGGTAGACCGGAATTTAAAAAAATTCAAAAAATTCATAAAAAAATTTGTTAAAAAAATATAAACTCACCATTATTTTTATTTTTGTGTGACACAATAGTATCTGCTACATCTATTTATGTATCACTTAATTTGATTTCATCAACTTCTGGAGCTGAATTCCAAAGAAATTTTTTTTTAATTTTGGCTTTGGTAAACCAAAGTCAGACCCAACAGCAGATAAATATGATGTCCTCCTCAGACTATCATGGCTATTTTCATGCCACCACCTAATAAAACTCTGCACTATTATATTTGGAAACACAGATAAGAGATGGCAGCATGTACTAGAAAAATTTCAAGGCAATTCATACACATTTATATTAAATATTACAAAGATATGGGGAAAGGGTTAATTAAAAAACAAAATTTGAAAAAGTCTACATTACTAAGCACACACTGTTGCTAGAAGTAATGGCTTAGAAAGGTGTGATCTGCAGAGCTCCAAAACTATACACCTTGGGGGGGGGATGGCTAAAGTGTATAAGGCCCTGGGGGGGAATAAGTAAAATGAATGATGGAGGAAAATTTTCCCTGATGAGTGAGACAACACTAGAAGGTAGAATTATAAGTACAAAATCTTATAGAATAGCAATAAACTAAATCTTATGAAGTTTAACTTCAGGCAACATATCATGGAATGTGAAATAAGTGACCTGGAAGAGTGGCTAGGGTGAAGATTTGGCAAAGCTCAGAGAGGAATTGGATAGGACTTTTCCTGATGGGAATAATAATGAGAGTGCTTTTTCTAGCAGATGCAAAAAAGGTTTGCTTCCTTGCATTTACACCATAATGCCATTTTAATACTAAAACCAATTGGTATTTATATAGTCAAACATTTTGGAGTGCTATTCAGTTCATCATCATCATCAGCCATTTTCAATCCACTGCAGGATGAAGGCCTCTCCAGCAACTTTCCAGTTCCTTCTGTTTTGAGCACTGGCCATCCATTTACTACCCACAAACTCATGAATTTCATCTATTCATCTCCGCCTTTGTCTTCCAGGTTTTCTTCTAGCTCCTCTTGGGTACCATTCTGTTATTTTCTTAGTCCATTTGTCATCTTGTCTTCGAGCTGTGTCCTGCCCAAGACCATTTTAGTTTTTTAGTTTTGATAAGAATGTCCTTTACTTGAGTTTGCTGCCTAATCCATGTGTTTCTCTTCTTATCTAACAGTCTGATTCCCAACATAATTCGTTCCATTCTTCGCTGTGTAGTTCTCAGCTTCTCTTCCATTCTTTTGGTGAGTGCCCAAGTTTCACTTCCATAAGTCATGGTGGGGAGTATACTTTGGTTCATTATTTTACGTTTCAGACAAACTGGGATATTGCTCTTTAGTATGTGACTATATTTCTTGAATGCTATCCATCCAAAATTTATTTTTCTTTGACTTCCAGCCATTTATCATTATTACAGCTGATAACTTGTCCCAGATAATTATATGACTCCACCTTTTCAATTACTGCTCCTTCAATCATTATTTCCCTTTCTGTGGCATACTTGTTCATCATTACTTTTGTTTTAGCCATATTCATCTTTAGTCCAAAATCATTACTAACTCTGCATAACTGATTAAGATTTTCCTCTAATTCTTTGGGATTGTGGCTTATGACCATAATGTCATCTGCAAATCGTAAATGGTTTAGGTACTCTTCATTCACATTGACTCCTTTCTGCGACCAGTCCAATCTTTTGAAAACTTCTTCAAGGGCAGCTGCAGGGGATATTGTCTCCTTGTTGAACTCCTTTCTCAATTTTAAATTTGCTACTGTCTTTGTCTAGTCTAATAAAGGAGGTAGCATTCTCATATATTTTCTTCAAAATCATAATATATGGGGTATCTATGTCTTGTCTTTTCACTGCCTGAAACATTGTCTTAGCATTAGCATTAGCAGAGGCATATGATGCAAGAAAGCAAGCTTATTCAGCATCAGCCAAAAAAAAAAAAAAAAAAAAAACACACCACTCTCATTTCACCCCTCCGTTCGTTCGAAATACCTGTCCAGTTGAGCTTTAAATTTGTTTAGGCTATCAACTTCAACAACAAGTGATGGAAGTCAGTTCCACCAACCAACCACCCGCTGGCCAAAGGCAAATTTCCGCACATCTATCCGACATCCGTCCTTCCTCAATTTGAATTTATGCCCTCTGAGGTGATTATTCTGAGCAAGATGAAGAATCCCATTGGCATTGAGCATGCTCAAACCATTCAAAGCCTTATACACCTCTATCAGATCACCTCGCCGGTGCCTAGTCTCCAGACTCTGTAATTTGCAAAACTTAAGCCTTTCTTCGTAAGAGCAACCCTTTGTTCCATTCACTAATCTTGTTGCCCTTCTCTGTACTCGTTCCAGCAGCTCTACATCCTTCTTGAAATGAGGGCTCCAGACCTGTATACAGTACTCAAGATGTGGCCTAACCATTGCCTTATACAAGGGAATAATCACCTCCCTATCCCTGCTATAAAAATTCCTGTACATCATTGACAAGACACCATGAGCTACTCTTGCAGCTCGTCTGCACTGCTCAGAGAACTTCATATCTGCCTGCACAACCACCCCCAAGTCCCTTTCATTCTCTACCACTGTCAGTGTAGTACCGCAGAGTTGATACGTTGCTCTGGGGTTACTGTTTCCCATATGTAGTACTTTACATTTGTCAATGTTAAACTTCATTTGCCACCTCTCAGCCCATCTGTTCAACCTTTCCAGATCCTGTTGCAGCAGCATAGTGTCAGTAGTGTCCTTAACAACCCTGCCAACCTTTGTATCATCTGCAAACTTGGACATTAAACTTGATATCCCATCTTCAATATCATTCATAAACACCGAAAACAACAACGGACCCAACACTGAACCCTGAGGAACTCCACTAATAACATTAGTCCACGTTGAGCAGTGTCCATTGATTACCACTCTCTGTCTTCTGCCACTCAACCATCCCCTTATCCATAGCAGCAATTTGCCTCCAATGCCACACTGCTCCAATTTGTGCAGCAGTCTTCCATGTGCAACAGTATCAAAAGCCTTTCTAAGATCCAAATATATAATATCAAAGTTATTCCCTGCATCCAGTTCTTTTGTGACTACATCATAGTATCCAATCAAATTGGTCAGGCAAGACCTGCCCTTAACAAAACCATGCTGCGTCTGAGCTATAACTGAATTCTTGTCTAGATGATCCTGCAGTGCTTCTTTAACCAGTGACTCCATTAATTTTCCTGGAACAGAAGTTAAACTAACAGGTCTATAATTACTTGTGTCAGCCTTTGATCCTCCTTTGTGAATTGGGGTTACATTTGCACATCTCCAGTCTATGGGTACCTCCCCTGAGTCCAAAGAAGCTCTCATAATTATGGCTAGGGGTTTGCTTACTTCCTTTGCTGCCTCCTTTAATATAACTGGATAGATCCCATCCACCCCAGGTGCCTTTTTTATGTTTATCCTCAACAATCTCTCCTCCACTTTCCTCTCAGTTATTACAAAATCATCTAGCTCACTGCCAATGTCTACTTTACCTACGTCATTCTCCTTCCTGAATAACTATTCATTCGTGAATGTAGATGCAAAATACTCGTTTAGATTGTTAGCCACCTGAGAAGGATCCTCAACTGTTGAACCAAAATATCCAGTGGACCAATCTGATTCATCCCTTTCCTTCTTGAGTTTAAATATGTAAAGAACTCTTTTCTGTTTTTCTTTGCATCCTTTGCCAAGGATTTTTCGTAGTCTGCCTTTGCCTGCCTAATCTCCTTTGTGACTTGGTTACAGACCAACTTATATCTATCATAGGCTTCCATGTCACCCATTAATTTGTATGTATCCCATGCATGTTTCTTCTCTGCCACATGTCTCATTAGTCCATCTGACAATCATTTAGGCCTAAACCTTGAACAATATTTCTTAGTTGGTATGTAAAGCCTGGTAGCCTCCAAGATTAGTTCCTTGAATGCTTCCCATTTTGAGTTTGCTGTTGGTAACATCATCAGTTGGTCCCACTGTATAGAATTTAAATACTGTCTCAGACCATCATAGTCGCCTTTACGGAAAACAAAAACCCTTCCATTTACCTCTGATGGTAGTTACCTCCTTGAGTAAATCCCACTTTAACACACTGTGATCACTGCCACCTAGTGGTTCATTTATCTGCAGATTCTTAATGCATGAAGAATCACTACTGATAATCAGATCAAGAGTATTGCTCCCTCTTGTTGCCTCACGAACATGCTGATGTAGAAAACAATCATCCAATAAATCCACAAAAGCCTTGCTAGTGTGCGAGTGACCAACCCACAAATTCCAGTCAATATCTGGGAAATTAAAATCCCCCATTATAAGACTCTATGATTTACTGGCCCACTCTATTTCCCTGTACAATATCTTATTATACTCATCAGAGTCATTAGGCC